>NC_064423.1:5067500-5755000 GCF_023375975.1 Astyanax mexicanus | reverse complement strand
TGGAGTAAATATAAAAGCAGACAGAAAGAGAGAGTTGGAGGAAAGGATAGATGGAGAGACACTAGAGGAGGCAAATTTCATTTTCTCCTGATTTCACTCTACTCTCCTGTCCTGCAGCTCAGGAGAGAGGCAGCTCTCTGCTTTGAATAATAAATAAGACAGAAGAGTACAGCATTAATATATCTCTCTCTCTCTCTCTCTCTCTCTCTCTCTCTCTCTCTCTCTCTCTCTCTCTCTCTCTCTCTCTCTCTCTTTCTTTTTCACACACACACACACTTCTTCACTTAATACAGCTAGGGTGTAGGCTGTATGGGCTGTTGAGTTCAGCTCAATCTCTTATGCTGAAGAACATAATCATCAGGGGAGAGAGAGAGAGAGAGAGAGATAGAGAGAGATGCTTGAAAAAAGGTTGAGGAAAACTGAGAAACGTAAGCAAGTGTGAAAGAAAGAAAGAAAGAAAGAAAATATAGACAGGGAGGGAGGGAGATCACAGACAAAGAGCAGAGACAGACAGAGAGAGATAGCAGAGATGGAGAGACAGAGACAGAAAGAGAGAGAGAAAGAGAGAGCAGAGAGAGAGAGAGGCATGAAAGAGGGTGAAGAAAACTGAGAAAAGTAAGCAAGTGAGAAAGAAAGAAAGAAAGAAAGAAAGAAAGAAAGAAAGAAAAAAGAAAGAAAAATAATATAGACAGCATATAGCAGAGATGGAGAAACAGAGAGAGAGAAAGAGAGAGCAGAGACAGACCGAGAGAGAGAGAGAGAGAGAGAGAGAGAGAGAGAGAGAGAGAGAGAGAGCAGAGACAGACAAAGACAAAAAGAGAGAGAGCAGAGACAGACAATGAGAGAGAGGAGAGACGGAAAGAAAGAGAGTAGACACAGACAGAGAGAGAGAGGGCAGAGGCTGAAAGAAGGGAGTGAGTGTACACAGCAAGAGCGAGACAAAGAAAAGGAGGAAAAATAGAAAACAAAGTGAAAAAGTGCAAGACAGAGTGTGAGACAGTGGGGGAAGAGAAAGTCGGAGGGAACAAGAGAGAAACAGGGTCTGCAGAGAAAGAGAGAGAGAGAGAGAGAGAGAGAGAGAGAAAGAGAGAGAGAGAAAGAGAGAGAGGGGGGAATATATCCCCCTGCTGTAGGTATTGATTCAGCCTGACGACCTCTTCGCAAGGCCTAATAAATTATTCGTGGAGCCATTTTACAATATTTCACTCAAGTGGGCAGCTCATTTGAATATTAGCACGCAGGCGGGCGGCGGGCGCTTACCGGCAGCATGTCGCGCAGGCCGCAGCGCATGAACTCATTCCGGATGTGCAGCCTGAAGTCCAACTCATCAGGAGACGTAACCAGAGCGTTGATGAGCTGCATACATGCCACCTATGAAGAGAAGATAACATTCAGCAAGCATACGTACACCTGTGTGCGTGTCTGTTCATTATGAACCTGCTCTCAGAGTGTGGCAAAAATGCACTGCTAACAAGCACAGGGCAGAGTAAATCACTGAGGGCAGTGCAGTCTGGGTCAGGCGCATAAAATGACTAGACAGGGACTGTATCTGATGTCGGGGGAATCTTCCTGCACTCGTTTAAAACTAACCTGCCATTTCTTCAATACAAATACTGTATTTTCGCAGCATAAAGCATTCTGTATTATAAGGCACACCATCAATGAACGTCTATTTTCTGTTCTAGTTTCATATACAAGGTGTCCTGGATTATAAGGGGCATTTTAAGGGACACTATAAGGAACTTCTCATTTAGCAGGTCTAGTAGCTGGGTGGTGGTGGTGGTGGGTGGTAGTTAAATAAGTCAAATTAGGCTAAGTAAACAGAACTGTAATAAAAAAGACTTTCTTTTAAAGTCTAACGAGTGCTGGATGTTAATCTACACAGATTCTATCCTGAAAACTGTATTTGGATGAGTAAAGCACTTCTGTTTATTTACAGTAAGTTTAGATTCACAGCACTAAGATTTATCCAGCACTAAGGCTGGAGTATTAGCATTAGCGGGTAACCGCTCCAGCAGTCCTAGCAGAGGTTAGGAGCAGACTACAGACCTATAATACTCCTCTCTGAACTGGAAAAAATAGAGCGTGGTTAAAAATGAAATATTTTAGTTTATTGGATTTAACTTTTAACTTTATACTTAACATTATATCAGAGTATTATATTCTTCATTTCTTTGCATTACAGGCATACAACAGCATTTTTATATTTTTCCATAACTGGAATATAACACAGGTCCCAAGCTATTATTAACCATTAACATTTTTATTTTATTAATTTTAATTTTAATTTTATTGTATTATATTGACCTTACTGAACGTTTTTCAAATTATTTTCAAGTGAATATAATAATTCACTTTTGTAGTAATACTATTCACAAAGACTTGCCTAACATTGTGTGATGTGCATTAGCTTATCATTCATTTTAACACAATAACAATTCCACTATTACTGTCATTAAACATGGCAAACATCAACATACACAGACTAGAGATACCCCAGATTCCACACCAGAGCTCCTGTACACAATGCTCTCTGGCAAATCCTGCTTATTAAACCAATCAAAACCCAACACTCCAAATTCCTCACTTGCAAACAGTAAAAAAAACATCTGAGACTCAACAGAAATCTCAATGTTTTAAATGATTTTACTGCCACAGTATCACAATATGCTCTAGGTGTGTGTAATTCACCTTAATCAGTGAGAAATTCCAGAGCGAGGAATATTAACACTGTCATTGTAAAATTAGCTGAAAAGTAACAGATGGACATGAATTCCGACAGTTATTTATGAGTACAAAACGTGCATACAATTACACAGACCTAGATCTGATGTGTTTTGTACAGATAAAGAAAAATCTTGGCTTAATACTGCACCATCACAATGATCTTCACTCTTGGTAAACACTTGGAGCTGTAATAATTAATTGATTTTAACTGGATTTACTCAATTATAATAATAGGTACAGGTAATCATAATAAATATATAAATAAAAAATATGTTACATACATATAGATGCACATTTAAATCAGCTATACTGACCATATAAAATATATTTGTAGTTCTAGAATTACTGTCTAAAATTGGGAGGGATAAAAGTAATAAAAAAGCATTTGTTATTGTAAAAGACAATACAACTTTGAGAATATTGAATATCATCATCACTTGAAAAACACTGATTAATTGCATGATTTATTAAAGATAGTGTAAATAATCATTTTAAAATGGACGAAGTGCAGCCCGTTTTAAATACAAATCAGTGTATTAAGTATGGGGGAAGTATTTTAACATGTAGTGTATTACAACAAATGTCATGTATCTTGCCCAATGCACTAAAATAGGTGTGCTAAGCTTGTCGCATCATTTTCCCAAAAAAAAATAAAACAAACAAAAAAAAAAAAACTTTTAAGCCTGTAATTGCTGCAAAAAGTGCTGAAAAAGGGTTGGGCAAAGGCTGTGAATAGTGCAAAAATTAAGCAAACTTTTTTTCCCCTTTGTCATAATGGGTTGTTGTGTGTAGAATTTGAGAGAAAATATGTGTGTAATCTATTTTGAAATATGGCTGTAAGAAAACAAAATGTAAAACAATGTGAATAATTTCCAGATGCACCGTAAACACAAAAATACTCCCAAAAAAATCTCCAAGTAATTCCAGATATGAGTACCGGTAGCTGTGACATTTTCTCACGGTCATCCACTGCAGTGGGTCGGCACTGGTATTGGTATTCCAGCAGCATCCGACCTGCAGAGAGGTGGATTTTTCGGCTGAACAGAAGAGGAGAATTTTGTTTCATCAGCAAGCTCGCAGATGACTGAACAGATTTCTGCAGCTCTGTCAAGCTACAACACAGATTCATCCCCTCAAGTGGGCACAGCTCATCAAATATTGATCAGTGATCTTTGTAACCTCTTCAGTCACACGGACAGCCGTATTTGTGTGTGTGTGGGAGTGTGGATTAGAAGGGTAGTGGAGCGTTCAGGAGACAGAGAAATATTGGGTGGACAGTGAATGGGTTTTAACAGTGTATGTTCTCACACTTTGCTGCTCATGGCGTGTGAGATGGAGCAGATAGAGCTGATTATTGCTTGGTGTTCCTCAGAGGTTAGCAATTATTTACAGAGAAGGATCTCATGCTGTAATCATGCAGAGATGCTGCGCGGTACTAGTGTTTGCATATTAGCATTTACAAAGGTTATAGAGACTGGGAACATGAGACTATATATATATATACTAGAGAGTGGAGGACCAGTGATGGAGGGAAAAAAACAAGGGAAAAAAGAGAGATGAGAAAAGACAGAGAGAAGACAGGTAGTACAGAGCAGTACAGGATAAAAAATATATAGTATTATAGGGGAATATTATATGAGAATATAGGGTAGTATATACTGTAGTACTATATAAAGAGAAGTAAATATGGAGTATAGGGGGTTGAATAGGGTTTTTTATAGAGTAGGACATAGGGGAGTATTGTTGGGGTGTATTATAGGGGTGTACAGGATAGAGTATGACAGTATATAGCAAAGTATGGAGTAGACTAGGGTAGTATACAGGGGTGTATTATGGGGAGAATGAGGTAGATTATGGTAGTATATAGCGTAGTATATATAGGTGAGCATTATAGGAGAGTATAGGCTACACTAGAGTAGTATATAGGAGAGTATTATAGGGGAGTATATGGTAGACTAGGGTAGTATATAGTCAATATTATAGGGGAGTACGGGGTATACTAGAATAGTATATAGGGGAGTATAATGGAGGAGTATGGGGTAAACTAGAATAGTATATAGGGGAGTATAATGGAGGAGTATGGGGGTAAACTAGGGTAGTGTATAGGGGAGTATTATGAAGGAGTATGGAAAAAACTTTGGTAGTGTATAGGGGAGAATTATAGGGGAGTATGGGGTACACTAGAGTAGTATATAGGAGAGTATTATAGGGGAGTATATGGTAGACTAGGGTAGTATATAGTCAATATTATAGGGGAGTACGGGGTATACTAGAATAGTATATAGGGGAGTATAATGGAGGAGTATGGGGTAAACTAGAATAGTATATAGGGGAGTATAATGGAGGAGTATGGGGTAAACTAGGGTAGTGTATAGGGGAGTATTATGAAGGAGTATGGAAAAAACTTGGGTAGTGTATAGGGGAGAATTATAGGGGAGTATGGGGTACACTAGAGTAGTATATAGGAGTGTATTTTAGGGGAGAGTGGGTATATTAGAATAGTATATAGAGCAGTATAATGAGGAGGATGGGGAGAGAAGGGTAGTATATAGGGAAGTGTATGGGGAGTATGATGAAGACTAGGGTAGTAAATAGGGGGGTATTATAGGGGGATATGGAGTAGAGAAAGGTAGTATATATGGGAGTATAATAGGGGAGTATTATAGGGGTATACTAGGGGAGTATATAGGGCAGTATATAAGGTAGTATTTTAGGGTAGCATATGAGGTAAGTAGATAATGTGGGGTTTAATGCCTAGACAGCTCATAAGACATTTTTCTAGTAGGAACAGTTTTGGATATGTGTTTTTAGTTTAGTGAATATTAAGAACAGTTTATCATTGTGTACATGTTGTATGAGAAGCAATAAGAATTTAATCAATGATAATGATGCATCGCATTGCCAGCAATGCTGTTGAAAGTATTTTGACGTTCTACATTGCCCTTGCATTAAAAAATCCTTTTACAATATTTATTTTTTGGTTTAGGTTTTTGTTCTTTGGTCTTTATCCATTTAGGTTTTTTAAGCACATTTTAGAAATTGACAAACATTGCAACAGATAAAAAACACTTTATAGAAAAAGAGAGATGGGGAGATGAAGAAGGGGGAAAAGGAGGGAGGGATGGAGGTTCATGGATGCTGGGTACTGAAGAAAGGCCTTTAAAGGTGTCCAGCGATAAGAATAGAAGAGTGTTTGTTGAATGATTCATGGAGTTAAAAAGGATCACAAATGTGAATTTGCAAACAGGAATCTGGCTGACAATATCAATAAAATATTATGAAGAGAGCGTCCAATTGGCCTTGGTGAGGCTGAAGTGGTCTCTGTAGAAGGGAATTTCTCTCCTCTCTAAGCACCGCTTCCCGTGGCAAGGTTAAACGGAGAAAACAACTAAAACACAGCACTAAATTGACACTGAAATTGACCTTGGAAGTCTCGGACGTCTCAGAAGCCTCTGCCCTCTGTAAACTGCTCAGAGTTGTGAACTCACGCTATGCGGATAGCGGTGAAATCTTGCTGAGCTGAGCCTATTAAACTGTACACATGCTTTAGGCTATAGTACAGTACATCTCATTTGGCCATTCTACACATAACACAGAGCAGAAGGAACATATTTACAGCAAGATGACGAAAACTGCAATCCCCAATTGGAAATGCAGTGTTTTTAATGTAACCGTGTGTGTATGAGTGTCTGTGTGTGTGTGTGTGCGTGTATGTGTATGTGTGTGTTGGCAAGCAGGGTATACTATAAATGACAGAGCCCACAGTGAAGGCAGAACTGAGTGCCTCTCTTCTCACCTCCCTCTGCTACCAATTAAACTAAAACACTGAAGCTTTAATCAGTTCTAACAATGCAGCCACTCAGTTAATACAACACACACACACACACACACACAAACTGATACACTCCACAACGATGACCACAGCCTGAACAGAAGTGCTGAGCAATATGACCTCAAATATATATCACGATTAATCAATTAATATTTTAACCTGATTTTTAAATTTATGAATAATATTTTTTATTAAACAAAATGCCAAAGTGCTTCCCTTGGTACAGGCTGCTGGAGCTGTTTGGATTGCTCAGGGTTTAATGTTTCCTCTTTGTTGCTGTAACGTAATTTGGGTGTCAAACTTGGTTTTTCTTTACTGAATCAAGGCTTGGTTTTCAGACTTGATTCACGGTACCAAATACTTTAAACACGTCACTTTATTTCTAAAGTTTTTTTTTTTTTTGTTTGTTTTTTTTATTCACACTGACTCGCTGTTCTACTCGACTCTTTAATCTCAATCTCAATTCAGGTTCACACAAGCGTGCCGTGGCTCTGCACAGGGCAGTACAGGGGATAGTCTACGTAGTATTTTTGGGTGAATAATGAGTACTGCATATAGAGTAGTAAATATGGAGTATAGGGTTGAATAGGGTTTTAAATATATATATATATATATATATACAGTAGTATAGAGGAGGAGTATTATAAGGGAGTATTGCATAATATATAGTGTAGTATTATGGGCGGTATGGGGTAGAGTAGGGAAGAATAGGGTAGTATATAGAGGAGTATTAAGGGGGTATAACAGGAAGCATGGGGTAGATTAGGGTAGAATATAGGGGAGTAGTATTATAGGGAAGTATTATAGCGGATATACTATATATATATATATATATATAGTTTCTTTGATTTTACCAAATTGAAAACCTCAAGAGGAAGATGGATGATCACAAGCCATCAAAACCAAGCTGAACTGCTTGGATTTTTGCAGCAGGAGTAAAGCAGCATAAAGTTATCCAAAAGCAGTGTGTAAGACTGGTGGAGGACAACATGATGCCAAGATGCATTAAAAAAAACAGTGATTAAAAACCAATGGTATTCCACCAAATATTGATTTCTGAACTCTTAAAACTTTATGAATATCAACTTGTTTTTTTTCTTTGCATTATTTGAGGTCTGAAAGCTCTGCATAAACCTATAAATAGCAAAAACAGAGAAACTGATTCAGAAACTGAAGTGCTCTCTTTATTTTATTTAATATATATATTTTTAATTATCGTCTAATTATCGTTGCAGCCCTAATCACTATATTAATACTGGGACAATATGCAGATAAATAAATATTGATGACAGGAATGTGTGTTTAACTCTGTTACTCCCTTCATACTCTCTGATTCAGTGACAGCCCTGCTGTGCTCAGATGAGACACCATGCTGAAGGTCAAACGTTAGTGAAGAAACCCACTGAGAAGCCATGCAAACTTTCTAAACAACTCCCTCTCTGTCACGCTGTCTCTCACTCTCACACACACACACACACACACACACACACACACACACACACACACACACACACACACACACACACACACACACAGACGAGTGGCATCAGACAGCCTTCACACACAGGCCTACAGATATGAGTGGCAGGGAAAAGGCAGCAGCTTGCTTATGTCACCCGCAGTCAGACGTCCGGGACAGGCCATTTCAGATACACCTCTACAGTGCATGACACCAACCGCGCTTTCCTACAAATAATACATAACACTAAACTAGCAAACACTTCAGTACGGCTCTTAACTTGACCTACAGACTGACAGCTTTCACACACAGCGCCCTGAATCACAGCATAAAACCAGCATCACACTGCTGCTCCTCAGGCAGTACATAAAGAGCATGCACAGAGCACATCAGTAGATCTCTGAGCAGCAAGATCTCAGTTAAATATGAGCATTAGGACTCTAGCAATCAGATATATTAACAAATAAATGTAAGCACTTTAATGTATAGAGTAACTGAGTAATTAGGGTTTTAAGTAAACAAGTCAAAGAAAAAAAGTATATATATATATATATATATATATATATATATATATATATATATATATATATTATATATATATATATATATATATATATATATATATATATATATATATATATATATATATATATATATATAAGCAAAAAAATATTTTGAAGAATCAAATACTGTATTCTACTGTATACTATATTCGCAATATTGATAGTAATAATAAGATGCACGGGATTAAAAAGCTCAGCAGGTCTCACAGCTGTGCGGTGAAAGAGCTAGCGCTTAGTGCGGTTAGCAGCTAATGCTAATACTGCTCCAGTCTCGGTTGTGGAAAACTAAACTGAAACTCCTTTATAACTCTGTACTTCAGTGGAGTGGCGTTACTGCTCTTTAATACCTGACAGGTAGAATTCATACACAAGAAGCACCAGATTATAAGGAGCGCCGACGATTTTTGGGAAAATTAAAGGATTTTTCGTGTGCCTTAAATTGCGAAAAATACTATATTTTTTGAGGTAAAAGTTAGAGAGTGATGTAAGAAAATACAACATGGCATCTGTTTACATATTAGGAATAAATAAGGAGCTAAATCAGTTTTAAGATTATATATAGTGGGGACCAGCCTAGAGATTATTGCGGTTGGTAGACTGTCAGTCAACTGTGGAGCTTAAAAAGTCACGCTCTCCTCAATCCCCATAGCAATTAACTTGTAAATGTCACATATCACGTGTTGCTCTTAACAATTCTTGTTCTTACCTAGTTATAAATATGTAATGCAGATATAGACAAGACAACCCAAACAACTGAGGACATTATGGCAGTATAAAAATGCACAAATGATGTTAAAATGTGCCTTAGAAAGCTTCAGAAAATCAGTTTTTATAAGGCTTACCATGCTACAATACCACCAGAGTCAAACAGGATATTGTTATAAAAAAATAATTTTAAAAAAGTGTTTACTGTTAATTCATTATTTAAAAAATTGTTTAATCAAGTAATTGTGAAAGTCCTTTAAGGCTCCAGAAATACTGTTTGAAATGCTTTTTACAGATTAGACCGATCGGCTGTTGTCTTACTGAAGCTCAAGACAACTGAAACTTTCAGAGACGCTCCAGGACATGCAACCTCACTGCTGTGTTTCATTCCGTCTCTGTTGCTGCAAGCTCCTCTCTGAATCTGTTCTTTATGTTGTGACTGCATTATTCCACAGGGACCTGTGACCTCAGACTGTGAACAAGCACTCCAAACACCAGAGTCTGTCCACCCACTCAAATATTAATTATCATCACCTTGTTGTGTAAAAGCCCCAACAGAGTGAAGTAAGCATGAGGACAGGTTTAGAAACTTGCAGAATTGGAATGATCAATATTATTGTTTGACTGTTAACACTGCTGAGTAAATACAGAGGCAGATTGAGGGTATTTTAAATTATAGGAGCGAAAAATTATATGTATCAAAACAAGCAAAAAGATATGAAGTGCCCCAAATGATTAAATAGTCACTTTTTATCACAAAAAGGGCACCCAGTGGCTCACCTTCACCATTTTTATTTATTTTTTTTTTTTACAATAGAGGCACTTGGGCAAGGTCCCTTAGGTCTATCAGTCATAACATACACAGCTGTAGATCTTAACATGAACTGTTATGGTGTACTCACACACACACAAAAAAAAAAACCTCCCTCAAAACACGTCTCTGTTGACTAGTGTGATGGCTCTGAACAAGATGTCATTGATGTGACATTCCTTTAAACTAACGCGGCAGTGTTGTGCCGAAATATGTAACACAGTCAGGAAAAGCACCCCTTCACTAGCTATGTTGCTATGTATGTAACCATGACTAAGATTATCTCCACTTTTATCAAGAAGACATGTTCCCGATAGAGGGTGCTTTTCATGGCGGGGGTGGTAAATTCAGCACCACACCCGCATACCACTGAGCAGTGAGTGGGGTTAAGTGTGCTCGGGCATGGATTGTTTAAAGGCAGTGTGAGAGCAGGCCGGCGGGGGAGTGGACCAAATTGTGCTTAGTGTAAGTGCACCCTAACACAGGGGTTTCCAACCGGGCAGTGATGCCTTTAATGCAATATTTAGTACTAGTTCTGTAATATGATTTTTTCAGTAACAAGTAATCTAACCCGTTACTATTTCCAATCCAATAATCAGTTCAAAGTTACTAATTCAAGTCACTGAGTTTTACTATTTTCCATTCTGCTTAGTAAAAGTTATTGTAGCGCCTGGCTAGACATGTTAAAAATGGTGGACAAGAAAGATGTTTACAGTTGTTGCTTTATTGCTGGAACTGTTAGCAACAACCATGCCAAAATATAACAACAAGCTAGCAAGCTGGGTTTATGCTTACTTTTCTCTGTTCTCTCGGTCAGAAAAACAGTGGCTGCTTCTTTTGTAGATGGTCCAGCTTCATGGCATGACATTAATTGTTGTCAAAGTCCCTGTTTTTAACCATTTATCCATGACAATGCATAAACTGTTGCTAATAATGTAACAATAATGTTACTAATAACTGCATGTCATGTGACTGTACTAAGCCAAATCAATCAACGATAAATTAACGAAATGTCTCATGTGTCTCATCTTGAATTGAAATTGAGTTACATATGTAGAATTATGTACATATTGGAGGAATTTGCACTTTGAAAAATAAGATGTATATGTATATAGTTCAAAAAAACATAATTCATACATAATTCATAGTAACAATATGTGACAAAGAGTTGTCTACATATGTTGTGTGGGATTTGTGTATTTGTATTTATTTTATATTGAAAAAGCTGCAAGAGTTTCATTTTTCAGCAGAAGGCAGGGTCACGGTGCAGCTAAAGGGGTACGCTATTACCTGAAGCTGGACGGAGCGGTCAGCCAGGCCCTGTACTATGGGGTTGAAGCGACTCGTCTCCATCCTCTCCCCTGCACTGGTGATGGCTTCAAGGACCTTCTCCAGCCTAAACGCAGAGAAATATCAAAGCATCAGAGCAGAAAAGGCCAAAGTTAAATGCAGCACATTCGTCTTTCACCGCTTCCCATCGTTCTGCTTATTCTCCAAGTCAGCGGTGCCTCTGCTTTCCGCTGCCCTTCCTGACACTGGGCTCACAGCTTTGATTCGTTTTCACAGTTTCAGTGAAGGGTTATGCTGGGTTTGCACTTCTTACACTTCTTTTTTCCCCCCACGTTCTCAGTATGAGTGGAGCACATCTAATAACTTTTTTTTTTTTAAGCCCTTTCCACAAATTGCATTTCCTTTCATCATGGCTGTGTTTACTTGGCGCGGCTATAGAGGCGATCTTTACCTCTCTGATATGTTTAGCTTAGGCACTGGCAATGAATCTTCTGTTAATTTGTAGAAATCGTTGGCTGTATGGCACAATTAAAATTGTGAACAAAATTCTATAAAGAGTGTGGTACGATCAAAAATACAAAGGAAGTTACTCGAATCAATATTTCAGAGATACGCTGAAGAGAATATCAGTAAACCCTGTGCTTATATAAAAGGATTACAGGGACAGCTAATTGGAAATCACATCATCTAGGACATGAATATTATAATGACACTGTTTAGGGGAAACTTCACTTTCAGCATAGGCTAGAAATGTCTGTGTGAAACAGACAAGTGACAGGAAGAAATCACACCTAGTGGCTGTATGGCTTTACATATTTAACAAAATAAAGCACACACAGAATCATGTGGCCAGTATGGGTGGTTTCATTTTTAAAAAATATATATCATACATATTAATACAATACTTTTAATTCAATATTGAGAATCAAACTGTACTTTTTTCAATAGTTTTTTTCTTAATTGTAACAAAGCCAAAATACAAAAATTAAATGTTCACAACATATTTATTGCAGAGCTGACATGAGTATAATTCGGTCATCAGGATTCCATCTTTTTGGAATAAAGATGACAGAAGAAAGAGACAGAAAGAGTCACAGAGAGAGAGAGCACCATCAAGAGAGGGAGACATGAAGAAAGAAAGCACGTGAGCGAGACAGGCAGAAAAAGGGAGAGAGAGAGAGAGAGAGAGAGAGAGAAGGAAAGAAAGAGAGAGAGAGAGCGCGAGAGAGAGAAAGAAAGAGCGAGAGAGAGCGAGGGAGAGAATGACAGAAAAAGAGTAAGGTAGAGAGCGATCGAGAGGGAGAGAGATAGAGAAAGAAAGTGCATGACCGAAAGAAAGAGGCAGAAAGAGGGAGAGCGAGAAAGGCAGAGAGTGAGGTGGGGAGCGAGAGAGAGTGAAAGAGGGAGAGAAGGTGCAAGAAAGCAAGAGTGGATGTGAGAGCGAAAGCGAGAGAGATAGTGAATGTGAGAGATGGAGAGAGGTTGAGAGAACGCGAGGGGTATAGAGAGACAGAGGGTGTGAGAGAGAGAGCAAAAGCGAGAAAGCAAAAGCGAGAGAGGCACTGTCGTGGTTGTTTTTACCTCGCTCTTGTTACATGCAAAGTTTCCAAACCAGTCACCTTTTTTTTTGTATTCGGTAGTACTGAGAAATTTCGGACGGTGACTTTTTGGTATTGAATTTTGATACCCAGAACTAGTGGGCAGTGTTGGTTATTCATTTTCATACAAAAGTACAAGATAGTACAAATGAAAGAGTGTGCATGAACTGAAAAACATTGTGCAATAGATGAAATAGGGGTGCAAACATTATGACATATTCTGTATCCTTAAAGACCATTAATACTATATGGCTAATGTCTACATTACAGTTACATCACTAAAACAGCAACATAGTTCGTTCAAAATAAAAATACTGAATTAGTTTCTCACATATTATACTGGTGCCTTTATGTATCCCAAGTTTCAAGAAGGTGGAGGTTTCACACACACGATTTTATTTGATGTAGAACCTTTTTTCATCATGTTGTGTGTAGGTTCTTTATCCTTAAACTTAAATTCTCCCTCATTGCTCGTCTCAATTACACTTATGTATCTTTGAAAACCAGCTGGAAAGAATTGAAAGTGCTGTTTTGTTTATTTTTTATAGCATCGCTGCAAATAAATCTTTTATTTATAAACATACAACTGCTACTCACACATTCACAAAAAAAGCTGTTGAGTCAGAATCAATGCTGGGTTTTATTCAGGAAGATAACGTTACGTACGTGTTCTCCTCTCCCACAATGCAGATGGCAGACAGCAGTTTGACGACGTCCGTCATCATGGCAGGCTGACAGGGATCCATTGCTCGGGCCAGCAGTGCCAGGCTCTTCTCTTCTCCGAGGATCCGCTCCAACCCATACTGACAACATAAAGCAATATCTACATTAGCCATCAGTCACCTCTGCAGCACCCTGCCCGTCAGACAGAACTACAGCAGGGCTCATATATAAATAACTATCTGCTGCCTGCTGCAGATACCACTACACAGCCCTTAAACTTAAGTAAGGGTGTTTTTTTTTTTTTGTTTTGTTTTTCCACCTGTAGTTGTAAAAGTTTCTATGATCTGGATCAGTTGATGAGTTTCTTTAGTTAAAGCCATTCTCCCTCTGGTTGGTTTGGTTTCACACAGGCATAAACCTAAACAAACCAAAATGCGCACCAATAAAAACTCAAGCAAGCACATCGTCTCCTCTGATTGGTCAGAGCCGTTTGGCGAGGGAGCAAGAAAGTAAATATAGTGAGAAGTTACTGTGTTCCAGTGTGTATATCTGTATATCTGTTCAATGTAAATCTGTTTTAAACACAGTGTTTCTAATGGGACATGCAGCAAAGATGTACCTGTAGTAAATGAAGTCGCGCGGCTGTGAGCAGTGAACGCAGCACAGACCACGCTCACGGTGCGTTTACACTGCTCCGTCGCGTCAACGCACATGGTCGCACTGCCCCTCTCCAACTGGTCACATGTGGGCGTGACAAAGGCGTTCCTTGCGTCATCCAATTAAATCGTTCTAAGAAATTTGAATGCTTTTATACAAGCAATTAGTATTTTCTATAAATTAAAAAAATATAAATGTGCATTAATAAATATAAATGTTCGATTGAGCTTTATTACACTGCCTAGTGAGCAGAATATAGGCTAACAAAAGCAAACTTATCCAATTCAATTATATATTAATATTTTAAAAACTCACTAGACCCCCCAACAATCTCTGCAGCCTCTCTCCTCGCTGTATTACTGTGATCAGAGTCACTGTAAATCAGCAGGGTTTTAATATATGAGGCAGGAAAGCCTGAAACTTCTCTTCCGGGCTTCTCTGGACGCTTGAAAGCGGAACTAAATGTTTTCAGACACTGCGCTGCAGACACGTATCAGGCGAACACCTGCTCTCTGATTGGATAGACACATCGAGTTGGACGGATTTATTTGCATAAAGTTCAGCTTGGCTCAACTTTTCATCGCAGCCCAACCCCCGCTCTCGACGCATCGGAGCCATGATGCACCGTGCGACTGCGTCTGACGGAGGCGCCGCTTCTCATTGAAAATGAATGGGATATGTCGCTGTGCGTTGTTGTGACGGAGCAGTGTAAATGCACCATCAGTGTGTAAACAGCATGGAGCAGCAATGATAGCATTTATTTGTAGCAGTGGTAATTAGCGTTTTCTGGCTAAAATGTCAGATTAAATAGCGCCCTATAAAGAAAGATATATATGAGACAGGTGGGTCGGATTGAGACCGCTCCAGAATTTCTTTGGGACCGGTCGAGGCCACCTCCACTGGCTTATCTCAGCCCGGTGGTTTTGATCCTCTCCAGAGTGCGATTACTGTTTTCACACTTGCTCAATCAAACCGTAGAACCGGTTTTAACCGGACCAAATAGTGCTGGTGTAAAAACTCCCTTAAACTGGGACTACTTAGAAAGCAATCAAATCTTAACAGATGCTCAACAAATACCCAGCAGCGTGATATTATTCTTATACTTTTACTTCTTCTGTAATGGCTGAACATCTGTTTTCATTACATTATTAATGTGCAACGAAGTTGAACCCTTTTAAAAATAAAACAGTGTTTTTGCTGTACCAATCAAAAGCTTGGAAAGCTCTTCTCATTTAATGTGTTTTCTTTTTTCCTTTTTATGATTTTTTACTTTGTAAATGTAATATTGAAGACTATATAAAAGTATGCAGAATTATTATGCAGAATTATTAACACGAATATATTTTGTACTTTAGATTCTTCTAAGTATCACATTTATCTGCTTTCACGCTTGGAATTTTAATCTCAGTGTCTTCATGAGTTAGAAACAGTTTTCTCAGCATCTTGAAAGTAGTTGAGTTATTGGATGCGCTAAACAAAAGCAGCAACTATTGGTTTTATACATTTTTTTTCATATTTATGTATTATTTATTTATGTTGGACTTAAGCATTTTTTTCTCAATCCAACATCCAACAATCCAATTTCAAACCAAACACCTAATATTCTTAAATTAATGCCGAATGCACTTTAGACCAATTGCTTTATATTTTGTAATTGCTTCATTATATTGTTAATATTGTATAAGCTGCATTAAATAATAATCTCAACAACAATATCAAAATGTATCAAAATGATTTATCCTCTCTTTCTCAGTCTCTCTGAAGGCTTTCAGTAGTGAAGCCACCACTGCCAGTCTAGTCACAGTCTTCAGGTGAGCTCTTTGTTTGAGAATTGGTCCCCAGTCAGGCAGGTGTGGGTGGCAGTCTGACGCTCAGATACTCAAATAATCCTTTTTAGCAAGCCAACCGAGCAGCGTGTATAAAGTTTTTAAAGCCTTTCCCCTCCACAGTGGCTTTGTTGTTGGTGGCGGTGGCGTCGCCGCGTAATGGCACAGACTGCAAGCAATCATTTTCGCCATTTAAATATCAGAAACGTGACTGCGCCCTTTCAGCATGTGCTGGGAGACACGCCGGCGCTGCGTTAAGACTTTTTTCAGATAGAAATATGAATATGGAGCAGAAATCTCCCTAAAGTTTTTAAATTAGTTCCCACACTTCAGAGGCTAAGAAGCCCAAGGACGCGAGTTGGGCCCGTACGCGTCGCCGCTTGGTGCTCCGTCCTTGGAATAATGACAACAGTGCGACTGCGATCAGGGATATGTAAATGTATGAAATAAAAGAAAGAGAAAATGAGAGACAGAGGGAGGCGTTGAGGTGCACGGATTCAACACGAATTCATAGACGCAGGACAGAAGAGCCTTGGGGGTCTGGAACGAGGAGGAGAGCGACTGTGAGCCCTTAGAGAAAGAGAGAGAGAAAGAGAAAGAGGAGGCAAAGAGAACAGACGTGGCTCTAAGTGTATGACCACGGGAGGGTTAAGCAAATGGCAGCAACTGTGCCAACACTAGAGCAAGAACAAGAATTACTCCTAATTAGAAAGAGAGAATACCTCACAGAGTTAAGATCGGGCTCAAAAAATCCAACCCGACCCACCCATAAACTGTCACCAGAGCCCAATTTAAATCCGACGTTTTTTAAGTAACTCAAGCGATAAAACTGAGCTTTTTAAAACATTTTCAGGCTGTTTGAACGAGCGAAATCTGCTCAGAACGATGTTAATAAACATTGCAACACTGAAGAAAAAGTTGTTAGAAAATATGCGTACTTTGGTCTGTGGGAGGTGCCGGTATCCAAGGCAGGTTGGATAAACACTTCAGAAATGAGGAGCATTTTCGGATATTTTAGATTAAATAGATTAAATATTTGTATGTAAAATCGAAATTACTCCATTTTAAAAATCGCATTAAAACTAATTTGAATTAAGCGAATTAGCCATGACCATTACTCAGCACTACAACTACTATTACCATAAACCCATCTGTGATTTTAGATCAAATACTAAATTTATGCCCTGTTATATAACATTTAAATACAGTTTTAAAATAATGGTGAGAAATCCACAACTTCAGTGGCGAGTGCAGAGTTGTTTCCCACTTTACACTCGCCGTGGGTGTGGCCTAAATGTGCTCCGTCTCTATGATGCTTTCTCATCTCTTCCGATGCTAATATGATATCTGCTCACTCTGCAATTACTTCCAACACCTTAGAATTCCCATTTCAATCTTTAATCTCGTTTTGATAATGACATGAGTTTGAATGGCGAATTAGAACGCACCAGATGTGCGAAATCACAAACCAGAAAAAGGCGGATAATGTGATTCGAAATTTAACGGTCAGGTTAATGAAGCGTTCGTACACTCACACTTTAACCTATATATAGATATAGATTACACACTCAGAGGATTCACAGTCAAATGTAAACCTTATTATAGGGCTCATTATTCCGGCAATTAATGGCTTGTAGAACTATATGTTTTCGTTCCGAACAGATGTTCCTTTTCTCTTTTTTTTTTTTTTTTTCCTTCATTCAGAGTTGGGTATGAAAACATCCTGCCAGCCTTGCAGGCACTGTGGGGATAGAGATGTTCCAGAGTGTTTATGTGCGGAAATGTCTGTAAGCACATTTATGCTGTTTTCCGTCTTAATTCTGCAGAAGCGGGTGCCAGCTGGGCGTGAACACCTGGCTGGCAGGCACGGTGGGTGGAATGTGTCCCAGGATGCCGTGGGGCGGAGAGAGAGGTCTGGAGAGGCGTCAGGCCTGTGGGTAAATAACACTCTCCCCACCTGATTACACAAGACCTTACAGGCTGCGGGAGAGACAGCAGACAGTGTGGGAGATAGAAAACGAGAGAGACAGAGAGCACAGGAGAGGGAGAGAACAAGAGATAAAGCGAGAAAGAGGGCAAGAGAAAGAAAGCATAAGAGAAAGCAAGAGAGAGAGAGAGAGAGCAAAGGAGAGGGAGAGAGCAAGAGAGAAAGCAAGAGCGAGAAAGAGAGAGGGAGAACGAGAGAGTAAGAGTAACAAAGCACGAGACTGAGAGCAAGACAGAGAGGGAGACCGAGAGAGAAAGCAAAAGAAAGCAAGAAAAAGTGAGAAAAAGTGAGAGAAAGTGAGATAGAGAGAAAAAAATATTTTGATATTTGCAAATATTCACAGAGTTTCAGAACTTCTCTCTGCAGAACAACAAGGGGCTGGAAAAGAATAATTCCAGCAGATTTTAATCAGAAAAAAAAGTGTTCACTGTTTTTTTTTTCCTTTATGTTTCAGCTTTTATACAGAGGATGCATAAGTTAATGGAGCATGCTGATGTAATCAATTACAAGGTATAGTCTTAAAGACAGTGATGGATTTGTCAATTATCTGAAATGAGATTTTTAAAGACAATATTTCTGTTAAAAAGTGAAGTAGAAAACTCTATCTTAAAATAAATAAATTCATTAATAAACAAGTTTACTGGCATATCAGTTGCAGCCTGAACTATTAGGCTGTGTTCTCTTAGTATAGTCACATACTGCACTAAAATATATTAGTCCAATATGCGCATCTCTGAATGGTGAAAGAGCTAGCGCTTCGGTTAGCGGCTAATGCTAATGCTGCTGCACCCAGCCTTAGTGCTGGGGAAACTTCACTGAAAACTCACCCTTAATAACGCTATATTTCAGTAGAGTGGCTTTACTGCTCCTTAATACCTGACTGATAGAATTCATACATAAGGTGCATCAGATTATAAGGAGCACTTACGATTTTGGGGAAAATTAAAGGATTTTAGGTGCATATATATTTTTATAGTGCGAAAAATCTGGTATTTTTGTGCATGAGTGTGTAACAGAGAGCCAGATGGAAAGAAAGCATGTAAGAGAGAGAAAGAGAGAGACAGAGAGACACTTCTCAGACCGCGGGCCATCTCCAGCACATCAGAAGAGCCACTGGAGACCCACTTCTATCAGGCTGCTCTAACAGGGGTGGCCAAATCATTAAAAGCCCTCTCTTACCCTCCTCCCCACAACGTCTGCAGCACCCGTGTCCAGGAACTCCCTTCCGAGTTCAGAGAGACGGCCACGCAAGACCTTCTTCCAATGGAGCTCGCCTCTTATCGGTTCTGGCCGTATGAAAGCGGCTGCAGCTATGGGCGCCGGGTACAGAGCGGGGACAAGGCAGGACCAGAGGAGCACTAATGCCACTTTGATGAGTGCTGAGCCACGGACATGGAGCGCCAACATGGACAGTGAGGGCGGACTGAGCATTGTTTGTGGCTAGAGCTTTAAAGTGACGATGATAAGGAGAGTTTAGGGTTTAGAATGAGCGTGATTTGAATTAGTGTTGGACGATGCGGACAAAATTTATATCACAATATATTCCTTAATTTTGGTCGATACGATATAATTTCGATATCGATATAAATACTTTGAAGGCCTCAGAAAAACTGCTAAAAATAAATGGAAATCTATACCTACTACTATCTGAAAATTTTATTCAAGTCTTTAAAACCGCCTCTTACAAAAACTATATAATACTTTAGAAAAAAAAAAAAAACTCAAAATAAATCAATGCTTACATTTATTTGCACATAGCAAAATAAAGATGACATCCCTGTCAAACATAAACCTATATCCTATATACATATTACAAATATAAATACTTTAAATTACAACAGAGGCTTCTTATTCTTTTGTAAACTAATTTAACAGATCGAAACAAAGTGCTTCAACCAGGATAAAGAATGCAAGAAGCATTTATATACATAAAAGGAACATGACATCACCGTCAAATCAACAGACCTATAGGCTTAATCAACTATGAATAAGTTATTTACAAAATCGCTATAAATAAGAAAAATTGTGTATGTAGTGGAACTGCTTGAGGTGGTGGAATAGATTAGATGTATTACCACTGCTGGTCAGCTCCACTCAGCAGCACAATTTGCAGCAAGCTGAAGTCAGAAGTTTGCCAGACCTTTGAAAGCCGAACAATTTCCACAACACTGAATTAGTCCTCTCTCACTCTGTCAACTATGTCTTCTGCTTCTACTTGTGGAAGCTTTAGGTGCACTCATTTCCCAGCGGGGCCGAGCCTAACCAAAGTTCCACTCGGTTAGGGTCGGCCCCGCTCGGATTCAGTGCGGGACATTTAAGATGCGGAGCGGAGCGGAGCGCAGCCGAGCCGAGCCCCGAGTTCCGTTCAGTTATTAGCATAGGCTAGGCTAGCATAGCAAGCCTAGCCTAGCCTAGCCTAGCTGGCTACGTATCTGTGTGATTACGTCATCACGCACTGACGCAGCCCGGTTACGGAGGCTGATTGTGTTCAGCTCTGCAGCGAAATGACACTGTTAATAAAACGCCGGTCTGTGACAGATTCTGTAAATAATACATATCTTTATAGCACAAAAATGACATCACCGTTATTGAAACATTTCTTATCGCAATAAACACAGATATGGAATTATTGTCCAGGTCTAATTTGAATATATGATAGCCGGAAATGTTTGCTGAAAAAAGAGCACTAACATTAAAATTTGTTTAGCAACAGACTTGAAACTCCTCATCCTTCTCCTCTTTTCCTAGTTCTCAGCAGTGCTGAGCATCAGAGCACAGAGAAAATTGGCACACAGCTAACAAACAGCCCAGAAAGTTTAAGTTCATTTTTAGTCTAGTGGGTGGTTTTAAGCAATGTAGTAGAATCTGAACTGTCTGACTGTATTACCTTGTTGTTCATGAAAGCCTTCAGGCACTGGATGACTTTGTGTTGACTCTTCTTATCAACCTTGTCCTGACTGGAAAAAAGAGAGAGATGAACCCAGTGGTTACAAAAACACAAAATAAAATAAATAAGAAGATGAAAGAAAGAAGTGTTTCTTTATCAGGGAATCTGCAGGTATAGGGAAATTGATTTTAAGGCCTTTAATAGCAAGTATAGACTAAATTAAGGTCACTTTCACAATAACAAAATGGCAAAAAGGTTATTAAGGTTATTAACACAATATTAAGCTGACATGCTTTAAAGTAAGCTTTTGATTCCTGTATTTTCTGCCAAACTAAAATTTCTATTAAAACTGAATTAAAAGTTTTGCGCTACACTGAGGAAGCCTGAGTATTCCGGTAAGTAAGGATGATATTAGTTAGCGGTTTGTCCCACATAGCTTGTTTTAACACGATAAACATGCAGACTAAAGTCTGATATACTCAACTCAACAGCGAAAGAGCTAGCGCTGTGGTTAGCAGTTAATGTTAATAGTGCTCCAGCAGTGCTAGCCGGGGTTAGCAGCAGGCTACAGGCCAATAATACTCAACTCCTGAACAGCCAAACGAGTTAGCACTTAACGCAGCTAGCGGCCAATGCTAATACTGCTGGAGAACTTCACTGAAACTCCTGTATAATTGGTGGCGTTACTGCTCCTTAATACCTGACTGGTAGAAGTGATACATAAGGAGAACCAGATTATAAGGCACACTGGCTTTTTTTGGAAAAAATTAAAGGATTTTAACTGTGCCTTATAGTAAGAAAAATATAGTGCTTTCTGCAGTATTTCATGACCTTTTAAATGCATTTTATGGTACAATATTTCTAATAAATTCTACAAATGTGGGAAATGTTTTCTTACTGTTTCTTGAGCAGAAGTCTCTCCAGTATATCCAGCAGAAGACCCAGACCCTCATGGCCAAAGCTTTGCACCCAGCTGTGAACACAACAAACACAATGTATTCAAAATGAATTTTTAATTTTCGTATTAAAACAAATGAATTATACAATGCGTCACATATTTATTAGTTATAAAGTAATTCAAAATAAAAGTAACATCAAGCATATGAACACAATTTCTCAAGCTATTATAGAATTTTGTATAAAGACAATAATTATAAACACTTAAAAACAGAACTGTGGAGATTTGCCAGCATAATTAGCAGCAATAATTATGCAAAAATGATGATTTACATAAATGTGTGTTGTCATGTTGCATAGATTGCGATGACCACTGAAATCAGGGCCCGTGTCTCAAATTGTACAGTATTACACTAAAAATGGTAATTAAAATAATTTAGAATAACTGATAAATTAGCTTTTAGATTAATCAATTTTTTTAATAAATTGGTACAACCTTAAAATAAGGCACCCTTATAAAGAGTTTATAAAGGACTTTATTAATGGCTATTAACTAGGTTGTAAAACCATCAATAAACAGCTACAGCACATCAATAAAAAGGGAAACAGGCAACAGTAGTCTGGATGCTTAGTTTACTTTGTCTTTTCCATCAGTTAATAATAATAAAATGATATAAAAAATTGGTTCAATATAATTAATCAAATGTAATGCGTTAGTATACACCAGATTATGATTATTGGATAAATCTTTAATCTGGTTAGTTAATGTAATACATCTGTTAGCATGTTAATGTTAATGTTAACATTATGAATAAATGTGATAAATAAATCACTCTTCTGCAAACGACAAGGAGTTTTCCTTTCGATTTAATTGTTGTAATTGCTTATTAATAGTTTTGAAGTATTTACAATGTAATTATTAATTATTCATCATAGACTCATTTATAAACAAGTTATAAACACTTTATAAAGCAGCCTTATTTTGAAGTGGTACCAAATAACTGTTTGATTAAAAAACTATTACGTACAGCAGGTATATTTTATTCAAATGTATTGTATTAAAACACAAAAAAATAAATTTACATTTCAATGTAATGCTTCTTTATTTTAGAATAGCTTTTGTATCGACCTCAGCAGATCTGTGAAGCATTGGATTTCAGGTCAGAATTCCCAATATGATACTCCCTGAGTTTTTTACTGCCTACAATGCGATTTTATTGTATTTATATAAGTGTGTTTGAACTGGCGAAGAAGAAAACAAGAGAATGCTTTACGAGCCGATATCCCATATTACCCAAGTCAACCTCGCTACATTATATAGAAGTGAAAGGCAGAAACAGATGAAAGTCAATAGGCCTTATCAGAGCGCTGTTTGTTAGACCCTATTAAACGTCAGCAGATTCATCCGTCTACAGGAGATTAAGCTCTCCCCCTGGAGCAATGAGTGAACCGTACTGCTAATGGAGCAAAGATGTTTATTTTAATTCCATTCAAACAGAATATCTCGCTCCACATCTCAATTGATTTGGCCTCTATTGTGGGATTATGGGAAATGCAGTGGTGCAAACGTAACTCTCCAATAACAAGAGAAGAAGCGTTCCCGGTGAGGCATCGATTAACACAGAGTATTCAAAGACAAAGAAAAGTCTTCAAATTAACCCTAGTTTGCACACAGGCATTATTTAGTCTGTAAGAACTTGATTGGTGATGCAGATTACAACAGTTTGAAGAAAAAATATATATAAAAACAAGGAAAACAGGCAAGAAGTCTGGTTTAGCCATTGCTTGCACATAATCTGCAAAGCCATTTCAACAATATGGAAGTGTATATATGTGAATATATGTGATGTGGCACCAAATATATGAGGTATATATCTGTGGTTTCATGAACCTATCTGGTAAGGGACTCAAGCCTTCGACCCAAAGACCATATTGTAAATTTATGAGAAAGTTTTTTTTTTTTTTGTTTTGTTTGTTTTTTTTTCCTGAGCCAGACATGAGTGATCCTATTTTGGATTTAAAGCTAAATTGAATCTAAATTGACACAAATAATAAAAGAAGAAAGTTGAATTTTGGATAATTCAAAAAAAAAAGGAAGAAGTCTGGGTTAGGGCTGTTAAATGTTTATTAGGGTTACAATTGATTATTTAGCCGTCGATGTCCCTCACAACGAAATTTTGTGTGAAATATTTTGTCCTCATTAGATAACTGATACCTAAAAAAGGTATCAGAACAGGGGGCATCAGAACTTATGTTTCCTTTAGGATCAATAAAGTGTCTGTCTTCAAATAGAGGTAACATATACATGGACTGGCTGGCTAACTCTGTGTAAATTCACCTTTACATGAGATTTGGTAGCAAGTTTGTACTTGCTGAGGTAAATTAATGATTAGAACTGCACTACTTACATTTGTATACATTCAAATCTACATATGCTATCTCTGTATTTATCATCATATTGTATTTTTTTTTTTTTATTTGTATCCCCCTCTCTGGGGCGGTTTGACAATTGGTAAAAAAATAAATAAATAAAGTATAAAAAAAAAACTGCACTACTGAGATATTATTTTTGACTAGAATTAGCACTGTTAATTAACCGCTAAGTTAGTTCTATACTTCTACTCTCTGTTTAGTTTTTATACTTCTGTATATATTTAACTTGTTTATTATATTTTTTACATCATATACTTCATTACCTTTATTTTTTTTTTTTATCTTTGCATTTAGTATTTTTTCATTCTTGCACTTTAAGACCATGTAGTTTAAAGTTTAAAAACATTAAATTAGTAGCGTTGTGTGAGCAGACTGTCACTCAAAGGATTTTAATACCGCTTATTAATATCAATGCGACAAATAAAACTAGGGTGAATGTGGTTTGTTGATTTTGTCTGCTGCTTTGTTGGTTTTGTAATTGCTTGTATTTTGAGAAACAAGACAAACGTACACTTACGCAATAAAAAAATTCAAAATAGCAAAATTAACAACAAATCTGTAAAAAAAAAAAAATATATATATATATATATATGCTTGGTATTTTGCTAAATATTTCATTTCGGAGATCGAGAAATTTGGCAAAAAACAGTCAGTAAGCAAAAAAAAAAAAAAAAAAAGGAAAAATAATAGAGATAAACATTTTCATGAAAATTTTAAACATCACAGACTGATGAGCTAGTGGACATAAGAAGAAAAGTATACAATCAGTGCTTTAAAAAAATCTTATCCAAGCACAGCCATCTTACTTGGTGAAACACAAAACAATCCCTGGCCCTGCAATCAGGGAGACAGGTAAACAACCCTGCACCCTGAACTCTGCTATTACCCGCTACCATGCATCTCTCTACTTGAAGGCACCCAAGTGCACTAAAACAGCCGGTCCGCTTAAACCGTCGCTGTAAAACCGCCAGGAATCCAGGAAGTGACCCAAAAAGTCCTTCTCGCTCTTCGCTCGCCGATCATCTGTGGCCCTTTTCCGTCGAAGAACCGAAAGCATTGGAGCCCAGAGCTGTTCATCATGTCACTCATAGCACGTTGGGGAGAGTGCCGGTCCGCACGGCCGTGCGAAATTGCCTCGGTGCGAGCGAAGAAGTGCTGCAAGCATCAATAGCCAATTTTCCAAAAGCCAGTGTCAAGAGGCGTGGGTGCGCTTCAGAGGCTAAATTACAGCCGAAATTGACCACAATCTGGAGACTAAAAACTGAGAGCTGAGGACAAGTGAGGAAAACGAAAGAGAAAGACAGACAGAGATTGAAAACAAGTGAGAGATTGAGAGAGAGAGAGCGAGAGACAGAAAGAGAGAAATATCAGGATAACACTATTTAGATGAAAACAGAAAGACAGTAAGAGGGCTCATCCTCACTGACAGTGCATCACTGAAGAGCAGACCCATCAGTGGAGTCGAGAAGAAGCTGGATTGATATTTTGCGTTTTATGATTTTTTTTTCAAGCACATTCTCTCAGAACGTGTGATTCACTGTGCCGCTGCAGAAGAGTGATAGCGCGCGCCACAATAACACGGACGCCGGACTTGTTTTTCTTCATATTGTGTGGGTGAGAGTGGCTATACTGTCCATTTCACTGTCCCATTTTTCTGTGCCTCATGCAGAAGCCAGGAACGTGATCCCTTTACAGAAACCAGGCCGCCTTAAAAACATTTTAACCTGTTAGAATGCCTTAGCCTGCCGAGAGCACAGAAATCTGATGCATTACAGGTTGAATACAGAAAGGTAATGTATCATATTAAAGAGCAAGGTGAAGGGAAATACCAAATAATCTGCAGCAAAAAATATTCAGCTGAAAGGGGCTTAAAAAAGAACTTGTATTGCTCAGCTAAATATGTAAAAAAGGCTGAACAATTTATAATGAACTGTCAAGTTTCCGATGACACAATAAAATCTCAAACTGGGATGTATAAAATATTTATATTTTTAGTTTTTGTAATTGCTCATTTTTAGGGGTGTCCTGATCACATTTTTTGCCCCAGTTTGCCCTAGAATCCGAGTTATCTGATTTTGAATATCTGCCAATACTGAGTCCCAAACCAATACTTTGGCAATGAGGTAATAAAAAATTATTTTTTAGGATTATTTTAGCACAAAATGATTTCCACTTAAATATGCACATTTTCCTAAATTAACCTTTTCCCTAAGGCTCACCCATTCAATCTAAAGCTAAAGTGCTAGTCAACTTCAACAGTTTTTTTAATATATAAGGGCATCTCAAAAAATTAGAACATCATTGTTACTTTATTTCAGTATTTCATTTTATAGCATGAACTTATATTATATAGCTGTATCAAACACAGAGTGATCCATTTTAAGCGTTTATTTCTTTTACCGTTGATGATTATGGCTTCCAGCCAATGAAAACCCAAAAGTCAGTACCTCTCAGAAATTTGAATATTATATAAGGCCAATTGGCAGTGTGGGCAGTGTGGGCCAAGTCCTGCTGGAAAAAGAAATCCGCATCTCCATAAAAGTTGTGAGCAGAGGGAAGCATGAAGTGCTGTAAGATTTTGTGGAAAAACAAAACTGCACTGACTTTGGACTTGATAACAAAACACAGTGGATCAACACCAGCAGAGTACATGTCTCTTTATCCAAACCATCACTGATTGGTGGAAACTTCACACTAGACCTCAAGCAGCTTGGACTGTGTCTCTGATGAAATGAAATGTAGAATTTACTGATGATCAGTCATGGTGTAATGGAGAGACATGTCATCTGCTGGTGTTGATCCACTGTGTTTTATTATCAAGTCTAAAGTCAGTTTATCTGCATTTTTTACTAAATTAAATTAGGAAATGGCCCCTTTAAATTGTTAATTTGTAATAAATGATGTACCAAAGTTACTGCAGTCTTATTAAAAAAGCATACTTAAAAATACATGTGATATTAGCTGCATATTCTGTAGCCCTGACCCGCTGTTTACCAGATATTGCTCACAAACAGTAAACAAGCTGCTTATGTATGCAGCAGCAAGTATCTGTATGCTGTTCACAGTGTCATATTATTGCTCCCTCAAGCAGTAAGTGGAGTTCCTTATTGCAGAACAGGATGGAAGCTCTAATTTCACCACATATTGCAGCTGTACGCCAGAACACGGGCTTTCCTCGGACTACAGGGATCTGAAGACAGTGAGATGCAGGAGCTACACAGAAAAGCTTCATTTATAAAAAATATGTAACTTCACCTTTATAATTTATTTAATCATTTTCTAACTTTTCTTCAATAGATCAATTTTTTCCACACATGAAATAAAACTGATGTGACAGCAGATTATAAATTGATCACAAATGGTTACGTAAGTGGACAGCTTTAGAAGGTCCACCCCCTGAAGGGACATGGTGTTTTTTAAGTAAAAAAATAATAATAATAATAAATAATGAGCACCACATACTAAGTATTGAGTACCAGAGACTATTTGTGATCTCACCACTTAGTATCTGGTGCTTTTTAAGTAAAAAAAGAAAAAAATGCACCATGTCCCTTTTAGGGCTCTGTAAAAAGCTACAAAAAAAAACCACTTAGTATATGGTGCTCACCATGTAGTATCTGGTGCTCATCACTTTTTTAGGTTAAAAAAGCATGCACCATGTCCCTTCCAGGGCTGTGTAAAAAGCAAAAAAAATATATATATATTTTTTTTTTTACATAAAAAAGTGGTGAGCACCATATACTAAATGGTGAGCACCACATACCAAATGATGAGCACCAAATACTATGTCCCTTCAAAGGCTCTGTAAAATAGCAATAGCACACTTAGTATCTGGTGCTCACCACTTAGTATCTGGTGCTCACCACTTAGTATCTGGTGCTCACCACTTAGTATCTGGTGCTCACCACTTAGTGTGTGGTGCTTAACACTTTATGTTAAAAAATACCATGTCCCTTCAAAGGCTCTGTAAAAAGCTGCAAAAGCACACTTAGTATGCGGTGCTAACCACTTCTTTACATAAAAAAAATATCATGTCCTTTAGGAGCTCAGTAAAAGATGAAGTCTGGATAGAACTGTCCATATAAACAAGCAAAAAATAACTTCCACAATCAAAACAGGAATTTTTCACACACATCTGACAGGTCAGTTCAGCATTCTATAGCTTATACGGTTCATGGCAAAAGTCATGGGACACCATCCTAGTTCCTGTCCCAAGAAATGTGGCATGTGAGTCTAGCTTATAATGTTATAACAGTGTTATCATATATAATGTAGTGAATCTCATTTTGAAGAGCAGTAATGTGTTGGTGGTTTTGCACCACTGTGTATTTATGTTGTTATAAAAATGTCCCTGATGGTACTCTATATACCAGACCAGCAGTGTGTATTGATTCCTGGAATCCCATTTTTAAACTCTTTATGGGCTTCAGGTCTTTATTTTCCACCACCTCTGCTTTGTTTGTTTGTTTTTGGGCTGGATGGTAGACCTGTAGTTCTCTTGGTAGCACACTGAGTATGAAAGGAGAGCATTAGAACAGTCACAGAGAGCTGTGAAGGTGCTCAGATCAATAAGACACAGCTCTATAAACATCAAACACAGCATTGGATCATAATGGCACACTAGTAGGAGCTTGGGAAACTAGAGATACACTTACAAAATTCTTGCAAGATGAGTATAGGCAACATGTACGTCAAAAACACAGTGAAATGCTATTTAAAACTTTTATTTAAATGTATGTGAGGATGCACAACATTTTAACAACTTTAATTACTTTAATTACAGCAATACTGGCTTTTACAATGCTATACGTTTTCCCCCAGTTTTAGAAAAAAAAATCTGCAATGATTTATGTAATCCAATTCTTTAATCATGCTGCATTCATCATCTCACCACTATCTATTTTTACGTAAACTGTCATAGTAGGGCTGAGCAATCCCTTTCTTGGAAAACCAAACCTGGACCTAGTCTTGGTCCAGACCAGCTATATCATGATTCAGGTTGTTCACAATGTGAAATCTTTTATATTTTTATGTTCCAGAGATATTAGAACTAAAGCCTCTCAGCCAATAATCAACAGAAGAAGAAAATGAAATGGTGCTACACTGCAACATTATATTGTATTTTGTTTAAAATAACATTTTAAGCAAATAGTCATAGAAAGGCTGGGCAATATTTATTTAAGAATTGTTCACGATGGACGATGTTGTGGACAAAATACACCAGCAGAGGCAGTATGGATAGGCAATAGTTTCATTGCAGCCTTGGTTTTAAAAATATGTCTTATGTTAGTTATAGGGATATATAGCCTGCATCTGTCATGGAAGCTCTAAAAACATAAACAAAAAAGAATATTACTTTAATATGGCCTATAAGGTGCACTATCGATGAACGTCTATTGTCTGGTCTATTTTCATACTGAATTATCAGGCAAACAAATCAAGTAAACAAAACTGTAATTATTAAAAAAAAATACCTTTCAAAGTCAAACAAGCACTGGATGTTAATCTACACAGATTTCTCTTCTGAAAATCGTTTATTTAGGTGAGTAAAGCACTTCCATTTATTAACAATAAGCTTAGATTTCCAATATTTTCAACAACCCAGGGTGCTATCAGCTAGTGGTTTGTTCCACAAAGCTTGTTTTAAAACAGTAAACACACAGACTACAGTCCGATATTCCTTCCTCTGAACTGCGAAAGAGCTAGCACTGTGGTTAGCAGCTAATGCTAATACTACTGCAGCCTCAGTGCTTAAGAATCTTTACGAAAACCCCTGTATAACACTGTACACTGGTAGAATACATACATAAGGAGCACTGGCAAATTTTGGAAAAATGACATTTTAAGTGTGCCTTATTGTGCAAAAATATGGTACTTAAACACTAAAATATCCCAAGCCATTCCCTAAACACGGATTTCCATTCCTGTCTTGTCCGCTATCTAAAAACATGAGGTTACCCAGTGAATGGCCAGGTCAGGACAGAACATAGTGCTCAGGGCACACTTAATTATGTCATTGTCGGACGTTGGGTGGAGATAAATCAGGACTCGTCTTAAAGGTGTTGCTCCTGATTGCAGCAGGAGGGGCAGCGCTGCACTGCTTAATCACAGCACCCCACGCCACAGAGGTAAACGTGCCACATCAACAGGAGTAATCAGCAGCACACAGAGAGTAATGTGCAGTCACCGCATTACAGCCGTTCATTTCCCTCAGCAGTGCTCTTACGGTCGTCCGAGTGATTGGAGAACGTAGCAGTGATCAGGAATGGAGCTATATCGAAGAGGCGAGGGCTGTAAACGAGGAGGAAAAGGAGAAAAAGGAGGAGGTAACTGAGGGCACACAGGTAAGAGATAATGAAGCGATAGAAAGAGAAAGAGAGAGAGAGAGAGAGAGAGAGAGAGGACGACTGGAGAAAAGTGTAAAAGTAGAGAGTAATGGGAAAAAAAGAGGACAGGTAAAGCACTTATGATGGTGTATGTGGTAGACGAAAATGAGAAAAGAAGGGAGGACAAGGGGAAAGAGAGATAGAGAAAGAGAGGCAGAGAGAGAGCGAGCGAGAGAGAGAGAGAGAGAGAGAGAGAGAGAGAGGAGAGTATACAAGTGAAGGGAGGGGCTGGTAGGCAGGGAGACGTCCGTCGTCATCATCATGCAGTCCTCGTACAGTTCTAATCAACAAGCTGCATGCCTCCCAGCATCTACTAATCAAATCCTAGCATGTATGCCTGCGTGAAACTTCAAGGTGAAGCGAAAGGAGGGCTCAACCTGAATAGAATTTGTCAAATCGGAGGGTAGCAGAGAAGACGGGAGTCATAAGTCCATCAGCAACATTCATTTGATTATAGGATCCCAGCACATGACGCTACCGCCATATTAATAATGTTATTATTAATCATTTAGGGGTGAACTGAACTGAGCAGAACAGAAGGGTATGTACAGACTAGCCAGAGCACCCTAATCACAGTTCAATTAAGGGTGCTGCTTTCACACCTACCTTGTTTTGTCTGTTTGGAACTCCAAACCAAAACAGATGGATTGCCAGAAACCACAATCTGAATCAAAGAATTAAAATATGGTACCAACAAAAGACCAGGCACATTCCCAAACAGGGATTAAGCCTAGTCTTGGACTGCACAGCAATTTGAAAGAAGATTTTTCAATAAAAGGAAAATATACTCTAAGGGCATTTTCACATCTGTAGTTCCTTTCTATGGTCCGAATCAGTTGGTGCAGCACACACCACACATGTAAACAGCAAGGAGCAGCAGAGACACTGCTAGGTCATAATTAGCATTTTCTGGCTGATATATCAGATTAAACTGCAACTAAACGTATCAGCTTATCAACTTATCTTAAATAAAAGAAGGATCAAGACCAGATCACGTTCTCACCCCCAAGTAAACCACTCCAGAGTATGTTTGGGACCAAACTGAGATCACCTCCACTAGATGGTGGTGCGATTACTGTTTTCACACCTGCTCTAAAGGTAAAATCGAAGCAGAATCCATTTTAACCGAACCAAATAGTGCTGGTGTGCATGCAATAGACTAGGTTTAATAATATTCCAAGAAATCAACCCTTAGAGACCAATTAAAACATGGTTCAAGTTCTTTACAGGGTAAAAAATTACTTTTCTGAATATTTCAGATTTTTCGAGCAACTACAGGAAGTTAAGGCAAGCTATCAACACCCATTAAACAACACCAGAAAACAAAGAACTGGTGTTGTGCCAAAATCAGCTATGTCACACAGCAGTATGGATATAACGGATTATGCTGGTGATTATGTATCTACTGTAACTGTAGATTAACCCTTATTTACAAACAGAAATAAAAAGAAACCAAGGGGAATCTGTTATACTAACTCAGAATCCAGCACAACACTGGGATCAGACAAACTGACCACATTCTATAAACCAATCACTGTCTATTATAGGGAGACTCCACCTACGCAGGTGATGACGACATGAGGTAGTGAAGTTGCAGATTTGTACGCTTATTCACTAAACATCAAACTAACCAGAATAATTGTACAGAAAAAGTAAAAGTCCAGATGTTCAGGTGTGAAAACTCCTGAACCAAGGAAACCAAGGAAAAATAAATAAATAAATAAATAAATAAAAAACATTCAGGCCTAAGAAATACATTGGATTGGACATTGGACATATCATACAGCTAACGCCTCTAATTCATTGACTTATTTATTGCGCTTCTCTCTCTCTAGTAGGGTGTGAATGAGATCGAAAAAGTCAATAATTGAAAAATCAGAATGGAAGGTTATGCCACTGGAACCCATTTCCCACAAAACGGCATAATCAGGCACTTTCACAGGAATGGGGAAACAGTGATGTGTAATGAAATGCTAACAGGATCAATATTCACTGAGAGAGTGGCAGAGAGAGAGAGACAGAGAGAGAGAGAGACAGAGAGAGAGAGAGAGAGAGAGAGAGAGAGAGAGAGACAGAGAGAGAGAGAGACAGAGAGAGAGACAGAGAGAGAGAGAGAGAGAGAGAGAGACAGAGACAGAGACAGAGAGAGAGAAAAGGCATCTGTGTTTGGAGATAGGGAGAAGATTCAGTCAAGCTCAAAAGTGGGTGTAAAAGCGACGATTAAAAATGACGCCAGACCTGCGGTGATGTATAACTGTGGAGATGAGAAGGCTCCCTCCAGGCAGGTCACATATTACATTAGGAGAGCTGGTGGAGTCTAATTCATTTACAGTAGATGAACACGGAAAATTGAAAGCAAAATGTTCAACATCACCTGGGAATAAAACTAATGTTAGAAACTTATGCAGCATAAAGAACGTTTTGTTTTGAGCTACAAACAGTTCCAGAATTTGTTGTGTTTCGTGCCAAAAGCCTGCAGAAGAGCCCAGCCAACTGAACACTTTCTACTTAACTCAGGGCCTTCTCTGTCATGTCTGGGCTTTTGGGATTTTTGGTTTTCGTTTTGTTCATGCTATAATTTGAAATATTGGGAAAAAATGAAATAAGCTGGCTTTTCAAAGTATGTGCGGTGTGTATGAGTAGAGGTTAGCCACCTCCAAATGTATGAGCTTGTAAATAGTTGCAATTGAGTTGAAAGAGCTATACCTATATGGTGGTTTCAATGGTGTTGCTACTTGGTTGCTATCGTGTTGCACAAAGGGTTCCATGCTATGTGGTTGCTAGACGATTGATCTGGTATCCAAAGTGGCTGCTGAGGTTCTGATACCGAGTTGCTAGGTGCATGCTATAGAGTTCTTCGGCCAAGGTGGTTTCAAATATGTTGCTATGGTACCCGAAGGTGCTGCTAAGATGCTGAGATGCTGAGAATTGATTCCAAATGGAGTTGCTCTGCAGTTCTGTATATTTTTGTACACATAATCCAGCAAAAAAAAGTAAAAAAAGAGTGAAGCCTGGTGTGTTTTACTTTTATGCCAACTGCAGCCCAGCAGTGGATTAGGCGTAAGTGTTTCCTAAAAAAGCAGAGCTGCTGTAATGCTGAACCCAGAGGAAAAGCTAAAGTAGTGACTTTTATGTGCTTTTACTAAAACATCAACAACAGCAGCGTTAAGAACACCTAGTTTGCCAAGCTGTGAATATTTAGAGGCAAACACTATCACAGAGTATTTTTTTTTATTTACTCACAAAATCTTTTTACAATATATTTCAGGACTGGTAGAAAATCCTGTTGGATCAATACAGCACTAACAGCGTTATCCCGCCTGGAACAAGTTTATTGTTAAAGTGACGTGGTGCTGGTTTGCACAATTCCAGCACTACAAACGGCTCTCCATAGAAAATATTTGTAAATAGATTTTCATTACCACAATGTAGGCTGGTACAATGGTAAAAAATACATATTTATAGCTATATAAGCGAGGACAATTTACGTTTCGTATCAGAAAATGCTCTAAAAATGAGGTATATTTGCTATTTCATTACCATCACTGGAAAAGAACATTATGGTATGGAAGTAAAACAGTGTCACCAGACTTTGAAATTTAAAAGCACTTGAATTTTTAGCACTGAATTATTTTACATTGAATTATCGCATGTGATTTTTTTTGCCTCTGAATTAAACACATACATGTTTCAGTATATCATTTTCACTTATTTTATTTTAATGTAAAAAAAATTCAAAAGCAAAAATTCAAGTTTTAAAAATTCAATCAAAATAAATTCAGGTTGCTCAAATTCGACCTGTCAAATTCGACTGCTAAAATACAACGCTCAAAATTCGCTGTCAACATCCGGGACACACAGGATGAGCAATCGATTCAGTCTTCAATCGAGCCAACAACCAGCCAATCACATCACGCTCCGAAGATCACGTGACAGGTAGCGCCTCACGGCTCAGAGCCGCTCAACGCGAGTCACAGCCCCCTCCGCTGCTGCTCTCGAGTAGGTGAGTGTAAAACAGCTGAAAACAGGGCATTTACCTCACCACTGTAGCCATGTAATATCACTTAAACGGTGTAGAAATCCTCACTTTAACCAGGGTTTGCTCTGTGGTTTGTAAACATATTAAATTAAGATAGATATCCAGATATACCTTGTTAAACTAACTAAATAAATAAATAAAGCTCCTCTGTTCAGAAAGAGCTTCAAACACGAACACTAGATACATTATTTATAAATACAGCCAGACTGTGTGGAAGATCTGAGATAGTAACTTAGTTAGCTAAATTATAGCTACATATCTTGCTAGTTAGCTGTGGGACTGTGCGATTATAGATAAGATACTACCTAGTTAGCGGTTTGTTTAGCAATATCATATTTACACTTTGCTGCAAAGTATGTTGCTTAGTGTACTGGCCACTGTCTAAATAAATATATTGAGCTATATTACGCTTACTGTACCCCTCTCAGGCTGGTCCAAACCAAGACCTTTCGGTACTCTGTAGTACTCTGTAGTACATTTTGGTTGGTAACTTTTTGGTATAAAATTTCGATACCCAGCCCTAATTGTTTTTAAAAATAAAGTGATTTAACTTTAACAAACACAAAGATTGAAACAGATTAGTATTGGCTGAGCATTGACTCAGCATTAAGAGACTTGGGAATTGGATTGGGCAGCAGAATAATCTGACCGGGACTTTTCTTATACTGCTACTATATTTATATAACGATACAGCATATCGCCCACCCCTTCCCTACACCATGCCAGATGGTGCCAGATATGCCAGATTTTTCTTGTGATTGTTCTTCAATAGCGCTGGGTGTGAAAGGGGTCAGTAATGAGGGGGCCTGACACTGTGTTGGGGGTGGGAGGGGGAGAGGGAGTACCCATCTGCTGACGGCTGAGGAATGAAGCTCCAGCGCTGGAGAGAAAATTCAATTTAGACCCCTGCTCCCTGGAAGGATGGGGCCGAGGCAGTGAGCGATATTGAGTGGGCAGGGCCCGGGGTCCTGACAAGCGCTTCATTGAAATGCATAGCTCACAGGCGAGCGGCCATATTTCCCCATCATCAGCAGGTGAAGCAGAGTGCAGGAGGGGAAAATAATCAGTTGATGCATGGCGAGGATTATGCCAGCGGAAAACCAATGGGAGCTGCCGTCACACCGACAGGGTGCCAATTCCTGTCAACACGGCGCGACAGCGAGGGGCGTCCTACCGGAAACAAGAGACGAGAAATCCAGAGGAATAAAACAAGCGCCCGCACGCTCACAGCCAAGCTAACACTTTCATCCAAACTACAGCTATATGACATCAAGTCAACGTCTCATCATCTAAAGTGAAATCTCATCTGCGACTCTTTCTCTCTCTCTCTCTCTCTCTCTCTCTCTCTCTCTCTCACTCTCTCTCGCAGGAAATGAGCATCCATGTTCAGAGCAGTGGAGAGAGACCCATATTCTCCTCTTATTTCCATATTTTCTTATTTCCCTGCTCTCTGTTCTTCAGTGGGAGTGGATGCAGCTGGTTTGATCAGGCCGTGTGAAGTAATCAGCAGCAGGCCTTTTGTGCATCAGTAAGGCTGATATTAAACAGCATCTACCTCCTCTTTTCTCCCTCTCTCGCTCACACTCTCCCACCGAGGAGCGCTCGATTACAAAAGGGGGAACATCTGGAGATGGACGCGCAGCATCAGAATAACAATATCTATCATTGCCTCAAGTGGCGGCAGAGCCGGAGCCTTAAACAAAAGGCAGAGCTCTTCACTGCCACAGGAGGCTCCAATCAAGAGCGGCGCTGACGAGTGTTGTGTCCCACAGATCATAATCACGTTAAGTGCCGCGTTCGTTCCGGGTGGGGGGGACGTATGTGGAAAACAAGTACAGAGACAGTTCGGTCGTCATCTGCACCCCTCAGTGGGCTTCTCGCACCGTGTTTTGTCTTCTGACTGTAATTGTTCGCTTTCTTCCAGATTTTGTTCATTTAACAGATAACAGAGGCTTGGTCTCATGATGCTTCATGACACTTCAGAGCTTCAGAAAACCAATGGTGTCAGAGTACTGATGGGCAGAACTGATACTGGCATTGAAAATTTGTTTTACAGATCTGATAATAAGGATAACAACATACAAAAAACTCAATTTAATGCATGACGACAGTGCAGTACACATCTATGCAGTATACTTCGCAAAGTATTGTTTTCCTGTTACCTGGCTGCAGCGCTAACAACGATACGAGAACAATCACCACGGCCTAATCCTCCAGTATCAGATATCAACATGCCCTTGGAAATGGAATATGCAGATGACGTGGGCTTCCTAGACGAGGAAAAAAACACCCCTTAGCCAGCTTCATCTATTGCAGCAGCACACCTTAGAGACAACAACCTCTTCATGCATGTGTATCTTGCTGAATCACTGGAACGTGAGCCTTGGAATATGCAGTTGTGGGAGCCAAAAAAAAACTACCAAGGGAGATGTGGACAATATTGCACAATCTTGTTGAGCTAATCAGAGCAGATATATAACAAGCAGTTGATTAAGTCACTAATAATGTGGTCAAATTATTAAAAGGGAACTAAATCCCCTGATTTTTGCTGACTTTTTTGCTGGGAGAGGTAGTTTGGGAGGGGCTTAGGGTGATGTATGGGTTGAGGGGTGGGGCAGGGCAGGAGGGAGGGCTGATTGGTTTAGCTGCAGTAGCAGCAGTATGACTCTGATAGCGAGATGTGAGACGCAGATGATTGGACGTCGTCAGCATAGAACAGTTGAACCTGAGAGGGCCCTGCAAAGGCAGAAATTACCACAGTAAAAGTGTTTTTTAAAGGTTAGGAAATGTTTATGCAAATTTTAAGCAGGACTGTTAAGTTTCATTATTTTAAAGGAACACATTTTAGCTATTAATGGGAAAAAATATGTTTTAGGGTAGTGGCTCTTTAAGCCATGGAGTCATAGAGAACACAGTTTTGAGTGAGTGGGTAAATTGATTCAACCAAACTGAGGAAAAAAAAAACAAAATAAAGAATATTTATGATTAGGAAAAAATGTAAATTATTCTATTATTACTCTGATTTACACTTAGAAAGCCTTATTAGGAACACTAACATTAATACGAATTTTGGGTGGGATATCCCATTTGCTCTCATAATGGCCTCATTTCTAAATGACACAGATTATTAGCAATATTTTGCTAAGATTCATGTGAGATACTGGCTGTTGGTTTGATGGTGGCATGCAATTCCAGCAGACTCTTTAAGGTGCACTAACACGCTGCAAATCTTCTGTTTTATCACATCCCACTGGTGTTTTATTGGACCAAGCTTTTAGAAATCAAGATTCATTCAGCTGTCTGGTGCTGGTGAGCCTGTGCTCACAGCAGTCACAGCTTTCTGTCTATGGCTGACAGAAGTGAATCCTAACATGGTCTTCTGCTGTTACAGCCAATATACTTCAAGATTGGTTGTTCAGGCGCTACTCTGTTCATCACAACAACACAAAAAAGTAGTTATCTGGGTTACTGTAGCCTTTCTGTCCGTAGTAAAAGTTAATTACAATGAGCACAGTTGTGTTTCAATGAAGGCTCAATGGCTTCGTTTAGCAAATAGGAGTTAAATGATTTAAAAACATAGGGAATACCAATACAAACATCAGCATTCAACGGCCACATACAGTATGTTTGCACTCACAGTAGTAGTTGGTATCTACACTGTAGTATAAAATTAGCTTTTACCATATGGCTTGTTTTAATTAGAGTTAAAACAACGGGACAATGGGACATGTTTAGGGCTGGGTATTGAAATTCGATATCAATCAAATGTCGATATCAAATGTCTCTGTACTAACATGTACCTAAATTTCTAAAACAAAAAAAAAAATTATCTGTGTCCGATGCTTAGCATGAAACATATATAAAAACAGAGCTAATATTTCTTAAAAAAACTCTTAAAAAATGTAATTATCCTAAATAAAGCACCACAAATAATCATGCTCATTATTTTTGTTCCAACAAGATCCAAAAGTATGGAGCCTCTTATGATGACAGTATAAGAATAAAATCACTCATTCCTGACTGCTTTTAAATAAATAAGTCTTGTGAGAATAATTATTGCTTTTTGCATTTTGTGGTTAAAATAAAATTAAAAAGAAAGTACTGAAAAAGTACCATTTGGGTCTCAGTAATGAATTCAAAGTATTAAACCGGTACGGGAATTGGACATTTTTAAACGATACCCAGCCGTAGACATAATAAGCCAACATAATGTAGATTTCCAGAAATGAACATTTATTGATTAGGTCTGAGGAGTGCTGTGATTGACATTCGCTGCAGTCTTCAACATTAGTGCAACAATTCTGCTAAAACTACAAATCAATTAGAAACCACCACACTGTTACCGAAGGCAGTCTTGCATAATGTTCAGCTCACCGGTGAGCGGTCACAATTTTCCACTCACTAGACTGTGTGCGCGTGTGTGTGTGTGTGCACATTTGCCTGTGTTTATATGTGCATAATATTCGAGTCAGTGGTTTCATCAAAATCCCAAAACCAAGCCCCGGCCTCTAAGCCCTGTTGATCTCATCCGCTGCTCATAAAGCGAGTTTGAGCTTATGAGGACTCACTTGGTCACGCCAGCGAGCAGCAAGCTACCGGTCTCCTCGGGGAAGGCCGGCTCAGACGGCGGCTGCAAATGTTTATATTTGCAGAGAGAGAGAGATGGCGAGGAGGTGAAAAAAGGAAATAGGAGGAGAGTGATTGATGTGAAAATCTGAAAGCTTTGAACTTTGTCCATCTATCTGGCCTGGAGGAGCAGCGCTGTGCTTTCATTAGCGGCCTGTAGCACCCTCCTACACCCTTAACGACCAGCCACTTCAATCATACTCGCTATTCATCTCTCTCTCTACCTAACCTCCCTCTCGTTCAATTTCTGCCCATCACCTCTCTTCCTTTCTGCATCTGAGAGCGCATGCATGCCGACCACGGGCTCCGGCACAAGCACGTCGCTTTGAAGATACAGTGGGTGGTGTGATGATGGTGCTCGAACATCTTTAACGTACCTAACATCCATTAATCCCGACATCATTGCTCAAAAAATGTCTGCCAACAAGGGGTTGCAAGGTTAATGCATGCAAACTGACCGACAGAAAAGCAGCACTGTGCACAATGTCTGACCGCAGCCATATCCGGAAATGAATTATAGCAGTCTGGAGACTGAGCGGGCGGGTGCTAAATATTAACGAGTTTTGGAGTAATTTATGCTCGCTAAGGGAATATGTGCCAGTCATGGTGAAAAAAAAGTGACGCCAATGCAACATATGTACAATCATCCACTTGTTAGAGCCAGCAAGTAAGACCGAAGGCGTTTCTCTCTTTTCCTCTTTCTCTTTTTTTCTCTCTCTCCTGCTATCTCGCTCGCTCACTCTCTCTCACTCTCTCATAGCTGAGCATTAAAAACAGTGGAAAACAAATTCATCATCCCATTCCCAGGAAACAAAAACAGTCATAAATCAAGGAGAAAAATGAGCCACCTTATCTGGCTAACTTCACGGCTAAGGTAGCTTGACTCCCCCTTTCCCTCTGGAGAGTCTACCCCAAGGCTCCGTTAGCTGCGTTAGCGCCGGGGCCGCGTCGGAGCCGCACTGAGCCGAAAATAAAATATTAACTCCCAACGTCCTGCCGTGGCCCCGGGTCTAGCATGCCCGTCTCGGCCTATTTTCCTCCCTCCCTCTTCTCTGGAGAAAACCGGCGAGGAGAGCAGCCTGGGAGCCTCCACTCAGAGGTGACTCCCCAACCCAGATAGTAAAGTAGGTAAAAGCAATAAGTAGGAATATATTTATACGCATCTACGCATGATTTATTATGGCCGATTCCCGCAGACAGCTCTCTAGGCGGTGTAATGATAATGCTGGACAGGGATTGGCCGAGGGACATGAGGGAGTTCCCACTGGGAACCAATGGAACTGTTTTAGCCGCACACCTCAGTGCTGATGATCAACAACATGAACAAAAGGCAGGCACACTGGGAAAAAATTATGGTAAAAAAATATATAAAATAATAATAAATAGATAAATGGCCTCACATGTAGCCATTTTTAAATGTGAACTTAAGTCATTCCACATACACCAATCACAAACTAAAGGGTAAAGCCTTAAGATTAATTGCAGAAATAATAATACAATAAATAATAAACATCACAACAATGCACATACAGGTTCAACGGGCAGGAGGGCTGGTAACAGGTTATATCCTTTAAGAAAATATGTTTAAACTAAGAAGAGTAATTATTAGGTTCTTAACAGGCCATAAGTTTATGTATGTGTGTACAAACGTATATGAGCACATTCTGAACACTGTACAACTAAAATTATTATATACTAGTTATTACTAGTGTTTTAGTTGTATATACTAGCTCAAATGCTAACATGTGGTTCAAAAAGACCACCTCCTGAAGATTTAAGTGATAGAATTGGTTGCATCGGTTTTAAAAGAATCGGTAATCGGATTTGTAGTGTTTAAATGACGTGGAACCGGCACCGTTCTGTTTTACAAACCGAATTTTGAACTGTTCGCCGTTTTTTTCCTCCAACAAAAGTAGGTTCCTGAACCAGGAACGTTTGTTTGCAGCAGGAGCCGAGGAATACTAGTTACTTCAGCATGAACCGTGTTTATCGCTACTGTGCATGTATGATGTGACGTTTTGATTGTTACAATAAAACTGTTGGAAACACTGGCTGGTTTGCTAAAAATCACCACAATACTTACTGGCCCGAACGGAACTGGTTCAAGAACCGGAGTTTTTTTGGTGGAAAAGCTCTAACAGACCACCTACTGAATTAGTTTGAGTAAATTGATTTGAGTTTTAAATGTGCCTTGGGTGTGTTTACACATGTAGTTTAATGTGGCTTGGCCCCATCAAGCTGATAATTCAGAAACACACATGGCTATTTTACTTGCAGAGCCCTGTGTGTCTTTCTGGAATAAATTCATTATATTAAAGGAAAGAGTTTTGATGCCTCGAATGCAGTTTGTTGGAACTACAAGAACAGGCGTTTCAGTGGTTGAACTTTAAGTCTACAGTGTGTCAAGATGAGCTCCTGCTGTCTTTGCTACTGTTCATTGCATGAAAATAATTTTGCTTCTGAGACTCATAGGGGACTACGCCTTCAGTTCAAGCCTTTTATTCTTTTCTTCCTGTCAACTGAATTTAGTGGCTTTCATGTGTGAGGGTACTTGTGAGGCAACTGTGTGCAGGAAAAAAAAAAAAAAGACTTATTTCCTTTTCTGACATTTCTTGCTTGGAATGCTTGTTTTATTAGATGAGCCACTAACAACGTATCTGACAGTACTGTGCAGAAGAAAGAAGGAAAAACTCTCTCTTCAACTACCCACGGGGAGTTTCACCAATGACATCAGACTGCTATAAATGGGAATACGAATCTGTAAGACAAACTCTCCATATCTGTGTGTTTCTGTGGATTCCCTTGCTTTGTCTCATTATTTTAAAAATGACAGTATAAGTTCATATCATTGGATTGTATTGGATTATTTTTTTCCTTTCTTTGTTCCACAGCACAGACCACAAAATCTAAATTACACTGGATGGACGGTTCTTTATACACTGCTGTTACTGTGCTGTTACTACAGGCAAATACAATGAATTGTGTCCAATGGAGCAATTTTGCTGAATGTAACATTATTCAGTTTTTGTCAAAAGAAAAAAAAATGCAGCAAATTTTGGCCCAAAAAGGTTTAAGAGCAGGGAATCAGTTTTGTGTCATGACAAATAATTTTCATCCTCATCATCCAGTAATAAGCTGTTTTCTCTCCTCATTGCTATGCATTCTTAGTTCATTACTAGTTAAACCCTTAAACCCAGTGATCCTGACCTATATAACTAATACAAATCCTCGGAATGAGTCTGTAGGATAAATCTAAAGGCAGAAAGCATCATATAGGCTAAATAGTTATCAATGCTGATTCTTCAAAATATTAGTGAAAAATGATGTAAAAAGATTACCAATCTTTACCAATCTAAGGTTATCCATATGAATGATGCCTGCTGTTTTTTGTCGCATAGTTCCTGAAAACTCCCTAAATAAGATTTATACATTTGAAGGAACTGATAAAACTTCCAAACCTGCAGCAGTCCACTTGAAGCGAACCCCAGACCTTCGATTTCAGGAGGACCAGAGATCAGCACTCTGGACAGCTCCATCTCGAAACGCACTGAATTCAGAGAACAAGCATTCCAGGGCACTGTAAAAACTAGAGGATTGAGGAGGAGTTTACATCCTGGAAAAGGCTGCTTGCCCTCAGCAGCGAGAGTCTGAGATAGCACATATGGTCATGTTCTTTCTGGGTAGGGAGACAATTCTTTAACTTCTGTAACTACAAGTGCATCTCAAAATATTAGAATATCATTGAAAAGTTACTTTATTTCAGTAGTTTACAGTCAATGATAACCCAAAAAGTAATGTCTCAGAAAATAATATAATAATATTATACAAGATCAATTGGTACTATAAATGAAATGTAAAATGTACTGATGATCAGAGCTGGTGTTGATCCACTGTGTTTTATTATTAAGTCTAAAGTCAGTGCAGTTTTGTTTTCCCACAAAATCATACAGCACTTCATGCTTCCTTCTGCTGACAACTTTTATAGAGATGCGCATTTCATTTTTTTCAGCAGGACTTGGCCACTGCCCACACTGCATTCCAAAAGTACCAATTGGTCATATATAATATTCTAATTTTCTGAGACACTGATTTTTGGGTTTCCAGCGGCTGCAAGCCATAATAATCAAACATAAAATAAATAAAATATGCCCCTGTAAATTTAGAAGGATAACTATAGAAAAGATTACTATATGTAGTATGTCCTGAAACAAATAATGTAAATAATAGTCCTAATTCTCACTTGATGACAAATTATATGATTTACTCCATTTTGTCAAGTGGCAAGAAGTAAGCATACATTAAAAATCCAACATCTAAATCTCTGCACAATAATGCCAATATACGACTGGAAACGTATCCATTTGTATGTCAAACTAAATCATCCGGAGACACTGCGAGCAGAGAAATTAAATATGTGCATATAAGATTTTATGCATCCTTGTGTGCACTGAGCACATTACACAACTACACACCATCAAAAGCTACTTCACAAATCAATATGCTGTTTGCCTCCCTGAGCAGACCACACTCTTAGATGAACTTCCTCTCTTTCCTCCATCTGAAAAGCAGCTAATTGCTGCCAAGTTTAAGTCGCTCCACAGCAGACATCCTTCACTTCAAATCTCTCAGCCGCCCCATGTAACAAACTGTGTTTATTTAAATATTCAGACAGGATTCAACAGTTTCATCACTGGTGTCCTGGCGTCTGAAACAGCAGCGATACACTGAGAGGAGCGAGCCTTCAAAGCCTTCCGCTCTGCCAGTACCGTCTCCCACACATCTGAGGGCTCCAAAGCACTCTCCATCTACGAACCACAGGGCGGGAACCGGGGATCTGCACCGACTGAAAGAGAGTAAAAGCGAGAGGAAAGAGGAGGGAGAGGAGGGAAGCGACCTGACACGCCTGGTGCGATGAAGCTCGTGTTGGAGGTGATTTGGACAGGGTTCCAGAGAGACAGACAGCAAGAATGAAATGAAATCAATATCGCTTCTGTTGTGTCATGAATGCAGCCTCTCAAAAACCTTAGAAACAGCTGTCCCTCACACTGGTCTCACCACTCAGGAATGGACGTGCAGTGTTTCTGCAAGACATCAATGATAGAACAGCACTGCTGATGCAGAAAAGAAGAAAGAAGCACTGCCCTGATCTGCTATTCACTTTCTCACAATTTCCTGAGATTAAAGGGGATATACTGTTTTTGTCTACATTTTGGTTGGAATTTGGGTGAAACAATTAATTACCTAATATAGGCCAAATTTGAATTCTCATTTGAACCCTTGAGTCTTGTTTTTAACTAAGACCCTTGGACTGAGTTTCCTCAGTAACAGGGAGATAAAGTTTAATTATCTTTTAGTTTAAACTAGTTTAAAAGTTTAGTTTAAAAGTTTAACTATTTAATGTGGAATGAGAAATTTAGATTACTAGCTACAGAGACTACTGTATTACAAGGAAATTATTAAGCTGAAAAGAGCTGTAATACATTTAAACTATATTTTTTATTCCATTTTCTCCCCAATTTAGAAAGACAATTACCCAACCCACTCACTAGGTTAGCACTCACTCACTAGGGTAGCATTACAGCATGCTCAGAGGAAAGTGCAGCGACTTGTTTCTGATACATCAGCTCACAGACGCAGCCTTGTGCTGATCAACATCACCCTAGGAGTGATGAGGGGAAAGAGCGCCATCTACTGTACCCACCCTGAGAAAGCAAGACCAATTGTGCTCTCTCAACTCCAGCAGCTGATGGCAAGCTGCATGACTGGGATTCAAACAGTCGATCTCCCAAAACATCTCAGCTCCAGCAAAGGGGACTTGTTGGACACCGGAATTCATAACAGAGCCATTTCTCTGGGCAATACTGTTCTCGTGTTGGTTTCAACTCAAACAGACGGATGATGTTTGGGTGGATGTTTTAAATTTAGCTCTTTCAACCACAGGTGCAGCTCCTCCTTTTTTTAAAGGTTTACAGCAGTAGCTACTTCAGACAGCATTCACTTTAAACATCATATGTATACAAACCACCAGGCACAAAATGACCAAAGATTTAACACAAAGGGAGAAGAAACTAACTGATACAGTGTAAGGAAAAATGTGGATACAAGATCAATATTAGCAGCGCAAAAAAAAACACTGTTACAGTCAGACCAAGTATGCTTTTTAAAAAGTAAAGCTTCAGGATTAAAGCCTCCTGCTGAATAAGAAATAAAAAGCCCTAAATAACAGAAAGGTCTCTGCAATGTTCTTATACTTCACTAACAAGCTGTACCCACATTAAAGAACAAATTGCAATTCCACCATAAGCAAAGTTTCTATAGAGAAAGTTCAGCAGTTGACCAGGAGGGAGCAAATCTAACGGCTTTACCTTTGAATAGCGTATAGGGAGAAGCTAGGTGGAGGGAGAGAGCTGCAGCCAGAAACTCAATAAGCTGACATTTGAATTGCAGGCAAATGAGCCCCTAAACAAGGCTGAAATGGCCGGATTAGAAATTCAGATTGATAGGCTTGTCTGGAGCCATTCGCCAGGCCTCCCCCAGTGCACCCTGGGAAGTCTGCGCTTTTCTCGGAAAAAGGCATTTTTGCGGGGAGCCAATTTAGTCTATACGTAAGTGTGTGGAGAGGGGATTTGCATCAATGTAAGCAGTTTGAGGGAGAAAGAATCACTATGCCAAAGGTAAGCTAAAAAGCGGGCCTAAACCTATCGACAGCCATATTTGGCTTTTAGTATTCACATTCGGCAGCCTATTCCCAAGGCTAGGCTCTGTGACAAATGCACATGGCCAAAGTGGATGTGGGTTAAAATATATTCGCCTCTACAAGCCTCCGCATCATTAGGTACATCTGTGTAAATGTGGAGAGTGGGTCTAAGAAAGAAGCATTGGGGGAAACATGTCCGTACTACACATATACATGTCTAATGTGTAATAACAGCAATAAGAATAAGGAATATTTTCAGTTTTCTCTCTGAAAGGCAAGATCTCACATGCTCAAGCTCTCTTGACTAACTCTGTATATACAAAAATAAGCATGAAAACTCATGCAAAAACACTATATAGCACATTTATATGAGCATGAATACTTACAGTATATGGTTCAATTGCAACGTTTGGTTTCATTCATTTTTATTCAATAGAAATGCAGCTAAAATTGTCCACTATGTTATTTGTAAATTTGCACCCAGAGACTCAGACTCTCCTACTCATATGGTAGATCCGTCCCTTTTTCTAGACAAAGCGTCTGACCACCTTTACTCAATTTGCACCACAGCCTAAAGAACCAGAAGCAGAGCAGTTTTTTTCCACTTTATTTCCAGCGAAGTAAATGTAATTTCCCAATATTAAAAGTGCAGTTTAGGAATTACCAAACCAGTTACATATAGCTACCGTAGTCCAATTTAACCGCCCAAGCTGCTGTGAAAGTCGACAGAACCATGAGCACAAACACCACCACATGGTCAAAAATTGGTATAATTAACTACGTTAATTCAGCTACTCCATGTACAGACTTTTTTTAAATGCCCATATGATCTTTAAAACATCAGTACAGACGTGGCAAAAAATAAAAATATGTAAAAACTGGTTCTAGTGAACTATATATCACCTAAAATGAACCAAAAACATTTTTTTTTTAAAAGTCACGTTCAAGCTAGCTGAATTATTTTGCACGCCTCTGAAGAATAAAAGTAGACAGCATTAAATCAGCATTTTTTTCTCACTGTGTAAACGTACAGTTACAGTTCAAATTTCCAAGACTTTTGCAAAACTTTCTGTGTGTGTTTTTTATTATTATTTTTTTTTTTTTTTCATTTTTCCCCAAAGGTATCCAGACCTGGAAATTTCTTTTTTCAAACACAATGACTTTTCCAGGTTTTTCATGACCATACAAACCCTGCATGTAAAGCAAACGGTCTTTTCCAACAAAGGATGTCACTTAACTCCTACTTGTAATAATGTGTTTTTTAAACTATAGCAGAATTATCTATGAATTATATATATATATATATATATATATATATATATATATATATATATATATATATATATATATATATATATACATACACTGTGATATTATCTAAAATATATTATTGCCACTTTAGGACCATTTTATGCTACTAATATAACGATCAAATAACAGCATAATTAAATTATACCCTTTTAAAGAGCAATAAACTTTTAAATTAAGGTTATTCACAGACGAATTGAAATACATACAATTAAATATGGTGTTTTCTAATAAAGCTGACATTCAGGCTCATTTATGTTAATTGTTTCTTCCTGCTAACAAAAACATAATGGGCAATTCTGAGGTCAGCAGAAATGATTGAGGTCATTCCAAATATTGCACAATAAATCGATAATGTAATTATCGTGACGAGTCTTTTCTCAACTGATTAAGCCCTGTAATGACCCAACGAGACGATTCTGTCGTTCAATCTGCAGAGTTACTGAGAAAATGCCAAAATGCATGCCAGGTAAGTCTGGACAAGAAGACGTAAACATGGAGCTTCACTAATGAGCTCAAACTTAGGGGAGGAATCTGAGTTTGGCTGGATCGATAGTGCCGTCTCCAAAAAGCGCTCTCGCGTCAATAAAGCAGAGGAGGCATGGAGAGGGACAGGGCTGGCTAAGCCCACATAACGAAGGGATTCTGAAATGCTGTCTGACCTCGTGCTGTCAGCTGATCAGACTGAAATTTCAACTCATTTGTTAGATGATTAAAATTCCACCACTTTTAATTAAAAATGCCTAACTAATGGTTTCAGAACACAGAAATCAGAGTATAGAGTGATCTAATATGCCTGAACAATCATTACAGTTTACTGTAAGTAAGAACAGCCATTAACTCTTAACTCAGGACACAAAAACTTAAATTAACTGGGGGGCCAGCAGCAGCTAGGCAGTGTGCTCCAAAGGGGGACAGAACTGCCACAGTTGTTCAAGCGAGTCTTTTTAGAAATAAATCATTGTGTGAAAAAAATCCCCCAGACTATGGACCTTTTCCACAATGCATGACTGACAAAAATCAACCAGTTCCTGTAAGAGATTCTCACTGGTATTCTTGACCAGTCCTTGACCTTTACTAAGTTATTAATTCCTTTAGGAAATATAGCTGAACATCATATCATTTAGGTCTGGTTATTTGCTGCATACCGATTAGGAGCCAATTAACGAACGAATAATTGTCACAGATGTAAAAGCTGCCACTATGATCAGGAGATTGCTGGTTCGAATCACGGTCATGCAGCTTGCCATCAGCTGCCGGAGCCCTGAGAGAGCACAATTGGGTTTTCTCTCTCTCTCTGGGCGAGTACAGTAGATGGCGCTCTCTCTTTACCCTCATCGCTTCTAAAGGTGATGTGGATCAGCACAAGGCTGCGTCTGTGAGCTGATGTATCAGAACCGATTCGCTGCACTTTCCTCCGAGTGCAATGTGATGCTATTTGGCAAGGCAGAATGATTGGTATAAAAAAGTAGGATATGTTGTATGTGTTGTTACTACTTATTAATGGTTTATAAAATATTTACAACCGAATTATTAATCATTAATAAACTCTTTTATAGACTGTTTATTAACCCTTTATAAAGGAGTCTTATTTTAAAGTGGTACCGGATTATGGCTTTAGTTTACTCTACTTCTTAGATAGGGACCCCAGATAACGGGAATGCTGCTAGAGGCTCAATGCTAGCTAACAGCTGAACTCAGCAATTAAGATTGAAGCATTTTCTGAGATAAATTAATTGCTGTTTTTTTTTATTTTAGAATGATGTTACAGTGATGCTGTTTGATATGATATGTGTATGATGTCTGCAGTGATGTCAGTAACGCGTTACTTAGTAACGCTTTACTCTAATCTGACCCTTTTTTTTCAGTAACGAGTAAACTAACGCATTACTATTTCCAATCCAGTAATCAGATTAAAGTTACTTATTTAAGTCACTGTGCGTTACTCTCTCTCTCTCCACCTCATCTCCTCCACACACACACACACACACACACACACCACTCCCTTACCCATTCCCCCTCCGCTCTTCCCCAATCACACGCATCTCGCTTTCTCCCCTGTCTCTTTCTCTCGCGCTCGGCGTGTCTTTAGTTTCCGCCCGTTTTCGTTTTTCGCCAGTTCTCGGGCTCCCTATTTCTTTATAAAGGCGTTTTTTTGCGGCCGCGTCCCAATTCACTAGCCAGGGCAGCGGTCTGCCACAAATTTGATTGGCAGAGGAGAGCATTTGAAGATTTTACACCACACGTGATTGGAAGTTCACTGTGGCGCAGAGCGCACATACCGTAAAGACAAGAAAAGTTCCGGTGCTTTAAATGAACACTGTCAGAATTAAATCCTTCTCAGTAGTTGGACAACGTCTGGGTCCGGACCCGGACCGCAGTCTGCAAATATGTGATCCCTGGTCTAGACCGTATACATGGTTCTGTTTTATAAAACCCCTCCTTGCTGCCCTGCAGAGAACAACAAGTTCAATGTTCAGTTTTACAGTGTTAAATATGTCAGGTCAAGAAAGACTTTCTTTATTTTATATATTTTTTATAAAAACAAGTATTTATGTTTAGTAAAATCAAGAAAGACCATATTTTATTTTATTTTTTTTAAATATGTTAAGTTATTTTTTTTTTTTATTAAAAAAAAGTTCAACTTAATAGAGATACATTGTTGCTGTTAAAAATGTATTTTCCAATAAAGGGAGTATTGGCAAAACTGGTTATAATGTATAATGTATAAAGTAACTAATAAAGTAGCTTGTAAAGTAACTTAGTTACTTTTAAAATCAAGTAATCCATAAAGTAACTAAGTTACTTTTTAAAGGAGTAATCAGTAATCGGATTACTTTTTCAAAGTAACTTTACCATCACTGGATGTCTGTACATTTCTCTGAAATGGTCAGTTATGAATGTCAGAACACCAACAACGTGTTTATATCTAAATTCCGCTTTTATTCCTCAATACTGTGCTTCTATCCATGTTTTTTTTTTTTTGTATCGCAAGAATCATAGGGCTTACAAAATGATTGATCCTATTCTATTTATCATCCCTGGTAACATACTGCTCACAATCTTCCTCTCCTTTCAGCATCACAGAGAAGCCTGAGAAAAACACAAAGAGTGCCATGTGCTATTTCAATGTATAAACAAGCATACACTGCCTCACACACACAGCCCTGCTTTCCCCAAGGCTGTGAAGAGAAGGCGGCAGAGATCCTAGAGATGTTTCAAAGTAGGATGAGACCCTGGGGGGGCACCTCAGGAACCATACGGGGACAGGACTCTGAGAAAAGCACAAAACACACACACACACTCAATTTGCACAACTGGTACAGGAAGTCACAGTCATTACACACACAAACATTGACAGCAACCGTGTACACACCAACTCCAATATGTGCACCACACACACACACACACACACACACACACACACACACACACACACACACACACAAAAATACACACACAAACACACACACACAGAGTTACACGCACATAATAACTGCCGCGCCACCCCAGTGATCTCAGACACATTCACAAAAAAACAGCACACCCGTACGGGGTGCAGCCATGCAAGGAATAAGACCAGGAGGAATTAGCTCCTCAGCCTGATCCTGACATTATGTTTGTGCCGCAAGTAACCAAACCCAAATCCATCATTCCTCCAGCACTCCCACTAAACACCACGGACTCCAACAAACGCCACAAACAGCAAACCAGAGACTGACAAGGACCAAAACCAAGAAGTACCACAATAAACAGAATGTTTAAAGATGACATACCAACGACAAAATGAATTAGATAAAAATATTTCTAAATAATTGGAAATATGGAACTTGCCCATAACACATTCGCTAATCCAGGGCATGAAACATCTGGCCCGTGAGGTTGTTTGAACTATAATGAACGGAAAAAAAATAAATAAATAAAATAAAATGCTTCTCTGGTGAGCTTTTGTTTATATTCTTCCCCCTGTCTCTCTCTCTCTCTGTGTTTATTTTTATTTATTTTTTTTTTCCTTTCTTCTTGGGTTCACCTGCTTTGATACCAACTGTTCTGCAATTGGGTTCAACAACCCTCTGGGCTGGAGAGATACTCCATGCCATTACACTTCATTTTCCAAAACAGATTTTTTTTTTTTTTTTTGAGGTCCACCACGTAATAGCATGAAAAATATCTGGCCCGCGGCCAATCGTAATTGCTACCTCCAGCTCTAGAGCTTAGATCAGGCCTAAAAAATTATAACTGGCCTGACCTGACCTGACCCATAAACTGTCATTATGAGCCTGAGCCTGATTTAATCCCAACAATTTGTTTTAATGAGTAGAGCGCTAAAACTGAGCTTTTTTTTTTTAATTGGGCTGTTTGAATAAGTTAAATTTGTTCATAATAATGTTGATTAACATTATAACACTGAAGAAGTATAAACCTATTATTTAAGAAAAATGTTTATTAAGAACAGCTACACAAAGGGCTAAAGGTCAAGTGTGTAAGGAGCTCGTGTGTGCCCAGAACTGGGAAAATCTAATTTTGAAATCTAATTTGTGCAACTTAAAAATAATAATAGTTTGTTCTTTTGCTATATTGTGATTATCAAGTCATAGCATTATATTAAATAAAACATGATAATTGCATTAAAAAACAGACACCTACATAACAGGCCATTTTCTTGAGCCTGACCCGGCCCGAGGAAAACGGTGGAAAATCTCGGCTCGACTCGGCCTGAGTTCAGGTAGGGCTTCATGTCGGGTCGGGTTCGGGCAGAGAATCTAAGCTCTAGTGTACTCTAATCTGATTTTTTTTTTTTTATTAACGAGTAATCTAATGCAATGCTATGTCCAATCCAGTAATTAGATTAAAGTTTCTTATCCAAGCTACTGTGCGTTACTTTGTTGTCATTTTCCTTAATAAAAAAATAAATACTGTAGCATTCGGCTGGACACTTCGGAAGGATGGACAAGAAAGACAAGTAAGTTGCTAATGCTGAGTAATGTAATGTATTCTGGCAATTGTAGTGAGGGTATGTAGTCGTCTAGGTGCTAAGTTCATTTCTCTCTCTCTCGCTCATTTTTGTTGTTTTAGCACCACCACTCGTTTTAATTTCGTGTCATGACCAAGCAGGCTACTATACATGCCCAGTACTTCATTTTAACCCAATTTCTGCTCATCTTTCTGCTGGAAAAAAAAAAAACAATAAAGTTGTATTAGTATAGAAGGGAACATTAAGCTGGTTCTGGCTGTTGTCAGCAGCTGATGAAAGTAACTAATAAAGTAACTTAAAATATAACTTAGTTACTTTTAAAATCAAGTAATACATAAAGTAACTTACCGTAGTTACTTTTTAAAGGCGTAATCAGTAATCAGATTTGCTTTTTTAAAGTAACTATGCCTATACTGGATGAGACAGATAACACATCTGTCTCTTAGGCCCAATCCCATTTCACCTCTTGGCCCCATCACTTCAACAAAGCTCTAATTGTGTATGTAACACCTATAAAGACAAATGTAATATTTTAACTCAGTTACGCTTAATGAACTTAAAAAAAACATTTATCTTTAGATCATGAAGATATGTAATGTTGCTGAATTGGTTAATTCAAGATTAATTTAGCCATAAAAGTGAGTTTCTGAATGTTAATTTGCCCAGCCATATAAAAGCTCCAACAACAATATTATTCATTATATTTGTAAAAAAAAAAATAATAATAAAAAAAAAAGAAATGTGACTTTCCTTATATTTTAGAACTTGAATTTTAAGAATTTCAAATGTCATTTGTTATTAACATTTTGTACTACAAAGCTATACCAGTAAAACTTACAAATGATTTCTAAGAACATACATTTGAATCCACATCCCAATGTCACATGAGGACATAACTTTAGTTCAGTTACAATCTCTTTTTCTTTCACTCAAACTCTTGTGATTCTTTATTATCTGGAACATGCTGATTGCAATTATCAGCTCTAAATTACAAGTGGTAGTTTTGGGAATTCACAGGGCTCTTGGATATGAACAGCATCATGCAGAGCCACTGTTGTATTCAACTGGGAAATCCCCATTTGATACAGCACCAAGTCTTTAGCTCAATTTCCCTCAGCTCCCTGCGCTCCAGCTCTCTCCATCCTTCCAGTCTCCTTTTGTTTCCATTCTTTCCTGAATTTTTAAACTCTCTCCGTTCTCTCTCCTGACGCGCAGTATCTCTGACTCCCTGCTCTGCTCTCGTTCTCCGTCGTCCTGCTGTACTCCCATCTTCTTCTCCTCTCCATGTCTCAGAAGTGCTCCTTCTATCTCAATGACATCTATCATCAAGTCCATCACTGTAATTACAGGCCTGATTCTGATGGCTTGGCAACAGCTTCAGCTCAAACTGGCAGGAGACTCCCACTAATCAGATTCAGACCAGTTACTGTGTGTGTGTGGGCATCGCTGATTAGGACATCTAATGATCTGATTTCACTCCGGCATGTTGTGGGCCAGAATCTGGCCTGTGAATTCCTGCTCTGGAAGAGTCTGGCTCTGCCTCTGGGGAAGCTCTCTCTACCCCACTACAGACAGACAGTGGTTAACAGCGTCTGCATATTAAAGACCGCTTCTTCCACCGTGAGCTCCTGCAGCTGTGATACCTGCTGGCACCGGCGTTTCATGTCGGGGAATGCTTCTAGCACTGACAGCGGTCAGCTGAACACAAAAGGAACTCTGAGTCTTGCTGAGCTCTCAGAGATTCCAAATGCTGTCCACATTCACACAGAATACTCAATGCTGTCTGTCTACTGAGAAGGAACATGACGTATCGTATTGTACATGAAAATATAGTTGTTTTTTTCTTTTAGCCAATTATACCACCAATTCAGCTAGTGATGCTCCAATACCAGGAGGGTAAAGACTAGCACACACCTCCTCCGACACATGAGAAGTCAGACTCTGCCTCTTTTTGAACTGCTGCTGATGCAGCATTGCAGAGAAGCATTACAGAATGCAATAAATAGACAAAGATGAGCGATTAAAATTCACCAATGCAAACTTGCGCAACTTTTTTGACTTCATTCGTTTTTTTTTTTCTTATTTTAATTTTTTATTTATTTGATTTATTTTGTTTATTATAATTACTTTTATTTATTTATTTAGTTATATATATATATATTTTTTTTTTATTTTAATGTTTTACATTTTCATTCTTGTTCTTAGTTCTATAATTCATTTAATCACTTTAATCATTTTTATCATTTTACTTTACTTTTACTATCTATTTACTTATTTTATATTTTACACATTTTTTTTACTTTTTATGTGTCAAATGTGCTTTTTTAAGTATTTTTAGAATTTTCTGTTTTACATATATATATATATTTTTATTAAATGTTGATTTAAAATTAGTACTTTATTAATTTATTATTATTATTATTATTATTATTATTATTATTATTATTATTATTATTATATATTTTTTTACTATTTTATTTCTCATTATTTCTAATCAAATTTATTATTAAATGTGTTCAATCCCTTTGATGTTATAAATGCTCGGCAACATTATAAATGAGGGTCACCCTCAATGTTTTTCCAGAGTGAAAATAAAGGTTAATTGATTGATTGAACTCGAATCAACCAATGTGATATATATATATATATATAAATATATATATATATATATATATATAGAGAGAGAGAGAGATATATATATATATATGTATTGTATAATGTTGTATAAGTAACCAATGTAAACTTAATTTAATTAATTAATTTAATTAATTAATTCATTACACATAATTGAAATACCTCATGTGCAACTCTGCTCCATACAGTCTACAACATGGGATCAACATGAAGATTATTGTTTAAGAGCTGAGTTATCTAGTATCAGTGATAATGCGTTTTTTTCCATTGCATTGGAAGTCTGTGTGTAATATTTTATATTTCACAATGACCTTTTTATTTCATACAATCATACCATCCCTAAACAGTTAAAACATGATAAAGTGTTCTAAATCACATTAATTTAGTAAAAATTATCTGTTAACTTTCCTCAATGGCTCTAGTACTGGTTTATAAACTTGTTCATTGGCTCTTTAATGTTCTATTCTGATAACAACAGCCCTTAAATAGTGCTAAGTGAAATAAAACATTTAAAAATAAAGAAAATACACGATGTCAATTGTAATGGACAGAGGAATGGTTAAATTACTATAATCTTGGGCACACAAGAGTCATTATTTAAATCTGATTAACTCAGATGAAAAGTCATTTTCTATAATATAGAAAGCAATATAACTATATTTATAAACACACTATAAAACTAGTGTAATTCCAGCCCTGCCAGCAACAGTGTAGATAACAGATAATTGATTGTGTCTTTATACAGAAGTTGCTGTACAATCAAAAACCGAAGAACCAGAATCAGTCATATCAAACGCACAACTAGAGCTAAAAAATCTGCTTCTACCAGTTGATAAAGACTTTAAACTGTCAGCAGAGAGGAAAAGGCCTTGAGCTGCAGAAATATCCTTGCAAATTCAGAAAGAAGTTGGAACAAAGCCCTTGTCAAAAATGATGAATAGCAAAGCCAGTGCAGAACACTGCAGAAACAGACTTCCCCTCAATGTCCAGATGGAGCGCTACGTATTCCTCCAGTGTCACTAAGCCGGGGCTTAGACTCACTGCACCACTTATTGAGCTCGTCCCAACACGCGCTATTGTGCTCTGACAAAATAACAAATCTAAAGCCTTAAACCTGAAGGTCAGGTTTAATATAATATCAAAAACCAATTTCCACCTGTTTGTCAGAGCCATTTATCACGTCTGTTTAATACAATTATGCCTCCTCCACCAATGTCTTGGCCCAGCTGGAGGGAGCAAGGGTAGGAGAGGTGTGTGGAATATGAGGGCTGGGGTAGTTCAGTGGAAAGGAGTAGAGGAGGGCAGAGGCCAAGACTCCTCGTCCGCAAAAACTGGGAATTACACGGTCAGGGAAAAAATGGGGAGAGAAATGAGCTGTGTTTCATACTGTAAGCTGAAGTCCAGGTACAGCAGGGACTGTCCTTTGAAGACTGCTTCACAATGGTCTATTGCTCACAGATTCAATAGTCTAAGAAAGACATTGCAGTGACATCATGCACAAACATTTCATGAAATTGAGGAGTAATTCATTTAAAGAAATAATGAAGATATTAAAAATATTTAAAAAATCTGCTTCTGAGATTTTCTTTTCTGCCATTTCACTCAATTCCTGTGCTGCTGTTTGTCTTTCCTTCTTATCACATTGTACATGCTCAGTGAATTGGGGGTAACAAAGAGCCAGGAAGGATACATCAGTTAAATCAAACTTCGGTTGAATTTCTCAGCTCTATATGAAGGTTCCTTTAATTTGTGACATTCTTCCATATTGTGGTGGCCATGAAAAGCTACTATATAAATATTCAGACAACAAGCAGCAGCCAATTATGCACAGCATACTCTCAACCGGAAACCTGTCCGTCCACCTGGAGTACTATATCAGGCACAATGCAAGGGCATTGACTCAGGACTAAGTGTCAACTCATATTTGCAGTGGCTGACGGACTGGTGCAGAACCAACAACCTATCTCTTAACGTGGATAAAAACAAGGAGATGGTTGTTGACTTCAGGAGAGCTCCAGGTGTCCACCACCCGCTGAACATCAACGGCTCTGCTGTGGAAATTGTGGATAACACCAAGATCCTCGGTGTTCACATTGCAGAGAACCTCACCTGGTCCCTCAACACCAGCTCCATAACCAAGAAAGCCCAGCAGCGCCTCTACTTCCTGCGGAGACTGAGGAAAGCACATCTCCCACCCCCCATCCTCACCATGTTCTACAGAGGGACTGTAGAAAGCATCCTGAGCACCTGCATTACCGTCTGGTTTGGGAATTGCAACACCTCAGACCGCAAGACCCTACAGCGGATAGTGCGGACAGCTGAGAAAATCATCGGAGTCTCTCTTCCCTCCATCACCGAGATCTACACCACACGGTGCATCCGCAAAGCCACCAGCATTGTGGACGACCCCACCCATCCCTCACACGGACTCTTCGGTCTGATGCCGTCCGGCAGAAGATACAGGAGCATCCGAGCCTCCACTACTAGACTCTGCAACAGCTTCATCCACCAGGCAGTCAGACTTCTCAACGCACAGAGACAGAACTGAACCCCCACCCCACCCACCACTCACCCAACACACTCACACAAAACTAAACTGTACACCCCCCCCCCTTTACACACACAAAGAACTGAACTTCACCCACACACACACACAGTCAGCACACAGAGGCTGACATGACTTTATTTGCTGCACTCTTAAAAACTATAAACTCTACCTCAGTAACTGCTGTGATTATATATGTTACAGTATGTCACACATCTCTGCACCTTATCCCCACTATACACTTATTATACCGTATCGGTACTGCACTGTCCTGTCTTTAAATTGTCTCGTCTTTTGTATTTATTGTATTTTTTTGTTATTTAGTGTTATAATTTTATAATTTTATGTTGCACTGTTGTCACTCCTGCACTTTATGTTGTCTATTGCTTGTTGTTCTATGTTGCACCATGGTTCCAGAGGAACGTAATTTCATCACACTGTGTACCTGTACTCAGATGTAATGACAATAAAAGCCTCTTGACTTGACTTGACATAGTAGTGCAAATTGACATCAGGGCAATTTTGAGCAACCAAACAACCTGATCTCCATGTTTTTGAACCAGAGTTCTTGTTGGAAGCCCAAAAAAAACATGAAATAAAGGAAAATATAGGGACTTGAACCCAAGGACCCAACATGCTAATCACCAAGCCACCATGCAGCCTGTGTGTGAGGGACTAAGTAAGAAATGGAGAGAGGGACAGAGGCAGAGAGAGGCAATTCATGCAAAAAGCAAAAAAAAAAAAAAAAGTCAAAAGCTACCAAACCAAACAAATCAGTGGAGCCAGTGACCCCTCACAGAAAGCAATGCGGTGTTCGTATTCACAAACAGAGCAGGGGTGAGCAGTGGAAATGGAAAGAAAAGAAGGAAAAATAAAGCAAAAGTAAAAAAGGAAAATAAACAACACCTACACAAACTCCAACACAGAGAGAGCACGAGAGAGAGAGAGAGCTACCTCAGCTCCGTAATCACAGAGTTTATCTGTGAAATCTGCTGCAGGTCTTTCTCTGCCTCAAAAGAAAACTTACAGCATTAAATTTCCAATCTTTACAAGATACTGCTTTATTAGCAAAGATATTGAGTCCAAAAATACATAAAAAGCAAGTTCTCACAGGCAGTTAGCAAGAAGCTTAAATAGTATAAATATCGACATAGGAATAATCCAAAACGTGTGTTTCATAAACAGCATCATTAATGCACCTAATAATTAAAAGCCAGCATACATTGTAGTGCAGATAAGTATATGGTAAATATTGATGCATCCAAAACTATTTGATATAGGATATACTATTTGATACAAGATATACCATTAAAAATGTTGTATAATCATATATCTTAAGCAGGTTACCTGCTTATGTAACAGGATTGTAAAGGATTCAATGCAAAAATACAGTTTAAAGAATATTGCACTTAAAGGATGAGCATTACAACAGTACATAAAGTATTATTATTTTAAATTAGAGTTTCTTATTTACTAAATGTATTATGTAAAATGTATTTTAGGGGTATAAAGATGTAAAAAAAAACACAAAAGCATTGGGATATTATGTTTTGCAATACTGTTTACTTTCAAAAGCAGTATCAATTTTCAATTATTTCAATTATAAGATTGGTGTCAGAAAGTGTCTTTTTGTTGTGTTATTGTGTCTGATTGGTTAAAAGGATTCTTTCTTTACTCTGACTTTATAAATATGATTTTAAATATGTTTTCATACTATATGGGGGCGTCAAATGTACCGCCACTATGTTCGGGAGATCGCAGGTTGTCTCTGCCGGAGCCCTGAGAGACAACAATTGTCCTTGCTCTCTCTAGGTGGGTACAGTACAGTACATGGCACTCTTTCCCCTTATCACTCTTAAGGTGATGTCAATCAGCACAAGGCTGCATCTGTGAGCTGATGTATCGGAACCTGGTCGATGTGATGCTACTCAGCAATGCAGTTCAAAAAGAGGCGGAGTTTGTGTTCACATGTGTCAGAGGAGGCGTGATGGGGGATATATAGCTAGATATACAGTAGAAGCTGAATGGGTGGGACAGTTAGGTGAGGAAAAAATTAGAAATTAATTTGAAAGGAACAAAAAATGATTTTTCGTATCGTAAGTCATATGACCCAGCCCAAGTGTGTGGTATCAGGATCATTTTAGAGAATACCTGCAAAGAAAAACATCTTTAAACTATGGTGATGGCAGTGTCTGAGCCCATTGTAGTCTAGTGCAGAGAAATTCTTCAAACCTGTGAAAGACAAGTTTTTTTTTGTTTGTTTTTTTTTCTTTCTATCTGATTTCATTTTTATCCCCCTTTCTTTATATTGGCTTTGAGGATAGACAAAGGGAAAGGAAGAGAGAGAGAGAGAGAGAGAGAGAGAGAGAGAGAGAGAGAGAGAGAAAGCATGAAAGAGAGAGCGTTAGTTTGACGGGGCGTGAAAGGCAGAGTGCTGGGTCCAGCCTGGGCCTCCGGAGGGCAGAACACGGGCAGCTGCTCTCAGGGGGCAAACCGCAGGCACAGTGACCACTATAGAGAGTGACAGGCTCACAGCCATGCCAGGCCACCGCACAGCCACTGAACCAATGCGTACTGCGGATAGACAGCCCTGCACAGGAAGATCAGACAGAGCTGGAGTTTCATCAGAGCAGACGGAAGATTAGAGAAACTATTAAACATTAACTACTAATCATCTTAATGACTAGAAGTACTAAAAAAATAAACAAATTAAGCACAAACAAAGTCATAAATATATTACTGACAGTGTTCTATGCAGTAAGGTTTTGATTGAATTTAATAAAGAGCATCAGGTTAAGAGCGTGAGGTATGCAAGTCACTATTTGGTTTGGTTAAAACTCTATTTGACTCTGGTTGGTTTCCACTCTTAGTGTGTTTCGATTGAGCAGGTGTGAAAACAATAATCGCACTCAGGTGCAGACAAAAACAACCAGACTCAAACCTGCTAGAGGAGGTGATCTCAGTTCGGTCCCAAACAAACTCTGAAGCGGTTTCACTTGTGAGAACGTGTTCCGGTCTCAATCCGACCCAGCTATCAAATATATTCGTTTTATTTGAGCTAAACTGCTGAAAAAGTGCAGTTTAATTTGATTTATTAGCCAGATAACACCAATTACCACAGCTATGAAAAAACAAGATCTCTGCTGCTCCATGCTGTTTACACACTGTGTGGTATGTGCTGTGTTCACTGCTTGTAGCCGCACGACTTTGTTTACAACGTGTACATCTGTGCTGCCGTCCCTTTAAAAACGCTGTTTCAAAGCGCAGTGGCAAATTTTCAGCTTTCTGTGTTAAAGCAGGTTCACACTGCACAGAAATACAGATATAAACACTGGAACACAGAAAAGTCTCACTTTATTTACTTTCTTGCTCTCGCGCCAGACAGCTCTGACTAATCAGAGGAGACTATATGCTTGCGTGGTTTATTAGTGTGTATTTTGGTGCGTTTAGGTTTGTGCCTGTGTGAAATCAAAACCAAACAGAGGGAGAAACACTACAAATAAACAAAGTCATCAACTGATCCGGATCATAGAAACTTTCACAACTATGGGTATGAAAGCGGCATAACTTATTTAACCTTCTAGACGGAAATACGGACTCTAATGTTGGCTAAAGAAAACCTGTGTAAGGTGTTGCTTCTCATTCTGATACACAATGTGCTGACTGTTTTTACAATGTCTCACACTGTGTGAAAGATTCTCGTTAAATTGTAAAAATTATGAAGCCTCATATCTTTTGCTTTACATATACCTATAAATAGCAACATCAGAGAAACTGATTCAAAAACTGAAGTGGTCTCTTATTATTTGGCCTACAAATAATGCATCATCAATGCCAAATAAAAAACGTGGCAATAAGCAACAAGGTTTTATTGCCCAAGCAGTTTGAATGTTAAAATCTGTGGAGGCATTAAAACCTCACAGCATGCTGTTGGCCATTTCTGCTCGAGCAGTTTTAACACTCTGCTTTACTGTCATCACTCGGGCACATGTACTGCGACTGCAACACAGAGGCCAAACTACTCAAAGCATATCACACACTAACACCACAACCCTCTCGTCATAACACACTCTAAACACACCATTGCTTGGTACAGATAGGTAATTACCACTCACCTCCTAACAAGTTAAATATGCTCTCCACGGGCTACTTGTGCCAAACAAACAGGTGCACAAATAGCGGGCAGAGCCACTGGCTACTATTCAAACCATGACCAGGTGTGAGAAACACTGGGAATCCTGTCACACTGCGGCCTTGCACAACACTTCAGCGGTATTATGCCAAACACAACAAGCGCCATGACACCCTCTTTACTACAAACATGCGAAAGTTCAATCGCTATTGCGCCGCCAAAGCTATTCACCCTTTCTCTCAAAGTCTGGACCAGAGTCCAAATCAAAGCTTGTTTTGTTACATTTTGAACATTTATGGTATGTGTCCACTGGCACTTAAGCCTCGACGCATCCTATTTGTTTCAATGGAAAGAGCCATCACATACTGCGATGCATTGGGCCCAGGGCAGGATGAGCACAACACATTTATTTATGTTCGATAATAATGGTAAATTTACAGTTACAGTCATGAACAGTTACAGTTGTGTCATGAACTTAAGATGGACAGATTATGCAAAACACAATTCTACATGCTTTTGTACTTCCACTTATACAGGTTCTCGACTGCCTCTATCGACACTCCAAGCGTGAACATATTAATATTTCATATGCTTCTATGGGACGTTTTGATGGCTCCCTTATTGTGACGTCACAAATCAAGTGGCAAGTCAGTGTGGGTCTATAGAAAGTCAGCAGAGGAGGGAGAATTATAAATCTAATTTTAAATAATGAGTTTTGTGCTTATATATAGGGCTGCAATGATTAGACGATATAATCGGCAATATCAACTATAAAAATTAGTTGACTTTAAATGTTCATTGTCGACTAATCATACAGGGGACACTCGCACAGCTTACACTTGTCGTGTGTCTCCAAAAGAGCCCAAACACAACAAATTACAGATTTTCTCACTAAATATCAGCTCTTTCCACATGTAAAGGACAATGTTCTGAACATTTGAAGGACATTTGAAGTTCTTCGATGTGAAGCAAAGGCACAAAGCTAGAGAACAAAGCAGAAATAATAATTGAATCTGAAAAATAATCGACAGGTTAGTTTACTACCAAAATAATCATTAGTTGCAGCCCTAATTCTAGAGCAGTAAAGCATAAACTATATTGTTCATCTTTTGCCATTAAGCACAAGCTAAAACTAACGTGTGGTAAACACTCTGCGTTTACATGGCGTAGCTTATTTGCATAAAAGTGACCGAGCCCTTAAATGGCTCATTCTGAAAGGGACTGAAACTGAAAGTGTTGAGATCTTTATCTTTATGTAAGAATGATTTTGGGCAAAGAACTTAATGAACATGTTTTTTTTGTTGTATAGCTCGTAGACCCATTCTAACTTTTGTAAAAATAAGGAATTATAAGTCTCCTTTAAGTCTTCTAATTGGATCCTTCCGCTAGATGTCTCTACTTCCCACAACATCAAGGACACATCAGACAGACATTAGCAGCCATTCTTCAAAACTTTCAACCATTTAGTTGCTTTACTGCCCCTAACATTTGTTTTTTTGTAAACTTCCCTTTTACGTTGCATTAGTTGCGCATTAGAGAACACAGCAAATAAATGCACAAAACGATGGCAGAAATGCAGGGCAAAGCAAGTATATATCTACCCTTTTCACCGCATTCCTGCAGTCTGCCACACACTGCAAATAGTTGCCCGTCTCCTGGCACTGTCAGACACGCTGAAGGGTCTTTAAGAAGCTGGAGAGGCACTTGAAAGGTAATACAAGACGGAGGAAGAAAAGCTAAATCATAAAATAGTTTGTGTAGGTCTGTCTTTTGCTTGGCAGGGGGTGCTGGATCTTCTGGAATTCTGATAGCCGGCTTTATTGGACTTGAGGGAAATTACATTTCAGCTTTACATCCCACATCCCACACTTCCAGGAGCTATATGCAACTATACTGGGTCAGGAGAGATAGAGGGAAAGTGAGATAGAGGGTAAAGTGGTTGGGGAGAGAGGGGGGGGTTGCTCGGTATACTGTTCTCAATGCCCTCACAGCAACCCAGGCTGCTGCTCTATCTGATATCGATGGCTGCCTTCTCCCGGAGTTTTGTAAACTACTTTAGAGAAGGAAACAGACTTTAGCTGCGCTGGTCGAGAGAGGAAGGGGTTTTTATTTCTTGCCCGTATTGATTTTACATTCATGCGACGATAAATTTGCCCTGAACCTTGCTGTTACTGTGGTGATGTGGTAGTAACTGGACTGGAGCTTATTTGGGCGACTGGGAAAATGATCTAACATTGTTGGATTGTGAATATTAGCCAGCAGCAGTGAAGGGGATCATGCCCCTAAGAAGTCAGAGAGAATGACAGAGCACCACCTATAAAAGCACCACCACCAGCACTGTAGAATAGGAAAGATGTACTATTTGTGTTTCAGAAACAGACCAAATTTCTGCAATTTCCTTGTGTGGGAAGCCAGACTGTAACATGTTTGTAGGTTTATGTGGTTTATTAAATGTTCTAGAACTAACTTGTAGGGCAAACTCAATGTAAGTGGGTGTCGGATGGATGGAACACTCCATTTCTTAAAATGAGGAGACATTTATAATTCCTCAATTCGAGAATATGGGAAACAATCTTGGAAAAGTGGGTGGGAATGATTATGTACAGCAGCATCTGGCCATAATTATCTAAAATTACTTAAGACCTAAAAAAAACAAAAAAAAAAAAAGAAAAGAAATGGTTTAAAACTAGGGTTACCTAGCTAAATATATGCTTTATCCGACCAGGGTTTTGTGTTGCAAGAGCTGAAACAGTGCTGGAACTTCTTTTCAGTACGAGCTCAGTCCTTTGAGTGGAATATTGAGAAAATACAAGTGGGTTACTCTGAAGGAGGCGCCGGTAACCATGGTAAGGCGGATAAACACTTCAGAAAGGATTAGCTTTTACGGGTATTTTAAATTAGATAGAACAAATGTCTATGTAAGATAGTTACTCCATTTTAAAAATCACATTAAAACTGTAATTCAAATTATCTATTATAATTGGCAAAATCACCCAGCACTAGTTAGTTTGAGAAAAAACAATAATAATAACTATTTTCTTCATGCAGGTATATAAAACTTTAACAATGTTTGCCCAGCACATTAAACTCACTCCAAAAACTAAAGCTAAATCTGTTTTTCCGCAAAATTTGCCTTTCAAGGCCTAGATACGGAAGCTTCAAATTCAACGGACTTAACCAGGATTAAAACAATCCGTGATTATACTGTTTCTCTGCTTGATCTGTTTCATCATTTGGAAAAAAGGTCTGCTCTCATCTAAAAGCCGTCCAAAAGGAGCGGCGCAGCTCTAATCTAGCAGAAGGAGTGAAGCAGCGGAGAAAAAGGTCATCATCCATCCACTCGACTCCACGCTCGTTAGGATCAACCTACTCAATATTTAACCAGTCTTGGCCAGCGGAGCGCGATGAGCCCAGCTAAATCAGAACAGGTGTCTTTTCAAAACCATTTAACATCCCGCTCCGTGATTGGAGGATGAACTTCGGAACTGACACCGAAAAAAGGGAGAGGGAGTGAGAGAGGGGGAGAAAAGGAAAATCAATGTCACTCATGGTGGCGGGGGCAGGTAATGGAAACATCACTCACTCGTCCAATCAGACACTTCACCTGAATGGGAAAAGGCAAATATGGGAATAAATTATGCCCCTTCTGCACCTTCGCCACGGCCCAGTGCAAACCACCCACCCCCATGAGACAGGGGGAATGAGGGAGCATGTGTGTGTGTGTGTGTGTGTAAGAGAGTGTGTGTTTGTGTGTGTGTCTGCAAGAGATTTTTAGACACAAATCAAACTGCAGACAGCTGAAGGGTGAATCTTGCTGTCCACACCTGCAATCTCTCACAGAGGCACACACAAAACACTATTTATTAACATTAACATCAACATCATTACACATTTACTGCACACAGACAAACACGCCCCCACACATGTATACCCATGCAGACATTTACCGTATTTTTCAGACTATAAGATGCACCTAAAATACTTTAATTTTCCCAAAAATAGCCAGTACTACTTTTAATCCGGTGCTCCTTATGTATGAATTTTACAAGTCAGGTATTCAAGAGTTTCATAACCTATAACCTGCTCCTAACACTGGCTAGCACCACTGGAGCAGCATTAGCATTACCCGCTAACAAAGGTAAGTATTATCAGCCTGTAACCTGGTCCTAACCCTGGCTCGCACTGCTGGAGTGGTTAGCCGCTAATGCTAATCTTCCAGCCTTAGTGCTGGAGAAATGTGTGAATCTAAGCTTACGGAAGCACTTTACTCACCCAAATAAACAGTTTTCAGAAGAGAAATGTGTGTAGATTAACATCCAGCTTTTGTTTGACTTTAAAAGAAAGTCATTTTTTTTTTACAGTTTTGTTTACTTTTAGCTTAGCTTTACTTAGCTTACTTAGTTAGCTACCAAACACCACCACGCAGCAGCGAGACCTGCTGAATCAGAAGTTCTTATAATGCCTTCTTAAATGCGCCTTATAATCCGGTGCGCCTTATGTATGAAAATAGACCAGAAAATAGACGTTCATTAACAGTGCGCCTTATAATACAGGGTGGCCTTATAGCCTTATAGTTCACACTTTTGGGATATAAATATGAACACATTTAGCAAAAACGGCAACACATTTAAAAGCCAAAAATATGCATATCAGAGATGGCATCTGCATATTCCCCAGAGTAAAACATGTCCTCATACACTTAGAGCTTTTATCTAAAGCCTCATATCAAATAGATATCAATCAGGTGCTACAATAATTCTTTATGACAACTCATAACACAGTTTTTAACTCTGATTTAACGCTGATATGATCAGATGCAATGTTGTTGCTGTCATAGCTGCCAGGATTTTTGATTTTGATATTCTATCAATAAAACAAAGTTCAAACCTGTTCATGAAAAGGGGATTTGCTATTTAAACTGCAGTACATGAGTGAGGCTAGCCTCTACAGAAAATGAGTGAGAAAGTGAAGCAAAAAAGCAGATACTTAAAATACAGGCCTACACACTTTTTGTTTCAAAGTTCGATGATAATTAAAGTATAAAATCAATTTATTGCATTATGGTCAATGCCTAGACTTTTTGCATCTCCATTAAATATTTAAGTTATGTTTAACATTGAAAAGGCCTATACATTCTCCCTCCAAGGTAAAAATCATGCAGCGGTAAGGCTATTCAGAGTGAATGTGCTTGTGGGTGAAATGAAGGCCACTTGCCAATTAGCACCAATGTGTGCTAATGAGAAAACCAAGCTGTAAGTCCCTTTTACTCAACGCTGAGTGTGTTCCACACCGTGAAGTGAACAGAACTTCTGCATGGTATTAAGGCAAGCGTAGGTAGATGAATGAGAAGAAATAAGACAGTTAAATAAGAAACAAGCATTAAAATATATGCGGCTAAGAAGAAAGCACCCCTATCTACTAAATAAAAAGTACATAAATACTATTGGTGTCTTGCAAAAATATATTTATTTTATTTCTTAACTTATTTAATAACTACAATTTTAATAACTACTGTTCCACTCAAATTCTATTGAAGTACAGTCCAACTGCCCAGCTATATTCTTGCCCTACTTGTATTATCAGAAAGACATCAGAAGGTGACCTGTGTGGACCAGAATGCATTTCGCACCACGCCGCTTTCCAATTACAGACCGTACAGCATCCTCCCGTCCTCAAGAGTTTGTACTTGTGAGTCAAACTTGCCAAGTCAGCATGATAAAGCGTGTTGGTTTAAACCTGGCGTACTTTGCATTGAGAAATAAGGCTAGTTTTGCACTGTAAGCATGATGCCCCTTGTCACATGAACAAGAAGTGTGTTCAGTGTAGTAACTGATTACATCCCAAAAGCACAAATAAAAAGAAATGAACTGAGCTCAGTATCTCAACATCTTTATAGAATTTAGATCATTTTAAATGGCAGAGAGTAAGTGCTGTGTGTGACAATTTATCATTTAACCAGAATCTTTTAAAAGAACTCTGATTCTTGAACCACTTCTGTTTCGCCTTACAAGAACTGTGGTGATTTTCAGCGAACCAGCCTGACTTTTTGCCAGTTTTAGTGGGTTCACAAAACAGAGCGGTGCTGGTTCCACATCGGTGGAAAAGCGCTAAAAGAGAGAAACAGAAAAATAAGTATATTTCACTGAAATACACTAATGGGTCATTTTTTTTTAATTTCAGTAATATTTCAGTAAAGAAATTGAAAAGCCAAAATGTGCAACTTAACAGTGGCCTGTTTTCCAAATTTTAAATTTCATTAATGAAACTTACCCTTAGTGGCTGTACTAAGAATTATCCTTAATGGGATAGGGGGCAAATAATGTGCATTATTATCTAAACCCTGTTTTAAAGTATTATTTTGAAATATATATTTTTTTGTGTATTTTGGCCTCTCCCCATTTATATATTTTAGGGCCTAGTCTTGTGTGACCTAAAATAACTGCCTGGTGGTGTTGTAAACACATGGCTTCCAAGCAAACAAACTTGCCTACAATGATTAGATTCAACTCCGTTAAAGCCGATTGGTTTCTAAAATGAGAATGTGGGAAAATAAGGGAAAAAAAAAAATAAAATAAATACCCATACTTTTGTATTTGACTTTTTTGGTTATTTTTTCTTGTTGTACTCAATTTGTATAAACATGAATACATATACACATATACCTTTGGTTAAATGATAAATCTTATATACATCCAAACACACACACACACAAGTCTTAAAAAATGATGTGTGAGAATAAATAGTAGTCCTACCATACTTTTCAGTTCAGGACTTACACAGAAGAGCTTTATGCTCTCTCTCTTATCTTCTTTCTTTTTGTATGCTAATACTAGAAACACACGTTGGATATGTTCCCTATTAGAATAATCAATCTCCAGCAGTGATCCACCCGCTCTCTTCCCCCACAGTGTAGTTAATGCACCCCTTCATCAAAGTCTCATGAACAAGAAACACTGCTCAATCTGTCATTAATGAATGAGCAACTGCGGCACATGCAGCACACGTCTGTCTGAAGCCCACGTACCAAACACAAGCAGGCCTACAGGGCCAAGGGGAGAACGCACAAGTCACCACGTTCACACAGAGATGTTCTCATCTCCACAATGATTTCGTGTTGAACTGGTTGAACTAGTATTTTTTTTTGAGTGAATGTACAATTATGGCCAGTACAATTACATAAAATGAGCTATTTTCAAACTTCAAACCTGAAAATGTGTGCTTATGTTTTTTAAGTCAACAAAAAAATTAGTTTTTAATCTAATTTTAGTTTAATAGGCATGTGCCATAGTTTCTTCACCAGCGTTTTGAGGAAAAAAAACTCACCTGTTGTAGGCTATAAGAGCAAGCTACCCTTATTCTGTTGTGCTGATGTGTTGACTGGGTTTAACATTAACTTAAAACATTGTTGTGTTAACAAAAAACTTGTGTCTGAAAAAGCACTGCCACTGTAATCAGGAGATTGGGCTGGTTCAAATCCTGGTCATGCAGCTTATTATTAACTGCTGAAGCCCTGAGAAAGCACAATTGGCCTTACTCTCTCTCTCTCTCTGGGTGGGTACAGAAGATAGTGCTCTTTCCCCTCTTCACTCCTAGGGTCATGTGGATCAGCACAAGGCTGCGTCTGTGAGCTGATGTATCAGAACCGAGTCACTGCGCTTTCCTCCGAGCGTTAGCGCTGTGATGCCACCCGGCAATGCTACAGCATCAGCAGCAGTTCAAAAAGAGGCGGAGTCTGACTTCACATGTATCGGAGGAGGCGTGTGCTAGTCTTCACCCTCCTGGTGTGTTGTTAGAGTAGGTGCACAAGCAATGTTTAAGGTGGTGCTGATGGAGCAGGGACAGTCCCTACATAAAGAAACTGAAAGAACTCAGTCCCAAGCACAGTGTGAGCTTTAATCAGCAGACGAGACGGTAATAAACGTATTAATCAAACGAGCAGCGGCAGCTACTCATCGCAGTAGTGGCACTGGAGCCGGATGACACATGCTAAAAGCTAGATTGGATTGGTTAGGAGTTTTTTTTAACCTTGTAAACAAACGAGAATGTACGGGGAGCGTGAATAATGGTCGCGCTCTGCCACTGCCACGCAAGGTCGATCGTGGATCATTCCGGCGGCCGGCGACACTCCATGGCGGAACGTGCCAGAACACCGAGCACAGAGCTAATAGAAATCATGACATTTCATGAATTATGCCAATAAAGGATGCAGAGAGGATGAAAAGTGTACCATCACATCACTCTCTCTCTCCATCCCTCCAACCCACCTTCATTCTCCATCTATGGATGGTGATAGCTTATTGGCTAGCTCCAGCCTTTTGATATTGGACACACTGCTTAGCATAGTCTGCCAAATTAACTTTAAATGAATGTATTAACTTTATCTGAACAAACACAAAAGAGTCTCTCTTACACTATTTTCATTGACTGGACTCCTGTAATCAGTTCAAAACTAAAGCTTCAAATAAAAAAGAACAGCAACCAAACAATACAAGCTGCAAGAAAAAAAATTATTTGTCTAACCTTTCTTCTTGTTTAGTGAGATATTCTGAAAATGTATCTTAGTTCTGAGCTGTATGACCAAAAATGTATCACAGTATTTTTCAAGACGGTTTCACTGTATGTCACGTTTTTATTGTTATTATTATTATTTTAATTTTTTTGTGACTGGGCTTTTATACAGATTTTTCACTTACTCTGCTTTTATGAGTACATATAATATAAAACATAAAGGCTTCAAATTAAGGTTTAGATTTTAAACAGTTTAACACTATAAAGACCGAAAAATACCTAATGTTTAAGTATACATAAGCGATGAATCTCAAAAGCTCTATTCCACAAGTTAGACCCAAGTTTAATATTCATTTACAAGATGTTATTATTGAAGCCATTAAAGATATTGTATTAAAATTGGACACACTTCCCTTTTTTCTCCAGTTAACCAATACAATCAATTCAGTGTGATTTCCAGAGTTTTATGGCGTTTTCTCACTGTACAGAATTGATTCTGTACTCAGGACTAATTCTGGGCTCTTTTTTTCCGAACTGTGAATCGATTGTGTATTTCCATTCGTCTCTTTCCTGAGTGAATAATGGCTGTTTGCTGTTGTTTTTCTATTTTTCTCAAACAATGAGAAACAGCAGCAGGAGCTCCTTAGATAAAGTGCTGTTCTCATTTCTTTCCAGGCAGGACAGAGTTTTAGCCTCCCTATGGCTAAGCTACCATTACTTCAGTACGTAAGCTTATTGTGCTATCTGGCTAGCATTAGCTAACGAGTTGTGTCCGTGTTCTCCTTTAAGGGCCCTTTTTGTATCTCAGCGCTCCACAGTGCCTCTAGTGGTGTGGGGGAATGTGAAAAATGCATCCCGGATTTAATTTCCCCTCTAGTATATACTGGATGAACTGATATACCGCCCAGTACTGATTCATCTTGACAAATGTCACCAATAAGGATTAGTCTGTTCATCATTCAATGCTTTATTTTATTTGAATCAAGATGTTAAAATTTTCTAGTTAAAATAAGCAGTTCTATATGGTTTCTTTGCACTTTTAACTAGTAATGTCTATCTATTAAAACCAGTAGTTCACGCAGTATTGCCAACTTCTATCTCTGTGGATATGTGTAAACCAAAAGTACTGCATAACTTGATGTTACCCTCTGGTAACCTCTAACAATTTTAACCTGCGGCAAAAATGTGATAGATTTTGGTTGTGTTTGCCATAAAACACTGCCAAAAAAAGTCAAACCAGTTGTGATAAACTCCAAAGTCTTTAGCTAACTGTGTTCTGGGAATGTTTAAAACAGTGTTAAATCAAGATATTTAACTGGAACAAAGTCAACAAGGGTGTAACGCCATTTTCAGCTGACACCCAACTTCCACGGTAAAAGGAAAACAACATTAATTGCACATTTAAACCGTACTAAAATAAGGCCACCAACAATCTACAACTAAAAGAACACACAAGCTAATGAGAATCTGTTTTTTTATTTCGTCCTCCTCGTTTTTTCAATGCTCTATTTGTCCACCTCCCTGTCCACAGCCTGCAGCAATTTAAAACAGCACGAAGCATTCAACTAAATAAGTTTAAATTGTCTTAAAAAAAACAGCTTTAATTATCAAAAAATATTTTCTTTGCGGAGAAGCCTGGCCTGTGTTTGTGGTTCAAATATGGGCGAACAGCAGGAGAGCTTGTCACGACTGGCATCAAACAATTAAGAGGCAGGAGGGAGAACCTCCAGCATGGTGCAGATCAGAAATAAATATTAATGCATCCCAGCATGCAGTGCTGCTGTAAGATCCTACCAATGGGCCTCGCACAGGAGGCAGATATTAGCCAAATGTCAAAGGTTAGACAAGGTGGGTAGCAGGGTCAGATGAGGTGGGGAGAGCAGTGAGTAGGTTTTTTGGTTTAGTATATTGTTAGTGTGTGTGTGTGTGTGTGTGCGCAAATGTGTGTGCATGTAATATGTTTTTTTTTTTAAGATCGGAGTGAGTAAGACCCAGCATTAATAAGTGTCTGAAAAAAAACGAGTTAATGCATGTGGTGTGCAAGTGCTGGGCAGTATATCGGTTCATCCTGTATTTTTCACATATCAACCTACCACTAGAGGCGCTGTGGAGCGCTGTGTAGAACAGCACCACCAGAGAAGCAGATACAGCTCGCTAGCCAGTTAGCATAACAAACAAATACACTGGAGTAATAGCTCAGCCTTGTGGAGTCAAACACTCGTCTAGCTCTGTCCTGCCTGGAGAAAAATGAGAAAAACAATCTGAGAAGCTCCTGCTGCTGTTCCTCATCGTATGAGTGTTTTCATACGAGTAAAATAGAAAACAAACAGCAAACAGCAATTATTTTCCCAGAAAAGAGACGAATGGAATTGTGTCCACAATTAATCCACAACTCTGAGAAAAACTTTCTCTTAACTGCATAAAACTTGGGTAGTAACTATAGCCTTTTTAAATATATTAACATTGTAGCTTGAAGGATACTTTTAATGCACACTGAATTGAATGTATTTGTTTACAGGAGAAAGAAGGGAATTTTGGCTCTTATGGCTTCAAGAATAACATATTGTAATTTGATATTAATCTTGTTCCCTATTTGTGCAATAGAGCTTAATAGAGAAATATCTATTAGGAAAATTAAACATTTAGTATTTTAGGAGCATTTATAGTTATATAGCATTTATATAGCCTTTTTTCTGATAATTAAGTCTGATTTATTCATATATTGTGTATTTTTGTGGGACAAAGTAAATCCAATAGTATTCAAGCCTTAGTGTTTAATATTATATGTACTCCTAACAGTAGAGGAAGTCATAAACCTGTATTAAAGCCCAGTCATGCAATAAATAAATAAATAAAGAAATAAACAAACAAACCAATGGTCATACCGCCCAGGATAAGTGCATGTATGTGCATGTGCGTGTGAGTGTGTGTGTGTGTGTGTGTGTGTGTGCGTGCGTGCGTGCATGGGTTTGCATACCTGACTGGATTGCTGGTGAGGGACACTCGGAGGGAGTCGAGGCAGGTAAACAGCTTCTCGTCAGTAGCTCCACTCTTCAGCTCAGTGAGAAACTCCTGAGGAGATATCTGATGGCTGCTCTTTAGACTGCCCTAAAACAGAAAAACAGATATGTATTCAAAATGTATACTCTTACTACATTTTAAATTCAGCAAAACATTTATATTTTTTACAGAGGACTTTAACGTTTTTATGCATAAATCAATTTTTTTATGTTTTGTTTGTACATATATTTATATATAGTATGGTTTTGTAAAGCCTATACTTTTTTATGTTTATGCATTAATTTGATAGGAAACCTTAGATTTAAACATCAGATTTTCACAAAGGTCTGAAAGGTAGAAAAATAATCAAATCAGACAAATGAGACAAAATATCAGACTTGCTAATTTACTTAACAAAAAATGACAGATCAGTTGAAGTTGAAAGTAGAGTCAATATGATGACAATCAGGTATTTTTTGGGCAGAGCACTTTTTAGTTAAAAATAAAAGATTACTTTCATTTATAATTCCCTCCTCCTGTTTGTGTCCATAGATATGTCCTCATATCTATCACTGTGTATGTATTCAGTATGTCTAATGTAACAGAAGCTAATGTTACTAATAAAAATATTGTCATTTAGAGCATTATATGCAGAAAATAAGATATGACTGAATATCATATAATATATTAAACAAAAAAAAAAAAAAAAAAAAACCTGAGAAACATTTTATTTAAAGTTAATTACTAACTTTAAAAAGTAATTACACAGATTTCCATTTCTTGGTTGTTTCATAATGTTTTGCTCATTGTTTGCTTCAAAAGTCTGTTAAATTCCAGACAGTTTTCCAACACTCGCCAGATCATTTAGCGCTTAGCTGCTGTATGCCAAATGCTAATGGAAGACTCGGCAGCTGTTAGCAAACGCAAATTAGTATTTTACTCAGGAACACTTTCTGCTATTAACTACAATTTTAAATATTGGCACAACACATCTCGCAGGGAAGTGCACCGAAATACAATGGACAAACTGTGTGATTTAATATTGCCAGAAATATATTGAAAAGCCCTTCATTTTCCGCAACTCATCAGCATTAATTTTTTTATCTAAGCAAGGGCTCTTCCTCAAGTTAGGGGTTTCTGAGTTGTATTAACTGTTTAAATACACAGAAACTGTACACAGTGCAATATACAAGTTAACAGTAAGACCTACTTTGTTTTTGGTCAGGACCTTAGGTCCAAATCAAACTGTTGTGAAAGGTATCGTGAAATATGGTCCAGACCAAAGAGCCAAAATTTGGTCCAGGTCCAGTATGTCATCACCCATTGAACGAAAGTAAAAGAAGCTGTGTTGGGCTGAAATACCCATATCTACCATAACTGTAGATTATCCCTTGCCATCAGCTGCTGGAGCCTTGAGAGTGCACAATCGGCCTTGCTCTCTCTGGGTGGGTACAGTATATGGCGCTCTTTTCCCTTAACACTCCAAGGGTGTATCAGAACCGAGTCGCTGCGTTTTCCTCCGAGTGTTAGCGCTGTGATGCTACTCGGCAAAAAGGTTCAAAAAGAGTCTAACTTTACATGTGTCGGAGGAGGCTTAGGCTAGTCTTCACATTACTGGTGTTGTGGCATCACTAGTTGATAGAAATCACTATGCAGCTGAATGGGTGGGGCAATTGGCCTAGTTAAAAATAGGAAAAAAATAGGGAAAAAAAGATAAAAAGGAAACTGTTACAGTTACAGAAGGGTATTGTCTTGTCTTGTCTTGGAAAAAAGATAAAAAGGACACTGAGTGGATCTGTTACAGTTACAGAAGGATCGTGTCTTTTCTTGTCTTGGAAACAAAGATAAAAAGGAAACTGAGTGGATCTGTTACAGTTACAGAAGGATCTTGTCTCGTCTTGAAAGTCAACTTACACAAGTTGTAGAATATTCTACAAACCAATCAATTCAATGCATTTAGTATATACTAAAGTTTTTTAGTGCACTCTAATAAACTGCAGTGTCAAACCAAATCTAAAGGGACTAAAGGTATACAATGCAACAAACAACAACAATGTGAAAGCCCTAAATGTTCAATTTGTTGATGCAAAGTAGGTTCAAACCATATTTCAGATCCACAGATTATGATAACGCTTTTACGCTGGTTTCCGGGCATTTTGCTCACTAGTTTGAATGTAAAACAGATTTATTTGTTTGTTTATTTACTATACACACGTTTAGTTGTACAGCAGCCATGGCATTTACAGAAAAAGAATTCATGCATTCTGATGAGCGAACGCCAACAAGAATAACAGGTTATGGTGATTGTGAAGAGAATATTTTTTTTTTTTTCAACATCAGTTGTTGTGAAAAGATGCACAGATGAGGTGCTCTAATGAGGAAATCGATTATGCATGATTTGCGTAAAAGAGATTTTTTACCTTTAGTAAAAGACTGCACTATATAAAGATTACAAATTACTTACTTCTGTTGGACAGGGAAAATATATAATTTCTAACAACATAATAAGTCCACCTTCTAGCTGACAAGGAAGACAGAATGTTTTATATACGGCAGCTTCACCCGCTTACACCTACCAAAAGTTTGGACACAGCTTCTTTATTCAACGGTTTTCTTTTTTTATAGAATATATGTTTTACATTGTGGATTAATATTAAAGACATTAAAAACCAGTTAAAGGTATATATAATTCTGTAGTAAACATTAAAAAGTGTTATTCCTCCACATTAATACCTGATCTAAACCTGATGAACTGAGATGGTGATTTGAGGTGATTTAATTGGGATGAGCTCACAGCTTGAAGGAAAAGCAGCAACTATTGTTCAGCACCTCCAGAAAATCCTTCCTTCAAGACACTGAGAAAACTATTCCGTGTGACTCTCCCTTATGAAGACCCTGAGATTTAACACTTTTAGGTAAAAAATAATTATGTATGTGTTTCTGTATACTGGTAGATTTAATGTCGTCAGTTTTAAATTTACAATGTTAAAAAAACATAAAAAGAAAGAAAACATAAAAGAAGGAGTGTGTCCAAACTTCCGACAGGTACTGTACATTTTAGAAAGTCAAGTATGAAAACTGTGGTTCTATTTTCTTCTGTTCTGAAGAAATGAAGCCAAAAATATCCGCTATGCTGTAAAATTTGCAGAGCTTCTCCCTCCACCTTCCCCCGTCTAATAGCTCATATATTTTATCACCAAACCATTTACATTTACATCAAACTACAGTATCGGAACTCATCTCTCTTTACTCTGTTCCAATGAGATGATTTTACCCTACTATGGCCCAGGGTTCTGTGATAAAACTGCAAAAAATAAATGAAATAATGTATTTGGGCACAAATACTGATACAGTACAAATACAGTGCAAACACTACAGTCCAGAAAATACACATTTAAGTTAGCTGACTGGCTAACAGCTCATTAGATCACATTGTCAATTGCATGCAAACATCAGAATTACAAAAAAAAGTTAATAACTTCATGCAGGCTGTCTGTTAACGCGACCAACAGGAAAACAACAAACACCACATGATCAATAATATTATTAGATTTACAAGCTAATTGCCTGACAGCTTAAATACAAACTAAGCTACTCCATATACTGAAAACTGTCTTTTCTAGCAAAGTATGTCAATCATTCTAATCACTTCTATCCAGTGTAACTCTGTCTTCTAAAGTTATAGCACAATAATTTTTTTTAAACTGGTTGAGTGGTGTTTTGCCATTGAAACCTACAGGGGTTGGACAATGAAACTGAAACACCTGTCATTTTAGTGTGGGAGGATTCATGGATAAATTGGAGCAGCCTGGTGTCCAATCTTCATTAATTGCACATTGCACCAGTAAGAGTAGAGTGTGAAGGTTCAATTAGCAGGGTAAGAGCACAGTTTTGCTCTAAATATCACAATGCACACAACATTATGGGAGACATACCAGAGTTCAAAAGAGGACAAATTGTTGGTGCACGTCTTGCTGGAGCATCTGTGACCAAGACAGCAAGTCTTTGTGATGAACCACGGTATCCAGGGTAATGTCAGCATACCACCAAGAAGAACCAACCACATCCAACAGGATTAACTGTGGACACTGTAAGAGGAAGCTATCTGAAAGGGATGTTCGGGTGCTAACCCGGATTGCATCCAAAAAACCTAAAACCACGGCTGCCCAAATCAAGGCAGAATTCAATGTGCACCTCAACTCTCCTGTTTCCACCAGAACTGTCCGTCGCCTTAATAAATTATTGTGGTCTAAAACCAAGTGTTTCAGTTTCATTGTCCAACCCCTGTATGCGGATGAGCAGAGAAAAACATTATACTGCAACCAGCCAGCAGAAGCACTGGGATCTGTGGAGACTGGACATTTTGGGACATTGCGGCGACTATACGATCTACAGTCATTGATAAAGACCTTGGACTGGGGCAGAGTTGGGGAAAAAGGAGGGGGAGTAAATTTCCTGAAGGGTTTGAGAAGACGACAATAATAAATTAATGCATTTCTAATCTTTCCATCCAGCTATGAGCAAGTGGGCACAGCTCCCCAATGTGTTGTCATTCAGAACTACCAGCCGTCCTTTTTTCCTCCAACCAAATACTGTATAATAAAGGTCTTAACTTGAGTGCACTCACACCAGTGACTGTGGGCGAGACAGAGAGAGAGAGAGAGAGAGAAAGAGAGAGAGAGAGAGAATAAAAATACATGATACTATGGAAGACAGTTTTGATTTATGAAAGAAAGGTGATGTTAATTCATGTTCATCAGTGTCTAAAACTGTCAAATCGTCTGAACCTGTTTAATCGTTTGCTCAACACAATTTTTTTCCAAATTATCTGGTATCAAATGCTCAAAACATTTTCACACGTGCACTTTTTAGTCGTAAGACCAAAACAACCGAACCAAGACTCTTAAGAAGAGTTAGTATGGGTCTGGTCTCTAACAAACTGGAGCAGTTTATTTATGTCAAGAACATGATCCTCAATATTTAAGGTTTGTGATAACCTGTAGTCTTGAGCTTAAACTGGTATCTGTCATTTCTACAGATTTTGGGCAAGCTTTTTTTTTTTTGAAAATAAACAAAGGCAAGCCATTACCAAACCCAAAGTAAAATTAGGATAGGTCTTGTTAGCCCTTCATATAGAGATTTTTCAGATGCACACTTAAAACCAAGGGGTAAGAGAATCTCTGGTATGATGGCGTAACAAGTGACCAAAAAAAAAACATACACGTATTTTCCTTGTTAAAAGAGATATTTAGCACTATATTACCATAGTTTAAAGTGTAGTTTCAATGTTTTATGGCTGAATTCTTCATAACAAGCATAAAATTTAACGCTAGTGGTTTGTCTCAGTAGCTAACTAACTTTCCCATTCCATCTTAAATGGCAGCATTTAAGGCAGAACAGAAAAATAAAATACAAGCTAATAATAACAATAATAATTTATTTCTGCATCATATTCCCCCTTTCTGAAGACGTACAATAAACCCTAAAGTTAACTAGTTAACCAGCAGCAGCTAGGCTACAGAACTTTAGCGCTCCTGATGACGTATAGGGTGCGTGAAAAGTTGTCCCAATTGTAAGGGGGAGGAGTGGTAGAGCCAAGGGGTAAAATGGGATTGGGCCTTTGAAACTTTGATTTATTTTTCTTTTTTTTTTTTTCTTTTTTTTTGCCAGAAACTATGTTTTGCTCAAAAGATTCTTTGAAAAAACTGACAAAGTGTCACCCTAAGATACTTATGAATTATTTTATGTCTATTATCTGTACCTGCTGTAAAATTGCGAAGGAGAGTAACGTAATTTCAATTCTCTGTATGTCCTGTACATATGCAGTATTGACAATAAAACTACTACTTGAATTGATTGGATCAAAAAATAATCTTTCCGCCAAGAAGCAAGTTTTCCAAAATTTTTACAAAAGCCTTTTTTTTTTTTTTTTTTAGCTTTTCAGACAACCTTGGCACCCTCAGTCCTTTAATATAATACTACTACTACCCTACATTTCCACCACTCTTAAAAAACACATTTTTTTTTTGTTTCTCCTCCTTCTTTTTTAAAAACAGCAAGGACATCAGCATGGTCAGTGGGATGAGGACACGGTCTGTGAAGCATCTCGCCAAGGGCCCATCCTTCCCCACAGTGAACTGAGCTGGTGCTCCTCTCTCCCAGTCGTTCCCTCGACAGGACATCAAGGTCTTAATCACCAGGTACACGAGGTGCAGCTGCTCCTCACACAAAAGTCGGTCTCCTCCCTATTCAGTCCTGTTCTCCTACTCTCTCCTCACTCCGAGACCTCAGAGCTGCGTGTTTTCCGAGGCTTTCTGAAAAGATCCTACAGACTTTTTACAGCTTGTTTTTTTTTTTTTTTTGCTTCTGCTTTCATGTCATGTTTGCCAATGATTTAATGTATAAATATGACCTAATGCTAAAGGTAGTGCTGGAAGGTTATTCAAATTAATCTTATTAATGTGGACTAATATTTAAGTGTGATTTATCCACTAATTATCTTCACATATCGAAGCTGCCAGAGGAACCATTTATTTTCTGCGCATTTTTAACAGATTTCACCATTTATTCAGAGAGGTGTTCATACAGGCGCTGCCATTTAAACTGGTAGATATTTAGTCGGCTCCCTCGCTGCCTTAGAACTTCTGGCTTAGGAGCATACTCCCAAGCCTTGCTTTCGTTTTAAAATGGGCGCTGAGATAATAAGGTGCTTTGGTTCGGAAGTCCAAACAAGCTTCAAGGTGTTCAAGCCAGACTATAGTTCAGTTGATCTGGACTGAGACAAATTTATTTTTTTATTTTTTAGGCTATTAAAACACCTGAACTTTTTGTTCTGACAAACTAAAAAGTCTGAAAGAATCTGAAGCAAACGAAGAAGAACCTCTATCAGTTTAACACAGGCAGAATTAAAAAACAGCAAAGTAAGAGAATCATACATATGCACACAAATGCATTTAATTATATTCACGAACACATGTATGACAAAAACAGCTGCTTTTGTTTTCTGTCTGTTTGTTTGTCTCACAAATCTATGCTTCAGCTCACATTAGAGTACCTTTGACAACACAGCTGGTGCCACAGTGGTAAAAAGCAATACGTCTGGCAGCCCAGAACTCACAGTTCATAACCAAGTTATGATTCATCAATCCACATCAGCTCCTGCAGTTTTCAGCCTCCTCCGCTGCGGTCCGCTCTCCTTCGTTGTGTGCCTGAGCATACGGACACCACCGTAAGCCCGAACCCCTGCCGCTGCCGCCTAACAGAGCGGACATCCTCCTCATTCTGGCTCAATGCTGCATTTCAGAGCAGGAAGATGATCTTCCCATCCAATCGAATCTTAGGAGGAGCTTGTCGTTCAGCAGCACCAAAGAAACATCAGGAGGGCCTCGTGTTCAGCAGATGCGCTCAGACGAGAAACTCGGATAAGCTCGCAGTGGTTTGCGTCAGAAATCAAAGGAACTAAGGTAAACATCCCGGGGCATGCCCTGGGTTACAGATCGAGCTGTCTGCTTGGCACTAAGCCTTCGCAACCTGACAACAGGCCAATTAGATCAACCCTGAAGAAGTTAAGATATTAATAAACCATGAAGTGGATCTTCCTCAGGTAACTACGGCATTGTCTGGATTTTCGCTGGATGAGGATATATATTCTCCACTCCACTCTTTTTTTTTTTTTTCATTATCGTTATTCTTGCATGGGTTTCCATGTCCTACTGTAATGTGCAAATGATGCAATTAAATGATGTATGCAAAATTGTCTACAACAAGAAAAAAACATCAAGATAATCCTTTTACTTACACATTTTTGGACAAGTTATAGAGTGTAACAATAGTTTAACTAGTGCTAAAATTCACTTTTAATAGCTTTTACTTTCTTTCTTTATCCAATCTGACAAAAAAAACTTGCCATATTCTCGCATATAGAACGCCATGCCCCAGAGAACAACATCCAACACCCGATGTGTCTCTCCAAGCATTAAATCACTCATCAAAGGAGAGAGAGTGACCCCTACTGTCCACTCTCCACTATAATACAAATGTTGCTGAAGGACTCCAGGCCAGAGAGCACACAGCACCGCCGGGATTCAAGAAAAACAACAGGTTGCTTCGCTGAACTGTATGCAGAGTTCATGTCAACATCCGTGCATGCCTTTTCTTTATATGATACAAAAAGAAAACCAAAGAAATCTCAGCCGTTTGTTGTGCCAAATCACAGCCAGTCTCCATCGCTTCCTCTTCCTGCTCTCCTGTCCTCTCTGTAATGCTGTCTATAATCGTATGCAAGCAGAAAATAGCAGCTAGTAAGCAAATGTCAGACATGCTTAGGGAATTGATCAGCCATTTAAAGGACAGGTCACCCATGCCTCCAAAATGTCAGAGCCTCTCCCGTCCAATCAGGGAGGAGAGTGAAAGAGGGCAAAAACATCAAACGTCCAATCAACCTGTTCTGCTTCCTGTGGTCGTGATAATTAACAGCCCTTTATGCCAGAATGTCACAATGTGTTGGTCTCTCGCAGCCAAACACGTCCCTGAAACGATGCAGTCACATGATGTTAACATCATTTCCGACAGTAAATGTCATGACAAGGCAAGTATGAGAATAATAACATGGTGGAGTGGTGCTCCAACGTACAGACAGTTTAAACAATGGTGACACTGCAATATTCAGATGAATAATTTGTTGATCTGTGACATTAAAAAACACTTTTTTTACTTTAGGGAGTAAAATAAATGATAATGTTCAGTCAAGTTGCAAGTTGTAGCCTTATTGGATGAATGGCATGAATGGATGTTCAGTAACTACAAAACTGTTCCTAAACTATAAAGAGGAAAACATTATTAAATGAGGAAAATTAGGTAATTTCAGGTCCTTTCAGCCAAACAGCAAATTCATGTTCTTTTTTCTGCCCTTTTTTCCTTATTTACATTAGCACAATTGTCCAACCCATTTAGCTGTTAGCACAAGGATAGTGAAGACTAGCACACGTCTCCTCCGATACATATGAAGTCACTGAATGCTGTTGATGCAGCACTGCAGAGTAGCATCACAGCGCTAACGCTCGGAGGAAAGCGTAGTGACTCGGTTCTGATACATCAGCTCACAGATGCAGCCTTGTGCTGATCCACACCACCCTAGGAGAAAGGTAAATTGTGCTCTTTCAGGGCTCTGGCAGCTGATACAAGCTGCATGCCCGGGATTCGAACCAGCAATCTCCCAATCATCTCCCAATCTGCTTGACCACTCAGAACCCCTATTTCATGTTTGTTTTTTTTGTTTTTTTATATATATATGATAACTACATGCCAGGACCCCCACAAAAAAAACTTTAATTCCTGGCCAGAACTTCCATGGTCATCTATCTGAGGCCTGGTGTGGTCAGTCAATCACTTAGCCTGTATTGCACTGCTCTTAAACTGATCACATCTTTTACTAAATGACCAAAACAGCTCATTAGACTTCTCCACTGCAGCCAAACATCTCCCCTGGCCCTTTCTAGTTGAAGCAGCTACATCAAAACCTCTTCAAAAAAACCACACTTTTCTAGCGGCTCTGAGCAAGCCATGGACCCGGGTGGTCAGTCTGTGGAAAAAAAACATGGCCGCCTGCCCAGGTCTCTTCTTGCAAACTCGCTTCTGAGCGAGTAATCCCTCAGGTTCATGCTTCGCCTCATTATGAGCCAAATCATCATTACCAACCCAGTGCAGAAACTCAGGATGCACAAACGCTGGCTGCGCACCCCAGCCCAGCCAAAAGCCTTTAATGATCACGGCCTCAGCTTGCACCGCCGGGGAGGCCAACACACACTGGCCTCAATACACCAAGAGCCTGGACTCACGCTCTAATTTGTCATTATCCAAAAATTTGTTCTGTAATGAGTACGGCTGAATATAAAATTCCAAAGCCAAGCCTGGAACATCCAAACTCCAGGGGAATGGCGGCTTAAAAGACTACCTACTTATTATTACTGCCCGGTTTTCTGGACAAAAAGGTACAAAAATAGTGGACTCCATGATAATATGGTTGAGCAGTTAAATTAAAAATAAATCAATTAAAACTAATAACCAATTGACTTAACTGTAACCAATGTCATCTTTCCCCATTGTGTCTGTTCATAAACTCTCCCCTTAAAAAAAAAAAAAAAAAAAACACATAATATTGCATGGACAATCACTTACAGATTCTGCCGCAACCAGTTTGAGACAGAACCAATATGGAGGAGGACTCAACCGTTGACTCAACCAAACTACTTCAACAGTATATACACCAATGAATATGCAGTGTGGTTTCAAGTATTTTATTAAAATACTGTTTCATCAATCATAAAGTAAAATGTAAAAAAGCTTCATGAATCGTGATACTGATTTTAGGTTATACTGCCCAAACTGACACCAGGTTGCATTTTTTTTTATCAAACTCAACAAATTGAAGCCTTTTATTCTCTCTAATTAGTCTCACTAATTAGTGATTTTTTTTAGGCTACACAGCTATTCAGTCCCAATCCCTTGAGTTCCATTCACTGCATTGTGGGTGTGGAAATGCTCTTACCGTCACTATTAAACATCATATCCCTGAGTGCAACTGTTGTTTTTGTTTTTTTTCTATATTTGATTTCAACTAACGTTTAAGTGATCATGGAACACAAACATTTAGGACATTTTTCCGGCCACCATTCTTCCTGGAAAACGATGTGTTTTTACTATCCTTAAACTAAAATTTTAGCAGTTTTAAGTATCTCCTTAGATGTTTTTTCTCTGCTTGATGCAACCAATGATTTGACACTTCTCAAACAGATTGACATCTTAACCATCAACACATGAGAAATGAGTAGCAACTCATTGCACCAGTTGGGGTTAAATAACTTGTTGCCAACTGAATAATATTCACCCATGTATGTATGTTTTCTTCTCACCTGGTATATTGTCATATATGTCTCATACAAAGACCATAGATATTTCTAAACCACCCAAATGTAAATACTGCTATAAATCAATGAAACCAGAGTCTTTCTTTTTTGAATTTGTGCGGATTGAGTTGGATCCAGGTTTCAAGCATTTTATGCTGCTGGTGATCTGCTGGTGGAAGAGCCACAGGGGAGCAATTCACCATCGAATCACAATTACAGTTCGTCTCCACAGGGCTAATGGATATCCAAACGTGTGACGAAAAAGAGAGGGCCACTTTTGTTTTGGAGAAAACAAATAAGTGAGTACTTCTAAAAGCATGAGTGTTAGTGTGTGTGTCATTGGCCATCAGAGTAGTTGTATTATGGTCACCAAAGTACAAAGCATTCAGGTTCTCTGCATAATGCTCTTCTCCACGCTTTCATTTTGTTCTGATGATTCATCATATTTTTTGTGTGTTGTGATTATTAAGGATATTAAGGGTCTGTACAGACAGAGAACAGGTTGGCGCATCAGCGTGAAAGAGCGCGAGTGCGTGCGAGTGGGTCTGTGCACGCTGTATTGAGAAGCATTCCACGTAGGCCCTTCTCTATTTTAAGCCTTTAGTGGCCACATTAAGTGAAAGAGCTGAAGGAAAGGGAGCTAAAACAGCCCTCTTCATCAACACAAAGGCTAACCTTAATGCATAATGCAAATGAGGACAGGAGCGTTGGCGCGACTCTCCTTTCAACGTTCGGATATAATTAAGAGCTCCGGGGCCGACGATTTGGGCCCACGAGAGGATTCTTCTCGCTTTCTGCAGCTTGTTCACCATCTCGCTCGCCCTCTCCCGCTCCGTCTCCTAATGTCCTGCTCGTGTGTATTAAATCACCATCTTGAGAAGGCGCTTATCACTGCCCCTACAGAGCTGGAGTGGCTTTTATCATGTCAAATCTCAGAATTACTCTGTGATCTATATTCAATTAGACGCAGGCGACTCAGAGTGAGCGGGGAAAAAAACACTCCCATTAGTCTCCGAATTTCCATTTCCAAAATAGAATCAGATGCCGCTGACCTTCATCTGTACTGACTGAGAGGAAGAAAGAGAGAGGGAAGGAGAGAGAGGTAGAGAGACAGGGAGAGAAAGAGCTCTAAAAAGAGTCAAAGTGAGAGGGAGAGAGAAAGTAATGATGAAAAAGAAATGAAAAGAATAAAAAGGCGACTTGCTGAGAGTATGACACCAACTCCAGTTAATGCACTAAAAGCGTCCGCTCTGCATTACGTTTATACCACCAGCAGCTTATCAAAAACTCTCTGCCAGTCAAAATAACTTCTTAACAAAAGCTTAAAAGAGCTTGTTAACTCATTACTCTCCAGAACATCCAGCTTCTACAGTTTTTCACCAATTGTTAAAGTCTATGATGCATCCCAATTGCATAATATACTGTCAAAAACTTTAACGCCGTCAACGTTACAAAATGATTCTTCAGGTCCAACGTATCCTATATTTAAAAGTTTTGAAGAAATCCATGTCTCTTAACTAAAATAATGATGGGAAATTTCCATTAGTCTTAGAATTTCCGCATCCAAAATAGAATCGAATGCAGTTGACCTTCATCTGTACCGTCTGAGAGGAAGAAAGTAAGAGCAAATACAAAGAAAGACAGAAAGAGAGAGAGAAAGAAAGCATGAGAAAAAAAACAAGACAGCTGCAAAGAGAGACCAAGTGGGAGGGAGAAAGAAATATAAAAAAATAAATGAAAAGAAAGTAATAAAAAAGGCGACATGCTGAGAGTATGACACCAACTCAACTTAATGCACTAAAAGCGACCGCTCTGCATTACGTTTATACCACCAGCAGCTTATCAAAAACTCTCTGCCAGTCAAAATAAGTTCTTAACGGAAGCTTAAAAGAGACTGTTAACTCATTACTCTTCAGACTGTACTACATACTTAAAAACTCAAAATGTCATTAGGAATTAACAGGCACTGTATTAATTCAGTGCAGTGTTTTCCCGGAAAAATCTTACAGCACTTCATGCTTCCCTCAGCTGAAAACAACTTTTTTGGAGATGCGGATTTCATTTTCCAGCAGGATTTGGCACACTTCCCACACTGTCAAAAGTACAAAATCAGTCTTATATGATATTGAGACACTGATTTTTGGGTTTTTATCGGCTGTAAGCCATAATTATCAACAATAAATAAATAAATGCTTGAAATAGATCCCTCTGTGTTTAATACATCTATTTAATATATGAGTTTCACATTTTGAACTGAAATGCTGAAACTTACTGTAACTTTTCAATGATATTCTCATTTTTTGAGATGTACTAGTACACTACTGGACAGGTCTGTCTACAGGGCATGTCAAGCTATTTGAAAATACAAGTCAGATTTCGACAGAGTATTGTTTAATCCTATACTTTCAATCACAAAAAAGTTACACAATCCAATTTCCTGCCAGTAAACAGAATGGACGAGCGAAAAAACATGGCAGATGACCATGAGGTGGGCACACCTACTAATACCCTACATCTATTCTCCTATATCTATTTCTCAAGCACCAAACTCAATAGCAGGGTGTGTGTAAATGCTGGTGTCCATTTCTTGACTGAACAGACTGCAGCACAAAAGAAAAAGACACACACACACAAACACACGCACAAACATATACACTTCTCAGTGCTTACTTATAGTTATGCAGCACCATCTAGAGGTCAGAAGTGATAGTCATATGCATGGAGTAAACAGCTGATCAAGCCTAATGAAATTTTTAAAAACCTCTGGATGATTTCACCAAAAGAAACCAACAACAACGCAAAAAGAAAGAAAATAATAAGCTCCCCAGACAAAAAAGTAGCCACATCATCAGCATCATCACTGCTCTCCTGTAAGCATTCCTGTGCTTTAATAGCAGCCGCGCTCTGCTCAGGTAAGGATTACACCAGTCTCCTAAGCCACTTTCTGTCCATTATAGTTCACAAACTCACCTAACAATCTGACATCCTGACAACAACTGAGATCCTGCACAGGTCCGAAACTTACACTGAGACACTGAAACACTTACTGACCAGCGTCTAGACTGACCACACCAACTAAAACGCAATCAGTTACTAGACAGCATCTCCAGAGAATGGTGTAATTCATATATGATAAGATTGACTAAGGCAGAGGACCAATAACCAACCATGTGACTGACCGACTGTTTGTCCAGCGAGCTTATTTGTGAAGGCTTGAAACACGAGGGGTTGTGTGAGTAAGCTTGACATGGTGTCAAGGCCAATTTATTCTCCTGCTTCCAATCTATGCCGTAGTCTACGTGTAAACCTGTACACAGCCGCAGTTCCTACACTAAAGCCTATGCTGTAGCGTGTTGCAAAAAACACAAACACATTTTCATATTCTCCAAAAATGTAACTACACCAACCGCAACAACTGCGATTAGCCATCTGAGCATTGTATTCCCACCTTTATACTTCACACTGTCTTTGCGGCATCAATGCACAGCAAAGCAGACACGCCAACGCACAAATATAAATGATCGCAACAGTGTAGGCCACTTGTACAGGTTCTGCATTGACTTGACATTTTATTTACAGAACATTAATTATTTTTTTAAAAGAGCAATGTAAAAATGTGTATCCATTGCACTCAGTCACTTTATCGCTTTTTATATTACAGACATTCATAATCATCATCATCCATACTGTTATAGCATCTTGCACTTTAGACTTCAGACTTCATGTTGCTACTCCTTTATTTATTGAGTATTTTTTTCCTCACTATTTTATTAATATTTTTGTTTTTATTCTATTTTATTTTGTCTTATTATTTTTGTCTATATATTTATCTATTTGAACAATTGCTTATTGGGTTTAAACTAGACAGTGGGAATACATTTTCTTTCCACCTTGTGTACCACATATGATGAGAAAAGACAATAAAATCTCCTTGAAATCTCCTAAACCTCGTAGGACCTGGTGTCCACGTGTGGACGTCACATTTTGGGGCCTGGTGTTCTCTTATGAGGCCATTATACTGTCACCTGGAGTTTAACACGTTACAGTTTCGATTTTATTTTTTAGAAATTTAAATGATCAGTAAATAAAGTAAATGTCTTTGTTTTGAACCAGTACTTGAAATGAGCCAGATTGCTCAAATAAGCACAGATAGTTGTTACTACTTTTGTTTTGCACTCACACAAAAAAAAAGATGTTTCGTTCAGGCACAAAAGAAATGTTTTACTTACTGCGATCTCAATGTGTTCCACTTAAATGTAAAACTAAAGTCCTCATATGAGGACGTCATGTAAAAATACAATTCTTTGTTTTTTATAATGATAAGGTATTAACTAGCCCAAATAGAAATTAAAAATGCAGGCCATGCAAGCGTTCTCCTAAGAGTTTTAGGAGGTTCAATTTATTCCGGAAGACTAAAACCATCTAAAAACTTTTTACACTCCAAATGAACTGGACCACAGATCCAGACTGAGACCTCCTCTTTTGGTCAGACCAAAGTTTGGTCTTTTAGTCTGGACCAATCTGGCTATTTCAGTTTGGGCCAAACTGAAAAGGCAGAAGGTAGATCAAACCTTCTGGTGCAAATGCAGTCTCAATGTTTGAGGTCATTTCTGTGGAGAAAGCATAAGCACATAATGAACTGAGAAACAGTGAGAAGTGTCCTGCGGGCATGGACGAGGAACGAGGATGAGGATGACCAACACAAACTGTGCAGAAACAGGTGAGCTTCTGTCGTGGACTTCTGACTTCTAACATCTACAATGTAGAGCAACTAAGTAGGAGTGTCTAATAGTGATGTGTGATAGTGGAGTGTATAGTGAATGTACACAGTGTTTAAAAACTTCAGCAGCACTGCTGTGTCTAATCCACTCATCTCAGCACAACATGCATGAGACCACCACCTTGTCCGTGTCACTGAGGTGCTCAGAATGGATCTGATCATTCGAGCTGCTCATGAGTATGAAGAAAACAGAATGAGGAGAAGGGTGAAGATGGGCACTGGCTCTATAAACAGAGATGGCTGGGAGAGGCCTTGTTATTGAGTTCAGTTGCCCTCTCCGTCCTCCTACAGCCGTCATCTTAACATATCTGGCCACTGCAGCAACATCACAATCATTGCCATGGAAACAGGTTGTCAAGAAGATCTTGTCACAAGAGCGCATGATACTGGAGAGGGTGCCACAGCTAATCCATTTGTCTGTTCACCCTCGCCTTGTGTCAGCCGGCACATGTGACTGAATCATTTTCCTTCCTGTTGAGGATTGTGCATGTTTTACATCATAACTTCTGTTTCCTGATTGGCTCCCTCTCATCACTAAAGTCTTGCTGTTACCTGGCGATGGTGCGCCGCAGCATCCTTCTGTTCACTGCTGTTCAGAAGTCGAGATCAAGGAGGTAAGCCAATTATTGAACGGCAGCCCTTTACAGTCAATAAGTCAAACAAGCATCTCTAAATAATGCTGTGGGCTCTGCTGGCCTCCAGTGCTGAGGCCAGGTCCTACACTCCCTGCATTATTAGTATTATTATAGTGCTGGGCAATTATCACTATTCATTTGGTTAATCTGAATTACACTTTTAATGCAATTTTTAAAAAAGGGTAATCAGGATGGTACATATTTCAATACAGAACCTGCCAGAGGGAATTTCTCAAGCCTGAAACAGTAGATAGACCTGTAAAGAACTTACCGTATTTTTCTGACTTTAAGGTGCACCGGAATATAAGGCACATTAAGTGACACTACCCCTACATCGAACTGAACAAGGGTGTCACCATGTTTCTCTTCTAATAGGGAAGAAACAATTAAAGCCAAACGAGTGCTGGATGTTAATCTACACATATATTTGGGTGAGTAAAGCACTTCCGTTTATTTACAGCATTTTGTCTAAAGGCGAATTTTTTTAGTGAAGTTACTCCAGCCATATGGCTGAGTGCAGCAGCATTAGCCGCTTACCATATCACTAGCGGGATGCAAATGCCGCCCAATGGCACTAGACTGAGGAACCCTGAGTGTTCCGGAAACCCTTAATTTACTTAATTGAAAAATAAATAGGTCATGTTTGCACACTTTGTAGTATAAAACAGAAGCCTTTACAGTATTAGCAACACAATGCATGCTGGTCGGCATCTACCCAGCCAGAAAGAGCATGGTCAACTTAGCTTTACAAACAAACCCCAACAAAACACCAGAATTTAAATTATCTACTTTTTAAAAATGTAAAGAATATTAAGATTTTGTTTTTTTTTTAATATACTGCTAAATAATGCTCTAGGCAGCAGAAGAACCAGCAGCTGTTGTGTCACTGGATCAGCTAAAAAGAGCAAAAAAATTAGAAACAAACTTGAAAAATAAACAGCCTCTCACTTCACCATAAGGAAAGGCACCTTCAGCCCTGACTCACAATTAGCTTTCACAGGATCTTGAGCCTAAGGACAAAGAGGCCTGAACTCATCCCAGACCCACGAACGGGACCGGCGCCTCCATCTGTTAGCTGTCGGAAAGCCGGCGCAGGGAACACGTTTTATAGCGAAGACAGTAAACAGATACGGCCTACAGTCAGCCGCAATTAGGAGCCATTTAGCATTCATTGTTGGCTGTGTACATTCGCTGGCGGCCGGGTATTTGTTTTACTCCCTTAATGATCGATTTGATTAATGATCAATCATTTTAATTGTGGTCTGGGCTGTGATTGGAATCTGGAAAGCGCTCAGCCTGTGTTTGCATCCAGTCGAAAAGGAAAAGTGCTGATCGATGAAGGAACGGCTGCTTTCCGCTGCAACACACAAACAGTACAGGAGAAAACACAGACTCTATATTACCCAGCACTGCAGAGTGTCTGATAGCATACAATTGCCATCATTGGTGAGGTTATATGAGAACACTGGCTTCCTTCCTTTTTTCTAGGGATTCATTGTATCATAGGATTTATGAGAAGAGAATTGACTAGGACTGAACAAGATGGAAATAATGCAAGTATTTTCAGTTACAATGCTGCTTTTTGATTATAATAAGCTTTGCAAAACAGAACCAGACTGCATTACTGTTTTTTTTTTTTGTTTGTTTTATTTTTACATGTACTATGATGGTTGTTGTAGAGATGGGAAGAAAGAACGGCTAAACAGTGATGCACATACTTCGTCAAACCTCCCAGCACTAGTCTGCACCATCAAGATCTCCCTCTGTTGCTGTACACAGGTATTGCTATTGCAGCGCTTTCAATGCGTTTAACGTAAACTTTCAGATCACAATACTAAAATTGAGATTTATCTTACAGCCCTACTAGTGATTAATCAGCACACTCACACGATGGCTTAGTGGTTAGCACGTTCACCTCCCAGCATCGGGGTCTTGGGGTTCAAAACCTTATCTGGGTGGAGTTTCCACGTTCTCCTTGTGTTGGTGTAGGTTTTCTGCAGGGACTCTGGTTTCCTCCCACAGCCCAAAAACATGGAGATCAGGTAAATTACCTAAAAAAAATTCAATACTGTACAGCCCGATGCAGTCCTGTAGGTGGACAGTGGTTTCCGGTTGAGAGTAGGCTGTGCGCCATTGGCTGCCGCTTCTCACCGGTGTGCTGAGTACAAATGGTTTTGGGTAATACGTGTAAATTGTTAAGCGTCCTTGGGTTTCTAGAAAGGTGCTTTATAAGTTTAACTTCATTCATTCGTTCATTTATTCATTCATACTTTCCTCTTAATTTAAATAGCATCAGCAGCAACTTCTTACTAAAAACATAATGAAAACATGAGTAGGCAAGTCCACCTGCACAGCAGTCTCTTGAGTCTATGTATGAACGTATCAAAACCGACACACAAAAACAAACAACCTCACACACATCCTGACTCTGAGGGGGAAAAAAAAAAAAAAAAAAAAAAACTGACAGATTGTCAAGTTGTGCGCACACACACAGAGCTCTGCAGGCTGACAAGTTGAGATCATTTTTGACGTGTCTACTGAGAGTTCTGGCTCACCTTTCGCTGCTGTGCTAACAAGACTACGTTACCCATACACCACCCCCACCTTCACTTTGAGATAGCCTGCAGACTCACTGAGCCATTGTATTCTGCCCCTGTGTAGGAAAAGCATGTAACTTTCACCAAACAACTCCCTACAGTGCATCCCAGCACTCAGCTATTCAACCAATTACCTCTCATTGTAGTACACACACAGGCACAAAGAGCAGCACTCGGAGACACGTGGAGATAATGCCGTAACAGCCCCGCTCGGCTCGGCTCACTTAAGAGTTGTGAGTACAGCAGATAACGAGGAGACACTCTCTAAATTAGATGATGACACTTGTGTGTCTTTAAGCAATATTATGTAGCATTTATTCCTTAAAATATATCAGCTTCACAATCATTTTCTTGCTCCACGGACTCGTAATTGGGATAATAGATTCTTGATTATGGCTACTCCACGCAGGCCCAACAGAGGTAAAGAATGAAAGAATCTTAATGAACAATATTTTAAACAAGGTATAAAACATTTTTAATATCATAATATCGAATATGCTACTCATGTTAAGTGTGTGGTTTAATTAAAAAAAAATGTGGAAAAGATGTGTTTTCTGCTGGGATGACACTCAACAAAGTACAGTTTTGCACATTTTTCCATAAAAACATTGCAGTTACATGTAGCAGCATATATATATATATATATATATATATATATATATATATATATATATATATATATATATATATATATATATATATATATATATATATATACACGTGTATATATACGTATATATATATATATATATATATATATACGTATATATATATATATATATATACGTATATATATATATATATATATATATATATATATATATATATATTTTTTTTTTATTATTATTTCACATTTTTCATCAGCTACCAGAGCCCTGAGAGAGCACAGTTGGCCTTACTCTCTCTCTCTGGGTGAGTACAGTAGATAGTGCTCTTTTCCCTCATCACTTCTAGTGTGATGTGGATCAGCACAAGGTTGCGTCTGTGAACTGATGTATCAGAACCCTATCAGAGTCGCTGCGCTTTCCTCCGAGCGTTAGCGCTGTGATGCTAATCGGCGATACTACAGCATCAGCAGCAGTTCAAAAAGAGGCGGAGTCTAATTTCACATGTATCAGAGGAGGCATGCACTAGTTTTCACCCTCCTTGTGTTGTGGCATCACTAGTGATCGGGGGATATACAGCTAAGTAGCAGCTGAGCAGCTGAATGGTTGGCACAATTAGCCAGATAAATTGGGAGAAAATATGAAAACACACTCTGCTAGCAGGCAAATCCATGTTATCCGAAACCTAATCAAGTAAAATTCAGACAGGTTTAAACCCACTGAGATTTTGTGGGCCTATGTTGGGATGGTCTCTGGAGAACAGTGGTGAATCAGTGGGAAGCAGTTCCTATAAGGTGTTTAAAACAACTTCAGGAAAGTATGACAAAACAGTGTGAAGCTGTCTTCAGTGCATTCTCCAGGGACCTACAAAATGCTGATAAACACTACACTGTCAAAAAGAGCTGCAGAGAGATTGTTTTTTGTAATGATCACTGATGCCCCAAAAATGAAGGAAAATAGAAAATACACAAAGCATTTATCAGCTTTTTGTCACTGTGCTAGTCTCGAAGGCCACTGCACACGGTTTCTCCCCACACACCGTTTCTTAAAATCACTTAAAGCAGCAGCTTTAAACGCCTTCTTCACTGCTGTTCAGACACTCATAGCGTGGAACGTTTTTCTAACTTACCCTCAAAAGACATGCACTTCTGCATGAACGTCACGTAAGAAATTTCAACGTCTTGCAATGTCTTTCTGGAATAAATATTGGTTGTGGTTTCCTTGCTAAACATCTTTGTAAGATGCAAAAGTTTGGGAACTCTTGGTGAAAATCCTTTTTTATGGTTTGTTTTTCAGTTAAAACATTGACATAGCCTTTAAATATCTGTGACTAATATATATATATACACTACCGTTCAAAAGTTTGGGGTCACATTGAAACGTCCTTATTTTTTAAGGAAAAGCACTGTACTTTTCAATGACGATAACTTTAAACTAGTCCTAACTTTAAACAAATACACTCTGTACATTGCTAATGTGGTAAATGACTATTCTAGCTGCAAATGTCTGGTTTTGGTGCAATATCTACATAGGTGTATAGAGGCCCATTTCCAGCAACTATCACTCCAGTGTTCTAATGGTACAATGTGTTTGCTCATTGGCTCAGAAGGCTAATTGATGATTAGAAAACCCTTGTGCAATCATGTTCACACACCTGAAAACAGTCTAGCTCATTACAGAAGCTACAAAACTGACCTTCCTTTGAGCAGATTGAGTTTCTGGAGCATCACATTTGCGGGGTCAATTAAACACTCAAAATGGCCAGAAAAAGAGAACTTTCATCTGAAACTCGACAGTCTATTCTTGTTCTTAGAAATGAAGGCTATTCCATGCGAGAAATTGCTAAGAAATTGAAGATTTCCTACAACGTTGTGTACTACTCCCTTCAGAGGACAGCACAAACAGGCTCTAACCAGAGTAGAAAGAGAAGTGGGAGGCCGCGTTGCACAACTAAGCAAGAAGATAAGTACATTAGAGTCTCTAGTTTGAGAAACAGACGCCTCACAGGTCCCCAACTGGCATCTTCATTAAATAGTACCCGCAAAACACCAGTGTCAACATCTACAGTGAAGAGGCGGCTGCGGGATTTTGGGCTTCAGGGCAGAGTGGCCTGAAGGGCATATCTGAGACTGGCTAATAAAAGAAAAAGATTAAGATGGGCAAAAGAACACAGACATTGGACAGAGGAAGACTGGAAAAAAGTGTTGTGGACGGATGAATCCAAGTTTGAGGTGTTTGGATCACAAAGAAGAACGTTTGTGAGACGCAGAACAAATGAAAAGATGCTGGAAGAATGCCTGACGCCATCTGTTAAGCATGGTGGAGGTAATGTGATGGTCTGGGGTTGCTTTGGTGCTGGTAAGGTGGGAGATTTGTACAGGGTAAAAGGGATTCTGAATAAGGAAGGCTATCACTCCATTTTGCAACGCCATGCCATACCCAGTGGACAGCGCCTGATCGGAGCCAATTTCGTCCTACAACAGGACAATGACCCTAAACACACCTCCAAATTGTGCAAGAACTATTTACAGCAGAAGCAGGCAGCTGGTATTCTATTGGTAATGGAGTGGCCAGCGCAGTCACCAGATCTGAACCCCATTGAGCTGTTGTGGGAGCAGCTTGACCGTATGGTACGCCAGAAGTGCCCATCCAACCAATCCAACTTGTGGGAGCTGCTTCTAGAAGTGTGGGGTGCAATCTCTCCAGCTTACCTCAACAAATTAACAGCTAGAATGCCAAAGGTGTGCAATGCTGTAATTGCTGCAAATGGAGGATTCTTTGATGAAAGCAAAGTTTGATGTAAAAACAATGTTATTTCAAATACAAATCATTATTTCTAACCTTGTCACTGTCTTGACTCTATTTTCTATTCATTTCACAACGTATGGTGGTGAATAAGTGTGACTTTTTATGGAAAACACAAAATTGTTTGAGTGACCCCAAACTTTTGAACGGTAGTGTATAAATAATCGTGACTCATGGGGAAAGTTAATTGTGAGTCAGGGCTTGTGAAAATGGGACACGATTGGCCTCTGTTAGCAAAGGTTCATTCAAAAAGACAAAATAAATTAAATTTAAGAAAAGAAAAGAATATTCTGCCAACTGTGAGGCATGGATGTAAATCTTGTTTTGCTACCATTGACATGTTGGGTGCATTCTGTTAAAGCTTGAGAATAGACTGGCAACTTCTTCAAAAGCACAACAATCCTAAAAATCTAAAAAGTCCACTGATTACAACCTAAAGTGACACACATGCAAACAAGAGAGGGACAAACTCCAGCTACCAAAACTGAGAAACATAATCTTTGTAAAATACAAAAAGCACAAGACACATTTAGGTATTTTAAATTAAATTAAATAGTCATTTGACTCATGCCATCAATGAGAGAAATACAATATGATATGATTAGAACCTGAATAGATTAGGAAGTGCAACAGTTTATTTGGCAAAACAAATACCATAAACATCAAAAACAGCATGCTATATATTTAAATAGTAAGTTACAACTGTTGCATATTTTATTGTAGGCAATATATATTTTTCTTAATAATAAACATAAGATCATGTCAGGCTTACTGGTATTTCACATAATCAGTGGAAATGCACTGGATGATGTTGCTTAAGATGATGAAATAACGTAGTCATGCTTCTCCTTTAATTATAATGTTTCTACAGCATAATTTGCACAAGACTGCTCTCTGTTGAGTATCATGCATCCAGAAACCAAACAATTTCAAAACAAATGACCCCATATACATTCTGTTCTGAAAATATATACTGTATTTTGTGTACTATAAGGCACAACCAAAATCTCTTAGTTTTTCCAAAAATCGCAGCGTCTCTTATAATCTGATGCTCCACTCTGCTAAAGTATAACGTTATAAAGGTGAGTTGTCAGTGAAGTTTCTCCAGCACTAAGGCTGGTGCAGCAGCATTAGCATTAGCCGCTAATTGCTGTGCTAGTGCTTTCTCCATTGAGAGGAGAGTACAATAACCTTTAGTCTGCGCATTTATGGTGTTAAAAACAAGCTACGTTTGACGAACCAACGTGCTGCACCCAGCCTTTGTGCTGGAAAAACGTTACTGAAAACTCACCCTTAGACAAAAGATTGGAAATCTATGTTTATGTAAATAAACTGAAGCATTTTACTTACCCAAATAAACAGTTTTCAGGAGAGAAATCTGTATAGATTAACAACCAGTGCTCGTTTGACTTTAAAAGAAAAGTTAAGCTAAATTAGAAGGGAAACATGGCGACACCCTTGTACACTTCAAGTAGGTATTCTTACTAGTGTGGCTTAATGCTTCTTATAATCCGATGCATCTTGTGTATAAAAAAAGTCCATAAAATAGACATTAATTGATGGAGCGACTTTTAAACCTGTGGGCCTTATAGTCTAAAAAATACGGTAGTACACAGATGGTAATCTGCCCACAATAGTATGCATGATTGCTACACTTATGATATCCAAAGCAGCTACCACACCATTGACTTTAAGACCCAGGAGAATAACCTTGTCTCAGGTATGACCGTTCACATATGTATTCAGAACTGGTCATTTGAACTGGGCCTTTAATTGCATGAGCTCTCTCCCACTCAAATATCTGATGCAGCCCAGTACATCCATTGTCAGCCCACAGTCTCATTGTCATGCAAACCTCGATTCATTAACACACATTCCATTACCATACCTACTGTGTAATTATGAGATAAAGAATTTATCGGAAGTGCTGAAATGCAAAATCAAAAAGGTGGGACTCTTCCCCTCCATTAAAGTAATTGGCTTGCAAACACTGCCTTTCGCCAGTAGCAGACTCACAATTGAGAGTGGATTGCGTAAAGGCTATCATGGCTTTGGAAAATCCAACAGAGAATTACTGGAATCTACTTAGGAGAGAAAGTAAGAAAGTAAGGGAGGGAAAGGCAGAAAAGCACAAACTTCAATTTCAGAAAGAAGACAGAAGCAATCAATTGGATGAGCAGGAGGTAAAAAAAAAGAGCTATTTCTGCAGACAGACACTACAAAATGAGATGAAGTCAATGGTGCGACTGCATTAGCACAGGAGACGTGCTTTGAACTGGTTAAGATTGTGTTAATTTCTTACTACTGTAGATACACTGTGTTCAAAAAGCCTTTTACAGCAATGAGAATTCACATTTATCCCGTAATTATCTCCTCCAAGCCTACAGGGGGTGAGTTATCGCTGAAAAACACCCATTTGCTGTGAAGGAACATTCAGCTATTTTAACACTTTTTCTTTGGAAAAGAAGGGAAAAAAAGTCACTCTTCTATGAAATGGGAGAAAAACGTAGGCAATTACTCAGTGACACGGGACATGAGCTTTTTTTCACAGCTTCATAAAGTGAACAGGTGTTGGGCAGCTAAAATTTAAAAGCGGTTAAAATGTAAAAAAAAAAATAAATAAATAAAAAAAATGGGCCTATATAGAAATCTCAGGTGAAACACATCATATTCCTGGGAGGGAGACAGCTGCAGTGAAAAAAATAAGTTTTTATTCTACTTTTGTTACCGAGCACCCAGATTATTCACAGAAAAGAGATGAAGACCTGCGCTTATTTGCAATTCAATGAAGCACTGGCTTATAACCAAAGTTGTATACAGCTGGTTTGATAGCACGTCTGCTAAATAGACGAAAAAATAAAAAAAAACAAAAAGAATGAAACAAAAAGAAAAAAGATGAAGCAAAGCAGGCACAATTAATAAATGCAGATTTTACATTAGCATAGCCGCATTTAAAAATTTGCAGGTGTGCAAGTTAGTAAGCTTTCAGAAGACAGAACTGAACTGAAGACTCCCTAGATGATCCATTCTAGCCGCTCTGCATCTCAAGCCTTTTATCACAAGATCTAATTAGACTTCAAAAACATCACGGCCGTATACTCTCAGCATGTCAATCATCTGCACGTCCCTTGAGCACGTACTCCGGCCAACAGTGAAAAGAATATATACACCTAGGAGCAATTCAATTGACAATAGGACTAAATTGTCAAGAACCTGACGATACGATGCGTATCACAATACAGCGGTCAAAACCTGTCACGATAATTACGCTTTTCATTTATCGTGCAATATATGGCCTCAATCATTTTTGCTTTTTATAGTTTTCTTAGTGGAAAGAGTCCTTTAATGTCAATAAGCCAGTATATCAACTGTGGATTTATCTTAGTTATGTTTCATTTATTTAGTTTATTTAGTTTATTTAGTAAATGTTTGTATATTTAAATATAAAATGTAAATGTACATGTTTAAATATTCTTAATCCATCATTTAGGGTCAACTCTAAACTTTAACCTTTAAAGGGACACTAATTCCCTGATTTCTGACTCCTCAGCTCAAATTTGAAAATGGCTAAAAAAAAATTGGAGGGGTAGTTTGGAAGGGGCACTGGGTGATGTATGGGTTTAGGTAGGAGTAGGGCAGGATTAAAGTTAAATATGACATAAATTAAATAATACAAAGCATTTGTTTTAATTATTATGCTCAGTATCACTTTACTCAGTTTACTACCTCTTTGCAAACTATCTATTTTTGTTCTTTTTTCAGATAAAAGATTTAAGCTGTACAGGACCAGGATAGTAATGTTAGTTTAGCTAAATTAGCCTTAGTTAGCATTAGTTTGTTTATTAAAAAAGACTCCCTGCCCTTTCCTTTATCAGTAGTTCTACTTCTACTATCTCCTATCTATACTTTGAACGCTCTTACAAGTCTAGATGGATGACCTTTACAACAAATATGAGGACAAAAACAGCAAAGTTATATTTTTTGAGCATTGAACAGAATCTTGACCCTTCTGGCATCAGTGCTAAACAAATCACAATTTGCACAGTTAACCTGCTGAGAGTGAAGCTTAAGGCCTTGAAAACTTCTAAATCATTAAAGTCAGGATGTCTGTATTAAAAGGGAAATCTTAAATGAGTAAGCCTGTGACTCTCCGCTAAATTTCTGCAGGTGCTCATAGTATTTAACTGGAGGTGCACCGAGTTGAGGAATTAAAAGTTGCTTGAGTGAAGAATGATCCGGAATTCCACTGAACAAATTTCAGAGATAATGAAAAGCACAGCCATTGGGATATTCTTATCCTCTAGGGTTCTCAGTCTGTTGATTTAACCACAAAGAAAGAAATCTTATCAGTTTAACTCTGAGCCCTGCCCCACTTCTCACAGAATACAGTCATTACCCCTGTGTTAACATCAGGCAATTTAGATTAAGCTATAACTTCACAACGAGGCGCGCCGGATACTTAAAAGGTCTGTACACTTCAGAAGAGCTAATATAAAATAAATTAACTAAATTAAGTTTACAAATCTTACGTCCTCTTGTGCAGAGATCTGACATTGCAAGCTGTAGAAATTAACAGATTACAGCTTGAGGACCTCACAGACTTTACACATAGACCCTAAACTTAACTAAAGGACAGACTGAGGCCCAGTCCACACGAATACTGATATTTTTAAAAACTGAGGTTTCTGTCTCCGTTTTGGCCTTCTGTCCACACAAAAAAGGCTCTTTCGGTCACCGAACACTGCTCGGAGCTTTGGGTCACTGAAACCGGCGCTTTTTGAAAATACTGCTTATGTGGATATAAGATATTTTTAAAAATTGCAGACAAAATCCTATCCTTTTAAAAATATCTGGATTTGTGTGAACGGGGCCTGAATGGGTATAGAAACCATTTCTGTGGATTATTTATGGCCTAATAATGTGATCAAACCAGGCATATTTTATTGGATTGGAAATTAGCTACTTTTTAGTCCTAATCCAGTTATCATTTTTTTTTTTTAGTCCCAATCCAGTTCTCATTCTTTTTTTTTAGTCCCAATCCAGTTCTCATTCTTTCCTTTAGTCCCAATCCAGTTCTCATTCTTTTTTTTTTAGTCCCAATCCAGTTCTCATTCTTTGCTTTAGTCCCAATCCAGTTCTCATTCTTTTTTTTTTTAGTCCCAATCCAGTTCTCATTCTTTTTTTTTAGTCCCAATCCAGTTCTCATTCTTTTTTTTTAGTCCCAATCCAGTTCTCATTCTTTTTTTTTTAGTCCCAATCCAGTTCTCATTCTTTGCTTTAGTCCCAATCCAGTTCTCATTCTTTTTTTTAGTCCCAATCCAGTTCTCATTTTGTTTTAGGGCGTTTTCACACCAGCACTGTTTGGTCCGGTTAAAACAAACTCTGGTCCATTTGTAACTTTAGTGCGGTTCAAAAGAACTAGCTGGTCTCGGTCCGGTACCAAACGAACTCTGGAGTGGTTCGCTTTGGTGAGAACATGATCCGGTCTCGATCGGATCCAGCTATTAAATATAGTCCATTTATTTGAGCTAAACGGCTGATAAGACGCAGTGTAAACTGATATATTAGCCAGATAACGCTAATTACCACAGCTAAGAACAAACGCTGTTTTCATGCACTCGCCGTCTGCGCTGCATTCACTGCTCACGGCCATGTAACTCTGTTTACTACCTGTGCTGCACGTAGAAACACTGTGTTTAAAAGCGCAACGTTTCAGCGTTCAGTGTAAAAACTTATATATGCGCTGGAACACAGAATCTTCTCGCTATTTACTTTTTTTGTATATGTATATTTACTTCCACGCCAGATCACGCTCTGACCAATCAGAGGACACAGCACGCTTGCGGGTTTATTGGTGCGCATTTTGGTGCGTTTACATTTATGTCTGTGTGAAACCAGACTAAACAGAGGGAGAAAACGCTCCAAGTAAACGAACTCATCAACTGACTCGGACCAGAGAAACGAACTACAGGTGTGAAAACGCCCTTAAGCACAGTGTCCAAAGCACCATTGGGCGTCCTCAAGGCACCATCCATTACCTTGAGACATCCTATGATATCTTAAACTATAAAAAACAAATCGTACAGACGCTAATCTGTTTTAATTTCTAATCTGTTTTAAACAAACAAAAAAAGAATCAATAAGACATGAACAAAATCTACTGTAGGAGAATTGCCTCTATTTTCTATTCTTGCAGATTTATTAAATGTCTATTCCTGCAACCCGAACAGCAGCAGCAGCACAATGTGAAAGGTAAACCAAGGCTGACAGAAGATAACTTTATAAAATGGAAGGAAAGCATAAATAAAAAGGTAAAGTTATAATAATTTGACAACACAAAGAAAAAAAGACACAGGCTTGCAGACACACACGCATAAGAAAAACATATGAGAAATACAAATGAAAGCAATTTAATACTGCAAAAAAATACTTTGGCAAAAACTACTACAAAATATGTATTTTTGATACGAATACAATATATATATATATATATATATATATATATATATATATATATATATATATATAAAGCTGCCAAGTGCACTTTTGTGGTTAGGGTTGGAGCAGGGAGTATATTTTTTACACTAATAATTGATATGCAAAATCTGAAAACGCACAAAACAGCAGAGCGGATGTGACTTAAAATATAAAAACACTGGTCAAATACTGAAAGAGAGGAAGAGTCAGGGAAAAAAATGCTGTGCACAGCATACATTTTTTAAAATATTTGTGCAATCAAATCAAAATTTATTTGTATAACTTTTTTTTTTTTTTTTTACAAAGCAGCTTTACAGAAATGTGCATCATCCTACCACTGGTCAGACAGCTTTTAAATTAATTTAAAAAGAAATTTTACATCGACACAGGTCTAAAATATTCAGGTGAATAGCAACACCTGCAATGAAAGCAGTTAGAGTTCATATAAACTTGGATGTAATCAGTATAATACAACAGTCGGGTGTTCTCAGATTTATCTGAAACCTGTCTAATGAGCATAAACTGACAGCCTCTGGAGGTTAGGAAGGGCAGGCATATGAGCAAACTTGCTATTATTTAGGAACTATTGGCTGGTAGAAAAGCCAGCTGCTCACTACCAGGTCAACCCACAGTCACCAACCACTCAACTATACTTTAGTACTATATAATACAGTATTCACTACTGTGTAATATCCTGTACCAATATACCAGTTCACATTGATGGCGTTCACTTCTAGCACTCTGTTCAAATTTTAAAGTATTTTAAAGTGACAATCCAGCAATATGTAAATCGTGGATCAAATCGGTTCGTGACCTTATGAATCACAATCGAATCGATCCAGAAAATTCGGATTGATTTCCAGCCCTGTTCACTTCTGGTATTTTTAGAGACAGTGAACAATCAAACAATTTTTAAACTACATTTTTTGTGGCCAATCTTTTGGTCTGTAATTGATGATTCTGTTACCTTTGATACTTCCAATAATGTTTTAAAACTGGCACAGAGTTAGGAAAACACTTTAATGGAAAACCCAATTAAAGTTTTTCTTCTTTTAGCTCTTCTACCAGACTGGTATTTGTGGAGGTTATATGAAAAGGGCATATCTAATAAAAGTTTAAACTTGAAAAAAAAAAGACATTTCATATAGAGGAAAAAATACTGAAGATTTTAGACATTACGAACTGCGGCAGATTGACGTATCATATCTGTAAGATCCAGCCTGCAAAAGGACAGCATGTCTGGAGAAGTGAATACTCTACAGTCGGTAAGCCGGTGATGGATAAAGCAGCAGAGTCTCAATAATACATACAAAAAGCCCTGCTGAACTCTAGAATGTTCTTCACTGGTCACTTCACACTGCCGGCCGGGCGAGCTTACCCTTTTCTTCCCGAAGCAGATTAGTTTTGGGGACACCCTCCGGTGTGAAGGTGGTGTAGGGTTTAGACAAGTAAATGCGATTTTGATTGCTTGGTGTCGTCCAACAGCGACCCTTCAGATTCCTGCTGGCCGGGAGAATTAAGAGTCGAGCAGAATGACCCAGTCTCCCGCCAAGCTCAGAGAAACAGACCTGAGCCTGGACTAATAACACACGCCAATCTGGCAACCGCTGGGCTTTTCATTTCTCCAGTCATGGCAATGAGAAACACTGACTGTGACTACTACTTAAACCCCCATGACTCCGCTGACATTTACGCTATAGGAGTGGGGAGCTGTGCCTACAATGACAAACAGGTACTATGTCCACATAAGCTATTGTGTATGAGGCTACATGTTTACGCACGTATGCTCACTGATTAACTGTGATTAAATGTGATGCAATATTGAACTTGGTATAACAATATGACAATTCTGGAACTGAGTTTTAATGAACAGAGTAGTAGTACTAACTCTAAATTTAAAATAAATTTAGGAGCACTGATTTTTTTGCAGGAACACTTCTTCAGCCAGTGGAAATTACAAGTTAAATCATAAATAAAAACTCTGCCCCTTTGATTTTACTTGGAAAAACTCATCAGAAAGACACTACAGTAATGGTTTCATTTGCAAGCACTGCACTGCACTGAAAAGAAGACACTGAATGCACACAAAGTTACTGCCAATTAATTTCAGAATGGCCTATAAAGTGCTTTACAATACATCAGAAAAAGGGGTTTATACAGAGGAAAGAACAAGAACAAGAACAAGAAAGAAAAATACATTTTCAAACTATGCAGCAGTTCTATTGAAAGCTTTAGGTGTTTTGCAAACGAAGCTTAAAGCCTTTACATACTAGCTGTACGAAGTAGAGGTCAAAAATCTGAAAACACAGATAGCACAGATACCAAGATAGTGCCACAAATTGGGATAGAAATCATTTGTGACTTTAAACGTAAAACCCTAATTTCAAAAAAGTATGAAAAATAAAAAAATAATAAAATAATAAATCTAAAAATAAAATATGGGTCTATTGCAAATATAACATCACTGCATTCTGCTTTTTATTTGGATTCACCTGTATTTACATTTTACACTGTGAAATGCAAGAATATACTATGAATATACAACAACGTTTAAAAAAATTTAGCTTGCTTTGTACAGCTTTTTAAAGTTATAGCTTGCTCACCAGAATCTTCCCTGTGGGTGAGTGATGAAAAGAAGCTGATCAGCAAGCTGAACTTGTTAGGCAGTTCTAAAACTGGACTCTATGAATATTGTCAGCTTGCATTACATTAACATCTTTATTATAAACCAACTATTTGTTATTCTCTTCTCTGCACATCTGGTCTGCGATGGTCTTTGGAAATGTAATACAGAATTTTAAATTGTGTGAGTCTGACTACTGCAGCAAACCATTTAAAGATTTGTCAAACTCAAGGACTGGTCATTCACTGACCACAATACTGTGTGTGTGTCTGTGCGTCTCTCTCTCTCTCAATGTCAAAGGTCTTCATCATTCCAATAGAATAGAGCAACTGAACAATGTCTGAAAAGGGGCAATCTTGCAAATGGAATTTTGAGGCCAAACAGTAGCATTCTGATGTTTCATATTTTTTATGTGCATTTCAGTGTAGATGCTTTCTTCAACTTTGCATTCAGGCAAAGAATTTTCTTCGCTGTTTGAAAGCAACGGCACACAGGTAAATAACCAGGCTATCAAGCGAGAAATGCCAGACGTGCAGTCCTGCAGTCCACTGACAAAGAGAACAGGTGTATTGAAGTAGTGGTAGCCCAAGAAGTGGCGTACTACACTACACATCTTCAGCTCACTGTATCCATCTTCATCACTGATGGCAGTTCTTGCAGAGCCACAGAACGAGGGCTGCCTGCTGAAAAGGGGAGCACTTAACTAAGATAAAAAAAGAGAACAGGCAAATACTTGAGATACTCTGGATTATGCGGCATCCACTCCAGCTTTGACAAAGAACTGGAAATGCAACCGACCAAATGACCTCATACAGGAATGCCTGGCAAAGAAAGCTTTAATAATCAACAACGGTGATGTTATTAGAGTATGACTCTCAAATATACTACTTTTTAAATCCATATCACAACAATATAATCACTGGAGATGATATTAGTGGCATTATGATAATGGCATAAGTCTTTATCATGCTTGCAGTTATGCATGCACTACATATTCTGCACTGTAGTATTGTGGTAATTTGTTAGTTACTGTTTACGAAATACTGTTTTTGTTCTTGTGAAGGTTTCAATGTTTATATTGTTACTAAATAAAACTATATATATTTTGTTGCAGTAAAATAACATTTTTATTTTGTCAGGTCGCCAAAAATTAGTTATAATGAAAATGGCTGTAAAAATATATTTTATTTAAGGGCCTTATGGCCTGCCCCTATGACTGATAGGGGTCCTGACTGAATTATATGGAATCCTAATGCACAACAGACAAAGAAACTGATGTATATTAACAATCCTTAAATATATTCCTGGGGAACATATCACCTTCTAATAATGATTTTATTCCATACTGTCCCAAGGCACTTGTTCGACCAAACAGAGTGAAGCATTGGGATGTGCCATATAGTATTGTACACAATAATAACGCAAACTTAGATAGTCACGCAGCTAGTTCTGTGCTTGCTAACGCCAACCAGCTACTTTAGCTCAGCTCGGCTAATGCTAACTTAGCTATTCACACAGCCAGCTCTGTGCTATCTACTGCTAACCAGCTACTTTAACTCTGCTTGGCCAACGCCAACTTAGCTATTTATATGGTTAGATCTGCGCTAATTAATGCTATGGAAGAAGACCCATTATGCAAACTATGTGGGAAGAAAGGCACACTTGCCCACATCCTGGGCGGGTGTCATCTGGTCAAAGGTAGCAAAGATCATCCTTGTGAAACTGACCCAGAAAAGGTTGGGCATCATCTGACGACACTGGCTTCAGGTCAAAGGCCACAGTTGATCCAAAAAGTGGCTGCATGTGTGGCTCCTCAGATGTATTAGGCAAGTATACATATTGCACATACAAGCCAAAGGTCATGAGAAATTAGTATGTAAATAGATCATGTAGTATTACCTCAGAGGGTGTTTTGGGAACCCTGGGGAAATTGTGAGGTGCTATCTTTCGACACTGGACATTGTCCTCACGGCAAGGCATAGTGTCAGGAAGATGGGACAGTCCAGTTCATACCTGAAGTGGTGCAGGCATTTAACATTGCAAGATTCAAAGTGTCATAGACCGCATTGCCACTGATGGTAAACAGTGCAGTGAATAGTATTGATCGTTACCAGTGGCATTTACTAAGAATTGTCTATGTAAGCAGACAAGCAACTTTGGGGGAAAAAAAGAATTAAAAATCACATCAACATTAATTACAGGTTAATCCAGTGTTCTTTAGCTTCTATGGTATGTTATATAACTCCTAAGACATGATAATAGTTCCTGTCCCATGACATGTGGCATTTCTGCATACTCATATTCCTGCCAACACTCTGGAAAAAAATTGAATCATCACACCTGTGCAAATTCAACTTTTTGTTTAGAGAATATGAAAGAATAGACAATAAATATCCCCTTCACCAAACTGCAGGACGGTCTGTAGGGAAACCTAAGAACAAACTTGTCTAATGTTTGGAGGGAGGGAGCAGTGTACTAACTGACAAGTTAATAAACAAGCAGGCATTTCTGTCAGTGCTGAAAACAAACTCACGGACATTTACATAACCTTTGGGGGAGTGCGTACATGTCCATTTTTCTCTCTGGCTGAAAAGGACACTCTTAATTTGACTGATGAAAGCAGTGACTAATGGCAGAATTGTCCTTGCAAAAGAGATCAACTCAGTGTGCTTGCTGCAATATTTCATCAACTACAGGCTAATATGTATGCGCACACACAAAACCTGTCATTAGAAGTCTCAAAACAAGCCAATTCACCTTTTTTCACATCTATTTAAAAACTTATAACAATAAACTGAGAAAGAACTAAAAGAACTAAACTAGAGAAAGAGAAATAGTCAAAACTAGGATGCACTGAAAGGACAGTTTAGGGACAGCAGAATTTAAGCTTAGGCCAAGCAAAAGGACCAAGAGGACATGTGGCCTTTTTTTCAGCATTGCATACATTAAACAGCCTAAATGTAATACAAAACTACAAAAAAAAAAAAAAACATTTTGTACACTGAACATGTTGTACATTTCAGCAGACCTACCAATAAAGCACATTAATTATGACTTCATATGAATTAGTTTTTGTTCGGTATAACTTCTTAAACCTTATAAGGTAAAGACATGAACATATAAGATAGAAAAAAATAATTATCTAGAAGATGATAAATCAAATCAATAATATAATCTCCATATCTTTTTCAAAACTAACAAATCCATACGCATTGTACACACTGCTACCAGGTACATTAGCATGTTAAGATCTTTGCGAATTTAAGCATATTTTATTTTAATGTTGTACTAAAGCTGGGAAACATCAGCAGTGTGGTTTACCCTGAAACTGCTTAATGAAACTGGGAAATGTTACTGAGCAAGGATAATTTATCTATACATTAGTGCATCTCAGAAAATTTGAATATCATTGAAAAGTTTCTTTATTTCAGTAATTCAGATCAAAATGTGTGCCAAGTCCTGCTGGAAAATGAAATCCGCATCTCCATAAAAGTTATCAGCAGAGGGAAGCATGAAGTGCTGTAAGATTTTGTGAGAAAACAAAACTGCACTGACTTTAGACTTGATAATAAAACACAGTGGATCAACACCAGCAGATGATATGTCTCTTTATCCAAACAATCACTGATCATCAGTAAATTTTACATTTCATTTGTAAATCAAGGGAGCAGAGTCTGGAGGAAGAGTGGAGAGACACACAGTCCAAACTGCTCGAGGTCTAGTGTGAAGCTTCCACCAATCAGTGAAGGTTTGGAGAGACATAAATACAAACACAAAATACAAGTAAGTACTTTTTAACGATGATGCTTATCATTTTACAGAATATTTTCAACGAGTACTTTTACATAGAACACTTTAGGATTTAAGGCCATTAGTAAATGGATACTGTTTGACTGGGCACTAATTGAATGATGTGCAGCACAAATAATAATATTAATAATTATACATACTCTGCCCCTATATTGCAAAACAGGTAATTTGAGGTCTTATCAGCCAATGCCATGTTATCAGCACATCCTTCTTCCAATTTTATGCAAGTTGTACACTCAAATGACCAGAACCTGCTGGAGTATTGACTGGATAGATTGTAGGACTGAAAAATCTGATTCTAAGAAAAAGGAATAAAGAATCGTAATAACAATTCATTAAAGCAGGAAGCATTTTGTGTTTGAGCTCTTGTGTGCAAGACAACCTTCAAAAAGACACACTGTATTAAATGCAAAGGCCAGAGCACAATGGTCCTTTTGTAACTTCAGAACTTCAAGTCTGACAGTCCAAGTCTTTGACATAAAATAAATCTTTTGAGAATGAATTATATCAACAAGGTCATATTTTTGTGCTTCTAAAGGAAGAAGGAAAGGAAAATGTTTTAAAACTGACCGCCACAATAAAGACGAAGCCTGCATTCACAGACTTTCAGTCTGTGGCAGTGAAAATCAGGTCTGGGTGATAATGTACATTCAAATGAATGATTATTGTCTGCTGAACTATTGAAACTAACCTAATTAACTACTTTAGAAAGATTATTATGAAGCATCTGATGTGAGAATTTTAACACCTTTCATTTATAGTAATGTCATCTTTTACTTTTACACACATTCTTCCTACTCTGATGCATTTTAGTGGTGAAAGTGATGGAGAACTAAAAGATAAAACGTTAATTAGGACAAAAACAGCATCACACATAAGTAAAACATGTAAAACCCATATATAGTTACAGCAGTTATTGATTTAAAGTATTAAAACAACATGGGCTCTTTCACTCTCACAATATTATGCTGAAAGATCAAAAAAAAAAAAAGAAAATAAAAATCCAACTGAATAATTCTGTATATAATACCACCACACTGTGCTAGCAGTATGTATAAGCAAGTCTGGAATTGTGTCCTGGCAGTTTACCATACATGCTTGCCAATTCCATTGTGTCTGGCAACAATACAGCTCACAGGTTCCAGAAAAACACAAGCTGAGAACAAACCTCATGAGTACACAGAGTACCAAGTCTAAGAAAAAGATCTGTACAGCTTTATTTGTGTTATTTTGTAAAAACCTCAACATTGGACTGAAAAAAGTGCAAATAAACATTGTGTGTGTGTAATTTCAACTACCTTATATATTAGGTATTTTAAACTATATTAAATAAAAACAGTAGCAGAAGGCAAAAACATCTATACAGTGGCTAAGAAGGTAGCTTACAAAGTTACAATACTTCACATTTAATCTAGTAAATCTAGTCATTTTATAGTTCTGAAATATAATAAAGGTTCAGGTGGAGATAAGATAATAGGGATGGTCAGTTAAATTGTATGGTATTCTGTGATATTTTAGGATTATGCAGTATCTTCAAATTGAAATGATAAAATTTGTGCCTTTTTTGGTTCATGTTATGCTTTTTTTTAAATAACTCTAGTGTGAGTTTTAAATAATTAGCAGATATACTGGGTGCTAATCACAGGATGTAAAACATAGCAAAACAAAATTAGTCATAGGTGTTGTAGTCATTATTATTTAAACGTTCATAAAAGGGTTTATATCAGTCAGAACTAAACTAGCTTAGGTTGGTTTAAAACACAATGTTAATTGTAGATTATTATACCAAAGTTAGTTCCAACCCTGCAATGTGATTGGCTGGGAGGCGTTCATTAGATACCGTTATTAGCCGGTAATGCACTGTAACCGAAGCTCTCCATGTATTACTCCACCACATACAGGTAACCTAGCAACGATGCAGCGCTTACAAGCCAAACAGCACAGCTACAAACAGATCCTATTTTCTCCTCCTCTTTATAACCCAAATCTTCAATAATCAGCAATAATGGAATTGCTGTGCAATCGCAATAATACACTCAAGGTTCGTGCTATAACAGCAGTGCCAGTATTACACATTTTAGCACTCCTTCTGATTTGCTATTGCTTAAATTTACTGTACTTAACCTATATTCTGCCTGGTAATATTCTATGCCATGGTACAATTTAAAGATTCGATTCAAAAACATGGTATATATGAAAATGGGTCAAGCTGATCTTGTTGATCTTAGAAGTTGTATTCTTAGAATAACACCTGTACCTCATGTTCTCCTAATCTGCGCAGGCAGAAAGGTCAGGAAGGGCACGCTAATGGACAGAAGCTGGTTTTAATCAGCAGATCAGTTTCAGTGAGAGGTAGTCTTGAGTGGCTCTGTGCGCCCACTGTCACTCTTCGCTCATTAGATGTACTGATCAGCCTATGGTGATTCAACTTTCCCCCATTAGCACACATTAGCATTGTGTGCTGAACACCCATCCCATGCATATTCATCCTTCAACGTCATCATGGTTCGGCTCTCAGTATTGTGAGTATAGGTGGGTGTCCACTCTGTACATGCTGTTTTGTTTACTGACCTAACTTAGCCATTAACTGCCTTGAATAATGAGGGTGTTATTATTTTCCATCATGCGAAAGGGACTTAATGTTCTCAGAGAGGCAATTTAAGATCACCTGCAGTGAAGCGAGAACAGGACGAGAAACAAAAACCAGTGGACTGAGAACTTTACTCAATACGGGACAATCAATCAAAATATGTATCAAATGATTTTCAGCCTAAATATGCGGTCAGGCAAGGTTTCTCCAACTTAGCCTTTTAGTTAAGGTTCAGAGTAGCTCTAGAAGAGGCTTACAACAGAGGCTGCTTTTACAAAGGATGCTGCAGTTTCTCATTCATACTGGTTCTATATGGAGCATGTTAGCAGATACTCATTAACAGCCAGTTTGATACTCTTCACTGTGTGTGAACATTAAAGTAGGCTAGGCTAGGCTAGGCTCTGCTCAGTCAGTCAGCATTTGGCATTTGGGTTTGCTATTTATAACTGAAACTCATACGTTTGTAGAATATATGAATAACCAGCGTATTTTAACAGCACTAACCAGATAACCCTATTGAGAGTGCATCTTTCAGCCCATGAAGAATGTAGATCAGTCAATCTCTAGGAGAAATTACAGTAACTATACCTGAATATTATTACCTGACATTTCTAACCAGATCTAACCTGACCCCCCATATTGAGAGTGTATCTTTCAGCCCATACAGTGAGTACCGTATTTTTCGGGCTATAAGGCGCACTTAAAATACTTATTTTTTCCCAAAAATCGTCATTGCGCCTTATAATGCAGTGCGCCTTGTGTATGGATTTTGCTTGTGTTTACTGACCTCGATTTTTATGTGGTACACGGCGCTCTGTTGTGCAGAATTCCTCACCCACGCCAGAAAAAGATCCCCCTCTCGGCTGTGGTTCAGGGTAGCTAGTTTCCACTGTAGCTCCGTGGCCAGAACAAGGTGCCGGTAAACTTTCCTTTCCACCCGTTCTGGGGTAATAGCACAAACTGTTTCTTTTTAACGCCCACTTCTAAGTAAAGTTAACCTCTTAACACGCGCTGGCCCACCGGCGGGCCAGAAATATTTAATATTTCATAACTGGCTGTGTTTCTGAATAGTTTTGAACAGTTACAGGTTCAATATAGACATCCAATATACCATTTTAAAGCTTAGAATCTCTGCTTTTGAGCTATTAAGCCTATTTAGCGGAATATCCTTTCAGAAAATAAACATTTAGGGCGAAATATGCCTTGGTTATGATTTTAATAATTCACAACTCTCATATTTGCGTTTATCGTTCGTCCATATTTCATCGAATGCGGTCATGTCATACACCATTCGAACCGTCTGGCTCTCCGGATTCCAGAACTGTGCTTTTACTGTAGGATGTATGTTTCATGAATTAGAGCTGCGTCAGAGCGCATGTTTCCAGTAATAAAAGGCTCTCCTTTTGTCCTGGGGTAACCTCCGGTCACTGCCGCCACCCCCCGAACACACACCCGCGCTCAGCCACAGGTCCTACCTTCAAAACGCGTCCAGACTAAAGAGAATCCATCAATCCAGTCTCCTGTAATCCACAGTTATATCCAAACAGCGCTGGAAATCACTTCATCCAGAAATGAAACTTATCCAATCTTTATCTCTGTTTTAAAACCGTTTTATTCACCGAATTCGGCACAACACGCTATTATAGTCAGAAGCCTCGCGGAGTAATGCGGTACTTGCTGTGCTTCAACATAATATTATGGTCTGTCGGAGCGTTGCGGCTACCGTTGTCAGGAGCGTCGCGGAGTAATACGTACTTGCTGTGCTTCAACATAATATTATGGTCTGTCGGAGCGTTGCGGCTACCGTTGTCAGGAGCGTCGCGGAGTAATACGTACTTGCTGTGCTTGTTGATTTATTGCTCAGAGATGTTGTTATTTTTCACAGATATTGTGAAGGATTTATTGCTCAGAGTTATTGTTACTGATATAAATAAAGTTTCATTTAGTGCGCCTTATAATCCAGTGCGCCTTGTGTATGGACTAACACTAAAAATAGACCGTTCACTCATCGTGCGCCTTATAATACGGTGCGCCTTATAGTCCGAAAAATACGGTAATTATTAGCAGAGCAACATAGCAGAGCTAACAAACACCATGAACTACACAAATTAGCAAATCGAGCAGAGCATATTTAACCACCACCAGGAGCACACTTCCATCATTGTCATAGATCAGCCAACCAAACACTGGAAGATGATTGGCGGTTGACCCCCAAAACACTGACCAGTCCATCTCTAGGTGAAACTATAGTAATTATAGCTGAACTTCTTAATTCTAACGGCAAGGTGAATGTGAGCTTTATGAACAGAGAGCCGGAAAGCAAGTCAGGCCAGACAAGTTTCAATTACCAGCCGAGACAGGGGAACACTGCCAACAGGAAGGGCCTGAGACAGAGAGAACATGGACATGGGGAAAACAACCAGACCTGAATGTCAAAGGAAAGAGTGGAAGAAAGCTGGAAACAGAAACAGAGAGAGGGGAAAGGAGGCAGTCTCCACATTTAAAGTAGTGTCCATCCATCAGCTGGACAAGCTGGGGAAGGGAGAGGCTTATTTGAGTATAAAAAGGAGATTTGTTAAATACCTGCAGAGATAGTGTGTCACTGTTTCTGTGTTCCTTCAGTTCTTGTGGATAAAGGGTTTTTAAAAGCAATGGGTAACTTTATTCTGTCTTTTTTATAATTTTAATGAAAACGCAAAAGCCATGTTTCTATTGATCAAGTGAATGGACTTTTATTACACTTCAGGGAGCACACTTTGGTTTTCCAATAAATGTTTAATAGTATTACTTATCAAAAGCCCTAGCTCTTTTAATACACCACCATTCCCCCTCAAAAGGTTGCAGTGCTTCAGGGTAATTGAAATCAATGCAGAATTGGGCCATTTTTATTTGTTGGAAAGAACAAAAATGAGATACGCCACCAATTTTCAGACCATTTCTTTCCAAAAATTCGATTTTTCATCATAACAGCCCAAGGTCTGTTTCAGTACCCCCCAAAGGCACTGAGAGAGTGGCTGATGCTTGAAGAAAAAATAAAATAAATAAAGAAGTGTAAGTCCAGGCACTCAAGACGACGCACACATAAATTGAATCATCCTAAAAATCTTCCAAGCACTTTAAAATAATTAAATTCCTAGAGGAGCAAATGGAACAGCACTATAATTAAACTCTCTCACTCGACTTTCTCTTCTGTCTTATGTCTTTCGCAGGAACTGCAAACGAACACGCAAGCAGCTGATGGTGGGATTAGATTGGAGAATTAATTTCAGCTGAAAAAAAGCATTTTTGATCCATCAACCCATGCTCTGCATGTCAATTTTCTGCTTAATGGAGTGCTGTCGCATTTGTTTTATATGTGCCGTTAAATCTCACAAGCTTATCAATATGTTTCTCCGGATTCTAGGGACTTGATAGAACAGGAAAAAAAAAACAATACCCTGAACAACTTTTTTTTTTTCCCTGTGAGAACGGATTCTGACTTCAGTCTCCCTAATTGCAAAAAAAAAAAAAAAGTCTACAGCTTGTGCTGTGCTGCAGAAAGGGGCAATCAGAAGTGCAGTAACTTTTAATACAACAAACAGTTAAGGGCAAGAGCTAGAACAACTTGCACAGTAAATTTTTCGTAGGCTACACATTTTCTCCCATTTTCTCCTAATTTAGCTAGGCCAATTGTCCCACCCATTTATTTGCTACTCAGCAGTATATATCCAATTACTAGCGACGTCTCAACTAGCACTAGCACACGCCTCCTCCGATACGTGATATGTGAAGTCTCCGCCTCTTTATGAACTGCTACTGATGCAGCATTGCCGAGTAGCATCACAGCGCTAACACTCGGAGGAAAGTGCTGCGACTCGGTTCTGATACATCAGCTCACAGAAGCAGCCTTTTGCTGATCCACATCACCTTAGGAACGATGAGGGGAATGAGCGCCATCTACTGTACCCACCCAGAGAGAGCAAGACCAATTGTGCTCTCTCTGAGCTTTGGCAGCTGATGCAAGGTCAAACAGGTGGTCAAATTGGTGCCATTAATACAGGTAACGAATGGAGAACAGATGAGCTTCTTAAAGAAGTTGTTACAGGTCTGCAGGTCCGAGAAATCTTGCAGAAATCTTGCTTGTTACTGGGTGACCAAACACTTATTTCCCACCATAATTTAGATATAAACTCTTTAAAAATCCTACAATATGATTTCCTTGATTTTTTTCCTTATTTTCTCTCTCACAGTTGAAGTGTACCTATAATGAAAATTACAGACCTCAGATCTTTCAAATAGAAGAACGTGCACAATCAGTGGCTGACTAAATACTCTTTTGCCCCACTGTAGCTAATGAGCTCTGCAATATTAATTTTGATAAGTAATTTCAAGTGCTTTCTATTCCAAATGTACCTACTACTGTGGGCTTAAAGCACAGCTTAGTTCAAATCAATATTACTGCAGAATTTAGAAAGTGGCAATATACTGATTTTGCCAAATATCGTTATGTAATAAATCCAATGGATGGGATGAACCAATGGTGAAGAATATTGGTTGTCAAACAAACTGTGATACTGACACCGATAATTATAGAATTTCTGGTATTTTCTTACTTAGGTGTTTTTTTTTATATACTTCAGTAACACAAATGTCGTGAAGTATCATACAGAATTGTCTTGCAATATCTTAAGTATTGATAGCATATACATATTATTGTGGTTAACATATTGTGATAAAATTGTGTTGTTAGATGCCCTTTGATTCCCACCCCTAAAAATCAGTACTTGTTTGGTCATCTTCATTTATGTAAAATAAATAAATAAATAAATAAAATGATTAATGTGTATTGAGGTCCTTAAACTTTTTCACTGGTCAATTTTAGGTGGGTCAATCTTAATCCGATTTCTTATTATTGCATTCCTCTAAAATATTAAAAAATATTTATTACAACAGTATTATGTAGTTTTATTATTATATTATATTTTAGTTTTCAACACAACATTCAAAAACACTGTGTCCTGCAGAACGGACACTTTACCAAAATCCATGAAAATGAAAAAATCATAATATAAATACGTACTGTAAAAAATATAGGGCTGTATTATCTCTAACATGTTTATAAGAGCAAAAGCTGTCTGCTTTAAATTTTTGGAGTAATACATTATGAAATAAAAAAGAAATTTCCAAATTCTTTGAAATGGTGTTCTATTTGACACATCATACAACTAAATATATGGAATTACTACACTAAGTTCTGTTTCTATTTATATTTAACATTTAGTTTTAAGTAAGTTTTACATTCTGATGTGAAATTGAGAAAATATGCCTAGTTTTTTTTATATTACCGTATGCACTAATTATCACATTACGTGCAAATGTTTGTTGGGTGTTGAATAGCGTATTTCACTGATTAAAAAAAAAACCAAAATCTAAAATAAAAAATCTTTTTTAGGTTTTTCTTGTAAACAAAAAGTCATATTTAGCAAAACAGTCTAATTGCTAAACTGGTTAAACTTATTTGCCTTGAATCACAATATCTGATTTAAGACAAGATCTCTATAAGCTTTGTTTAAAAAAATACAGCATAAAACATTAAGATTGAGTTTAACACTGAATAAACATTTTCTTTCATGCCTGTCTGTAAACATCATACATTGGAATATTATTTTGGCCTCTGTGGGCTTCATGCGTTTTATTTTAAATTCTCAACTAAGCATCACAAACCTCACAAATCGTTTTTCAGTTCATATTAAAAGATGATGTAAAATCCACCTGTCACTGCCACTGAGGTTCATGAGCACTTACTGCCTCCACGCCTCCATTTCACCCAAAAATACTGAAACAAAAGGCCTTCTCTAAAATAGGACTAATCATCACAGATAAGTACAGTCTTTAGCCTGTCAATGCTCTCATATGAGAGGTCTGTAGTTACAGATATTTATATCATGCACACCCACGAGCAGCTCTGAAACGCGCACACACACACACACACACACACACACACAATCTCAGATACATACCGCTACATATGTTTAAAAGAGCTTTTTTTTTAAAGCTGTTACACTGAAGGGAGATATAGTATTTTAACACTTTAAATAAAAAATTTAGTCCACACTATTTTTGACTCACAACATATTCAGAATTCAACAGACGTATGATATTCTGAACAAAACATGGACACAGAAAAAAAAAAAAAAACAAGAGTGCATTTATGACCCTACAGTTGGGAGGCAGGAAGAGTACGACACATGACTTGAACAAGAAATTAATGTTAAAGAGTAATACAACATTGCTCCCCACAATGCAGATGACCATGTTTCTTGCTCTGCAATTTCCGCTTTTACAAGACTGCAAATTAATACACCCATAACATATAGTCTGGATATACAGACACCACTTTTAATACCACCTTTAAGATTGATTTAGATGCTAGATAGAAGCATCTGCTGATATTGACTACTCAAAAGGTGCCTTTAAATCTTAAAATAATATTTATAGCATTCAATTTTTATAGGCTTTATGTTGGTCAAAAGACATTATTCTGAAACCTAGTATTCATAATTTTGAATACCTAGCATTTACCTGTTGAGTAACTGCATGTTTTTAAAAGTTTTATATTTGTGAAAAAATTTGCAAATGCAGTAGGATAATATTCCCACATCACAGACAAACAGCTGGAATCTTTTTCAATGTAGGCTAAAAAAATAAAAAAGAAAAGAAAAAAAAAATAGGTTAAAACTACTGTGGTAGGGCTGCACAAGCTAACGTTTCTGTGTCATCATCACAATGTGGGAATTTGCAATTTTATTTAATATTATTAAACTTTTTAGCTACTTGAAAAACCTGTCATTATTTTCCAGGGCACGGAAAATTGTATATGCTAGTATCATTAATTTTACTTCATTCACTAATTACATTATGTTTGATTATTCTGTACATTTTAGGTGAAAATATTTTTTTTTAATATCGCAATAGAAATCGTAGAATAAAAAGTTATTGTAATATATTTGTTTAAATATCAAGCAGCCCTGCACTGCGTGACATTTCGTATCTACAATTGATAAAAAAATGAGCCAGAAATGCAAAACAAGTGCTCCTTCACATACTGTTGAAAAATCACCAATTTCTTTTTACCCGATCTCTCTCCCCAATTTAGCTGAGCCAATTAACCCACTCACTCTTTACGACTAGGAACTAATGATTATTTTGGTAGTCGACTAATCTGATGGTTATTCTTTTTGATTAATAGATTATTCAACAATTATTTTTGTCATGTTCTCCATCTCTAAAAACGAAATGATAGAAACAGCTGAACATGAGATTTAAAAGGCATCTAAATGTCTGGATGTTGTTTAAATGTAGAAAGTACTGATATTTAGTGAGTAAATATGTAATCTTTTGTGTTTGGGCACTTTTGGAGGTAAATGTAACCTGTGTGAAAGCACCATTTAACCATCTCCCATTTCGTTTCTCTCCCCAGCACTTTGTGTAATGTGGTACTGTTACAAATTAATGATTAGTCAACAATAAAATTTGTAGTCGACAAATTCAATTAAAATCAACATTGTCGATTATACTGACTAATCGTTGCAGCCCTACAACCAACATACTTGAAGAAAAGAGTCGTATCCCCAGCTCTTATACACAATGTGAGTTATTAGGGTAGATGGCACCATCTACCCACACAAAAAAGCACCATTAATTCTGCCCTCTCAGACTCCAGCTGCTGATGCCAAAGCATTACGGCCCTGGATTTAAATTCTTCTGACTAATCCTTAGGCCCATCACTACAAAACTTACACACACAGACATACAGCCAAAGTTAATCTAATTGACTTACAGTTTTGGCCGCTGTGACGACGTACCGAAGCACCATCTCTCTCTTAGTACTCAAGTCCTTCTCTCTGAGCGGACCTCTTTTGTCCTCGTTCAGGTTCATATCCTCCTGCGTCACAAAGAGAACACAGAGAAAGGGTTAAATTGAGGCAAAATCATCTTGCAACCTCCTAAAACTAGGAGAACGTCATCAATTATTAAAGAAGTCAAAAACTATCTGACCGGTGGGAGATTATTAAAGGGTATTTGAAGTCTAGAGCTTGTTTATATGGTAGTCAGCAGCATTAATTAAAATTATGGATTTTAAGCTTTTCTTGTAAATATCCCACTACCGTGCCCTGTTCTCTCTCTTTAAAGATTGGTATCTGACTGAAACATAAAGCAACTGCAAGACTAAAAACTGCAACCCTAGATACCTCTGTAAGATCCTGCCTCAGAACTGCCATGGATAGATTTGATAAAAGGAGAAATGAGGGCAAATGAAAACAGGAAAGAAAGAAGAGAGACTGATGCAAGCTCCACTGCTAAAGCGGTTATCAAAGCCACAGAGTCACCCTGGTGTCAATACAACCAAAAATCAAAGCAGAATACAAAGCAACCCTGATAACGGTTCAGTGACTCCTGCAGATCCCAAAGCCTCTGGTGAGAAGAATATGAAAACCTAGTGAGAGAAAAACATGCATGATGCAACATGAAAAGATTTAACTTTCTATAGCATATTTCTGCTATTATCTATCGACCGTTGCTGTCACACCCAGTCAAGGTCTGCTGTGAACCTAGTCAAACATGCAGGCAGGTACTGACATTTCGCAGAGATGAAACCTGATTAAAACGAATCAATCAAAAGTCAGCAGAGCAAGATACCAGCTGTTGCTGTAGCACACTGCAGATCCTCACAGCTTAAAAATTGCTTTTAACATGTGTTAGTTGTTAATATGGGAGTAAACCTGTGTCTTTACAACAATTCAAGCCAACTACATTTCATTAAAGTATTCAATTTGTCTCAAATTTCAAAACGATTGGATGCACTACAGTCATTCAGGTTGTTCTGCTTGGCTTAATAAATTCATCACAAATGAAAAAAATACCATTATCTGTCATTGTATCACACAATATATCACTATTGGCAACATCTGATTTTCAGACGAACTACTGAAGAGCTGGCCACATGGATCACATAATGCAATGCTGCAGTTCCTCACTCAGCCACTAGTGAGTGTTAAGCATGTTGTGTGTGGAAATGTCATCATTATAATAGTAGCAGACTCACAAACATACTGCATATATTTATATAAAATGTGTAAAATGAATGCATCATGGAGGAGGCAAAATAAAACACCACTAACCAGATACCCCAGCTCAATGAGAAGAACAACACTAACAAGATACCCCTTTCCAGAGTCCACCACTCAGCACAGTACAGTGAGTATCTAAACATTAACTAGTTAGACTATTTGAGTGTACATCAGAGAGGCCAGTAAAGTGAGTGATATGTATTGACAATCGATCAATTGAGCTAAAAGAGAGAATATTCAGTACTGACCCTAAAACTTAAAAAAAAAAATATGTGCATAAATAGTACAATATTTAATCTACAGATTTCTGATTGAGACTGTGAAGGTTTAGCCCAATGCTAACATTTGCGCAAATTAGCTGACGTTATATAACTAGCAGTTACCCCAAGGTTTTGTTCAGACGTCCAATATGGTCATTTTATTGGTATTTTACTTGTTTATCTACAGGAAAATGCAGTGGCTGTACTAATGAAAAAATCACACTTCAAAATAGGGCTACCTTTATAAAGGGTTTATAAATGGTTAATAAAGGAGTTTATATAACTATATAAGTTATAAAAAAGTTACTAATAAATGACACACATATAGAAATGGCAACAGTGAGCTGAACATTTGTAAAGTAGTGATTCCACACTCATTTATACTGTCAAACCTCAGATCTTTCTAGACACTAATCTTACAACATGTTTTTCATCAATCAGCATTAAACCCGTCATATTAATATATTTGTAAGTATGTTTGACTATTTACTATACATTAAATGACTAAGTTGAATTAAGTGACTAAGCAACTAAGCACTGTTGCCTTTTTCAATTGATGTGCTGTGCTGCTTATCCATGGATTTTAAGGCATTTACAATTTTTGAATTGATGGTTAATAATCTAATACTGTATATGAACCATTTTTAAATCCTTTATAAAAAGTAGTCTAATTTTAATGTGGTACCATGGAAATTATGTGAAAGGGTAGTGCTAACTATTTCGTAGAATTGGGTGAGAAATGGGGGGAAAAAAATTATTTTCTTCAAAAGATTATGAGGCAAAGTGTTTAAAAGTGTGAACACCAACACACTTCACTAGCTTCTAGGACATTTATTCTACTGAGCTTTTAATCCCTGACACCAATTTATATGGGTAACACTTTTTTGTGCACTCAGCCAATGCACACAACGCTTTCCAAACATGGTGACTCTGGGGGAGACTATGACAGAAACGGAGAGAAACAGAGCGCATCCTTGGGATGTCTCCAGCAATGTTCAGCAGATGGCGAGAGCGGAGGGAATCGCGTGGCATAACACAAACAAAAATATATAGGCTAATCATAGAGAAGCGAGAGGGCGGCCGAGTTCAGTATATTTCTCCCAAGTCTCCTTTAACTGCGCTGTCTCGCCTTCAACCTTCCCCTTTCATTCCCTCCATGATATGATAGATAAGCAAGGCGCTTTAAGATTCGTCACGGGCGTGCAGTTGGGCAACTGTCCCCGTGTGTCGGGGGGAGCTAGGGTAAGCGTGGCATGGAGTAAGGCACGGAGCAGAAAGGAGAGGCATCCATTACCGCCCTGTCACCTCAGCTGGCACGCTCATGAATCCTAAGCCTTGCTCGCCATAACTAATGACTTCGTCTCTACCCATGGTACCCACACTCTTCCTCACATCCCACAAGCTCTTGCTTCTGTCACTCAATCCAGCGCTCTGCAATGTGACGAACACTCCTACGGATGCACCAAATGCCCCCACGTTTGCAGGGGCTGCTTAACATATGCACCCAAACAGTGCACCCAAACTCATGCAATCGTTTCTGCCTGATGAGAGAAACCTATAACCTGTTTAAGCAAACAATAGTTGAGAAATCTTAGCATTTAAATTCACACTGGGTGTTTGTGTGTACAGCAGAAAATTATATTCAGCACATTAGCGGAACAACATCTACATATACTATATTCATTTGCTCTTTGCTCTTTATACCAGAAAAAGTTCAGCACTTAATATGCCATACTTTTTAAACAGCAGTGAAAATCTTGCATAACAGAGCAGCATTTTAAAATCTGGCCATGGATAAATCAGCCATTATGGTGCTTGAAGGACACTCACTGAAACCCAGCCAAATTATGTGAGATTTGCCCTGGACTACTGGCTGAGAAAAATGATGTTTGATGTGCATACACGAGTATTTGTGTGTGTTTAAAAGAGAGAGAGAGATGTTTCCCTAATATCTTCTGATATTTCAGACCATTAGAAAGGCTGCAGATATTTAAAGAACTGTTAAGGATCCGCACAGTCTATACAGAGAAAATCAAAGACGGAAAGACGCATAAAAAGCACACAATACACCAATACAGTCTGATTTTCAAACAAGGTTTTCAAAAGAAAGGCCAAACATCAGTATTCACAGAGTATAAAACTGATGGACAGCAACACAATTTCAATTGGTGCATGTTCAGATTTTCCTGCGTTGTCGGACTTTATAAATCATTCTTTTAAGATTGTTTAGGAGCACCGTAGTCTATTCAATTTGCACAAAAAGTGTGAACTGCTACCTTCTTGCATTGTATACAGAACTCAGAAGTCAAAAAACACATCGCAGTTGATATGAAGTTTCAAACAGAGGAATATTTATTCTTAAAAACAGCTATTTAAACACTTTCATGCAAAAGAATGTGATTTTTATGAAATTGAACAGATTTTTTTTCACTTTAACAAAATGCACAGTTGTCTCAGAGTTCTTTAAGCACTCTGTCATATTGCCCAGCTCTAGATTCATGCATGTTCAAAATCAGATCTGTTTTTTTTCACCCAAAGAAATCAAACTCAGTGTGAAAGGGCCTTTAGACTCAAATGTTAGAAACTCTGCAAAACTTTATAAATTGTCATAAAGTTAGGTTTGAATGGCAAAGGATGTGTTATAATTACTAACCCATAACAATGTCTCATTAAAAGTGGGAAAACATAAGCATTATTTTATATAATTAACCGCAAAGGTGTTAATTTCAAGATATTATAAAGGTCACTGGATTAACAGAATGTGTGCGATGTTAGTCAGGCTACACTGCTGTTGGGCAATATCTCCTTTTGCGATTCCGTGGAACATTCTCCAAATACTTCCCCACTATAAGGTGAAGGTAAAGTGTCATCAAGCAGAATCACAATTGATCCACAGTCAGACTTTAAAAAGCAGAACATTTCAACAAAATGGGCCAAAAGTGGAGCGGAGAACGTGAGAAAGAGTCTCTCTTATGTTACTTATTAACATAAAACACTGGAATTCATGTTTGAGAGTTCATTCTCTACTTTTTAATCAAGGTCTTTTTATTATTATTTTTTAATAAACATATAATTGAACACAACATACATTCTCTGTCCCTCTCACTGTTTCCCCCCAACCCTCAGACCTGCTTCAGTCCATTTTCACATATTTACAGTCCACAAATATAACAAAGGGCTTTTTAAATATCGCGCCACTCCAACATCATACGCTAACAATTAAAGGACACAATTAATTAGATAAATCTATGCAGCCAACTTCACTATATACAGCTCTTGGAAAAAAAAATAAGAGTGCACTTGAAAATGATGAGTTTCTTTGATTTTACCAAAATGAAAACCTCTCGAGTCAGGAGTGGCATTAAGTTATCTAAAAGCAGTGTGTAAGACTGGGTGAGGAGAACATGCCAAGATGCATGAAAACGTATTAGTTATTTCAACAAATATGAATTTCTGAACTTTTAAAACTTTATGAATATGAACTTGTTTTCTTTGCATTATTTGAGGTCTGAAAGCTCTGCATCTTTGTTATTTCAGCCATTTCTCATTTACTGCAAATACACGCTCTAAATTACAATATTTTTATGTGGAATTTGGGAGAAATGTTGCCCGTAGTTTATAGAATGAAAATAGTGCTCATTTCACTCAAATGTAAACCTATAAATAGTAAAATCAGAGAAACTGATTCAGAAACTGAAGTGGTCTCTTATTTTTTCCAGTTGTATGTCAAAAAATGTTGCAATATTGTATAAAATGTCTGAAGAGATCCTTGAAGAGAGTATCTTATCTTTTCCAACTTGAGGTTTTGTGCAACTTCATTTATCCACTGAGAAAAAGTAGGGGGAAAATGACCCGTCCATCTGATATCCATCAATATCAGCCTTCTTGCTAACATGCTACTTTTAAGATTGCTTAATTGGGTGCAGCAATTCCGAATATTGCTGTGAATAGGTTCTTTACTTTTTAAAATGTATGTCTCAACAAACCAAGCTGTGAAAACACCACAAAGTACATACAACTGTTTTTTCTTCTCAACTGTACACTGTCAATGTCAATGAAGTGCAACTTTCTGCAGATTCACTCAAACAATACATCACACAGCACATCACGTCATTTGAGCCTTCAGGCTTACCATCATCTTTTCGAAGAGGGCGAGAATCTCCTTCTCTGAGGTGATCTTGGATGAAAGCTCTTCAAACTCCAAGGAGGAGGGCCCGTCGGTGGGGGAGGGGTACTTGGCCACATGGGCAAGGTTTGGCCGCTCCTTTTTACTACCTGGGATACGGATACTCGCAAACCTGTCCAGCTAAAAACAAGAAGAAAACACAAACATGTCACTCTTCCATTTTCAAAGCAAAGTTTTTTCTCACACATGATACCCTGCATGAAGCAAAACCCTGGAGAAACCTTTTACAGTGATGGTAAAGCTGTTGTTACACTGAACAAGGAGCATGGAAAATTCATCACTGTGTTTTAAACACATTATGTTCAATGGGATGAATCACGCATATAAATATTTTATGGTAAATGAAGTCTGCCAGATGCACAGGGTCTGTTTTTAACTTGTGTGTCTTTAGTCTAAGTGTGGCCATTTGGAGAGCAATGGGTCTGCCTGATGGCTATTTTCAACATGTTTCCCAAGTGCGCTCTAATTACCGTATTTTTCGCACTATAAGGCACACTTAAAATCCTTTAATTTCCCCAAAAATCGACATTGTGCACATTATATATATAAATTCTACCAGTCAGGTTTGTAATGAGCAGGAAAGCCACTCCACTAAAGTACAGCGTTTTATTTTACTTGTATAGTTTAGTTCTCCAGCACAGAGACTCAAGACTGGGGCAATATTAGTATTAGCTGCTTGCTGCGCTAAAGCTAAAGCTAGCTAATGTCACCCTGGGTTACCAGAACACTCAGGGTTACTCAGTTTAGCGCTCTCGAGCTAGCCTTCGTGGAAATCTGGAAATCTAAGCTTACTGTAGATAAATGGAAGTGCTTTACTCAACCAAATAAACAGTTTTCAGGAGAGAAGTCTGTGTAGATTATTATCTAGTGCTCGTTTGACTTTAAATAATGCGCCTTATAATCCAGTGCACCTATTAGTGCGAAAAATACGCATACCTGTCAAGTTTTAGATTTAAAAATAAGGGATATTTTCCTCTGTCCGCTTAAAGCTGTCCCACCAGCCCAACGAAGGTTCAGTATCCCTTACATTTTAAGACACGTTTACAAAAAAATCTAAAATAACCACCTGTGAACCACTTACACACTACAATTAGATTATCAGAATCTGAAATGTTGTGGACATTCCTACATATGACATTCTTTTAATACTGCCAAATTAAAAATCCTTTTCTAGATATTTAAAAAAGTTAAGATTTCATGTATTTTTTGCCATAAATGCACTCTTTTATATTATATATTTTTTTATTTATTTAATAGATTTAAAATTGAACAAAGGGTGCACAAATTCTGCAAAATGACTGTAGGTGACCGAAAAATAGTATTATGAGCCTTTACTAAAAGGACATGGACCAGATATATTCCATCAGTAAAAATTTGTCCTAAGTGGCCTACACAATTAATAATTTTTAATTAATACTTCTTTCTTTTGATTACTCAACCCCTGATCAGTTCAGTTAATTTCGGTCCTCTCCACATTTCTAGTTAAACTGAGTCACAAGCTGTAATCTTTTTATTTTAAAAGGTTTAATCTGTGTGTTTTATTTCGGAGACGAGTATTTTTAAGCAGCTATCAGAAAAATTTCATCACAGTTTACATGATTAGCTTACCCTTACCTTTCTTTAAAAAAAAATCGCTGAATATCCAGATATGTTTTAACATCAGCAGCTCCGACTAGCTGCCTGAACTCACAGCGACTAGGGGCTTCACCACACTGACTCTCCTTTGCAAGCTGATTGGCTGTTTCTCCTGAAAGGCGGGACTTTCTCTTTGAACCGGCTCCACGATTGGTTAAGAGACACAGCGCGGTCAGTGCCCTGTCTCCTCAATAATATATATTTTTTAATCTTAATATAATACGGGAAATTTACGGGAAAATACTAATACGGGAGGACGGCGGGAAAGAGGAGTAAATTACGGTAGTTTCCCGGCCAAAACGGGAGACTTGACAGGTATGAAATACGGTACTAATAATAACCAGGTTTTGAGTATGAAGTATGTAGTATAGATAAAAATGTGAAAGCTGAGTACATAAAAATATCCAAGATACATATTTAAGACAAATCCGGACTAGAGTATAGTTACAATGTGCACTACTCACCCAACACTAAATAAAGTGCAGCCAATGTTGATGCAAAGGCACCAATAGAACTTGCTGTTTTTTTTTGGCAATAGCTACGTTTAATTACTTAATATTAGTACAAAACTGCTTAGCAAGTTAATAGTGCAGGTTCGTCAGGTTAGTACATAAAATATTAAGATTATAATACTGGCTATAACTGTATTAGAGTGGAGTATGCAATTGAGATGCAGCCCATTTCTGAACACACATTGTAGAGCATCAATCTCACAACTTGCCACGATCCATTATGAAAAGGTAAGCACGGACTCAGGTAAATTTGTAGCCTCTGAAGTGCTCCCTCCAACAAGCCAGTACACAAATGCAAACCCTCCCCTCACTAGAAGGAGAGTGCCTTCCCCTGTTTAAACCAGCCAACCCAGCAAGCCCTGTTTATACTGCATAAGTAGTTGTTACTTGTGTGACTCGCATGTGTGTTGTGTTTTTCTCTTTCTGCAACCGCGTAAGGATTGCATGAACGTGAGTGGTGAGTGAAGCTGATACCTTCTTCAGCTGATACCTTAAAAAAAAAAAACTTAAGGATGTCTTTAAAAAAAAAAAAAAAAGAATAACCACTTTGGCCTGAAAAGTCCTTTATTTAACACTGCTCTAATGTAACCACATTAGCAATGACGTAATTAAATGTTATTAATGTTAAGTGTTCCTCTAGCCAAACTATGATGCAAAGAGGTCTCCCTTGCAAAACCTCAGAACGTCCTAAAGAATTTAGCATTTTCTCTCTTTTTTTTATTTAATTTACTGTTAAAGTCAACTTCAAACAAAGTTCTAGGAAATCCTAAATCATTCGGGATGTTTCAGCTGGCATGTTTGACACAGAGCCAGAGCATCTGCAGTGTCCCTGCAACCCTGCATTGATTTATACTGAGGGGGGTGGGCGCCCGCATCACATACATAATGATTTCCTAATTGGATTAGATTTGTCAGGGAGCTGTTTGCTCTCTCTTTCCCCCAGTGGCGGCTGCAGGGAGTTAGGGATTGAGATGTCATTGCGAGGTGATAAGGTAGGAGGTTCATTTTCAGGTGTTTGGCCCTTCCTTTCTAGGGAGGGTAAATTACAAACGCTTATCTTCAAGGATTTTTTATTATCTTTTTTTTTTCTTTTAAACAGAGGCCACCCATTGTGCATTATCTCACTAAGGAAGAGTTTTGAGCTCAGATAATCAGCAGTGACAGTGATGAGAAATTAATTAAAGACATTTGAAGAAGCACAGACGAGAGCGAGGGCGGGAGCTTTCCGCTAGTGTGCGGAGAGCAAGGGCTGGGGAACACTGCGTCACTCTGCGTCTGATACCAGACGACACCATCGTCAGTCTAATTTGGTTTGCAGCTGCCCTAAAGCACATATCACAACTTTGACTGATGGCACTGATCAGTTTAATCACAGTGTTTCGTCCCCAGTGGAGGACGGAGGCAGTTTGCTATTCAGTCCTCGTAACTGGAGGATAGATAAATAAATATGGGGAGCTGGCACCGTGATAAAAACAGCAGACATCATACCACACCTGACATGGGCTGAGCCAGGTGACAAAGTGCTTTCAGGGTTGTTTAGGTGTTTATGCGGCTGCAGCTCACTCACAACTCACTCACAATATCCCTCTCTTTTTCCCTCTCTCTTTTTCCCTCTCAGACAGAAAGAGAGCCTAGCCTTTGATGCTATTACTAATGGCTCCATTCCCTTCATTCCTCCCCCATTCCCTCCATCAGCCACCTCTTAAGTAATTCTCTGCTGCCCTCACCTTCAAAAACACATCTCTACATCTCTACCATATTCAACCATCCCTTGCATCCCTTGCCGCATTCCCTAGAAATCCTCTCCATTATTTCAGAACATCAAAACAAACCCGGAAACACAATGCAACACTGAACTTACTTCAAACAAACAAACAAACAAAAACAATGTACCCATCCATCTAGTCCTGGATTTAGCCACCATAGCCAAAGATTAACATTCAGTCTATTCATCTTCCAGTCTTGTACTGACTTCGTATTTATCTGCACGACCAGCCCAGCCAAGCCACCTGTCGGAGACCAAATCTTTGGCTCAAGAGTGTGTGCGCTCCAACGAAGCCCAACACATAATAATGCTGATTAACTTATTCTAGTGTCTGCTCTCCCCCGAGCATCAAGACACTGCGTGAATCAATACCACCAACCCAACACAAACAAAAACACACTCGCATGCCAATCGATTCTTATACCATGGCAGGAGCAAACACATCTTTTGAGAAAATAAGAAAATAAGAGAAAAACAAAGAACGAGAGACGCAGAATTGAGGCAGAAAGAGGGTTCTGTGGTTTCAGGATTAAAGATGAGAAGATTGTGGACGCGAAAGCTGATTAAGAGGCAAATTAGCAAGAGCAAGAGTGGAAAGAGAAGGATGAAGACGAGTGCACTGCTAACCAACGCCAATGGTGCTGCCTATTCTAGCAGCACAGGTGAGAAACGGCCATTGAGCTCCATCGATAAGCAGACCTGGTGCTGCTTGAATTAACTGGCTCATCTGCCGGCTGACCCATCATCCCATACTCGCAATATTTCATTACCGCAGCTACTGCTTCAGGATACAGGTACAAATGGCGAAGCCTGATACCAGGTATAGCCAAGTTTAATAAACTTCTCCACAGAGTGTAAAGTTCCAGCAGTCTACGCTTAATTCAGTGTCTGTCTGCTCGATGTCTCCCTCTTGCAGAACAGTTCCTGCTATAATTAAGTAGTCACCCTGGCTTATTTCTAAGCCATTCCAGCCTACAAATTTATTTCAACACGAAATGAGTTCAGGTATGCCCTCACGCTGACACTTTTTCCACTCGGTTCCAGCATTTTTATTGAATTTCATCTCTGTGCTTTCAGGCTTATTCTGCGAATCTGCTTTATCCAGGGCCTTCAATCTGGCTGAAGTTTTTATCTCTTCCTATAATGAACAGATGAATCGATGAGAATGTTGAGATCTGCCTTGTTCTCTATCACAGCAACAGAAGAATGCTGGAAGTAGTAAATTTTACATTCAGATGGTCAAGAGTGTAGTCAACAACAGGGGTTTCCAATCTTATCCACAAAGGGCTGGTGTGGCTGCTGAGCGGGGTGTAAGAAAATATTGATATATTGAAGTACCACACTATTTTGTTTTGCAATACTATATATTTTTTACTATATTTAAAGACTTTTGTCAGACCGTGAATCATTTAGTGTTGTTTTTAAACCACCACTAGATACCGACCACTAGATAGCAGTGCCGTACTCTGTCCGTAGGTACCAGTGCTTTAATAATAATAAAAAAAAAAGTATTTTACAAATATAATGGAGTTTTTGAATTCTATGACAATTTTCTAAAAATGAAAAAAATATTTGATCACCTAATACTTACAGTATTGCAATATATTGAATCATAACCTCTGAATTGTGATGTGTCTAATAGTTTGTGCTAAAACACAGCCTGGGTAGCTGCAGGTTTTCATTCTAAACAACCAATAGCACATCTGACTCCACTTATTCAATGAATTAGTCAGTCATCACTGATATCATTGCTGAATTTATCTTCTGCTTGGCTTTAATGAAAACCTGCTACCAGCTCTCATGCCAGTTTTACACTACACGACTGGTTGTTCTGAAGTTGCAAGTCCTTAAGTTGTTGAGACTTTCACACTACACGACTGATAAGCAACACGGGGTCACAAATTACACGATTTCTCGCTGTGAGAAATCACGACTCACCTAGCTGCTCTCCAGAAACACATTTATCAAGAGAACACACAAGAACTAAACACACACAAACTAGATAACTTTATACAGGAGAATACGCACTTAAAGTGAGTCCAACATGAATGGGTTCCTATGAAGCAACTGAGCAAAATCAGAGCTTATAAATGTCTGATTAGTTTTACAATTAAATAGTTCTGTGTTGAGAACATGAATACATATCAAATGTGTCAGCACGGCAGACATAATTATCATTTTAAACTTGTTCTAAGCCCTTGAAACAAGCTCTATCTGTATCTATAATTCCATTGGCTCTATGTAGCCGCTGCTCCTGACTCCCAGTCGCAGACTGGGTCAGATATCTAGCATGCCAAATATTTGCCAGGAGTCTGTGAATGGTCGTCGATCAGTTGGCGACAACTTGGCGAGTGTCTTTTAGTACTTCACACTACAGAAATGAATGAGCGCCAAGAGATCCCAGAGTTTTTTTTTTTTTTTTCCCAACGATCAACTGAAAAACTGAGCTAAAATCGTGTTGTATGAACCTGGCATTATCAGATAAGGCTAGACACACAACCCCATCCACTAGAACATTGACCAATCATATCTGGGCTATAATATGAACATATACAGTATAAGCTATGTACAATGTGCCAATGATTTCAAATAATGCTAATCTTTGGTGGTAAAATTTGATCGTAAGCAACACATTTTCAATTGAATCCACCACAGACTTGAGAACTACAGTTTATGACATCTCTGCCCTGTACTGGCTCCATTTTTAAACTTATCTCAGTCATTGTGAAAGGCAAAGTTAATTTCAATTGAACATTATCTACACAAAAACAAAAACTATTATTCAATGAACAGATTAATAATTTAATAACATGGCGCACTGTTTTAATCAATTTTTAATGACAACACTAATTGCAGCTACTATAAGCCTGTTGGAAACGCTTGAATTCCACACCTGATGACTGTAGATTGCACAGACAGGCTGAGTTTGTTTTTATGTCTACTGCACAGCTATACATATTTTCAACTAATTCTATTTGAGTTAGCAGACTAGCACTGCTGCTGGAAAAATGCTTGCTGACAGACACTTGTTTTTAAGTTAAAAGTAACGAAATATCACTACCCCTTTTCCACCGTTCTAACTGCTATCCAATAATACACCATAAACCAACCTTGGAGCTATAATAGAGATGCCAAAACCTAGTCCTTGAGATGTACTAGCCTTCAGAGTTCAGATCCAGCACACACAGAGATGCCACACAGATACACAAGTTACTCATACAAAGAAACTTGGGAAGGCCATCGAGATCTAAATCATGTGTGTTGAATTAGAGTTGGAGCTACACTCAGCAGGATGACGGAGAGGACCAGGACTGAGCAAATCTGGGCTATATTAGAGAAAATATAAATTATATAAAAACATTTAAATAAAATAAATAAATTATATAAAATAAAAATTGCTGTTGTATGTAGACAATGGTTACAATCATACTAAGACATGCCATATCAGACATAATCCTGTGCAGTTCTCTGATTGAGTAAAATAACCAGCAGAGTGTAGAGTAATTCTTTTATGTTTACTGTTAAATATACAGCTCTGGAAATAAAATGAGACCATTTCAGTTTCTGAATCAGTTTCTCTGAATTTTGCTATTTATAAGTTTATGTTTGAGCAAAATGAACATTTTTGTTTTATTGTATAAACTACAGACAACATTTCTCCCAAATTCCAAATTAAAATATTGTCATTTAGAGAATGTATTTGCATAAAATGAGAAATGGCTGAAATAAAGTTTTAAGAGTTCAGAAATCAATATTTGGTGGAATATCCATGGTTTTTAATCACAGTTTTCATGCATCTTGGCCTCCACCAGTCTTACACACTGCTTTTGGATAGCTTTATTCCACGCATGGTGCAACAAAAATAAAGCAGTTTAGTTTGGTTTGATGGCTTGTGATCATCCATCTTCCTCTTGATTATATTCCAGAGGTTTTAATCCAGTAAAATCAAAGAAATTATATGATATGGCACACCTAACTGAGATATTAAAAAAAAAAACAAGAATGAAAACAGATCTGCAACAGAAGTCAATTATCCAGAATGTCATTATACTAATAATAATGCACTTCATATATCTCCATATTTCCAGGATTAAAGTAAAATAAATAATACGGGACAGATATAATCTGTCTCTAGTAGATTTATAACAGGAAAGAAGAACAGTGTGAATTTTTCTTTTGCTAAAAACAGCAAAAAAAAAAAGTAATATCGTAAAGTAATATCGTTCATCATATTCAAAAATCTTGGCGATATTACTACATACAATACAATATGGCACACCCCCACATCATGCAATCGTAGAAATCTAATAGTAATATCCACATATAGGTGTTAATGTTCTGAGAACATATCAGAACCCCACAGCTAGACTCACCACACTATGTGTTTCGGCCAGTAGTCTGCAAAATTACACCTTATTCTACAGTATCTCAATTGCCTAAGGTCCTGCACATCATCTCATTTCCAGACTTGTGCAGGGTGTTTCAAAACAATCATTTTTGAATTGCTCCACAATAAGCTCTCCTACACTGAACGTGACTGCCCAGGGCTGAACAGTGCAACCGTTCCCACTGCATTTCTGATTCTGTGATTTGACAAACATCAGTGCCATCACTGCACAAGACATGTGCAATATTTTGCATTAACAGGACAGTTGTGTGGGAAAGCAGTGTATTGTAGGCAATAAAGTAGGCCTGTCACGATAACATTTTTTGTGTGAACGATATGTCTCAAAATTATTGCAATAAACGATATTGTTTGCAATTTAAGACCACTAAATGGCACTAATATAGTGATAACCTAATATCATAAAAAAAGAATTACACCCACCAAGACAATAAACTTTCCCTTTCTGTTCACACACCTAATTTTGGAACCCGAAAAGTTCCAAGCTTGAACCAAAGTAGCTTATAGCAGGTTCAACATATATATACGTATACACATTGCGAAGTGCAGAGGCCGGCGAAGCACGGGTCTGCCCCACACCATGACATGCAGCCCCAGTCTGTCCCAGCTGGCTTGCGTTGGACCAGCATAAAGACCCTGCCTCAGCCTTCACTCGAGAGATATGCTGACATTAAGAGGAATGCTGACACAGAATGAACCTAAGAGACACTAAAGTTAAGAAACTAGAGCGACACTGGGCCATTTCTATGTTTTTTTTTTAGTTAGTTTTGGGTGTCGATTGGGGGCATTTTTTCAAATAAAGGTACAATTTGAGTTTATTCACTCCCTGTATCTGTGGTCTCTCTGTGCTTCCGCATTACCACAATGGGCAAGATCACGATTATTAAAATTATTGAGGTCATGTCCATGTATTGAACGATAAGTCGATAATGTAATTATTGTGACAGGCCTACAATAAAGAATTTGTTTCAAACTAATATTTGCCCATTGGCCCAATAACATTTAAATCCCAGCTTAGAAAAAATAGTCCGGTGTGCAACAGCCTTTACACTGTTAGGCAATAAAAAAACTACAAAATAATTGCACAATTTGCTGGAATTAATTGCAATCTATCAAAATGTTCCTTCTTAACACTGAAACCTTTAATAATGGGTATTTCAATGGAAAATAAGGAAAACAATTTAACTTAACACAAAAGAATTTAACTTGTATTTTATAGACTTAATCTGAATACGAAATATGAATATTTCAGTTGAAATAAAAAGTAATTTACCTTAAGAACTCAACAGTAGTGACAGCATGTTTACATTGGTAAATAAAAACTGCTAATAGATTACTACACTAGACCATGAGTAGGATTGGGGCAATATATTGATATATCACGATATACTGCACCATTCAATTGCATCGCAGTGATATATGATGTTTAAAATATCAATAATCTGCAGTTTGGAGCACCAATGTTTATAAGACTGTAAAATTTGCCCCTTACTTTGACTTACTAAAATTATTGCTTCATTGCTCTAATTGGTGGTGCTAAAATCAAATGAAAATGGTATATCACAGCGCACTCAGAAGAAAGCACAGGGACTCTGTTCTGATACATCAGCTCACAGATGCAGCCTTGTGCTGATCCACATCACCCTAGGAGTGACGAGGGGAAAGAGCGCCAGCTACTGTACCCACTCAGAGAGAGCAAAGCCAATTGTGCTCTTTCGGGACTCCAGCAGCTGATGGCAAGCTACATAATCGGGATTCGAACCAGAAATCTCCTAATCATAGTGGCAGATCTTTGAACTGCTGGACAACTCTGAGCCCTATTTAGAGTATTTCATACTTTGCAATAACTCATATGCTGTAAAGTATCGTAAATAATTGTCCAGCAATATATCTTAAATTACAGCACAAATGATTTCATTGTTATCGAGGGCAAGTATTAAGATAATATTGGATCGTGAGATGCCCTGTTATTCTCAGTAAAAAAAAAAAAAGAGCTAATTAAGGGTAAACCTTAACTTGCTGAGTTAGGAAGTAACATTAACATTAATTGATTTCGTTATTTAAAAACAACATTTAAACCCCCCTAAAAATTCACTAGACATAGAGACCTGCTTAGAATGTACACAAGCAGTGCGCACATGCAGTACTCTAGTCATGTTGAACCACTTTATTTAATTCAGTACCATGTTCCTTATTACTGGCTTCCCCTACCATTTTTGTTTATGAATGATGTGTGTGTGAGAGAATACAGAACTAGGAGTCTGTGTGTCACAGACAGCGTGTGCATTAATGAACACAGGAACGGATGTCTTCGTGTCTGCACAAATTGAATTGTGAGTTACTGTGCAGCCAAGCCATTGATGAGCTGCTTGTATGTCCAGAAACACTCTGATTCTGCTTTATGTTCTGGAACTGGTTCAATATTCTGGAGTCAACTAGCTCTGTGCACTCCACTCCAAATCATATTTATTTTAAATTTTTAAATTATATAATTCTGTAGATGTTCAACAACAAACCTAACAGCAAATATTGAATGTAAAGATGGTTAGGACATAACATTTTAAATAAAGTTATTTACTTAATATTATATTATCACATATAGACAAATAGTATAAATAAAGTAGACCGCTGTGTGAATCAAATAAATTCTAAGACCCAACTACTAGGTAGCAGTGCGTACTTTTCTTTTGCTTAGATTTTCTTTATATGATTGTGTGTTTACTGTAATACATATTTCATTGATACATAGGCAATTTTTCATCTTTTAATGAACCTCATGTATCACAAAATTAGCACTTTCCGACATAGTAGCGTTGGCCATTCAGTTTTGGTTCAGTATTGGGGTAATATGTCTGATTTAGCAAACAAATGAAAATGCATTTTTAATAGACCCCACAATTTGCTGTGTTAAATCACAATTAATAAAAAAAATTACATTTTTCCAACTTAATAAAGTAACTTTTAATGACAAATATTTAAATGCAAAACAAAAAGAAATATATATGCCAGCGACAAAATGGGATTTTATTTATATTTTAATATGTTTCTTTAGTTAAATATTTTTAAACTTTGAACTTTGATTGTAATCACTAAATAAAAAAGCCAATACATCATCAGGCTTAAAAATATATTAATCTAGCAAAATGAAACAACCGGAAGAAACAAATACAATATTAGACTTTTCAGAGAAATATTTACATTATTAGTGATTAAAATAAGGATAGCGGTAACAAACAAACCTTAAAATGCATTAAAAGCTTTGATAAATACATAGAAGTAACATACTGATAAAAGCTAAATGACAAGCATTTCATGCCAGTAGAAAATATAACAACAAAACTACTAGATTTATTTATATATAAAACTTAGTTTAAGAATCAAATGTTAGTAAATTTGCTATTTTAGTAGTTAGTAGTTTTACATTTCTAGGAATAACAAACATGAAGCATTAGTTATGTGTTAAAACATAGCATTAACAAGTTTCCAGCAAGCCGTTAGTGAATGAAAAACCAAAAACTCAGGCAGGAATAAAAGTCAATCTTACCACATCATCAGTAATAGTTCGGATCTTTACAGGCTACAAAGGAGGGGAGAAAGGAAAGTGATAAGGGATTAATTTTAGCTTTGTGTAAAACAAGCACATTTTAACATTTCATACTAAACACAGAACTCCTCACAGCAGGAACATTTTGATGTAGGCTGTATCAGAGCAGAATAAAAGACTAAATGAAAAAGTGTAGTCAGGCACTTCACGTGGGATATACCATGCGGGTAATGAAGCGAACAGATAAGCCTTAGTTTTATGCTACCTCTACATTAAAAGCACTCGAAAAAGACAAGGAGAATCAGCTGGGGACGTCTGTGCCTCATTTACAAGCCCTTCAGCTCAGGGCGCAGGTATTATACCAGTCTGCAGTGCTCCTTAATGCTGGAACACAACAGCAAACATGAGAAATCCTGCAGCAGGTTAAACCAGTGATTTCTCAGTGGGCCCAGGTGAGGGTGTGTGTACAGCGGGTAACAAACGGCTCTGCAGCAGCGAGGGGATACACTCGTCCGATGAATTCAAAATATCTGCAGTAGAGATATGCCATACCATACCATAGCCTTTTCGAAATCAGGATAGTGATATTCTGTCTTGAAAGCAGTGTACTATATACAAATTTAGCTATATACTGTAAATCTTAATTGTTCCTGTATTACTGTTAATTTTGACAGTATGTATGCAGCATTTATATTCTGTCACTAAATAGTTTGTTACATTACATCATTTTTATTATGTAATTGTAATTGTAATTGCAAAATACTGCAATACTGTTAGCAAAGTGATACATCTTAATTGTTTAAATTACACTACAGAAACTTTAGAACTACAGTTTATATATATTTAAGCAATCAGAACAGTGGGATCGGATCAAACAACAGAGAACAACTCTGCCATCTAGTGGGTGGTGTATACAACACAACACTAAATGATCCACTGTGTGAGCCAGTACAATACAATATCCATATTTCTTACAGCCTAATGTTATATGATTAAAAACTGTCAAAGTCTTGTTAAGTTACTGTTTTTTTTTTTGTTGCAGTAATACACTCAAACAAAACAACAAAATATCAATGTTTTGTCACATTGCCAAGAATATAGCATTATACACTGAAATATGATATTCTTTTAGGGCCACACATAGCAGAACAACCTGCAAAAACTGTTTAATTTAAGTTAAAGAGAACCAACAAATATTGGTAAGTTGAGTAAAGTGTAAGCAGGCAAAAGACTTAGCCGAACACAGTACTCTGTGTTTTACTGTAGAATCCACCACAAGCATGAGGACATCCCTTTCTGAAACAACAAGCTTTTGCAAAATGTACGTCTAAATGTCTGAAGACATTTTTCCTGATTAAGGTAAATTATATGCACAACCAAGCAATTGTTTTAGATCGTGCATCTCTACTCCATTCAGAGCGGAGGTGGAAGTGTGATGAGGTGCGATCTATCTCCCGAAAAATAAAATTCTACTTAAATATCACATTCTTTAGATTCTACAGTATGTTACACTCTATAGTGAATCTTTCAGTACAGAAAAAAAAGTTCTAATCAAAGTCACACAACACTAGGAGCCTATCTTTTTGAATAAGGAAAGAGCTATGAACATGATAAACCTACTGTCTTTTTAAAAACATGTCCTATCACCTTTATTAATCTATTTTCATAGCAATAAATATTATCAAATTAAATTACTATTCTGTAGCTGCTCCAGAGAAACAGATAAACAGACATTGACAAAAACGAGGGATGTGTCTTTCTGCTTTCACTGTGTAATTTAACGGATGTGGAATTGATGTGGGGGTTGAACTGAGCCAGCAAATCCAACAGTTTCCATCTGTGCATGAATATACTGACCAGGGAAGGTAGTCAATAGTTCTGCCTTTAATTAGCATAAAATCCACAAGGAAGAGGACATACAGGTGCTGGTCAACGAATTAGAATAATTTGAAATAGTGCAATCATGAAATTCTTTGAATGCATTTTTTGTGCAGAAAGCAAATCAGGTGTTCACCGCACCTGTCCTACTCGTTAGACTAATCACAGAACTCGTTACCTGGAAAAAAATTTGCTCAGCTGAGCTTTCCAAAAGGCCCATTTAGGCCATTTAACTGTGACACTGTTGTTTTATTGAATTAGAATAATGGAGAAACTGTTTCATTGAATTAGAATAAATGCTCGAATTTTGTTTTCTGTGAAGAATGTTCACTGTGCAGTATAAAGTCAGGGTTGAGTAGAATTTCTAAGTTGTAAAATCAATCATGGGTAAGCAGCGCGACCTCTCAACCGGAATAGTGGCTCAAATTCAAGCCCTTCGCCAACAAGGCTTGACCCAAACTAAAATTGCTGAGCAGCTCGGCATCAGCCAGTCTTCCGTCTGCAAAGCTCTCAAGAAAAACTGCAGCAAGCGCACCAACTGTTCCGGCGCTCGAAAAACTTCTGCTCGCGACAACAAGCAGATGAGAAAGATCGCAGTCAGCAACCGGTTCAAGTCCACTTCCGAGCTCACCGACTTGTGGAACAAGCAGACCGGCGCTGACGTCTCCAGATCAACCACTTACCGTCGTCTGCGCGAACTCGGCTTCAAATCTCGCGTTCCAGCAGTAAAACCGATGCTGAACAAGAAACAAATGGAGAAACGGCTGAAGTGGGCCAAAGAACACGGCGAGTGGACTGCTGAAGACTGGCAGAAAGTGGTCTTCAGTGACGAATCACGCTTCTGCATCTCCTTCGGTGACCAAGGTCCTCGTGTCTGGCGTCGTGGTGGCGAAACCTACAACCACAAGTGCGTGAAAAGATCCGTCAAGTTTCCCCAGAGCGTTATGGTCTGGGGATGCATGTCCGCTTGAGGTGTAGGGAAACTCTGCTTCCTCAAGAAGACTGTCAATGCTGCCGTATATCAAGATGTTCTGGAAACGTTCCTGATTCCGACTGTTGAGGAACAGTTCGGTGAAGAAGACTTCATATTTCAACAGGATCTTGCACCGGCTCATGCGGCAAAGTCGACCAAAGACTGGTTCACTAAAAAACAGCTTGAAGTTTTGGCATGGCCGGCCAACTCGGCTGACCTCAATGTCATTGAAAATCTTTGGGCCATCGTCAAGCGGAAAATTCGCGACAGAAAGCCTACTACGCTGGACCAACTGAAGCAGAACATCGCCACTGCCTGGGAAGCTGTGAGTGCGGAAACTTGAGACAAGCTGGTCAAATCGATGCCGCGGAGACTTCAGGCAGTCATACAAGCAAAGGGGGCAGCCACAAAATACTGAGAAAGTGATGATTGTAATTATAATAAAAATTATTCTAATTCAATGAAACGACAGTGTCACAGTTAAATGGCCTAAATGGGCCCTTTGGAAAGCTCAGCTGAGCAAATTTTTTTCCAGGTAACGAGTTCTGTGATTAGTCTAACGAGTAGGACAGGTGCGGTGAACACCTGATTTGCTTTCTGCACAAAAAATGCATTCAAAGAATTTCATGATTGCACTATTTCAAATTATTCTAATTCATTGACCAGCACCTGTATGTCAAGTCATAACTTGAGTTTCAGGGTTTAGCACTTAAATTTCACTTAGAGACTCTTTGCTAAAAGAAAAACAAAAAGAGAATGTGTCAGACGGGGAGACAGGAGAAACGCAGAGGCTGACAACAAGCAAAAGGATAAAAATGTAAATGCTTGTCTATTTAACAGTGTCTATCAAGTAAGAAATGTATGTTTGTTGTTTGATCACCGATGCTGCCACAGTCATTGGTGGCCAGGAGTCAGAGAAAGCATAATTTTAGCTCTTTATGTGGGTCAAATAGCCCTCTCTCTGCGCAATCACTCAGCGGGGCGCTAGTCAGTAAGGCCGTCTGTTACAATGGAACACAACTAGCAGCTACCGTTCCCCAGTTGTGTTAGCAGCCGTTAGAAAAGATGCACTGACTGAAACTTCATGTGAATAAGATTAAACACATGTTAGGACTGACTTTTAAAATCCACTCCCATATGCTTCTGCATTTGTCATGCTCTCTGCCACAATGTAGACACTTCAGCTCTATCCCGCCTTCAGACCCACACACATCACAAAAAAATAAGTTTCTTATGCATATTAATATTTTTTTGACTTATGACTGATTATATAAAGCGTTTATTTGGTATGTTCATGCATTGCTACAGATAGTAGTTTACAGTAGTAAATATCTTCTTTTAACACCCAAATACTGTTTACATACATATATACAGATGACAGAATGTCTACAAACTTCATAATTTCTATGACACAAAAACACTTATGTGAAACGGTTGCTTCAAAAATGTTAAATTAGTTCTCAGTTCTTATTCAGCTTGTTATGTAAATCATGTATTCAAATTATCGTGTACAATTTTATATAGAATATAATAAACATTTTTTTAATGTGCAGGATTTTCACTTACATTTGTAGTTAACCACCTGCTTTCAAAAGAATAATATGATATTAGGTTACTTATGGTAATTTCACATACATGCATGTCACCAAAAAAAAAACTTTAGCTGTAAGCTGTTAGACTTGCATGGCTTAGTTGGAATAGTAGTGATATAGGAGTATTTTTATGGTAACTTCTTTATATTCCTGTTTATTCTTTATTTCGCACTGCTTTAACCTTTAGATTTGAAATAACTGAAAATTAAGGAAAAAATCAATCACTTATATTGTGGCTTTAATTAAGTCCAGAATGATAATTATACTTTTGACAAATGGAACAATATATGATTGTGACCTGAATCAATGTGGTGATCTCAATTTCAGCCGTTATACTTTTTTTCTTAGCAAGAGCTACCCAAAACATATATAAGCCTATATATAGCATATAACTGTATAAAGTATGCCAACTTTTAATTATATTTCTAATGTATTTTATAAATGATTTTTCAATAAGGCTTTTCGAAATACACATTCATTAAAATGTTTTTAAAAAGAAGGTTGTTGTTTTATCATGGTATTATTAGTAAGTGGCATTTAATAATGGAATATAATAATATTGTTCATTGCAATTATTTTTATCGATGCAAAATGATGAATGAATTATATCGTTTTTTTTTTTTTTTTTTTTTAATGAATCATTGGCATTGGCAGTACATATTTACTGTATGCCAGAAAAGGACCAAGTGACACTGGCTGAGCTACAATAATGCCCTTACAAAATCTTTTGAAACGATTGAAACTAAAATAATAATCTTTTAGCACAAAAATAAAAGGAGCATAACCGTAAAAATCTAAATTAGAAGTGTCCGGATGAAACTGACAACCAAATTACACCCATCTGTAGCTTTGATTCATGGGTAGGATTTGTAAAACAGTATTTTAGCAAAGCTCAGAATGGTTTTACTTATGTTGTTTACAAAAGCTTACAAAACCCACGGAATAAACAAGCCCTCACACTGTCAGCCTCTAACCTAGCTTCAGGCTCATATGGCTGCTTCATTAACTTGGAAGAACTGCTTTATTTTATAGGCACAGAACACGCCCCATGCAAACATATCAAGCCCATTCCAGATGGCAGAGTCTGTAATCAGTCAAACCCCAAATCTACATTTTCTCCCACCTCCCTCCAAACATTTACACGCGCTGTTAATTCAAGCTGCCGTAAACACAACTGTCAAAAATATGCTGCATGGTTACCGGTGCCGCCGCCATGCGTCGCCTGCATTAGTGTTACTTCATTAATAGAGTGAAAACAAACTGACATGGTTTAATGTAGACATGTGGAGCCGGTGATCAATCAGTAAGACTGCGTGACAGAAATGCCCTTCATTAAAAGAAAAACAGGCCAAAATTACTAACAAAACACTTCAATCAATGTTGCATCGTGTGGCGAGAGAGGGGATGAGTTTTCTTTTCTACAGAAGATAAATAGAACTGTTGAAAACCAATGAGTATGTACAAGTGATGCTACATTCATCATGTCAGAAAACAACCCCCTGGGAAGGCCTAGGAGGGCCGAGGGGCTGCCATCTCCACTAACTTAGCAATCCCCCCTTTAGTTCTCAAACAACACACAACACTGGCTTAAAGTTCACTAAAGAGCCCCTAAACCCTAAACCATATTTTTTTCATTAATAGCTGAAATGTGTTAGAGTCCCGCTTAATTTTTTATTTTTTTTATAAACATTTGGGAGCTCCAAGTGTTCCAGCAAGCTAAGTGCTGCCACTATAATTTGGAAATAGCTTGTTCGAATCCTGTTCATGTAGCTTGCCATCGGCTACTGGAGCCCTGAGAGAGCACAATTGTCCTTGTTCTCTCTGGGAGGGTACAGTAGATGGCGCTCTCTCTTTCCCCTCATCACTCCTAGGGTGATGTGGATCAGCACAAGGCTGCGTCTCTGAGCTGATGTATCAGAACGGAGTTGCTGCGCTTTCCTCCGAGCGTTGGCGCTGTGATGCTACTCGGAAATGCTGCATCAGCAGCAATTCGAAAAGAGGCAGGGTCTGACTTCACATGCGTCAGAGGAGGCGTGCGTTGGTCTTCACCATTTTGGTGTTAGGGCATCACTAGTGATAGGGGGAGTCCTAATGAGTGGGATGGGTAATTGGCTGTATAAATAATTATTTAAAAAAATTATAAACATTTTTTAACTTTCTGCCTCTGCAGCTCCTCTCATGTTTGACTGTACTATATGCGAGAATTATGTGTCTGCCTACTTTGGTACACATTACACATTACAATATGCAGATCAGTCAACCAATAATACCGCCCCCCTGCTGACATCCAGCGATCTGCATCTCACCGCTATCAAAGGCGCACAGCCAATCAGCTCTCCCTCCTGCCCCACACCTAACACTATACATCACACAGTTCCCCTCACAAACTACATCTCCTATTTTTCAAATTTGAGCTTAGTTACAATAGTTGCTTTTATCTGGCATGTTACAGGTCAAAATACATTGACATGGGGCAGGAACTAGCAAAGTGTTCCATGATTTTTGGCATGTCCTACAAAGCATTGAATGTGGATGTAATTGAAAGACTCTAGCCAGGCAAATGTCCATGTGGAAATGCCCTCTATGATGTACTGCTGGTACAAATGTAACACTGGATCATGAAGTACTGAATAACTGCAAAACATCAGAAACTATTAATATTATCACTATAAAGCACAGTAAAAAAAACATAAACATAAACATAAACATGTTAGCCAGTATTCAACTTTACTTACAAATAACACTTTATAATGTATACAGGTGTGGCCATTTTTAAACTGTGCTCTGAGGGAACACGTCTAGTATTTTATGAGCTGCTGTCTAATGAATTTTGGCATGTCAATGTATGAAGCTAAATACTCCTGGACATTTTTTTTTAACGTACCTTAAATTTACACGTTAAATTTAAATACATGGTAATTTCTATGGTAATAACAAAAAAATATATATTACTTCAATACTATGCACACAGGAGCGTTTGCTTATCTGAGAACATACCTGCCTGTAAGGTAAGCATTCTTTATAATAATAGATTTCACTGACTGCTCATATAAATCTTTAACACTGTGCTTCTTCAGGCAACTTATCCACAAACTGATTCATTTTGATGTTTGCGATAGCGCTGGCTTGTGCTGTTTGGTGATCGTATTGTTTGTAATATCCCCGCCGGCACTACTGGAGAAGTAATCAATATTTATTTGGCTGATCTTCAGATACCCACGCAACAAACTGTTGAGATTTTGTGGCATTGCGAGCTGTGCTTACCCACTGCGACGTGGATACGCAGAAATGCATCTACACAGAGGTATAGATCAGCCCTTAAGGACATTGTGTCAGAGCAGAGAAGAATATCTACAGGCTTTGCTAAAGTCTCTGTGCCATTTATTTTCTCTGAAGTGGATTTAAAGTCTTGATATGTGTTTTACTTTCTGAATTTAAACAGAGCCCCTTTGAATCATATATTTTTATATAATATTGCACACATTCCCGGACTTTCCACACTTGTGCGTGATTGCCTCGAGCCATATCCTGTGTGGGAGTCTTCAAATCAGCTAATAAACTGCTGTAGGAGATGAAGTGCTTGACTATCTTCCTGTATGCCATCATAAACTAGGTGAACCTTTCACACTACACAACTGAAGGTATAAATAGAATTCAATTACCTACTTTAAATGTCTATACACTGGATGTCAATATTTTTGCTTTGACAATGAGACAATGTGCGGAAAAAACAGTCAATCAGAACTACTGATACAGCTGCCAGAGCTTAAATATGAACAAATACTTTAATCTTATTTTGCCTAAAAAAAATACAGCCAAATTGTATACGGACACATATAATAACTCATAAAAGTGAGTACATCTCTCACATTGTTATAAATATTTCATTATACTTTTTCATGGTACAACACTAAAGATATGACACTTTGGACAAAGTTGTCAGTGTACAGCTTGTACAACTTTTGCTGTGTAAATTTGCATTGTCCTCAAAATAACTCAAAACACAGCCGTTAATGTCTAAACGTGAAAATGGCCAAATTGTTCCCAAATTAGCCGTTATTTCCTTCCCGGTGTCATGTGATTCATTAGTGTTACAAGGTCTAAGGTCTAAATAGGGAGCAGGCCTGTTAAATTTAGTGTTTTGGGTACAATTCTCTCATACTGGCCACTGGATATTCAACATGGCACTTCATGGTAAGTAGTAATTCTCTGAGGATATAAGAACCAGAATTGTTGCTCTCCAAAAAGATGGCCTAGACAATAAGAAGTTTGCTAAAACTCTAAAATTGATATGGTACAGCAGCTTTCTAGGATGGGGGTTCCACACAGAACTGGCCTTCCCAGCGTCGACCACAGAAGATGAGACCACACATTCAGCAACATATCCAGAGCTTTAAAAAAAAAAAAAAAAAAAAAATGAGTACTGCCAGCATTGCTGCAGCGCTTGAAGAAGTGGGATGTAAGCCTGCAGTGCTCAGACCATACACAGCACACTGCATCAACTCTGTCCACATGGTACTGTCCCAGAAGAAAGCTTCTTATGAAGCTGATGCACAATAAATCCTTCAAACAGTTTGATGAAGACAAGCAGTCCAGACTACTGGAATCATGTCCGATGGTCTAACAACAGATTGTTTGGCTTAGAAAGTCTAGCATGTGTGGCGCCCTGGTGAGGAGAATCATGAAAACGTTTCCTTCTCTACAAGTTGAGGGCATTTTGGGGCATTTTGTCACAATAAGTTGTGATGCGCCATCAAAGCCAGTTAGGAAATTGGTTAAAGCAAATTTTAATAATAGCATCACTTAAACAGAGGAAGCTTTAGGAAACCTGGCCAGATGTTGTTTGAATTGTGGTGTGAGCACTTCAGCAAGAATAATGCATTCTGAAAGTCATATGATTAAGGCATAGAGCTAAACAAGACTTGCTCACATGGCTGCCAGCTATAGCCACACAACATATATTTGTTTCAGCATCATAATCACTGTTTAATTTTATATCACAATGTAAAAATATATCACATCATGTTTTAGCTTTTTAGTTGCGTGAAATATCCACCAGAAGCCCAGTTAATTTATTGTATTATATAAAGTATAACATTCATATCATGACATGTTGGATCATTGACTACTGGTGAAAAATTATTATAATTATTTTTTTTAAATCACAATATATCATAAGAAAAATGCATATTGTAACGTAATTTCCTTTCCTAATATCATGCAAGATAAACACTGATGTCCCTAAATCACATGCAAGGACAAAAGAGAACCTGGTCATAAGGATTAGCATAGTAAACCCCGGCCCCATGCTGTGGCAAGCTGCTAAAATCTCCCACTAAATCACACCTAATAATAACTTTGTCCAGTGAGCTGCAGTATAATCTCCAGTGGAGAGTTGTCCGCATTATTTACTGATGCAATTTAATTCTAAGCAATGCTAAATAAATAAACATTCAAAAGACTGATTATTTGTATATAATACAACAACAGTAGTCTGAATGTTACGATAATTATATCGACATAATGTTTAGAGTATGGAAACATTGCCCATTGGGTTTACTTTTATATCAATGTATCAGTGACTTAAAATTATTTAACAATGAAAAAAGTATATTGTGTATTTCTGAGAACATTAAAAAGTTATGCCTAAATAAAAAAATAAAAAAAATCAGTTTACTCCCACTTAGATAGGTGCTGCTTTGCATTTGCTTTTTAGACAAGTCTAGATCTAGGCTGGTAGATGCAATGCCTTAAAGCCAAGAGTTCACTGTGTGAGGTGCCCGGGGCAGAGAACTCCTGGTTCAGAAATTAATTAGCTTCACACAACGAGTAAGGCCCTCATTGGCGCGGGCTTCTCACAGCGGTGAACCCCGGCCACTGGTGTTTCCTTACCAGACATCCCTCTGCCGTTTTCACAACCTCCCACCATCACACCATCTGCAAAAACCCCACACATTACAAGCGAGTAAAGCGATACTCCTCCCTACAGACGAAATATTCAGATGAGGGAGTGAGCAAGTTAATTATCAGGATATCTTTTCACAAAATGCACAGACTTGCACAGCTGTATACACACACAGCACACACAATACACACGACCTGGCTCGCTCTTATTACTCCGCACGGTGGAAGCAACAGGAGGCTGTTTTTGACTTTCACGTAACCGAAAATGTGTATGTGTTAGCTGGCACTGGAACAGCTTGATATTGCCCCTGGTTCTGACACAGCCTCATAGCCTGATGCACAGAGCCCCTTGATGATGGGAGGGGAATTCAGAAGAAAACATCAAAGAGCTCACAATCATCAATCTCGCATTGTGGGCAGCAGCATTCTGAGACGAGGCGGTCTCTGCTTATTGTTTATTGGGCACCAAAAGCAGCTAAGCAAAAAAATTAATAAAGAAATAAAGAAATACACACACAGTTGGTGAGATTTTGGGGTCAGACAGTAGGAGGTGCTCATTAAAAGTGTGAGGAATGATGGAGGACGAGTTCAGGTTTGCTAATGGGATCAACACACCCAGACCTGCACAACCTTGGTCAGGCTCCACCTCAGCCCACGGAGCAAGCACTGACCGCCTACAGTGAAGCCACTGACCCAGAGCAAGGTGGTAACTAATGGCAGGCATGCTGTGTGCTGTGTGGTATGCATGTGTGTCTTAGAGGGATAGAGTGTGTGAATGTGTGTGTGTGTGTGTTTGTGAGTATAAAAGAAAAAAGAGAAAAAAAAAATGTCTTATGTGAAGAACTAAGCGTATTCATGTGTATTCACGTTGGCAAACATCTCCAAGGTAGAGCTAGAGCAGGTTTGTTGGGTATGACCTCCACGCTGAGGTGATGTTGCCTTGCAAAAGTATCTCGCGCAACAGTACAACAGTACAACAACAGGATCCTGGGCAGATCATAATGAGCATTCAGGTCTCTCTCTCCTCTTCACAACACACATACACACACAAACAAAGGGTTCGGATCATTAAACACCCTCAGTAACAGTGTCTGATGCAGTGTCTTTGTTTCAATGCAATGGCCCCTGACAGCATTAAAACCTATTAAAAGCACCTTCACTTTAGTGGCAGACAGCTCATTAGAAACACAGGCGGGCTCCACTCCGCTCAAAATGACATCAAGTAATTCATACCGAACTTCATTAGGGTAAACACAACCAGCAACAGCGCTGCCTGCCTTTGTCGAATAGAGACGGCAGAGGAGCCAGAGACAGGGAGGAGAAGGGTATGGATAAAATTCTCTCAAATGGGGCCAAAACAAGGGCTACGAGTCACTCATTTTATATGCATCCAATTCCACTAAACCTAATGATGCTTTCTCCTCACAAATGAGCCTGTTTGTCTTTTGGCACATATCATTTCTTTGTCTGTAAGTGTCTTGTTAAAAGTTACCATAAAATAAAATAGCTAAAAACACCTGAGAGCGTCAGGCCTAAACAAATTCGCTAATAGCTCAGCAGCATGCCCTATCCATACTCATTACTGCTGGATGCATTCTGGCCCTGGGCACTTCAGGAAGCCCAGCAGCACGGGAGATGTTACTGATTCAATAAAATGGCCGGAAACTAGCCAAACACGCATATACCCAACATGGTGTGCACAAATAGGTTCTCGCTGCACTCTACTACCATTGTCAGATTTTTTTGGCAGTAGCTGGACTTATCTGTGGGAGACTGCATTTGGCTGTGTGTGCGCACATTTGTGAGTGTACATACAAAAAACTCTTAACAGCTACAATGAGGAGAAACTGCATACATGTCTACTAAGCTTTAATGTAACATTAGGACAGGACCACAGGACCACCACAGAGCAGCTATTACATTGGTTGGTGGGTCATTATCAGCACTGCAGTGACAACGGCATGGTTTAGATTGTAGTGCGTGTTCTGCTGTTACTAGTGAATCAGGTACAGCAATGCTGTTGGAGTTTTTAAACTCTGTGTCCACTCACTGTGCACTCTCTTAGCGATCCAATCTAGCTGGTTAAGCTTGTAGATGTAAAGTCAGAGATAGAAGGTCATCTGTTCAGAGGTCTTCAACCCAGGCCTTTAAATCCAGTTTTCATTCCTTTTTTTTGAGTGTGCATTCTTGCTGCAGGTTGCTGCATGGACTGAACCAAGCTGACTGGTCACAATCAGGGGGAACCATCCAAAAAAAGCAACAGGAACATCTGAGTGTGCTTGGCTTCCAACATGGCTCCTGCGTGTCCCTGGTTCCCTGCCGCTTGGTTAGTTCAGAGTTTGCAGCCTCTTGAAGTGTAAGAACTAGACTCATGGTAAAAACCTGTGTTTTTAAGGCTGTTGAACATTGTTAAGGCTGTTCTGTTCTCTCAGTGAGGAGAAACGAGGGGTTTTTATATGTTTTCTCTTGGTTTGTTAAGTTAGGGAGTATTTTCTTTTCTTTGTTAGGTAAATTAGTTTTCTTAATACTTAAAGCAGCACTAGGTAGGATTTTCTTGATTTTTGATCTTTTTAAAGAAGTAAAATTACAGCTTGAAACTCACTGCAGCGCTGCATTGAGTTGTAATAGGAGGAGTAGCAGTGCTCTTGTGTCTGTACTGGGCTCCTCTGAGCTCAAACCAGACTCTAAGTTTTCCGTGATGGCCGCGACCAACGCTCACGAGAACTGCGACCTGCTTTCTGACCTTTAGTTCTAACAGTTCTACAAGGACTCCTGGTTCATTCTTTACAAACTAACATACAGACACTCTGGCAGAAGCTGGAAAGAGACCGAATATGTCTGTGAAAGCCAAAAAACGAGAAAGAGAAACTAATCCACCTAAAACATTTATTACACTCTGCAACTGTAGGGGGAGCCCGCGAGCACAAAATCTCAATCCTACCTAGTGGAGCTTTAAGTCAGCTTTATTTTGTTTTTTTCTGTCTTTCTTCTACAATTGTCTCCCCTTTGATTCAAGTCTTGTAAATAAATGAGACTTTTTGACAAATAGGTAGTATGTTTGGTTGAGGAACCAGGAGGGCACGGGGGTCCCTTTTATTTATGTTACAAGATGATCTAGACCAGGTCATAACAAACAATTCTGGACATGAATCTGAATATGAAAGGTCCATATTTTACAAGACACATCCCCCAGGAACGATGTCGGCTGGACATCACTGGCTGATGATCTATTCCCAATCCAGCAGGGACACTGCAGTGTTCAAAAACTTTTGACCCACTCATACCAGCATAACATACCCTTACACCTTTTACACCACCACCATACCAGTATCACTACAGTGCTGAGAATAATGACCCAACCAAATTATAGCTGATCAGTGGTGGTCCTGTGGAGTCCTGTGCATTGAAGAATATGGTAAAAGGAAGTATGCAGAGAAACAGAAGACCGCTATATTATGATTAGTAGCTAAGAAACAAATGGGCAAACTGTAAACATGTTGCACATATTTGCAGTCATAACAACCTGGTATCTCTATTTTTGTTGTTTTCCTCTATAGTGAAGTTGTTTGAAAGGGCAGGTTTTCTACTGGGAACAACAGTATCTTGAGGCCAAGAGCTCTGAAACATTCAGACACCAAAGTAGGAACCAGCTCTGAAGTACAGACCTTGAGAGGGAGTTTTCAAATTTGGCTTTTGGATAAACCTGCATTGTCATTCCAGACAAGCCTTTATAAATCTCACCTTGGGTGTAGGCCAGTTCCCTTGTTCACACAAAAAGACAGAGGGAGCTAAATGTGAGCGCTAAGCCTTCTGAACAAAAACAAGCTAGGCGTAGCAAAGTCCTTATTGAACACGGAATTAAACAAATGATTAAAATATTTAATGAAAATGAATAAATATTGCATGTTGAAACCCAGCCGACATACTCTCCATACTACCCCCTCCCACTCCCCCATTGCACCTGTCTAATTAACACGACTTATTACCGTAATTAGTAACATTAGCCTGTTTCATGGGCATGCATTTTTAATAATTATACGTGTTTATTAGGTCACTGCGATGGGTCATCCATCATGCAAGGCTTTAATAAAAGGTCGTCTCTGTCAAAGTCAAAGATGGCAAAGCGTAGGTTTCTTTTTTTCAGACTCAAACTGCTCTCTCTGTAATGTCAGAAGAATTTTAATTCATGTCAAGGCATTAGGCATAATGACATGCACTCTAAACCTTACGCCAAAAGGTATACAGTTGGAAACAGGTGAATAAATAAAGAGTGACACTGCTAGTGTGCCACAGCGTCAACATCTTTGACAAGAGGATCATTTTATTTATTCTTTTATTACATTTCCATTTTTGGATGGAAGTGGTGATAGCAAAATAGATCAGGATCTCAGGTATAACACACCAACAGTTGCTAGGAAACCCCCTCTCCTAGTTCAGCTCAAACCCAATGCAGTGATGTGAATGAAATCAGCAGCCATGGCAAGAGCAAAACAAGTGGACTAGAATAAGCAAGCTGCAAAAAAAGAAAAGAAAAGAAGGGATGTCCCGATCAGGTTCTTATAGTATCAGGCCATACAGATCCTATCCAATATTAAAAAAAAGGTTTAGATAAAACATGCTGTTAATTAATTCTAAAGAAAAAAAAACTATTATTTTTGTAACAATTAATTTATTGTTATAATTAAGACATTTTTGACTGATTTAGTTAGTTTTCTAGTGATTACTCTTTTGTTCAGTGATGATAAAAAAAATAAAAAAAACAAAGAAAGGTGTGCAGTTTTCCTGCTGGTAAAACAGAGTTTGGACAATAATTGTTTATTAATTGCATACATTATAGGACGTATTCATGTTTAGGGGTGGGAATCACAGTGCATTTTATTAAGTCGATTATACTGTGGTTCTGCAATTCTGCGATACATCACAAGAAACTCCTCTACGAAGAGAATAAAATACTCTTAAGTACATTACATTACATTACATTACATTACATTTGGCAGACGCTTTTGTCCAAAGCGACTTAGAATAGTCAAGTACAATGTAAAATAAGTTTAAAGGTAAAAACAACTTTGGATAGGGATAAAAGAAGGTCAAAGGGGAATAATAGGATAGAGAAGTGAAGGAGGGGAAGAAGGAAATGAGGTTAGAAGTAGTTAGTGTGTTAGAGGTGTTAGGAGAGTAAGTGCTCTTTGAAGAGCTCTGTCTTCAGGAGTTTATTAAAGATGGTGAGAGATTCTCCTGATCTGGTAGTAGAAGGTAGTTAGTTAGAGGTGTTAGGAGAGTAAGAGCTCTTTGAAGAGCTCTGTCTTCAGGAGTTTATTAAAGATAGCGAGAGATTCTCCTGATCTGGTAGTGGAAGGTAGTTTGTTCCACCATTGGGGAACTCTGTATGAGAACAGTCTGGATTGCTTTGTGTGAATGTTTGGCAAAGCGAGGCGAAGTTCATTGGAGGAGCGCAGCGGCCGGGAGGTAGCGTAAGCCTTCAGGAGCGAGTGCAGGTAGGAAGGAGCCTGTTCTGACATCACCTTGTAGGCGATTGTAAGAGCTTTGAATTTGATGCGAGCATCAACTGGTAGCCAATGGAGCTCAATGAGCAGCGGGGTGACATGTGCCCGTTTTGGCTGGTTGAAGACCAGACGTGCTCCATGTAAGTAAGTAAGCAAATATCACAAATTATGGATTTACTGGATTCAGTTTCACAGAATTTGACCACTAATATTCTTCACCTTAGGTCTACCCATTGTTTTGATTAGCGCCACCATGCTAAGTATATTAATACATGGAGCATTTATATAAAATATAAAAATATTGTATTCAAGTTTTTTTCCAACTATCATAAAAAAAAAATCATCATGAATCCAGAATTCGCTTAAAAAAAATATCCTCTTCATTTACATCCGTTTAAAATATTGTGATAAAATCTAATCGTAAACTCAGTGGTGTGAATGGAAACAAAATGTGAACATGGTGTATCGATACAACACTATAAAACATGTCATAATAAAGTTCTAAATCTCAACACATTAATTTGTTCTTATATGAATGTTTTCAGGTCTTACGTGCAGTTTATCACAGGACCAGCCATGGCAAACAGCTGCAGACTCGTTCAAGAGACCTGCACTGACAAGTCTGCAGGAGATCCATTCCAGCCATGCCCGTTATCTTACTGCTGCTCCCTAATTAAACACTGATAACTTGCCTTTCAATTATAGTCCATTCCTCCACCATTTCAAACAAAGGCAAAAAGCCACAGAAACAAGGCCTGTTCAAATTAACCAGCGAGATCTGAATAAAAAGAGCATGAGTGACGGGGGAAAAAAGGCAACTATGGAGGAGGGGGACAGTCTGCATGAAGGTCACGCCAAGCCGTGGACGTATGAATGCCAAACAGATTCTTCAGTAGGCACTTTGTGAGGAGAGGCCATTAAAATCAATCCACCAGCACCTTTGCGGAGGTAAGAGTCGCTAATCATGTCAATTGCAGTCCATTAGGCTCAATCACACCCACCTGCCAGTGATTGTCTTAACCTTGGACGTCAAGACTAGAGTGGCAGGGTGGCAATCAGGCTTGGGACAGACGCCATCACTAGCTGTCAGACTGCCATTCCTGTTTCGACAAAAATGCCGAGCCAAGGGAAGAAGGGGAATGAGTGTTTGGGCATACGTACAACACAGAGTGATCTTCTATTAGGACGTTAGAGCTGAACAGAAAAGACATTTCTTTAATATGTAACTCTAAAAAAAAAGAGCAGCATTTTGATAAGTGTGCCCTGTTAGTGTTCTGAAGCATCACTCCACAGCTTTTATCTTCAACACAGACAGGTACTCATTACATTACATTACATTACATTACATTTGGCAGACGCTTTTGTCCAAAGCGACTTACAATAGTTGAGTACAATGTAAAATAAGTTTAAAGGTAAAACATCTTTGGATAGGGATAAAAGGAGGACAAAGGGGAATAATAGGATAGAGGAGTGAAGGAGAGGAAGAAGGAAATGAGGATAGAAGTAGTTAGTGTGTTAGAGGTGTTTAAGAGAGAGTAAGTGCTCTTTGAAGAGCTCTGTCTTCAGGAGTTTCTTAAAGATAGCGAGAGATTCTCCTGATCTGGTAGTGGAAGGTAGTTTGTTCCACCATTGGGGAACTCTGTATGAGAACAGTCTGGATTGCTTTGTGTGAGTTTTTGGCAAAGCGAGGCGACGTTCACTGGTACTCAGCAGAAAGCAACCAATATTTAGAAAAAAAAGGACAGAGTAGTCTGATCCATATGACCAAATTACAAACAAAATAAACAGGTGCAAAAAAAAAAAAAAAAAAAGTAAAACTTTACTATGTAAGATATAAAAAATACATACGCATATTTGTGGACTATGCACACAAAAGAACACCAAAAAGGAGCCACACGACTAATTCACCATCCAAAAGCCATAAACCAGGGCAGTTTGAGGTACAGACATTGATATACCAAGAGTGCAAGAGACAAAGTAACACAAAACAAAACCAAAAAGAGCTGCTTATCCAGCAATAAACTCACAGCACTAAAAATTATTTTAATGGTTTGCAGTTAGGTGTGGTTAATGTTAGGTGCTGAATGTTGGCTCTGCTATTTCGCAGTATTGGCTCAAAGATGCTCTGTCAAGAGCTGTATTATAAAGTCAGTGGAGGTTAAAAGTTTATTCTCACGGGCGGTCTAAAGCGCTGCCACTATAATTAGCCTTGCCATCAGCTGTCGGAGCACTGAGAGAGCACAACTGGCCATGCTCTATCTAGATGGGTAGATGGCACTCCCCCCCCCCCCCCCCCCCCTAGTAATAGTTGCGATAAATCCCATCACTGGTTTCCAGAAAGGGATTAAGCCAAGTCCTTCTTAAATATTGAAGTTCCTTCACTTTTAACAGTCCCCACTTTTCAAACTCGTGTGCGTGATCATATCATCTACTGACGATCATACGCAGGGTGAAATGTTCGATTTGAAAATTCTAGGTGTCGCTACTACAAACTACTTGTCTGCATACCCCTTCTCTCTTTCTTGCCCGTCTGCCTATCTGTCCACCTGCATTTGTCTATCTTTCCTTCAGTCTGCGCGCCTGGACCGTTGGCCTTAGTCCAATCTCCAGGTTTGCGTCCAAAGGCCGATGCGTTCTGTCAGAAGGAAGAGGAGAATTGACTGGGCTGACAGCTGGTCTCCACGGATACGGTTGGGGTCGGAGACAGGAGCCAAAGGCAGGCCCGGAGCTGCATAGCAATCAGTGCATCAAAGGAGTGACAGACAGGAGCAGGGGTTAGAGACAGAGGAGAGAAACACCATCCTAAAACCATATCACACCTTTCTTAAAGCTCAGTGGCCATCAGCATCTCTGATACAGCAGCAGCCATCTCTCTCCATCTCTCTCACAGCATGTGAATGCATCATTCGTTTTGACTTACTACGCCACTGGAGAAGTGTAAAGTGGCGAGTTACATCTCAAGCTCTGTCACATGCGTCAGTGATCAGCAGGGCCTGTGCTCCCTCATACGAGGGCAGGCCTAAAGGGTCGCAGGGAATTCTGCGGGCCAAAATGCCTTCTCACAAACCTTTGTTAAGGATGTGGCCACAAAAATGTCGACTTAATTTAAAATGCAGTAAAAAATAGTAGACCATTCCTTCCTTTAACAACATAAGATTTTTCAAACAGCCTGCACGACTGAAGTCATTTCTCACATGTTCTCTACCAAATGAAAGCTCACAGCTCTGCCATCAATATTCTGAAAGGCAGAATGACTGTTTTGTCAGTAATGCTGTGCAGTAGAGCTTAGATCGGGCTCAAAAAATCCAGCCCGACCCAGCCAGAGCCAGTACATAATCTGCCCGAGCCCGATCCGCTCCATAAACTTTATCAGGGAGTCATTATGAGCCCGAGCCCAATTTAAACCAGACAATTTTTTTGGTAAGTAGAGCATTAAACTGACCTTTCTGAAAACATTCTTGTGCTGTTTCAATAAGTGAAATCTGTTTAGAATGATGTTAATTATTAACATTGCAGCACTGAAGAAGCATAGACAAGAATGATTTTTGAATGACTTTCCTCTAATCTAATATAATTTAACATGGTGAATGAACATATATTTTTTTAAGTGCAAAATCACAAAAAATAGCAATACAGCTATGCACTACAGACAATCATTAAATTCAAATAGACCAACGACAATAACATAATTTACAATGACTTTCCTTTACTGTAGTTGCTTTTTTATTTTATTACACCTTTGCATAGAAATGATCATACCCACTATTACAATTAGGGTTGCAGCGGTAACCGGTTTCACGGTATACCGTGGTATTAAAATGCACGGTTATCATACCGTGTGTGTTTGCTTATTACCGGTAAAACGCAAGCCAGCGGTGAAACTCACCCGCGCATGCGCAACTCTGCTCCGCTTCAGCTACTCAGCACACAGCGGTGAGAACGGCAGAAAGTGCATCAGACTAGAGCTTCATTAACAATTATTATTGTTAATGAAAACGAACCAAATAACGAAAACTGAAAGTGAAACTTAACTAACTAATTTATAAGCGCTGTTTTCACTCCCGCAGTTCTACAGCGGGAGGTGTTGTGCTGATTCTGTCCGCGAAGCGGGAGTCGGATTGAGCAGGGAGTCGGATTCGGCACAACAGCGGCAGCGCGGCTGCACCTCGCGGTCCGCGGTGTTAGTTGTAAGCGCTCGCGCTAGCCGCAAAATACGACAGAAAACACTGAGAAACTGCAGAATTATGTATTGGACTAAAATGAGCACGAGGAGATAAAAGAGAACCTTTACCTGTGAGTAGCTCACATCAGAACACGCAAATCTCTCTCTCTCTCTGTCTCTCTCTCTGTCTCTCTCTCTCTGTGTCTCTCTCTCTCGCACGTGAACTTCTCCGCACTGTGTTTAGCTGTTCTTAAAAATAATTTTAATTAAATAATAGTTCTATGCTGCTATGTTAGTGTTAATTTACATAATTCTGATCATATTTCGCTCATTCAAACAGCCTGAAAACAGACTTGTAATCTTGTAATCAACAAGCTTGTAATCAATGTGGCCGTAAAGTCACAGCTAAAGGAGGAAATACATCAAACCTGTTCTCCCATCTTCGAAAACACCACCCCGCTGTGCAGCGCAAAGTATGTGTTTAGTTTATAATTTTAATCTGAACCTAAATAAAACCTCTTTGTAGTCGTGCACAACCCATGCGGTAAGCGCCCGCAAAAGCGCTGAGTTATCCGAAATTTGGGCACGCAGGTACAGGCGTGAAGTGCATGCTACGATGGATTCACGTGTCCGTGTAAAGGTCCTGGCCGGACTGGATGTGAAAGACGCCATTCATTTACATGCGTTAATTTTCAAATTCTGACGTGCCTGTTTTTCATATGTTGAAGGTTTTAAGGTATGAAAGCCTTAAAATAGATATCTCTATTGTGAGGATCATGTCAGAAATAAATCCCCTCTTTCTGCAGTATCTGGTTATATACCAACTTTTTTTATATATATACACTCTTAATGCCCTTAAGAGTAGTGGAAAAACATGGTTTCCTTCACCTGATGGTGTAGTTTCTACAATAAATAGTTAATTGAACAAAAAACCTTTGTTGTAATTTCTTTAAGGGTCAGTTTAATAATATATGTAACAAACTGTGATACCGTGATAACCGTGATACCGCGGTATTTTCCGAGACGGTTATCATACCGTGAAAATCTCATACCGTTGCAACCCTAATTACAATCATTTTTTTTTAATGAAATAAAAATCTATATTGCAATATTTAGCAGTAGGCAGTTTTTATGCATACACTGTAGCTTTGTTGACCTTTTGAAACATGATTTGTATGCTACTTTATAGTGGAACACTTATTATTTTATTTTTTTTTTTAGTTTCTACTTAATATTAGATTTAGTTAGACTAAACACTGTTATTTACACTTTTGAAATTAATAAAAGTGTTTTGTCATATTGCCAGGAACATCATCTGAGATAATTTAAGGGCTCATCGCCCTCTCCCTAGTCTGAAATCACACCAATTTCAGTACAATCATCTTCACAAGTCATTGCAGATTCGCTGGTCTGGTGTCAGCTGGAATCTAGACTAGCCTAAAGGAAGCCTAATTTTTCTGACGTATTCTAGACATCATGCCAAGTTAAAAAATATATATATCTTAGTTAGTGTTGTAAGTCAAGCGTCACCACGCTTTAGAACAAGGCTGAACACGGAGGCCCCCAGTTCAAATACCTGCTTCAGCTCATCAGCTATTTATTAGAACCTTGGCTGCACAGAGTAAATTAGGTTTAAAACAGTGTTCTACAAGACTTAAGCAAAATTTCGCCAGTCCCTGAAACAATAATGTAACTTCTCTGCAGGTCATCATAAAGGTTAACTCACCATTCCACCAGGACACACTTCCATTTCCAAACTGGAAGAAGAGCTCACAGCATTTTGAATACATTGCTTTTGCTAAAGCTTTAGCTGCTGCTCCACTTTGTTACTATGGCTACAAGAAACAATCTCTTTCAGATTCTGAGTATGTGTGCGGAAAAAGTAAGTGTGTGTGTGTCTGTGTGTGAATGTGAGAGAGAGAGAGAGAGAGATAGGGAGGAAAGGAAAGAGAGAGAGTGAGACAAAGATAGAGCTGTTTTCATCATGCCAGTCATGATCAGCCATGCCTCATGTGGTTGCAGTATACACCGAGCTACGTCTGCTCAACATTACTAGTGATGCTTTTGTAGTTTATCCTGCTGCCACTCTTACATTCGCTGTAATGATGTAGTCCAGAGTATTTCCCTGCCGTGCCCATAAATGTTTCAGGTTACAGTTTAAATAATGGATTATTGCTTTTGTCTTTGTGATCACAACATCTACTACAACTCTATTAAATGTTCTGCTCAGACAAAGTGGATTTAAGCTGTGTTTGGCAAGAATCTAATGTGATATGATACATATCACGATACAAGGGTTAAGAGGCGGCTCTGGTGATCGCTTGTTCAAATCCCTGTCATGCAGCTTGCCATCAGCTGCCTGAGAATCCTGAGAGAGCACAATTGGTCTTGCTCTCTCTGGGTGGGTACAGTAGATTGCACTCTTTCTTTTCCTCATCACTCCTTGGGTGATGTGGATCAGCACAAGGCTGCGTCTGTGAGCTGATGTATCAGAACCGAGTCACTGTGCTTTCCTCCAAGTGTTAGCGCTGTGATGCTACTTAGCAATTCTGAATAAGCAGCAGTTCAAAAAGAGGTGGAATCTAGCTTTACATGTGTCAGAGGAAGCATGTGCTTGTCTTCACCCTCCTGGTGTTGGGGCATCACTAGTGATAGGTGTCCTAATGAGTGGGTTGGGTAATTGACTTTGTAAATTGGGGAGAAAATGGGATATACTGCTATACACTACTGTAATCAAAGAAATCTTTTAGCGGGGAAAGGTTCTGAAGACAACAGTACAACAACGCTAGTGACACACAAACATGAGCAAACAGAAACAAACTTAATATATCTTAGGTTACTCGTGTTTTTACAATAGGTTATTAGATATTAGATATTTGTATGAATGTAACCATGTTTTTATCTAAGATTTTCTTCACCAAATTTTAACTTTATTTGCCAAATGTTTATTTGCTTTGATTGAATAAGGAGTAAGTATTAAACTTGCACTGTGCTCATGGAGCCGGACACGCTTGGAAAACCAGACACCTTCAATCTATATTACTTGTAATAGTTGATGCCAATACTGGATTAAAAAACAAAAAAACAAAAAAAAAAACCAGAGACTCCAAAAGTATTGATCTGGACCGTGCATAAAAATCAACCTGAAGCATGTCAAGCAAATGCTACCCAACACAAATAAAAGCAATGCAGCGTAATTTCAGTTTCGCCACTGAAAACATCTGGCCATGGACACGTGTTTGCTTGTCCAGATGTACAAAACATGCTGCAAATCTTGAAGTAAGACGGAAAACCATCTTTAAGGCTTAATTAGTGTAATGGACATATTGTAGCAAAGAGGCCCATCTGACACAATGACAGATTTCTAGTTAAAGAACCGTGCTGGCACTGTCTACATCAATTATGAATTGAGAAAGCTGTATACTACAGTAATGCTAAATATATTTTTATAAATACGCTCAGTTGTGATTTAACGTCATATATGGAGCTGCTAGTCTCACAAAAAAAGTGCAAAACAAGCTCACTTTATTTAAAATCGAAAGTGCAAAGAGACACAGATGTCTGTTACCCCCTAAAAGGTGTTGCAAGGCTTGACTTGTCATCCTAAGAGGACTACATTCTGCGACCCTGACGGCAGCTGAGTTTTCGCGAAGCTTTTCTTTTCACCAGGTAATAAACGCAGCTGCCAGGGATCAAACCATTACTTAAAAACGGCAACTTTATTCTGCTTGAATGTTGAATGACAGGAGATTAATATGAAAATTACCTTCTATTACAAATCAATCCAAAATCTTCATTTGAAAACGAGAGAAAACTAAAAGTTAAGATGAGACATAATTGTAATGACCTTGACAGTTCCACTCAGCTTCTCCAATGCAGTGGTTTGTTGATTTTTTATTTTTATTTTGTTAAAATAAAAGTCAGATCTTTTCATTTTGTTGAGTGCTCAAATGTTAACTGCGCCATTAGGGCGGTCGGACATGTTGTGATAAACCACGAGCATTGCTGGCAGCTCCTGTAATTGCTTCTCCTGAATTGGTTCTGTTCAATAAGCACCACGCTGTCGCATTGCTTACCAATGAGACAAGAACAGCCTCCATTTCGACCCCTCACCTCTACGAGGCTGAATGCACGCTTCCCTCTTGCAATAGCAACTTTTTCTCTCCCTGTTCCAATTGACTGGCTCTTTCTTTACACTTCCCCTTGGATTGTATGCGACTTTCCCAGCCTGCAAACAAATAGAGGTGAACAGGCACCAGGCTTCAGAACGATTTGCTAATAATGATTTGCTTACGAGAAAGCTTACTCCATTTTAGAGTTGAAGGTACCTGAACTGATGATGGATAATTCATAAGCTCCACCACTGGTGGCAGAAGAGGGGAGACGAGAGGCGGGGTTGAAACGACGAGAGAATGAGAGCTCCCGATGGATTCGACCAGCTGTTTCTGCTCCATATGTCCAAGGCCAGCAATAAAAGCTGGGTGTAAATTGTTTTTTTTTTGCCCCTCCCTAAGGTCCTCATTCGATTTCTCTTCCACCTGAGCAGCTCCTTGCTTGTCCGTAACCGAGGAATCAATCTGCCATCGTAATTGGTGGTAATGCCACCCGTTTGGTTGACCCTCACCATGTTATGTTCCCCTGTCGGCACCGTATTGTGGGCTGCACTAAATCTATTTTTCTCCATCTCTCACTCTCTTACGTGCTCTCGCTCCGTCTCCCTCCTTTATTAGAGCCAGATGGAGGAGTTGACTGTTTAGCCCAGGACAATGAATGCATTCTAAAGGGTAGCCCAAATGTCACCCAGAAAATTTGAACACCTGCTCTGGTAATCGCACCTAATCGCCTAAACTGAGCAATCTCGGAGAAAACCGAAACAACTCACTTGGGTTTTTATCAAAGTTTCCTGAAGGCTTGAAGGATTAGCGCATATTGAAGAGGGGGAGGTTGAACAATTGTGTTCTTCCACAAAACACATAGCGCACAGGTGGATTTGTCAGGCGTCAGTGCACACAAGACTCATTTATGGCTAGAACAGATAAAACAGCTCTGCCCAGAGAGTCATTACACACACGTTTTTTTCTGCTTAAGGAGCATTAATTATTTATAGACAGACAAACAAACAGACAAACATCCCTTCTTTTGAACTCATCTATCAGCAGGATGTGCATGCACTGGAGCAAAGAAGAGAGACACATGCTCAATACTTCATACTAAAATCAAAAATGAGCATGGCCATCTAGACACAGCATCACAAAAAACAAATCCCCCCCAAAAAATACCTGCTTTTTCTTTTTGATCACTATCTGTCCTGGTGATAATGACGTTGACACCCTGAGCAATTTGTTTGTGCAAAAAAGATGCAGATAGTAAACAGCCATTGCCTTAATTAAGGAGGGGAGGTTTCGTGTTACACTCTTAAACTAATGACTCAACAAATAACAGCCTGGCTCAAGTGAGAAAAGAAGAGCCTTGTTGTCGTTTGATGTGATGTTTTATCCCTTTCTTAACTGGGGGGAAAAAAGAGCACCACAACTAACACAGAGAAACAGAATCATTATGTGCCTCACTACAAAGGCAGAAACACCCTGTCCCGCTAGCCCTCTCTTCCTTCTTGCAGTTGGTTCATCCTCCTCATATGGAGGGTGGAATTAGAGATGGCTTTGGGTAAGATGTACCTGGCACTAAAATGATGTGGTTATGAAAGCATGGCAGTGAAGATCAAAATGTTCCTCTTAATGGAAATGAGGTTTTCACCTGCGCTCTGTTACATGGTTTTAGAGTGCCACCTAGTGGTTAACATATACATTTTATTTTCAAACAGGCCTTGGAAGAAAAAGAACATGACCCGTCTTTAAACTCCTTAACAGCATTATTATGCACTGAAGTAGTGATGACAGTACAACAAAGACAAAATAGACAAAACAGTCAACTGGACTGGACTGGACTCCCTTTTCAGAAACTGTAGAAACAACTCTCAGCAAAAATTTATATCACAATATATTTCTTAATTTTGGTCAGCACTATATAATTCTAATATTAATATGAGCATACCACCACACCACACCACATAAAATCTGCCAAAATCCTTCACAACAGAGATCTGTACCAACAAATGCAGAATAAATTGGCAATGCCAATTCACAATAAACTTCGGGTTAGTGACAAGCGCACTCCACAAAGAATATACCTATATTAAATCAATATCAATATATACTGATATTGATATATTTACTGCCCAGCCTGTTATAGACTAGTTTAGGCAACATTAAATGTGAAAGCCATGCTGGTGCTATATGACACAAAAAATAAAAAATAATAATTAACCAGACTGTTTCCACAATAAAATAATAAGGCCACTTTTAGAAAAAATACAATTAGAAGACAATACAATTAGAAAGACAGAAAGAGGAGAAACTTCTTAGTCACTTAATAAAGCAGCTGAACTAACAGGATACAGACATAACCCTGGTTAAACTGAACTTCCTTAAAACTCGTCTACTAGTGTACAGTAGGAGTGTCCTTTATCATAATGTATTTTTTTATATTGTTAACACAAAAAAACTTTAAAATATTATGATAGTTCTATCAGATTACAACTTCTTGCTGAAAATTTAAACAGTTATCCTTTCCCATTAAAACGTCTACTAGGACAAAAAAACAAGTGCATCTCAAAAATTTAAATCCTGCTGGAAAATGAAATCTGCATCTCCATAAAAGTTGTCAGTAGCAGAGATAAGCATAAAGTGCTGTAAGATTTTGTGGGAAAACAAAACAGCACTGACTTTAGACTTGATAATAAAACACAGTGGATCAACACCAGCAGATGACATCACTGATTGGTGGAAACTTCACACTAGACCTCGAGCAGTTTGGACTGTGTATCTCTCCACTCTTCCTCCAGACTCTGCTCCTTTGATTTACAAATGATGGTCAGTGATGGTTTGGAGAGCCATGTCATCTGCTGGTGTTGATCCACTGTGTTTAATTCTTTCTGCAATGCACATACAGGTAGATTTTCTTCCAATTTATGCATTTTAATAACATATATTTTAGCATTCACAGATATTACATAAATACCTGACTAATCTAATTGATTGAATAATCATTGCTTATTTGATTTTTATTTTGTTATTATTTCAGTTAGGGTACTACAAATTTAACCTGACTATATCAATGACACAACAAGATGATGTTAGTGATGTGACATTTCTGTAAACAAACATGGCGGTGTTGTGCTGAATTCAGCAACCCCACCAGGAAAAGCACCTCCTCTCATACTACCGTGACGTATTTCTGCGAAAAACAAAGCAAAGCTTTTTTCAAGGTGATGTGCGTAAGCGCTCCCAAGATTGAGTTTTTTTGTTATGGCAGGGGGGCTGAATTCAGCACAACACCAGCAAGCCTACTGAGCAGCGAGTGACGTAAACCAGCTCGGGCACGGATTGTTTGAACGCAGTGTGAGTGCAGGTCAGCAGGGGAGTAGGGAGGGTGCATAACCGTGCCTACTGTGAGTACACCCTTACTCTTAAAGTAATGAAAACAGCCACTTTCCACTGAAGCTTCCTCTCTTCTCAAGCTGCTCCTTATACAAACATTTCTGAGCTAGAAAACATTTCAGGAATGTCCTAACACACTGATAACACCCATTCCAACTCATAGAGCTTCCAACTGAAAAACAGATTCCAATGGCATTAACAGTCTCCAGCTGTCCTAAATTTTACACCGCTCTTTCCTTATAACTCCTGTGTTTTAGGTTACCCCGCTCACTCTCGCTCTCTCTGTAAAAACTCAACAGCATGGCAGAGTCTGCTCTGTCCCCAAGGCATCAGGGTTATGGGCAAAATTAATCATCTGTGCAAGATTGCCCATTACAGCACTGAGAGAGAATTTGCCTAGGCCTGGGGCAGAGACTCAGATCATCCTGCCAAACGCTCTCCAAACGAGAGACTATGACACAAAGACAGACACAGAAAGACACTGCCAACCGGTGATTCCGAGAGGTCCAAATCAAGAAGAACCAATAACAAGAGCTCTTGTTTAAAAAAGAATCAGTCTGTGACCAACATTTTAAGTCCATTACATGCCTTAAAATGTTCAACATCCAATCCAAAGTGCACAGGAGCCTGAGGCCTAGCCCCTAACTGTGAAGCATCTTTCCTGGGCCTGTTTGTCTACGTGGGTGCTTTGGCGGACCTTCAGACACAACAATTCTCCAGCGCTGAGCCACGGAAGCGTCTGTGGATTAGTCTGTCTTATCTCTGTGCTAATTTTATCCTTTGATTTAGACACTACACCTCAGCAGTCAACATCTTAGTGTAATACAGCACTGGAGAAGAAACTTAATAGCAGAGCCAGGATTTATCAAACTTCTCAGAGTAAGAGTGCTGATCTGAGATCGGGCAAAGCATTTGACACTGCAATATATAGAACTATATGGACTAATGAGGCCTGAGCAGTTATAGTATCTTAACTTGACATGCGTAAACAATATGGTGCAATCTGGTGAAACAGTAGAGTAATAATAATAATCCTTTTTTTTTTATTATTATTTAAGACTTATTTGAATGGACTTACAAAACACATATTAGCACATCTTACCTTAACCCTATAATAACTAAGAATATATAGCAGCTGTTAAATAACAGCTACAGACACACTATTCCTAATAAATATATTTTAAATAAATTAAAATAAATATTTCTTTAACAGCAGCTCCACAAATCAATCTCAGTTAATATCACGTTAAATTGGCGTCAAATATCGATATTTTCAAAACTAAATATTTGAAAGAAGGCAGGGTACCAAACATTGTTTTTTCAGGGTTTTTAACCATTTTGCCAGTTTGTCTTTTTTTATCATTTTTCATCGTTTATCGCAATTATCTGTGAACCAATATATCTTATTCACACATGAACTTCTACATGAACTCTCACTGCCTAACACTTCGCCCCCTTTGATCAGTCTCCTGCAGACATCTCCAATGTGGTACCTGAAGCAAACAGACAGGATGGGTCTTGCCCTACTAAAAAGAACTAGACTAATATTGCTGGCCTCATAAAATTGCTTTAATATTCCTGTCAGTAAATTGGCTTCCCACTGCTGAAATATGGAGAGGTGCACGCTTGTGGCGAGCAGGAACCCGTCAGCACTGTAAATCGTGCCACGTGGGATTAAAGTAGGAGGACAATGTCAACTTAACTGAACCCTCCAAATCTCTGTACAAAACAGATAAACTGGAATGAGAGTGAATTCATTTATGCTCTGTATTGTGGCAAGCCCGGTTTAGCCAAAAATAACTCAAGATCTCTGCAATGCAGATTCTACTAGTAACATCTCTTGGAAATATCAGCTTCAAAATATTTACTAGTAATAATATCAGATCTCTTCTGACTATGGCCACATGGCCTGGATGACATCCTCAACATTTTGATAAGTCACATGTTAAAATTGAGACTTTAAATTTTACTCCTTCTTTTTTTGCAATTACATTTCCAGTTACCTTTATTTATATTTCCTTTTTTAAAAGCAGAAATTTAAAATCTGAATTTTAGACATTGCAATTTTAGACATCAATGATCTTGTTACTAGTCAAACTAGAGATGCTCATACCTGAAATTCACATTATTACTTGAATTATCTTATATTATCATCATTTATACTAAATAGAGGTCATTTACATAATATATGGACCTGGATATATTCCAGGCCAGAACTACAGTAGAGATATCTGGAGTTATACATACTATTTACTAACAAATAGGACTAAACTGATGATTATTTTTTCGATTAGTCAAAAAGCAAACTTAAATTACTTCTGCCATGCCCCAATATCTGCTTCCTGTGGGCATTGGTTCTTTTTCCAATATATGTTTTAACTCACCAGCACACTTTTTCTATGGAAAATTACAAGGACCTTTGAAACATAAAAATAATGGATAGAGCTTGATACCTAAAGAGATTGTACATATTTACATACAGAAACTGTCAGAGGGAATTTCAGTAGACATTTGCTTCTGTGCTTTTATGGCAGTGATTTTCATATTTGACACTTTTCCTTACATGAAATACAAGGACGTTGTTTTTGCCCTGTGTTTAACATAAAAGCTGCACGTAAGGCTGAAAGGGAATGAATGCTTACTATTCCTTAAAAGTAAACAATAACAACAACTTGTGCATAACTTTAAATAGTTCTGTGTGTTTATAAACAAAAAACCCAAGTTGTTGTTTAAGAACTAAAAACCTAAGCTGTAATCGAGGATCTAAACAAAACAGTTCCAACGTCGTTAAAAAAAAATAAACAAAAGGGCACCAATTATACACATCAAAGTGTTTCTAACACTGGTTCTTTGACTCACATTTAAGTACCAATGTCCAATAGCTTAGTTTAAAGTAAGAAAAAGTGTAAATAATCGTGATTACATACATCTCTGAGACTATTAACTTACTAGTTTAAACAACCTTATGAGCTATTACCTGATAAGCCTAATAAGGATCAATGCTATTAAACACTGCATAACAGAGATTTTGAATGAGTTTTTGAGTTTAACTGGTAAAAACAAAGGGTTAAAGAGTTGACATGAAACACACTGTGGTCAGGCTTGGGTTAAAAAAATAAGAGTTACATTGTTAGTTATGGAGCTACTCACGAATTTAGGCTTCTTCTCCCCCTCCTCGGTCCCATAGGGAGTATGAGCAGACGTCCCTCCAGCGACGAGCCCCTTTTTTCGGTGTGATTTGCTGTCTCTCCCCTGGCTGGAGGAGTCGTAGCGCTGCGGCTGATGGTAGTAATTCTCCATTAGGTCTAAATTAAATAAGTTAGCTACCCCTAGCTAACTAACTGTCTAATTCTACGTGTGTCTGCACTATTTACTCGGTCACATTTAGGTTAGCTAGTTTACTAACTAACTAACTAACACTTACAGCGGGTTAGCTAACTTATTAACGACTCATTATCTCGGTAAATACCGAAATATCGGCAATTAACGATAAATACGGTCAGTCGTTGTGTCGCTGCCACTGCTAGCAGGTCCCTGTCCGGGTCACGAACCGGGCTGGCGCGGATTAAGTGAGCACGTTAGCACGCTAAGCTAACACTAACACTAACACTAATACTGGCGGCTAGACAGTGCAGTGAAAGCTAGCCTGTTAGCTTAGCCTGTTAGCTTAACCTATCAGCTAACGTTAATCCAATTTCCAGCTTTTTTAGATCACCTAACCCCTCTCCGAACCCGCGCCCCCGTCTCCAGGTCTGTCCAAAACACGCCGAATTACAGACAAAGCGAATTTTTAAGGAATATCAGCTGTCAGAGTCGAACCGAACCGGAGCGCAAAGCGAATCCGAACCGGGTAAAAAATCAGACCCGAATCTGGCGCAACTGAAACTCCCGCCGTCCGTGACAGCGCCCAGCCAGCCAATCACATTCATGGGGCTGGGCTAACTGCGACGTAATGGAGGCATGGGCGGTTTGTGATTGGCTGAGACAGCGAGGGCGCGGGAACTGTCAGTGAAGGGTAGAAAAACTGGCCACGCCCTCCTCCTCCTCCTATACAGCTAAGAGGATTTATAAACATGGGTAGCAAAGGTATCAAACATGAGCTTTGCAAATTTACTATGTATTTGCTATTTATTCATCTATGTGCAATAACATTGGTCAATGCTTACTGTAAGATATACACACTGGGGAAAGCCTGCCTTCTCTAGTCTTATGTTTGTGTGTGTGTGTTTTATTTTTATCTTATATTTGTTGTATATTTCCTGACATATTTTTATGTTGTAACATTGCAACATTAAAAAAAAAAGATGGAATATTATATTGTGTATATGATATTATATAGAGTGAAAGGCGGAACAGGAGCAGCACAATCTTTTCATAACATAGCTTGATCAATTGATTCACTCAATGATGAGCCAGACACCGCCACACATTTTGACCAATCAATGTGGCTTTAACAGAAAAAACAATCGGCAGAGACGGTTCTTAGAGCCGGATTGTTTGCGACCGTCTGACCAAGTGTCTTTATTGAATAAAGAAACCATACAAACAAAAATAAATTAATTTTAAAAAATGATCTCGCAGAAATATGAAGGTGCAAGCTGCTGCATCACTACAGCTCATGGATGCATCAACTCTGCAAAGAATAGCATGAGTTCATTATGAGTTTATGTAACCACTGAACTCCCACTACGTTCCGTTTTTTGAGTGTGAGGAGAGGCAGTAAGGAGAAACAGAAGTGTCAGAAAGCTGGTCCGGAGAATTTACGCGCAGAGAAACGGAAGAATCTCACTGTAGCTGCTACAAAATGTGTAAAAATCACTGACATCTTCGCTGCTGTCTCCGCGTCCTGAGCAGCAGCAGACAGAGATGCAGGCTTGTGACAGAAACAGAGGAACAGACAGAGCGGGTAAGTTTAGAACATAAACAGGTAACGTTAGCAACATTAGGATAACACAGGGACTTTGAAGTGAAGGAGGTTACGTTAGTAAAGTTAGGACTACACAGGGACTTTGAGGTGATGGAGGTAACGTTAGGACTACACAGGGACTTTGAGGTGATGGGGGTGACGTTAGCTCTATTACATGATGAGTAATGGTGATTGATTAGTATCAATATTAATCGGTGTTTGCATACTTCCCAAAATCTGGCAGCCACTCCCTCTTATTCTGATAAAATAACAAACGGTCAAGACTGAGAAGTGTTGGATGAGCAGCAAGTGTACATTTTAGGCTGCATCATAACATTTTAGATATTTAGGTTAAAGCTGTGTTGAAAGGCTGCATAGTTTGAGTTTGTAGCCTCTATGCTGTGGTTCAACATGTTTTAAAAAGCAATAAAACAAGTGAAATAACAGATTTTAAAACTGATAAATAATAAGTAAAGCTTTGCAATTTAAGCATGACTAAAGTAAGTGTAAAAAAGTATAAAAGTAATATTAGCAAGATATATACCCACCCTGAATAAGAGTAAGAAGGAAGCACCTTTAACCTAAAGAATTAGAAGTGAGAAATTCAGAAAAAAACATATTAGAAATGATTTCAATAAAAAGGATAAAACATCAAATGAACTACACAGAGCAGACAAAAATGGTGGAGTTAATAATAGACACTAAACTAATGCTGTGCGGTATGACCAAAAATGCTTATCACGTATTTTCCAAGATTCTGGTGGTTTTACAGTAGTATTACACGGTATTTTTATTATTATTTTATTTATATATTTTTGCATGACTGGGCTTTTATATAGGCTGTGACTTACTCTTCTGTTTGGAGTACATTTAATAAAAAAAGGCTTTAAATTAAGGCTCTGATTAGTATTGGGTTTACTTTGCCCCACAAAAGAAACAGCTAAAGAACGTAAACAACAGACCTTAAAAAGAGATACGCCAGCAACTTTAACACAGTTTTCCTTACAAAACGAAATATTTTAATAAATAATTTAAGCTATTATAACAATTACAGTATTAAAATCAGCCACAATTCCCTGCTTTCACCCAGCTGGGAACAGCTAGTTAGAGTGACAGTATTTGAACACCCACCATGTTTCTACGGTTCAAAATTGCACAACGGTATACCGCATTAACCGGTATACTGCCCAGCACTACACTAAACTTCTTATATTTAATATGCTGATACATTATGCTTCTTTGTAACCCCAAATACATGAATTGCAAGTCGGTTGTGCACCGCTAATTATGAGGGGCCTGTCTAAACCAAAAAATGCCATGGCCGATTTTTTGTCCCAGTCCATCCCTGCAGACAAGGGACACTTAGGGAGGGAAACAACCAGGTGGGGTTACAAATAAGAACCAAGGTGACAACACTAAGCACTAGGGTGGGGCTAAGACCAGGTGGCTGTGCTTAGGAGCACAGGCAAGGAAGACAGCAACAAACAGTTGTGCAGGACAGGAACAGAAAAATACAATGCATACAGGGGTTAAAGTGAGACAGTTTATTAAAATACAGAGGTCAACATCTTTATTTGGGCATTTGTGCTCTTTATGGTCAAAAATCTGGTGCAGGTACTAAAAGAAGCAGTTTCTGGAAGTTGAAGCTGGAGACACCAATACAAAAATCTCAGTAACTGCAGACTTCATGTTTTAATGAACAGAAAAGAAATGAAAACTTTGTTAAAGCTCATCCTTTTTTGTTCTGATCCAAAAACAATCCAGTCCGTGATTCAGAATCCATGACATGATCAAATCTAAGAACTCTGTGAGGTCAGTCTGGTCAGTCTGCCTCGTTTTTTTTTTTCCGTTCCACTGCTTTTCTGTCTTCATTAACAGGTGTATCAGTTGCCAGAAGAGATCTGAACACCTGTCAGACTACTGGGGAACTGAAGCCCAGTAACCAGTTACGAGTTTTGCTAGATTCATTCACTAGGAGAGTTTCACTGGTCTCTTCCTGTCTGTCGGGTCAGTAGACTGTACAATCAACAGGTAAATTCAAGTTTATCTGTGATTGTCTATGATCTATATTAGGGGTCATTAATAGGCGGACCGCGGTCTGGGTCCTGACCCAGACGTTGTCCAATACGGAACCAAACCGATAAACTACAGAGAAGGATTTTATTTTAACAGTGTTTATTTAAAGGGGTGTAACCTTTCTTGTTCACACTGCAGCGACACGGCATCGCTCCCAATCACTTTATCCGCCTTTCTCTCGCCGCTTTGGGGCGCGTCGCCTGAAAAAGCACGGTTTTTAGTAGTAGTAGTAGTTTTTTTATCGCCCAGTGAGTCCTGCTAAACATCCAGTTCAGGACTAGCTGGGGTCTCTTAAAGCACAAAAAATCCTGAAAAAGCTGTACTATACCTCTCCTCCGTTGTCTCACTCTGTAGTTCAGCCTGTGGTGTGTGTGGTGCTGAAGCCCTGTTTGTCTACCGCTAGGGCTGTCCCTAACGATTATTTTTTAAACGATTATTCTAACGATTATTTATTTCGATTAGTCGACTAATCTATTTATTGAGAAACATATTTAAATAATTATTATTTTACGTTTTAAAGCAAACGATAAATTACTATATTAATATATAATAACAACAACAACACAAGCCTACTAAACCAAACCCCACACTTATAATCACTTACATGTACAACACGTTTAGATCTTTAACGCTAAAAATGGTAAGCTCCCATACACCACAACCGTGTGTTGCACTGTTTTCTGTGACGCTAGATTTTGTGACCACTGGCAAGTAGTTCTCAGCAGACCGGTGCACTGGCCGATTCGAAACGTGTTCGTTTCTAATGTTTACCCCGACTGGCCAAAACGGTTAAGTTTAGGGCTGAGGGTAAGGTGTAGGTATAGAAAGCTTCTGTTTTGCCAATGAACGCTCATAACCGTGAGCACTGGTCACAAAATTCCGACGGTGACAGAAAACGGTGCAACACCGCAGCGCCGACGGCGCTAGCTAAAATAACTTAAGGCAGCTAGCTTAACTAAACACCTGAACTTATGAATAATGCTACTGTTTCTGGAATCTGCGAAATGCCATGCACAAATATAAACCAAAAATGTATAATTTCTGCCTGTGGCAGGTTTAAAACCTTTGGTAGACAGCCTTAAGTCTTTTTAAGGACACCCGCGGAGACCCTGATGTAAACGGTAACTTACTGTGTGACCCTGTTGACATAGTGCTCCTGGATGTTTGCGCTTCAAGTCCTTTTGCACGTATGGCAGAGGACCACATTGTTGCCCTTTTGCGTGAAATGCTCCCAAACTTTAGATGCCCGCTGGCGTTTTTTTTGTAGCTGGAGATTGCTCTCCGGAGTCCATGCTCTCCTCTGCCCGAACCCGACATGACCCGAGGTCCGACCCGAAATCCGACCCGGGCTCCAGAAAATAGTCCGAGATGTAGGCGTCTGTTTTTTAATTATATTTTTATGTAAAAAAAAAATAACGAAAATAACGAAAACTGAAAGTGAAACTAAACTAATTTATTTACAAGCGCTGTTTTCACTACCGCAGTTCTACAGCGGGGGTGTTGTGCCGATTCTGTCCGCGAAGCGGGAGTCAGATTCAGCAGAGAGTCGGATTCGGCACAAACGCGGCGGCACCTCGCGGTGCGCGGTGTCAGTTGTAAGCGCTCGCGCTAGCCGCAAAATACGGCAGAAAACACTGAGGGAGCTGCAGAATTATGTATGGGACTAGAATATGAGCTCTCACCAGAACAAGCAAATCTCTCTCTCTCTCTCTGTGTGTGTCTCTCTCTCTCTCTCTCTCTCTCTCTCTCTCTCTCTCTCTCTCTGTGTCTCTCTCTCTCTGTGTGTGTGTCTCTCTCTCTCTCTCTCTCGCACGTGAACTCCTCCGCGTTTGACTTGCAGAACTGTGTTTAGCTGTTCTTAAAAATCATTTTAATTAAATAATAGTTCTATGCTTCTATGTTACCGTGTTAATTAACATAGTTCTGATCATATTTACGACGCGCCGACGCACGTTATGCAAATCGATGTATTTTCGTAATCGATGACGTCGATTATGTCGACGCGTCGCCCCAGCCCTATCTACCGCCCAGCGAAACTCGCTTCTCATTTGCATGAAAGTAAAAAAAAATATCCCAACTTTTTTCCCGCTCGCTTTGTCTCTTTTGCGCCGCTACCACTCCCAGAGTTCTCTGTTCTCTGCCGCCGCTCTCCATAGAAAATAGTAGGAGGCGGTGCGAAAAACGCATCATGTTGCTGCAGTGTGTGTTTTGCGGTGCAGTAAACGCACAGACCAATTACGTGTGGTGGAAGATCACCAAATCATCTCAGCCAGATATGTGCAGACTGCTGCTCCAGCTAGTGAATTGGGACGCAGCCTGGAAAAAACGCTTTTATAAAGAGATAGGAAGCCTGAGAACTGGCGGAAAAACGAGAACGGGCGGAAACTAAAGACACGCCGAGCGCGAGAGAGAGACAGGTGAGGAATGTACAAAAAATCTGTCCAGAAAGGCATTTAATTATTATTATATATTTTTTTCATCGTAGTTCAAACAACCTCAGGGGTCAGATGTTTCATACACACACACATATATATACATATATATATATATATATATATATATATATATATATATATATATATATATATATATATATATACTCACACACATACAGGATATAGGACTGAATCATAACACAAGTTGACATTGGCGACCTTGGGCTGTAGAAATTTTCTCCAGCTGGACCGTACTGATTTCTAATTTAATACCCCTGATCTATATCATCATATTCAGGATCTTAATGTTTTTATGGTATTTTTACAATTATTTTAAACACAATCATCTTTAATATATACAATAAAACAATATTACCACCCAGTATTTTCCATAATTCCTGGTATTTGCATATTTAGGAGTATTTTATCCTCTTCAGTAACACAGATGTTGTGGTGTATTGTAGAGAATTGTGTTGCGATGTATTGAGCATCACAGAATCACAGTATCGTAAAATCTTCATTATAATGAACAATGTATCGTGATAATATTTTAATGTGTGATGCCCTGTGATTTTCACTCACAGTTTTTCTTTACTCTACTGTTTTGCACATTGATTATAAAACTAAACTGAAACAAGTTTTTGCTAGGTGCAGAAAAGCCTTAATGAATGCCTTTAATTGACCCAGTTTGGTTCAAACACAATTTCCTCTCATCCCAAACACAGTTAATCAGCCAAGGCATGTTTGGTGTCCCATGGTGTTTCGATTTTAACACAAGAGCTAAAAGGCTAATCTAAATAAATAGCCTTTTATATCAACCTTGGAGCTCCGGTGCAAACTGAATAAGCAAGATTTGAATGCCAGTGTCAGAGATTGGAGCTGGGAGAACGAGATGTGGACATAAACACAGGTTATTTATTTATAATTTAAACAAACAATAAACCAAAACTAAATTCAAAACAAGATACAAGAACAGACAGGACTACTGGTATTAACACTGAATAAACTATCAAAACAGAAAACAAAGAAACAACAACCTGACTGACGTCAAACAAGCACAAGACCAGACAAATTAACACACGAAAACACAGGGGCTTGAATACACATGGAGGGAACAGAAAACCAGAAACACCTGGGAACAGGTGATGAGAGGGCGGAGCTGCACATGAACACAGGCGGGAGCACTGAAGACATGGGCGGAGACTTGGAGAGACACAGAGGCTGCGTCCAGAAACTTTTGCTACTCCTCCTCTCCTACTCCTCTTCTCCTACCCCTGGAAGAAGGTGGAGGAATCGAGGAGAGGAGGAGGAGGAATGGAGGGAAGGAGCTGTAATTGGGGAAATGGGACAGCTGATCCCTTTAAGATAGGATGTTGACTACTAGAGCTCCGCATACAAAAATAAAAATGAGAGATTAATAAACACAATTCCATATTTTAGAAATCATAACTTTGACAAGCATATCAAGCTTAAAAATGCAGCCAGATTAGCCATTGATGAAGGTCGCATATGTAAATATTAAATTATTTTAATAGTAAAATATGATTTCATTGAATGTAATAAAACAAATAACAAATATTAATAAATAACCAATATAATAATAAATATTATATTTTTCATACATGTTAAAGTGAAAAAATATTATATTAAACAGCATCCATGGGTCATTACTATCACACACAGTTAAATATTCAGATATTTCAATAAAATCCTGCTTACTCCCAGGCATTTTGGCCGCATTTCTTCGGCCAATGATAGATAGATTTATATCATGTTACAAATATGGGATCATTAATATAGTTTTACTGAGCATACAGCTTATCTAAATAAAAAATGATATTACTGCTTTACTGGCTGTTTAATTAGATAAATATTCTAGTTAATTAATATGCTTATGATTTATATTTGTGCGTTGCCTTCTCCATTCCTGCGTGCTCTGTGGGCGTGGATGCAGTGATGTAATTTGAAAATCCTTAAAAGTCTTCCGGAGTAGGATGCTCTGATGTATCCTCAATTTAAAGCCTCTTGGAGGAGGATTTTAAGTGGCTTCTTTCGCCTCCTACGGTATTCGGACAGGCGGAAAGATGGCGTCACAAAATCAGTTTCCGGGTCATGGAGGAGAGGAGGAGGATCGGTAGGAAAAAGGAGACACTTTTGGGGTTTTGGGACGCAGCCGGAGAGCCATGTGTTATAAGCATAGGCTAGGACAACAAAGAAAGGAGGGGAAAACATGAAGACTGACAAGGGACAGGACAAGAATGTGCCAAATATGTCTTGAATGAACCATTTCCGTAATTTTTTAAATATTTTTTGGAGATATTGTTGTCCTTTGGGCAAGAAATAGTGGACTAAATAGGTGAAAGGTGCTCCAGCTAGTTGGGACAATTGATAAATATCTGCTTAAATGATCAATGGATTGATGGATTGATACTGTCTACACATTGTATGCAATGGAAAAATTTACATTTGTGTTGCAATAAAAAAATATCTTTTTACCAAATATTGGGATAACTGGACCATAAATCTCCCAGGTGGTGAAACTGGCACATTGAAATAAACAGCTCCATATAAGATTTATATACAACACTATGTAAAAACTAGAAAAGGCAAAGTTCGTGAACGAACTTTAAGTTGGCTTGGAAAAGTACGCTAATAACGTTGAAAAGTTAAAATGGTTGCTAAGTGGTTGCTAGGCAGTTGTGATCATTTCTAAAGTGGTTGCTAAGCGTTTGCTAGGCAGTTGCTAATGTTTTCCAGGTGGTTGCTAAGGTGTTGCTAAGCGGTTGCTAGGCAGTTGCTAACGTATTCCACATGGTTGCTAAGTGGTTGCTAGGTGGTTGCTAAGCAGTTGCTAATGTTTTCCAAGAGGTGGCTAAAGTGTAGCTAACTGGTTGCTAGGCAGTTGCTATCATTTCTAAAGTGGTTGCTAAGCGGCTGCTAGGCAGTTGCTAACATATATTCCACATGGTTGCTAAGTGGTTGCTAGGCAGTTGCTAACATTTTCCAGGTGGTTGCTAAGATGTTGTTAAGTGGTTGCTAGGCAGTTGCTATAATTTCTAAAGTGGTTGCTAGGCAGTTGCTAACGTTTTCCTAGTGGTTGCTAAGGTGTTGCTAAGCAGTTGCTAGGCAGTTGCTATCATTTCTAAAGTGGTTGCTAGGCAGTTGCTAACATTTTCCTAGTGGTTGCTAAGGTGTTGCTAAGTGGTTGCTAGGCAGTTGCTATCATTTCTAAAGTGGTTGCTAAGCTGTTGCTAGGCAGTTTCTAATGTTTTCCAGGTGGTTGCTAATGTGTTGATAACTGGTTGCTAGGCAGTTGCTATAATTTCTAAAGTGGTTGCTAAGTGGTTGCTAGGCAGTTGCTAATGTATTCCAGGTGGTTACTAAGTGGTTGCTAGGCAGTTGCTAACATTTTCCAGGTGGTTGCTAAGGTGTTGCTAAGTGGTTGCTAGGCAGTTGCTAACGTTTTCCAGGTGGTTGCTAAGGTGTTGCTAAGCGGTTGCTAGGCAGTTGCTAAGCAATTGCTAACGTTTTCCAGGTGGTGGCTAAAGTGTAGCTAACTGGTTGCTAGGCAGTTGCTATCTTTTCTAAAATGGTTGCTAAGAGGTTGCTAGGCAGTTGCTAACATATTCCACATGGTTGCTAAGTGGTTGCTAGGCAGTTGTGATCATTTCTAAAGTGGTTGCTAAGCAGTTGCTAGGCAGTTGCTAACGTTTTCCAGGTGGTTGCTAAGGTGTTGCTAAGCGGTTGCTAGGCAGTTGCTAACATATTCCACATGGTTGCTAAGTGGTTGCTAAGTGAGTTGCTAACGTTTTCCAGGTGGTTGCTAATGTGTTGTTAACTGGTTGCTAGGCATTTGCTAACTATTCCACATGGTTGCTAAGTGGTTGCTAGGCAGTTGCTAACGTTTTCCAGGTGGTTGCTAAGGTGGTTGCTAAGGTGTTGATAAGTGGTTGCTAAGCCCTGGCTGGGGTGCCGGGGTGTCCAAACTTTTGACTGATAGCTGCTCCATACAGCAGCTCCTCCATTCACTCACAGTACTGGAGGAGCAGGGGAGAGAAGGGGTTCCGTGCGCAGAGCTGCTCGTGGGCCCCCCATTCATTTCTATAGGAAAACTTCGTACGACATTTGTACGAAAACCGTACGACGTATCGTTTTCGGAAAGAACGCGGTAAGTTCTATAGACCGTCCGATTTTTGTCTTTGTATGTCAAAAATTGTTACCTACACAGACGTTCAAAGTTGTCCCCCATTCATTTCCTATGGAAAAAAAAAGCGTACATTTACGAAGTTTTTACGAAAACCGTACGATGTATCGCTTAAAAAAGCACACGCAACCTATTCGGGTATAGGTCCTACGATACTGCAAAATTTTGTGATTCTACGTCAAAAGCCCTAGGAGGAGTAGTCGATTAAATTTTGCGAAGAGAATAATAATAAAAAGTAGAACTAGAAAAGGTAAAGTTCGTGAACGAACTTTAAGTTGGCTTGGAAAAGAACGCTAATAACGTTAAAAAGTTAAAATGGTTGCTAAATGCTAAATGCCAAAAACACGGAAATCTAAAAATGTTTGGTTAAACGTTGAAATCTAAAAATGTTTGGTTAAACGCTGAAAACTAAAAATGTTTGGTTAAACCCTGAAATCTAAAAACATTTGGATAAATGCTAAAATCTTGAAAGTGGTTGCTAGGCAGTTGCTAACGTATTACAGGTGGTTGCTAAGCTGTTGCTAAGCGGTTGCTAGTTATTTGCTAATGTATTACACATGGTTGCTAAGTGGTTGCAAGGCGGTTGCTAAACAGTTGCTTACGTTTTCCAGGTGGTGGCTAAAATGTAGCTAACTGGTTGCTAGGCAGTTGCTAAGTGGTTGCTAGGCAGTTGCTAACGTTTTCCAGGTGGTTGCTAAGTGGTTCCTAGGCAGTTGCTAATGTTTTCCAAGTGGTTGCTAAGTGGTTGCTAGGCAGTTGCTAACATATTCCAGGTGGTTGCTAGGCAGTTGCTAAGTGGTTGCTAGGCAGTTGCTAACGTTTTCCAAGTGGTTGCTAGGCAGTTGCTAAGTGGTTGCTAGGCAGTTGCTAACGTTTTCCAGGTGGTTGCTAAGTGGTTGCTAGGCAGTTGCTAACATATTCCAGGTGGTTGCTAGGCAGTTGCTAAGTGGTTGCTAGGCAGTTGCTAACGTTTTCCAGGTGGTTGCTAAGTGGTTGCTAGGCAGTTGCTAACGTATTCCAGGTGGTTGCTAGGCAGTTGCTAACGTTTTCCAGGTGGTTGCTAAGTGGTTGGTAGGCAGTTGCTAACGTTTTCCAGGTGGTTGCTAAGTGGTTGCTAGGCAGTTGCTAACGTTTTCCAGGTGGTTGCTAGGCAGTTGCTAAGTGGTTGCTAGGCAGTTGCTAACGTTTTCCAAGTGGTTGCTAGGCAGTTGCTAAGTGGTTGCTAGGCAGTTGCTAACATTTTCCAGGTGGTTGCTAAGTGGTTGCTAGGTAGTTGCTAACATATTCCAGGTGGTTGCTAGGCAGCTGCTAAGTGGTTGCTAGGCAGTTGCTAACGTTTTCCAGGTGGTTGCTAAGTGGTTGCTAGGCAGTTGCTAACGTTTTCCAGGTGGTTGCTAGGCAGTTGATAAGTGGTTGCTAGGCAGTTGCTAACGTTTTCCAAGTGGTTGCTAGGCAGTTGCTAAGTGGTTGCTAGGCAGTTGCTAACGTTTTCCAGGTGGTTGCTAAGTGGTTGCTAGGCAGTTGCTAACGTTTTCCAGGTGGTTGCTAGGCAGTTGCTAAGTTGTTGCTAGGCAGTTGCTAACGTTTTCCAGGTGGTTGCTAAGTGGTTGCTAGGCAGTTGCTAACGTATTCCAGGTGGTTGCTAGGCAGTTGCTAAGTGGTTGCTAGGCAGTTGCTAACGTTTTCCAGGTGGTTGCTCAGTGGTTGCTAGGCAGTTGCTAACGTTTTCCAGGTGGTTGCTAAGTGGTTGCTAGGCAGTTGCTAACGTATTCCAGGTGGTTGCTAGGCAGTTGCTAAGTGGTTGCTAGGCAGTTGCTAACGTTTTCCAAGTGGTTGCTAGGCAGTTGCTAAGTGGTTGCTAGGCAGTTGCTAACGTTTTCCAGGTGGTTGCTAAGTGGTTGCTAGGCAGTTGCTAACGTTTTCCAGGTGGTTGCTAGGCAGTTGCTAAGTGGTTGCTAGGCAGTTGCTAACGTTTTCCAAGTGGTTGCTAGGCAGTTGCTAAGTGGTTGCTAGGCAGTTGCTAACGTTTTCCAGGTGGTTGCTAAGTGGTTGCTAGGCAGTTGCTAACATTTTCCAGGTGGTTGCTAGGCAGTTGCTAAGTTGTTGCTAGGCAGTTGCTAACGTTTTCCAGGTGGTTGCTAAGTGGTTGCTAGGCAGTTGCTAACGTTTTCCAGGTGGTTGCTAAGGTGTTGTTAAGTGGTTGCTAGGCAGTTGCTAACGTTTTCCAGGTGGTTGCTAAGGTGGTTGCCAAGCAGTTAATAGGTGGTTGCTAAGCCCTGGCTGGGGTGCCGGGGTGTCCAAACTTTTGACTGATAGCTGCTCCATACAGCAGCTCCTCCATACACTCACAGTACTGGAGGAGCAGGGGAGAGAAGGGGTTCCGTGCGCAGAGCTGCTCGTGTGCGAGATGGAACTTTGGGCCCCCCATTCATTTCTATGGGGAAACTTCGTACGACATTTGTACGAAAAGCGTACGACGTATCGTCGAAACGTTTACATTTTCGGAAAGAACGCGGTACGGTCTATAGACCGTCCGATTTTTGTATTTGTATGTCAAAAATTGTGGCGGTTACGGACGTTTAAAATTTGGCCCCATTCATTCCTATGGGAAAAAAATGCGTACGTTTACGAAGTTTTTACGAAAACCGTACGATATATCGCTTCAAAAAGCACAAGCAACCTGAACCGCTATAGGTACTACGATACTGTAAAATTTCGTGATTCTACGTCAAAAGCTGTAGGAGGAGTAGCGTACAACAAAAAAAGCGCGGAATAATAATAATAATAATAATAATAATAATAACTAGAAAAGGAAAGTTCGATAACGAACTTTAAGTTGGCTTGGAAAAGTACGTTAATAACGTTGAAAAAGTTAAAATGGTTGCTAAGATATTTGTGTCTAAAGCGTGTGAAGAGTGGTTGCTTTGCTGTTGACTTTCAGCTAAATGTTAAAGTCCAAAAAGTTTTGGCTAACATGGTGAAAAGCTAATAATTGTCTTATAAAGTAATATAAACACTTTACTTTATATATACCTATATAAAGTAAAGTGTTGCTAAGTGGTTGCTAGGTAGTTACTAGGCAGTTGCTAATGTATTCCACATCGTTGCTCAGTGTTTGCTAATTGGTTGCTAAGCAGATTCTTACATATTCCAGGTGGTTGCTAAGCTGTTGCTAACTGGTTGCTAGGCAATTGCTAATGTATTCCACATGGTTTCCAAGTGGTTGCTAAGGTGTTGATATGGTATCCGGGTTGGTTGCTAAGGTGTTGCTAGGTGGTTGCTAAGGTGTTGCTATGGTATCCAGGGTGGTTGGTAAGGTGTTGCTAGGTGGTTGCTAAGGTGTTGCTATGGTATCTGGGGTGTTGCCAAGGTGTTGCTAAGGTGTTGCTAGGTGGTTGCTAGGGTGTTGATATGGTATCTGGGGTGGTTGCTAAGGTGTTGCTAGATGGTTGCTAAGGTGTTGCTATGGTATCTGGGGTGGTTGCTAAGGTGTTGCTAGGTGGTTGCTAAGGTGTTGTTATGGTATCCTGGGTGGTTGCTAAGGTGTTGCTAGGTGGTTGCTAGGCGGTTGCTAAGGTGTTGTTATGGTATCCGGGGTGGTTGCTAAGATGTTGCTAGGTGGTTGCTAAGGTGTTGCTATGGTATCCGGGGTGGTTGCTAAGGTGTTGCTAGGTGGTTGCTAAGGTGTTGCTATGGTATCTGGGGTGGTTGCTAAGGTGTTGCTAGGCGGTTGCTAAGGTGTTGCTAGGTGGTTGCTAAGGTGTTGCTATGGTATCTGTGGTGGTTGCTAAGGTGTTGCTATGGTATCCGGGTGGTTGCTAGGTGGTTGCTAACGTGTTGCTAGGCGGTTGCTAAGGTGTTGCTATGGTATCCAGGGTGGTTGCTAAGGTGTTGCTAGGCGGTTGCTAAGGTATTGCTATGGTATCCGGGGTGGTTGCTAAGGTGCTGCTAGGTGGTTGCAAGGTGGTTGCTAAGGTGTTGCTATGGTGTCTGGGGTGGTTCCTAAGGTGTTGCTAGGTGGTTGCTAAGGTGTTGCTATGGTATCTGGGGTGGTTGCTAAGGTGTTGCTAAGGTGTTGCTATGGTATCCAGGGTGGTTGCCAAGGTGTTGCTAGGTGGTTGCTAGGGTGTTGCTAGGCGGTTGCTAAGCGGTTGCTATGGTATCCAGGGTGGTTGCTAAGGTGTTGCTAGGTGGTTGCTAGGTGGTTGCTAAGGTGTTGCTAGGTGGTTGCTAAAGTGTTGCCATGGTATCCGGGGTGCTTGCTAAGGTGTTGCTAGGCGGTTGCTATGGTATCTGGGTTGGTTGCTAAGGTGTTGCTAGGTGGTTGCTAGGCGGTTGCCAAGGTGTTGCTATGGTATCCGAGGTGGTTGCTAAATGGTTACTAGGCAGTTGCTAACGTATTCCACATGGTTGCTAAGTGGTTGCTAGGCACTTGCTAATGTTTTCCAGGTGGTTGCTAAGGTGTTGCTAACTGGTTGCTAGGCAGTTGCTAACGTATTCCACATGGTTGCTAAGTGGTTGCTAGGCAGTTGTGATCATTTCTAAAGTGGTTGCTAAGTGGTTTCTAGGCAGTTGCTAACATTTTCCAGGTGGTTGCTAAGGTGTTGCTAACTGGTTGCTAGGCAGTTGCTAACATATTCCAGATGGTTGCTGAGCGGTTGTCATCATTTCTAAAGTGGTTGCTAGGCAGTTGCTAATGTTTACCAGGTGGTTGCTAAGGTGTTGATAACTGGTTGCTAGGCAGTTGCTAACATATTCCAGATGGTTGCTGAGCGGTTGTCATCATTTCTAAAGTGGTTGCTAGGCAGTTGCTAATGTTTACCAGGTGGTTGCTAAGGTGTTGATAACTGGTTGCTAGGTTGTTGCTATCATTTCTAAAATGGTTGAAGTAGAGAAAAAGAGAGAGTGTTAAATGTAGAAGTACAGAAAAAGGGAGAGCAAGAAATAAAGAAGTAGGGAGAAAATCGCGAGAAAAAGAGAAAGAACACGCGAGAATGTGAGAAAAAAAGTTGAGAGAAATATTGAGCGAGAAAAAGAGAATTAGAGAAAAAGGGACATCGAGAAATAAAGAAGTAGAGAAAGAAAGAGGAAGTAGTAGAGAGATAGATAGAAAGAGAAAGCAAGACATAGAAAAGTAGAGTGAAAGAGAAGTAGAGAGAAGAGCGAGAAATAAAGAAAGAGTAGAGAATAGAGAAATAGAAAAGTAGCGAGAAAGAGAAATTGAGACGTAGAGAGAGAGTGAGAAAGAGAGAAAGAAAGAGTGAGAAATAGAGAAGTAGAGAGTAAAAGAGAGAGTGAGAAATAGAGACGTAGAGAGAGAGTGAGAAAGAGAGTGAGAAATTCAGAAGTAGAGTGAGAAAGAGAGTGAGAAATAGAGAAGTAGAGAGCAAAAGAGAGTGAGAAATAGAGAAGTAGAGAGAGAGTGAGAAAGAGAGAAAGAGAGAGTGAGAAATAAAGAAATGTAAAGAGCAAAAGAGAGAGTGAGAAATAGAGAAGTAGAGAGAGTGAGAAAGAGAGTGTGAGAAATAGAGACGTAGAGAGAGTGAGAAAGAAAGAGTGAGAAATAGAGACGTAGAGAGTGAGAAAGAGAGAGTGAGAAATAGAGAAGTAGAGAGCAAAAGAGAGAGTGAGAAGTAGAGAGCAAAAGAGAGAGCGAGAAGTAGAGAGCAAAAGAGAGAGTGAGAAATAGAGAAGTAGAAAGCAAAAGAGAGTGAGAAATAGAGAAGTAGAGAGCAAAAGAGAGTGTGAGAAGTAGAGAGCAAAAGAGAGAGTGAGAAATAGAGAAGCAGAGAGCAAAAGAGAGAGTGAGAAGTAGAGAAGTAGAGAGCAAAAGAGAGAGTGAGAAGTAGATAAGTAGAGAGCAAAAGAGAGAGTGAGAAATAGAGACGTAGAGAGAGAGTGAGAAAGAGAGAGTGAGAAATAGAGAAGTAGAGAGCGAAAGAGAGTGAAAAGTAGAGAGAGTGAGAAAGAGAGAGTGAGAGAAGTAGAGAGAGAGTGAGAAAGAGAGAGTGAGAGAAGTAGAGAGAGAGTGAGAAAGAGAGAGTGGTTGCTAAACAGTTAATAGGTGGTTGCAAAGCGCTGGCTGAGGTGCCCGGGGTGTCCAAACTTTTGACTGATAGCTGCTCCATACAGCAGCTCCTCCATACACTCACAGTACTGGAGGAGCAGGGGAGAGAAGGGGTTCCGTGCGCAGAGCTGCTCGTCTGTGAGATGGAACTCTGGGCCCCCCATTCATTTCTATGGGAAAACTTCGTACGACAATTGTACGAAAACCGTACGTCGTATCGCTTCGCAATCTTTTATTAATTTAAAGATCTTGATAAGATCTATTAGCTCGCCGAATTTGGTCTCCGTATCTCAAAAATTGTGACCGTCGCGGACGTTCAAAATTCTCCCCCATTCATTCCTATGGGGAAAAAATGCGTACGTTTACGAAGTTTTTACGAAAACCGTACGATAAATCGCTCCAAAAAGCACAAGCAACGTAATTCACTATAGGTCCTACGATCCGTGAAAGTTTCGTGATTCTACGATAAAAGCTCTAGGAGGAGTAGCGTACAGAAAAAAAGGCGTAAGAATAATAATAATAACTAGAAAAGGTAAAGTTCGTGAACGAACTTTAAGTTGGCTTGTAAAAGAACGCTAATAACGTTAAAAAGTTAAAATGGTTGCTAAACGCTAAATGCCAAAAACACGGAAATCTAAAAACGTTTGGTTAAACGTTGAAATCTAAAAATGTTTGGTTAAACGCTGAAAACTAAAAATGTTTGGTTAAACCCTGAAATCTAAAAACATTTGGATAAATGCTAAAATCTTGAAAGTGGTTGCTAGGCAGTTGCTAACATCTTACAGGTGGTTGCTAAGCTGTTGCTAAGCGGTTGCTAGTTATTTGCTAATGTATTACACATGGTTGCTAAGTGGTTGCAAGGCGGTTGCTAAACAGTTGCTTACGTTTTCCTAGTGGTTGCTAAGGTGTTGCTAAGTGGTTGCTAGGCAGTTGCTATCGTTTCTAATGTGGTTGCTAAGCTGTTGCTAGGCTGTTTCTAACGTTTTCCTGGTGGTTGCTAAGGTGTTGCTAACTGGTTGCTAGGCAGTTGCTATAATTTCTAAAGTGGTTGCTAAGTGGTTGCTAGGCCGTTGCTAACGTTTTCCAGGTGGTTGCTAAGGTGTTGCTAAGTGGTTGCTAGGCAGTTGCTAACGTTTTCCAGGTGGTTGCTAAGGTGTTGCTAACTGGTTGCTAGGCAGTTGCTATAATTTCTAAAGTGGTTGCTAAGTGGTTGCTAGGCAGTTGCTAACGTTTTCCTAGTGGTTGCTAAGGTGTTGCTAACTGGTTGCTAGGCAGTTGCTATAATTTCTAAAGTGGTTGCTAAGTGATTGCTAGGCAGTTGCTAACGTTTTCCAGGTGGTTGCTAAGGTGTTGCTAACTGGTTGTGGTGTGGGTTGTGGTTGTGGGTTGTGTGTGTGTGGTGTTGAGCGTGTGTGGTGTTGAGCGTGTGTGGTGTGGGGCGTGTGTGGAGAGCATGGTGTGGTGTGGCAAAGGTGTTGCTAACTGGTTGTGGTGTGGACTGTAGAGTGTGTGTGGTGTGGAGTGTGTTGGGTGTGGAGTTTGTGGGGTGTGTAGAGTACGTGGTGTGGTGTGGGGTGTGCGGTGGAGTGTGTGTGTGTGGTATGGAGTGTGTGTGGTGTGGGGTGTGTCAGGTGTGGAGTGTGTGTGGTGTGGGGTAGGTGTGGTGTGAACTGTGTGTGGTATGTGTGGGGTGGAGTATGTATGGTGTGGGGTGTATGTGGTGTGGAGTGTGTGGTGTGGTGTATGTGTGGTGGAGTGTGGGGTGTGTGTCAGGTGTGGAGTGTGTGTGGTGTGGGGTATGTGTGGTGTGAACTGTGTGTGGTATGTGTGGGGTGGAGTGTGTATGGTGTGGGGTATGTGAGCTGTGGAGTGTGTGCGTGGTATGGAGTGTGTGGGGTGTGGGGTATGTGTGGTGTGAAGTGTGTGTGGTGTGGGGTATATGAGCTGTGAAGTGTGTGTGGTTTAAAGTGTGTGTGGTGTGGAGTGTGTGGTGTGGGGTGTGAATTGTGTGTGGTATGTGTGGGGTGGAGTGTGTGTGGTGTGGGCTATGTGAGCTGTGGAGTGTGTGTGGTTTAAAGTGTGTGTGGTGTGGGGTTTGTGTGGTGTGGAGTGTGTGTGGTGTGGGGTATGGGTGGTTTGAAGTGTGTGTGGTGTGGGGTATGTGTGGTTTGAAGTGTGTGTGATGTGGGGTTTGTGTGGTTTGAAGTGTGTGTGGTGTGGGGTATGTGTGGTTTGAAGTGAGTGTGGTGTGGGGTATGTGTGGTTTGAAGTGAGTGTGGTGTGGGGTGTGTGTGGTTTGAAGTGTGTGTGGTGTGGGGTTTGTGTGGTTTGAAGTGTGTGTGGTGTGGGGTTTGTGTGGTGTGGAGTGTGTGTGGTGTGGGGTATGTGTGGTTTGAAGTGTTTGTGGTGTGGGGTATGTGAGCTGTGGAGTGTTTGTGTGGTATGGAGTGTGTGGGGTATGTGAGCTGTGGAGTGTGTGTGATTTAAAGTGTGTGTGGTGTGGGGTTTGTGTGGTGTGAAGTGAGTGTGGTGTGGGGTATGTGTGGTTTGAAGTGTGTGTGGTGTGGGGTATGTGTGGTTTGAAGTGTGTGTGGTGTGGGGTTTGTGTGGTTTGAAGTGTGTGTGGTGTGGGGTATGTGTGGTTTGAAGTGAGTGTGGTGTGGGGTATGTGTGGTTTGAAGTGAGTGTGGTGTGGGGTATATGTGGTTTGAAGTGAGTGTGGTGTGGGGTATGTGTGGTTTGAAGTGAGTGTGGTGTGGGGTATGTGTGGTTTGAAGTGAGTGTGGTGTGGCGTATGTGTGGTTTGAAGTGAGTGTGGTGTGGGGTATGTGTGGTTTGAAGTGTGTGTGGTGTGGGGTATGTGAGCTGTGGAGTGTGTGTGGTATGGAGTTTGTGGGGTGTGGGGTATGTGTGCTGTGGAGTGTGTGGGGTGTGGGGTATGTGTGGTGTGGAGTGTGTGTGGTGTGGGGTATGTGAGCTGTGGAGTGTGTGTGGTTTAAAGTGTGTGTGTGGTGTGGGGTTTGTGTGGTGTGGAGTGTGTGTGGTGTGGGGTATGTGTGGATTGAAGTGTGTGTGGTGTGGGGTATGTGTGGTTTGAAGTGTGTGTGGTGTGGGGTTTGAAGTGTGTGTGGTGTGGGGTTTGTGTGGTGTGGAGTGTGTGTGGTGTGGGGTATGTGTGGTTTGAAGTGTGGTTTAAAGTGTGTGTGGTGTGGGGTATGTGTGGTGTGGAGTGTGTGGGGTGGAGTTTGTTTGGTGTGGGGTATGTGTGGTGTGGAATGTGTGTAAGGTGTGGTGTGGACTGTGTGTGGTGTGCTGTGTGTGTAGTGTTGTATTGGTTCTGGTGTGGGTTGTGTTCAGCAGTATCTTCTCCATACAGATACAGTACTGAGGAGCAGGGCAGAGAGGGGGGCCGTGCGCAGGATCGGCTGGTGTGTGTGAGATGGCCAACATTCCGCCCATTCATTCCTATGGGGAAAGTTCGTACGATAATTTTACGAAAACCGTAAATCGTATCGGTGAGATCAGCATATCGTCTGAAACGTCTCTGCAAGTTCTGTATGTCTTGTGAATTTCGTGGTTCTAGCTCAAAAATTGTGACTTTTAGAGCCGTTTGAAAAAAGTGTGAATGGAAGTCTATGGGAAAAAATCTGACTTTGGCGGACCACCGATCGGACCCTGGTGGTCCGATCACTTAGAAAAGCACAAGCACACCCCGCGGCAATAGGTTCTATCATCTTGTGAAGTTTGGTGGTTCTAGCTTGAAAACTGTAGGAGGAGAAACTGTTTATAAAAAGTTTATAGAATAATAATAATAATAAGATTACGAAGAACAGTAAGTTGGCTTTTCCAAGCCAACTTAATAATAAGAAGAAAACGAAGAACAATAAGTTGGCTTTTCCAAAGCCAACTTAATAACTAGAAAAGGTAAAGTTCGTGAACGAACTTTAAGTTGGCTTGGAAAAGAACGCTAATAACGTTAAAAAGTTAAAATGGTTGCTAAGCTTTTTCCGTCTGAAGAGTGTGAAGAGTCATTGATATGGTGTTAACTTTTGGCTAAACGCTAAATGCTAAAAACGCTGAAATCTAAAAACATTTGGTTAAACGCTGAAATCTAAAAACATTTGGTTAAACGCTGAAATCTAAAAACGTTTGGTTAAACGCTGAAATCTAAAAACGTTTGGTTAAACACTGAAATCTAAAAACGCTTGTTTAAATGCTGAAATCGTAAAACTTTTGGTTAAACTTTTGGTTGCAAATGTGTTGCTAGGCAGTTGCTATCATTTCTGAAAAGGTTGCTAAGCTGTTGCTAGGCAGTTGCTAATGTTTTCCAGGTGGTTGCTAAGCTATTGCTAACTGGTTGCTAGGCAATTGCTAACATATACCAGGTAGTTGCTAAGGTGTTGCTAGGTGGTTGCTAGGGTGTTGCTAGGTTGTTGCTAAGGTGTTGCTATGGTATCTGGGGTGGCTGCTAAGATGTTGATACGTGGTTGCTAGGGTGTTGCTATGGTATCCGGGGTGGTTGCTAAGGTGTCGCTAGGTGGTTGCTAGGGTGTTGCTAGGTGGTTGCTAAGGTGTTGCTATGGTATCTGGGGTGGTTGCTAAGGTGTTTCTAAGTGGTTGCTAGGTGGTTGCTAAGGTGTTGCTATGGTATCCAGGGTGGTTGCTAAGATGTTGCTAGGTGGTTGCTAAGGTGTTTCTATGGTATCTTGGGTGGTTGCTAAGGTGTTTCTAGGTGGTTGCTAGGTGGTTGCTAAGGTGTTGCTATGGTATCCGGGTTGGTTGCTAAGATGTTGCTAGGTGGTTGCTAAGGTGTTGCTATGGTATCTGGGGTGGTTGCTAAGGTGTTTCTAGGTGGTTGCTAGGTGGTTGCTAAGGTGTTGCTATGGTATTCGGGGTGGTTGCTAAGATGTTGCTAGATGGTTGCTAAGGTGTTGCTATGGTATCCGGGGTGGTTGCTAAGGTGTTGCTAGGTGATTGCTAGCTGGTTGCTAAGATGTTGCTAGGTGGTTGCTAAGGTGTTGCTATGGTATCTGGGGTGGTTGCTAAGGTGTTGCTAGGCGGTTGCTAGGTGGTTGCTAGGGTGTTGCTATGGTCTCCGGGGTGTTTGCTAAGGTGTTGCTAGGTGGTTGTTAAGGTGTTGCTAGGTGGTTGCTAAGGTGTTGCTATGGTATCTGGGGTGGTTGCTAAGGTGTTGCTAGGTGATTGCTAGCTGGTTGCTAAGGTGTTGCTTTGCGGTTGCTAAGGTGTTGCTATGGTATCTGGGGTGGTTGCTAAGGTGTTGCTAGGCGGTTGCTAGGTGGTTGCTAGGGTGTTGCTATGGTCTCCGGGGTGTTTGCTAAGGTGTTGCTAGGTGGTTGCTAAGGTGTTGCTAGGTGGTTGCTAAGGTGTTGCTATGGTATCTGGGGTGGTTGCTAAGGTGTTGCTAGGTGGTTGCTAAGTGGTTGCTAGGTGGTTGCTAAGGTGTTGCTATGGTATCTGGGGTGGTTGCTAAGGTGTTTCTAGGTGGTTGCTACGTGGTTGCTAAGGTGTTGCTATGGTATCTGGGGTGGTTGCTAAGGTGTTGCTAGGTGGTTGCTAGGTGGTTGCTAGGGTGTTTCTAGGTGGTTGCTAAGGTGTTGCTATGGTATCCAGGGTGGTTGCTAAGGTGTTGCTAGGTGGTTGCTAGGCAGTTGCTATCATTTCGAAAGTGGTTGCTAAGTGGTTGCTAGGCAGTTGCTAATGTTTTCCAGGTGGTTGCTAAGTGGTTGCTAACTGGTTGCTAGGCAGTTGCTATAATTTCTAAAGTGGTTGCTAAGTGGTTGCTATGCAGTTGCTATCGTTTTCCTAGTGGTTGTTAAGGTGTTGCTAAGTGGTTGCTAGGCAGTGGCTATAATTTCTAAAGTGGTTGCTAGGCAGTTTCTAACGTTTTCCTGGTGGTTGCTATGGTGTTGTTAAGTGGTTGCTAGGCAGTTGCTATCATTTCTAAAGTGGTTGCTAAGTGGTTGCTATGCAGTTGCTATCGTTTTCCTAGTGGTTATTAAGGTGTTGCTCAGTGGTTGCTAGGCAGTTGCTATAATTTCTAAAGTGGTTGCTAGGCAGTTTCTAACGTTTTCCTGGTGGTTGCTAAGGTGTTGCTAACTGGTTGCTAGGCGGTTGCTATAATTTCTAAAGTGGTTGCTAAGTGGTTGCTAGGACGTTGCTAATGTATTCCAGGTTGTTACTAAGTGGTTGCTAGGAAGTTGCTAATGTATTCCAGGTGGTTACTAAGTGGTTGCTAGGCAGTTGCTAACGTTTTCCAGGTGGTTGCTAAGGTGTTGCTAAGTGGTTGCTAGGCAGTTGCTAACGTTTTCCAGGTGGTTGCTAAGGTGGTTGATAAGCAATTATTAGGTGGTTGCAAAGCCCTGGCTGGGGTGCCGGGGTGTCCAAACTTTTGACTGATAGCTGCTCCATACAGCAGCTCCTCCATACACTCACAGTACTGGAGGAGCAGGGGAGAGAAGGGGTTCCGTGCGCAGAGCTGCTCGTGTGTGAGATGGAACTCTGAGCCCCCCATTCATTTCTATGGGTAAACTTCGTACGACATTTGTACGAAAACCGTACGTCGTATCACTTCGCAACCTCCTATTAATTTAAAGATCTCGATAAGATCTATAAGCTCGCCGAATTTGGTGTTCGTGTCTCAAAAATTGTGGCAGTTACGGACGTTTAAAATTTGGCCCCATTCATTCCTATGGGAAAAAAATGCGTACGTTTACGAAGTTTTTACGAAAACCGTACGATATATCGCTTCAAAAAGCACAAGCAACCTGAACCGCTATAGGTCCTACGATACTGTAAAATTTCGTGGTTCTACGTCAAAAGCTGTAGGAGGAGTAGCGTACAACAAAAAAAGCGCGGAATAATAATAATAATAATAAGAAGATTACGAAGAACAATAAGTTGGCTTTTCCAAGCCAACTTAATAAGAAGATTACGAAGAACAATAAGTTGGCTTTTCCAAGCCAACTTAATAAGAAGATTACGAAGAACAAGAAGTTGGCTTTTCCAAGCCAACTTAACAAGTAATTCGATAAATGTTTTATCCGAAAAATCTCCTTACAAGCATGTTGGCACTCTATTGGATCTGTTAGATAACCATTATTTTATTTATTTTTTTTTCTCTTTGCATTTATTATTTTTTTTCTTTTTCTATTTCCTCTTTGATATATTTTTTAAAAAATGTTCCAAAAAAAAAAGGCAGAAACCGTTCCACTCACAGTTTAGCCACTAAGGTTTAGAAAACAAACCCAACATGCAGCCTAAAAAGCATGCAGGACTGATTGGTTTAGAAATGGTGCACAGAACCACTAAACACAGTTTCCAAACACTGAAATAAAGTGCCGGCAGGGCAGGACAGAACAAGGCCCACCGAGTAAACAGATGTTTCGCTGTGATGTGCGACATTTGCGTGCTGAATGGAGCATTGGGCTTGCAATGTTGTGCCACGTCTCCAAACATCTATTGCTTAATGGGCATGTCATGAACAGCAGGTGGCATATTTGGGCTCTGTAACAATTACAAACGAGAAGATGTTTAGATTGAATTGGATTTGAATTGAACACAGTTTGCAAATTAAGTATCTGAGCATTTGCGACTCCGTCTTGCTTAAATAGGATCCAATCTTCCATCCTGAGTTTAAAAGATTAGTTTTATTGCACTGGCATACTGCACCCCTTTATTCACAGTGCACAGTGCATCTGAAGACATACAGGGGAGCTGAACGCAAGAATGATTATAAGAGGTGTCCACAAACATTTGGACACATAGCATAGATAAACAGATTACAAGTACTGGCATAGGCTATTATAGTGTTAAAACATTATGTATTTGAATTATACTGTATATAAGCATTATAAAGCATTGCTTTACAAATAGGCCTGTCACTATAAGATTTTTTTGTGGCGATATATTGTCCCAGAAATTATTGCGATACATGATATTTTTGTAATTTTAAGACTATTAAATGCCACTGACATAATGATAACAGAATAGCATAACAAAGTATTTATACACTTTTTAAAGACATCAAAAATTTAAATAGGGGGTGCCTCGATTGTTGTTAGGCTGGAGGGGTAGGTTATGGTTAGGGGAAGGGACAGGGCTTTTTAGGCCTTCATACAGATATTTTTCAGAGGCACACTTCAAACTGAGGGGTATGTGAATCACTGGTAAGATGGCACTGTCACAAGCGACCAAAGAAACCCACAAATTTCAGTATTTTCCTTGTTAAAAGTAATGATTAGCACTTTATTACCAGAGTTTAATGTGTACTTTCAATGTTTTATGGCTGAATTCTTCTAAACAAGCAAAAATAGATCACTAGTAGTTTGTCTCAGTTGCTAGCTAGCTTACTTTTTTCCGTTCCACCTTAAATGGTGCTACAGACGGCAGGGGCTGCAGCTTTTAAGGCAGAATAGAAAAATCAAATAAAGGCCAATCAAAGCTAATTTTAGCTCCCCATCACAGCAGAGAAAAATAATAACTAGAAAAGTGCATTTCCTGAAGGAACGCAGGATGTTTGCGCAGCTAAACTGGCTCTTACTGCTGTGGTGCATATGGTGGTTGCTAAGGTGTTGCTTAGTGGTTCCTAGGTGGTTGCTACAGTATCCATGATGGTTGCTTATGTTTTTGTAAGTGGCTGCTAAGGTGTTGCTATGGTATCCATGGTGTTTGCTATGGTATTGCTAAGTGGTGGCAAGGTGGTTGCTAAGGTGTTGCTAAGTGGTAGCTAAGATGTTGCTATGGTATCCGTAGTGGTTGGTATGTCTCCAATACATCAACCCTCCCAATTACAGACATTGACGGCCAGTAAACGACCAGAGAAGGTCACTGAAATGCACTACTTTTCTTCAGTAGACAAAATGCAGCTTCTGGAGATCATCACTACTGAGAAAACACCAAAGGACACCGTAGCAAGATCATCACTGTGGTTAGGGACGGACTCGGCTTCTACACCACTAGATGCTTACCTCCCATGTTGACTGAATCCCTCAGACTCCTGCAGAAAGGAATGGACATCAAAAAACTGGAATTACTAACCAAAAGCTTTGGGTTTCCAATAGGTGCTGCTGCTCTGGCAGAAGAAGTGAGTGTTGACAGCATCATCGAGGTCAGCCAGGAACTGGGCAAAACTTTCAGCCCTACAATCTGTGACACTTCATATTCTCAAGGCAATGGTGGAAAAAATGTACACAGGTCACAAATCTGGTAAGGGATTATTATTATTATTATTTTTTTTTATTTTACGTCTACTGGCCTGGGTTCAAAGAAGGGCAGGAGAACATCATCATCCATACGATTCTGCAGTCTTTCAAGCTGATGAGATCAAAGCCCAAAGTATGGTCAGATTCAGATTTAGTATTGCCACCTGTGTCTGACAAAACAACAAGGACACTGTCATACTGACAGCTGCTCACATATATACGGTTAATGTAACAGAATCAGAGACAGTTTGAGAAGTAGGGTTGTTTAAAGCTGTGAATATTTTAAATACATTAATTATGAGAAGGAACTGCTGCTCACCTGCTTATCTTAGTACTGGTTGGAGGTTTGCTTGTGCTTCCTTCTACATCCTCTTTGCCAAAAAGGTTAAGGAGGGATAGCACACCAGATGGAAAACAAGGAAAGGAGATGCCTATCATGGGTGTTTTCTTATCTTCACTTATATCTCTTAAGATTATACACAGTAAATGTCTATAGAGTTGTTTTAAATGTGGTGATGTCGAATCTGATGTGCTCTCTCTCTTTAATATTTGATTCAAGATCCGTAGGAGCCCCCTGTACTGATTGGATAGTAGTCACATGATCCCACAGCACCAATGTGCACAATAGTGCACTTTAACAAGAAAAAAAGACATATTTAATGCAGGCAGAAAAAGTATAAATAATCAGTTAAACTAATCTAGTGAAAACCTGGACATTAAAGAGTTTTTTTTTTTTCCGGGACCAAATATTAAAAAGGTTTTCCTGGGAAAACCGGGACAGGTGGGAACCCTAGCCAGATTGCACAGATTGTTTCCTTTCTTAATATAAAAAAGACCTTTCTAATTGGCTGATGGCGTGCATCAGATGGTAAATGAAACAACTCTGCAGAATTGTGGGTGTTCAGGAACTGAATTTGACCCCTGCATAAAAGGGAACTCATATACATAGACAATTTTATACCAGGTACAAAAAATTCTAGAACGTATCCCTTTACACCAGCTTAATTCTCTCATTAAGATCAAGGTCAGGGCATTCACAGATTTTAGTAACTGCAGTTTTATCTTTGCCTCTTGAAGGTATGTGAATAACAGCAGGACCTCCACGCAAACAGTGAGCAATCATTCCGCCAGCCATCAGAAACAGATCACTCTCCACTCAGAATGCTCATGATAAAGATACAGAGTGGTCTGGCTCGGCATCAAACAGCCTTGTAACACATGCATGCATGCAAAGAGAAAAAAGATAATGTGATCAGACACAGATTTTATGGAGGGTAAAAAAAGTTTCAGTTTCAGAATTTTTTAACCGTATTTTTCGCACTATAAGGCGCAATGGATTATAAGGCACACTATCAATAAACATCTATTTACTGGTCTATTTTCATACATAAGGCGCAGCAGATTATAAGGCGCATTTTATGTGACACTAAAAAGGAACAGGTGTGTTGCCATGGTTCCCTTCTAATTCAGCAGGTCTTGCTGCTGGGTGGCGACACCTGTAAAGCTTCTTTTCGAGTCAAATGAGTGCTAGATGGTAATCTACACAGATTTCTCTTCCGTGTCTCTTTAGCTTAGATATTCAGATTTACACTAAGGCTGGGTGCAGCAGCATTAGCATTAGCAGCTAATGCCGCCAGACAGCTCTACACAGGGGAACCCTGAGTGTTAAGGGCACTGACCAATTTTTTTTTCACCTAAAACAAAAGAGCATAACAAAACATGCTTGATTAGTTAACTGACTGCACATAATATATAAAGCATTAATAACCTTCAAGTTTGCATTGCAGAGGTCCCACCCAATCTAAGGCTCCGTTCACATTTCAAGCTACGTTGCTCAAATCAGATTTTTTTCCTACAATCAGATTTGTCTATCTTGACGGTTCACATTCACAAATGTAAGTGATCTGTAGCTGTGTGTAATGTGAACAAATCTGTCCCTGAAACACCGTCTCACATGCTGCACATTGATACCTGTATAAACGTCTCCTTTTTCACCAACAACAAAAACCCTCATATTAGAGAGACGAGAGACTTTATAAAGAAAAATGGATGAGTTAGCAGCTCATACGTGGAGCATCTTTTGCTGGAGTGGAGAGTAAACAGCTGGTCTGAAGTTCATGCTCAGGTCCAGGAGGTGAAAAAAGGCCAGGCGGTTTGCTTTTGCTGTTTTTTTTTTGCAATTATAGCTGCACAGCTGCACCAAGAGATGTGTGGGTATGAGAGAGAAGCATGTAGCACTAATGCTAATGCTAATGCATAGGTGCATGAATTCAAATTTGGTCATTCACATTAATGTTGCATGTCCATGGATTGGATACGTATCCGATTTAGGACCACATATGGAAGCTGCTCAGATTTAAAAAAAAAAAAAATCAGGTTTGGCATGTTCACACAGCAATGAAAAAAATGAGATCTGAGCCACATTGAGCAAAATTCACATTTGAGTCATAAATCTGGTAATGTGAATGTAGTCTATGTTGCCTGCTTCAAAAAACCTGATCAGGGCCATTTCTTGGCGTACCCACTCAAAAACAAATTATTTAAAAAAGCGTGCATACACACACCTGAATGCTTTTTCCTCTTTATAACTCAAAATATATGTTTAAATGTGCGCAGGTGACCCAGTCTTGTATTCCGCCTCCATTTACCAATAAAAACTCCATGCAAATCACTCACTGAATATTTAAATATGGGATTTTCCATTCATCCTGAGCATGAACGCGGAGGACTGCACAGCAAAGAAGCGATATTTTGGAGAGTGTGAAGCAGAAGACGAGTTACGGAGGTCGAGGAGAAAGAATGTGTTGTTTGGCCTTAGCCAACATGTAGATGCAGCAGTTAATAATGAAGCTCCACAAGCTGAAATTACAGAGGTTAAATAAAAGTCTTCAGTCTTCAAAAACCTGCTTTACCCGCGCTCATTTTCCAAGGATTGGTAAAACCTGTAAATGAACATTTATTGCCTGATTCAGTAACATCGGTCTCTATAAATCTGTGCCCAACCTTCATTAACCAGTTGTCGGTTTGTCGATTGGCTAGATCTTTGAGTTATGCCAAAAACGCCATTATACCAGACAGTGCATCACTTATATCTGCCTATTTATAGAGCTAATTTATGTAATTTATTATGGAGTATAATTTGTTGCCACAATAATAATAATAATAATAATAATAATAATAATAATAATAATAATAATAATAATAATAATAATACTTTTTAAGAACTAGATGTTCTGGTCATTTAAATATTTCCACTTAGAAACTGCTTATTTTACTACCTGCATCACTTATTTCTGCCTATTTATAGAGCTAATTTATGTATTTTAATGCAATTAGGTACAGCTGTTTATTATGGAGTATCATTTGTTGCCACAACAATAATAATAATAATAATAATAATAATAATAATAATAATAATAATAATAATAATTATTATTATTATTATTATTATTATTATTATTATTATTATTATTATTATTATTATTATTATTTTTATTATTATTATTATTATTATTATTTTTATTTATTTTTTTTTTTTTTCTGGCCAGATTTCTGTCCGTGGGGGACCAAATGCAAAAATGCAGCAGCTTGCACCTTCATATTTGAAGATTGAGATTGTTGTTTAATTTTTTTATTTAATTCATTTATGTTTGTGAAATTTTGCTCCCTGTCTGGATGTACATCTTTCCTCGCTCAATAAAAAAGTGACTCTGTGGTTAGCGCAACCACAGACTTTTATCCAAAGCTTTTATTTTGACAGAGGTGTCAGAAGGACACAAAAGCTGAGGCTCTCCGCTTGCGAGCCTGCCTCTCCTTTCAAAATAAAAGTCTCGGATAAAAGCCTTGGATTCAGAAGGCTTCAGATACAAGACAATTCAATTATTTAATCAATATTTTCAGCTTTAGTATTTTTTTATTGGTAAATATGTATGATTTCTGCATTACAAGAGAATATGAATATAGCTATTTTGGTAAATAACTAATGCGCATATTAATTTAGCTGGTAACATTTCTTTTGACACTAGTTTTTTTTACAACAAAAACAGAACAAGTAAAAAAAGTAAAAAAAAAAAACAAACAAACAAACAAAAAAACAAATACAGAACAATATAAACACACTCATAATCACACACAGAGCTCACTGACTGGGAATATACTGAATATTTAGAGCAGTAAATTAAGATTAGAGATTAAGGAAGCGGGCGGGTTGTGTAATTCTGTGGATTATTATCTCCGGCTTCACGCGCTGCTGCTGCTGCTGCTGCTGGCGGACTGAGGGAAGCTGGAGGGAAATAAATAAATATGGTAAATATTATGATTTTAGTTTAGTTCAGTTTATGTTTTAATGATGTTCGTTAATTAAATCGCGATTTTTTTTTATTACAGAGCCTGACGTGGCCGGTAAATCAGTGATATTGAGTTATTTAGGGAGTCTGATGTTAAAGATATTACATTATTTAGTTTTATTATAGGTTTTGTCTTTTCTCGGTTTAAAGCTATGATCTTTAAGTGCTGCTGAGGTGTTTCTATATGCAAATGCATTTACCTAGTAGATCTGTGTCCCCAAACGTTTGGCTAAATGTTGAAGAAATCTGATTATATGATGAAATTCAAATAACGTTTGGTTAAATGTTGAGAGTCAGAAAACATCTGTCTAAATGATTGAAGTAATCGAACATCTATCTAAATGGTGAAATGTCAAATACTTTTCGAGCTGTGTCCAAAAACATTTGACTAAAGGTTAGAATGCAAATATGTTTGGCTAAAAGAGTGTTGGCCTACAACATTTGCAAACAGTTGGAATGATGGTGAATTTAATATACTTTGGCTTAATAGAACTGTCAAAAATCATTTGGCTAAATAGGGAATGTAGATGCGTTTGGCTGAAAAGTTTTGCTAAAGGTTTACTGTTTGTATTCAGACCTGTCATTTGAGTATTGTAATTATATTTTTTTTAGGAGCTTGATCAACATGTAATCATTTGGAATAGTAAGAGAATGAAATTAGAATATAAAAATGCTTCAAAATCATAAAAAAATAAAAGCTTTTTAAACAAGTCGAAAAACTGGCTTATTCACATTAATCATCTCTCAGGCTGTACAAAAATAGGGTGATACTGCTGTAAAACAAATTTAGTATATTTTATGATTGTATTATTTTTTTATGTCAATTTTTTTCCCCCAATTTTCTCCCAAATTGTATTTAGCAAAGCTACATGAATGGGGTTCAAACCTGGGACCGCTGGACCACCAAAAATATATATTGCCGATATAAAAAACTATAAAATAATAAGAATCTGGTGAAACATAAAAATGATCTAATGCAACAAAAATATACCCCAATATTGCAGAAGATATAGTGCAAGCATATAAACTGCAAAAAAAAGCAATTATTGAAAAATCTGTTCAAGCTCCAGAATAAATAACAGAACAAATAAAAAATAGACTACTTTCAAAACAAAAAACTGCTTTTATCACAATATAGATTTTTATTTTGAATAGATACAAAAATGAAGATAATACTATCATGTATAATATGATATGGGACACCCTTAGTATACACTCTTCAGTCCTCAAGGACAAAAGAAGGCAAGAATAGAGAGACGTAAGACATAAATAACACAGATCTACTGAATAATAACGCATCTTCTGATCTTTTTTCCAGAACTTCAGAAGATACCCAGCCTGGACAGCCTGTGAAGAGAGACGCCCCATCCTGCCCGAGGAGCCATGAGTCTCCTGCGCTGGTTCTCTGCCACTGTGGGCCGGATCAGCACCTTCAGATCCTATCAGATCGTGCTGCTGTTGGCCGCAGCCCTGGCCGTGATGGCGTTCTACTACTTCGGCTCAGAGAAGCAGAACTTCTCCAGCACCACGAAGCGAATAAAGCAGAACCATGCGAGCCACAACTCCAACCGCAACGACGCTGACCTGTCTGAGGACACCAGGTTCATCCATCACGAGGAAAAGAGCGGGATCAGGCAGCATGACGATGGGTTTGAGAAGAGGCCAGGTGAGCCCCAGCAGTATCACGCCCTCATGATGTTCACCAAGGTGGACAAGAGCCGGACTCTGCAGAATAAGTTTGAGGTGGCCATGCGCTCCATGGCTAAACACGGCCGGTTCCTGGAGGACGAGGTCCTGGTTCTTCACTTCGTCTCTGATGAAGCCAGTAAGGAGCTGGGTGTGAGGATGCTGCCTGAGCTGCTGATGGAGGCAAGCTTTCTGTATGAGGTAAGAACTATGGAGTAAAAAATGCATGTGAACTCCCATCTCATTCCTATTTTAAAGAGTTTAATATAATGATCAACTCTAACTTCTATGGAAAGCTTTTCACAAGGTTTAGGAGTGTGTTTATGGGCATTTTAAGCTCTATCCGGACAGGATTAGTTTCTCAGGGTGACGTCTATGAAAAATATTTCACACTCTACTCAGTGATAAAACTCCTACATCTGGTCTGCAATTGAAAAAACAGGAGCACCAGTGAGTTTTTAGGCTTTCTCGGTCACGTGACATCATCACGTTCAGTAGCTCCTCCATTTCCACTAACTGTTGTGTTTTTTACGTGGATCTCCGTGGAAACGCATGCACAATTATGGTAATTATAGTGACCAAATTGCTATTTTATTTGTATTAACGAGGTGATTAAACTCAGATGAAAATTAGGTCCCACTGTTTTGATTGCAATTAAAAGTAATTATTTTTTTATTCAAATTTTATAAATGTGGCAGTGTGTTTTTGTTCTGTTAAAGTTTTTGTTTTATACAATTTAAACAATCGTAGAATCGTATATATAGAATATAAAAGAATATAATAAAATAATAGAAATAGAATAAAATAGTATAGGTTTCGTTATAGAATGTTTTTTATGTTAAGTGGTTGATGAGGTGTTGCTTTTTCGATGGTGTTTTTACTATTAAGTAGAGTAAAATAGTATAGAATTCTGTAGAATAAAATGTTTTTTTTAAGTGGTTGATGAGATGTTGCTATATTTTAGGCGGTGTTTTCTAATGTGTTGCTGGGTGGTTGCTAAGGTCTCTCTAAAGAATAAGTGTTGGTTTTTAAGTGGTTGCTCAGGTATTTCCATAAAACAGATAAAATAGTATAGAATTCTATAAAATAGAAGGTTTGATGAGGTGTTTCTGTATTTTAGAGGGTGTTTTCTAATGTGTTGCTAGGTGGTTGCTAAGGTCTTTCTAAAGAATAAGAGTTGGTTTTTAAGTGGTTGCTAAGGTATTTCCATGAAACAAAAAACAGTATAGAATTCTATAAAATAGAAGGTTTGATGAGGTGTTTCTGTATTTTAAGTGGTGTTTTCTAATGTGTTGGTGGGTGGTTGCTAAGGTCTTTCTAAAGAATAAGTGTTGGTTTTTAAGTGGTTGCTGAGGTATTTCTATAAAACAGATAAAATAGTATAGAATTCTCTAAAATAGAAGGTTTGATGAGGTGTTTCTGTATTTTAGAGGGTGTTTTTAGTGTGTTGCTAGGTGGTTGCTAAGGTCTTTCTAAAGAATAAGTGTTGGTTTTTAAGTGGTTGCTGAGGTATTTCAATAAAACAGATAAAGTATTATAGAATTCTCTAAAATAGAAGGTTTGATGAGGTGTTTCTGTATTTTAGGTGGTGTTTTCTAATGTGTTGCTAGGTGGTTGCTAAGGTCTTTCTAAACAATATGTTGGTTTTTAAGTGGTTGCTGAGGTATTTCTATAAAACAGATAAACTATTATAGAATTCTATAAAATAGAAGGTTTGATGAGGTGTTTCTGTATTTTAGGTGTTTTTTTAATGTGTTGCTGGGTGGTTGCTAAGGTCTTTCTAAAGAATAAGTGTTGGTTTTTAGGTGGTATTTCTATAAAACAGATATAATAGTATAGAATTCTCTAAAATAGAAGGTTTGATGAAGTGTGTCTGTATTTTAGGTGGTGTTTTCTAATGTGTTGCTAGGTGGTTGCTAAGGTCTTTCTAAAAAATATGTTGGTTCTTAAGTGGTTGCTGAGGTATTTCTATAAAACAGATACAATATTATAGAATTCTATAAAATAGAAGGTTTGATGAGGTGTTTCTGTATTTTAGGTGGTGTTTTCTGATGTGTTGCTAGGTGGTTGCTAAGGTCTTTCTAAAGAATGTGTTGTTTTTTAAGTGGTTGCTGCGGGATTTCTATAAAACAGATAAAATAGTATAGAATTCTCTAAAATAGAAGGTTTGATGAGGTGTTTCTGTATTTTAGAGGGTGTATTTTAGTGTGTTGCTAGGTGGTTGCTAAGGTCTTTCTAAAGAATAAGTGTTGTTTTTTAAGGGGTTGCTAAGGTATTTCTATAAAACAGATAAAATAGTAAAGAATTCTATAAAATAGAAGGTTTGATGAGGTGTTTCTGTATTTTAGAGGGTGTTTTTTAGTGTGTTGCTGGGTGGTTGCTAAGGTCTTTCTAAAGAATAAGTGTTGGTTTTTAAGTGGTTGCTGCGGTATTTCTATAAAACAGATAAAATAGTATAGAATTCTATAAAATAGAAGGTTTGATGAGGTGTTTCCGTATTTTAAGTGTTGTTTTCTGAAGTGTTACTAGGTGGTTGCTAAGGTCTTTCTAAAGAATAATTGTTGTTTTTTTTAAGTGGTTGCTGCGGTATTTCTATAAAACAAAAAATAGTATAGAATTCTATAAAATAGAAGGTTTGATGAGGTGTTTCTGTATTTTAGAGGGTGTTTTTTAGTGTGTTGCTAGGTGGTTGCTAATGTCTTTCTAAAAATATGTGTTGGTTTTTAAGTGGTTGCTGAGGTATTTCTATAAAACAGATAAAATAGTATAGAATTCTATAAAATAGACGTTTTGATGAGGTGTTTCTGTATTTTAGGTGGTGTTTTCTAATGTGTTGCTAGGTGATTGCTAAGTTTTTCATGTTAAACGATGTTGTTTGCTAAGTGGTTGCTGAGGTGTTGTAAATAAGTGTAGGTGTTGGTTGTTGAGGTGTTGCATAAAACCCATTTGAGCAAGCCAGAGGCAGCAATACAATTGTATTTATATGTGAAGATTCAAAGGGGGGCCCATCATCTTCTTGTCAAAACTTCTCATTATTGATTATTGATAAAAAGTAATTCTGTACATAATCACACACAGTCTGTTGCTATGTTGAGGTAAACTGATATAATCGTAGTGATGATGTAATGAAAGTACTGATCTGAGGCAGGTAGGAGATGGGCACACACACAATGAGCCCATGTGATCTTCAGTGCCTCGTGCCAGAGGATAGAGAGGTCACACAACAGACATTTCCTCTCCATCGTAACACAGACAAACACTGTATATCTCTCCATCCCAGAGCTCCCACAGGAACACCCACACCAGCAGCTATTCCACATGCTACACATAATCTATCATATCATTCAGCTGTTTATTATACACCAAAACATCTTATCCTAGCACAGCCAAGGAACATAGAAAATATAAATCATGTTTTAATGGCTCCTAAAAAACGTATCCATGTCTCATTTACAAAAAAACTACCTACTACTGTTGGTAAACCTTTTGGAAAAATTTTAATAGTATCAAATAGGTCTGCACATTATATAGTTTTAGCATAATTGTGAACATGTGCAATAGTCACATTGCAAGATGTGCAATTTTATAAGATGCACTTAATTGAAAACATAATGCTCCTACTTGTATGATACAAAAGGACAATTTTCACTATCACTTTCTATGACATATTCTCATTCTTATTTGAAAGGGTTTAATATGATGATCAACTTCAACTTCTATGGAAAGCTTTTCACAAGGTTTAGTAGTGTGTTTTTATGGGAATTTCAAGCTCTATCCGCATGGGATTAGTTTCTCGGGGTGACGTCTATGAACAATATTTAACATTTCTACTCAGTGATAAAACTCATGCATCTGGTCTGAAATTTAAAAAACAGGAGGACAAGTGAGTTTTTTTGGCTTTCTCTGTCACATGACATCTCATGTTCAGTAGCTCCTCCTTTTCCACTAACTGTTTTTTATGTGGATCTCCGTGGAAATGCATGCCCAATTATGGTAACTACGGTGCTTGGCATTGCCCAAATTGCTATTTTATTTTTATTAACGAGGTCATGAAACTCAGAGATGTGCATCCGGACGGGATTAAATTACTGCACAATATATATTTTAGCGTCATCATTGTGAACATGTGCAATAGTCACATTGCATGATGTGCAATTTTATAATACACTTAAATGAACACATAACACTCCAACTTGTATGATACAAAAGGACAATTTTCACTATTATAATTTTCTATCACATTTTCAATACACACATTATTAAATCTGTTAAACTCTTGTTAAATTGTAGGAATGCATTGAAATTATTTACTGTAAAAAGCGTTTAATGTATTTTTGTCTTGCTTTACTAAAAAAAACTAAACTACAACTTAAAAATATTAATGCGTATTAACACATATTTTCTTTATACTCCAGTGGACACACCAATGAAGCACAATATGACCTAATCATCAACAACATTGTTTCTCTGTCTTTTTGCTTATTTTGCTTACAGAATTTTAAATATCGCAATATATATTGCAAAATAACAAATTATCTCAATGTCAGTTTTTTTTTTTTATATCATGCAGCTCTAATATTAAATGTAGGAACTCCTGAGCAGGAGCTGTATAACTTTTACATTGTGAAAGTACGGCTGTACAGTATATCTTTCTACATAATAGTCAATCTTTAACTTTTCGAAGCTTATTTCAGAATTTATTCTGCAGTGCACTGCAATACAATTTACAATTCAGATCGTAAACACTGTAGTAAAGTTTTGAGTGTAGTAAAATGTAATGTGGAGGCGTAGCTTTAGTAGAGATAATGTTCTAAACATACTAAACAAGCTAATCTGCTTAGTACAGTAGCTTAGTGTAGCTCTATATATGCATGTTAAACAGTAAATCCGCATTAATTAGTAAGTTAATTAGTTTATTAGTTAATTAGTGATTTTGTTTTGTAGTATTTTATCCTGCATTGTTGTACTTTTAATTCCTAATGTTCTCTGATTTTATCACACTCTTATTATTACTATTTAGTATTTTTAAGTATATTGGGGAGTACCATAGAGCGTACCATAGAGGCTTTTCAGCCCAATCTGGACTATTATCCTTTCTGTTAATTTATTATAAATTTTATAAAACAAACATATGGAATTAAAAGTACTACAATACAGGTTAAAATACTACAGTACAAATTTACTGATCAACTAATTAATGTTTAGGGTGATTTTATGTACAGGGCTTCAGACTAACACCCTCCCACTGTCCTGGGGATGATAAAAATTGGCAATAAAAATAGCACATGGGACGGGATTTAAAGTTCTTTCGGGACAGAGAATTTGCGTGTGGTAAAACAGGTTATGTGCAGTTTTTGAGGAGACCACCTGCTAGCACACTGCCCACACTGCCAAAAGTACCAATTGCTCTTATATAATATTAAAATTTTCTGAGAACCTGATTTTTGGGTTTTATTGGCTGTAAGACATAATTATCAATAATAAAATAAATGAACGCTTAAAATGTTTCACATTTTGAACTGAATTACTGAAATAAAGTAACTTTTCAATGATATTTAATTTTTTTGAGATGCACTAGTATACAGCTCTGGAAAAACAATAAGAGACCTCTTAAAAATGATGAGTTTCTTTGATTTTACCAAATTGAAAACCTCTGGAATATAATCAAGAGGAAGATGGATGATCACAAGCCATCAAACCACCAAACTGAACTGCTTGAATTTTTGCACCAGGAGTAAAGGCATAAAGTTATCCAAAAGCAGTGTGTAAGACTGGTGGAGGAGAACATATGCAAAAAAAATGCAAGAAAACTGTGATTTAAACCCTGGGGATATTCCACCAAATATTGATTTCTGAATATGAACTTGTTTTCTTTGCATTATTTGAGGTTTGGAAGCTCTGCATCTTTTTTGTTATTTCAGCCATTTCTCATTTTCTGCAAATAAATGCTTTAAATTACAATATTATTATTTGGAATTTGGGAGAAATGTTGTCTGTAGTTTATAGAATAAAAGAACAAAGTTCATTTTACTTAAATATATACCTATAAATAGCAAAATCAGAGAAACTGGTTTGATTTAGAAACTGAAGTGGTCCAGAGCTGTAAATGTATATATCCTCGATGACCAAAAGGATTGCAGTGGTATACCGTTGTTGGGTATATCCGCAATAAAAAGTTTGATGGTTGTAATACTGTGTTAATTTGCTTAATACCAGTTTTGAGGAATGAACAGAGAAACCTATCAGTTTATTACTAATTTCACCAAACAAGCAGTTTATTAATTGGGAAATCAGCAGATTGGTTCATAATGATAATGATAATGTCATTAATGTTTGTTTTTTTCTGAGGGGGGCATGGTTGGGACATGGATGACTAGATTGATGGATGATTGATTAATCCTAGAGGGAAATATGTAATAAAAATAAGAAAAAGAACAAGAAGAATTCTGATAGCATAAATTCATTGCATATTTTAGAAAATATCATTATACCATGGTAATCACCATTCCACACTGGAATTGGGGAACAAGGGGATGGCAGTGAAGAACATTAATATATTTTATAAAATTATGAACAGATTTCTTCTTATACTATTGCCAGAATAACAGTGACTTGTTTTAATCAAAACATTTGAGATTAGTTTTAAGTATAAACCAGTGAATTTACAGTAGGCTGCTGGATGTCTGCAGATCTGTGGCCACATGGTGGCAGTGTTGCTCTTTGAGTGGAAGCCTGGATCTCATGCTGCTTCCTGTGGTAGAAGTGGAGTGGGTTCAGGTATGTGGATGTATGTGTTTGGCCTGTGGTGGTCCGGATCGGGTCTCAGTACCTGGATATGTGCTGTTCTGACTCCAGCTGCTGGTTCTGGATTAATCACTACATGGCGCTCCTAAAACAACATTCAGTAACTTCAGTTTCAGTTGCTGTTTTCGTATTTCAGATGCTTACCGTTAATAATTTGGTAAAATCAAAGAAACTCATCATTTATTTTAATGTGTACAGTACAGGCCAATAGTTTGGACACACCTTCTCTTTTTCAGTGCGTTTTCTTTATTTTCATGACTATTTACATTGTAGATTCTCACTGAAGCATCAAAACTATGAATGAACACATGTGGAGTTTTATGTACTTAATAAAAATGAGCTGAACCTCCACAGTCACCGGACCTGAACCCAATCCAGATGGTTTGGGGTGAGCTGGAGCACAGAGTGAAGAAGGCAAAGGGGCAACAAGTGCTAATAAACACCTCTGGGAACTCCTTCCTTCAAGACTGTTGGAAAACTTTTCATTTCAGGTGGCCACCTCTTGAAGCTCATTGAGAGAATGATGCCAAGAGTGTGCAAAGCAGTAATCAGAGCAAAGGGGGGCGATTTTGAAGAAACTCAAATCTAAACTTTTTTTTTAATAGTTATTTCAGCTTTTCTTGTACATAAAACTCCACATGTGTTCATTCATAGTTTTGATGTCTTCAGTGAGAATCTACAATGTAAATAGTCATGAAACTGAAGAAAACGCATTGAAAAGGAGAAGGTGTGTCCAAACATTTGGCCTTTAATATACATTATTGTTTGTGACTGGTTGCATTACATGAATGACCAAATTATTTGTAGTGTTGATGACATGATATATCTCAATATTGATTTTTTTTTTTGTCCCACCCCCAAAAGTAATAATGACCTGAACCATAATAACATATTAAAAGTGCAGGACAGAATGTGTGGAAGAACTTTGAAGTCTGGATCTTCATTGTTAGATGTTATATTGATTAATGAAGCGACAGCATCCTGCTCAGAGTGGACAATAGCCTCTCCTGCCCAGCAACATCCCTGCTTACAATGATCCTTTACCTTGGATCAGGGGATAGTTTGTGCAGTTTAGAACAGTTGGACTTTAGCCAGCCGTTCAGATTATCATTCCTTTAATCCACTTCCACCCACCCCACACACACATACATATAGACACACACACACACACACACACACACACACCACGAGATAATGAGCATAGGGCTTAATGTAGCATCCCATAGTAATCCACTCTGCACATACAGTACACCATGTGCTGCTCAAGCACTTTGATTAATGCTGCTTTATTGTATTCCAAAGGCATTATCAGTCTGGTTGGTTGTAGGCAGATGAGTGGTATAAAATATCCCGCTTTCTCTCGTGGAAAAAGTATACTTAAATACTGTTGCAGGCAATCAATTAATCAATCAATCAGTCAACCTTTATTTTTGGGAAGAAATATTGAGGGTGACCCTCATTTACAATGTTGCCGAGCCTTTATAACATCAAAGGGATTGAACATATTTAATGATAATTTAAAAATAATAAGAAATAAAATAGTAAAAAAAAAGAAAAGTACGCATTTAATAAAAATATTGTGTAAAACAGGAAATTCTAAAATAAAAAAACTAATTTGACATAAAAATAAAAAATGTATAAAATATAAAATAAGTAAATAGATAATAGTAGAAGTAAAGTAAAATATTAAAAATAAGTGATTAAATGGGTAATAGAACTTAGAACAAGAATGAAAATACAAATCATTAAAATGAAATAAAAAATAAAAGTAATAATAAATAAACAAAAAAAATAAATAAAAAATAAAAAATATACAAATAATATAAGAAAAAAAGATAAACTAATAAAAAAGTAACTTAAAACAGTCACAGGCTTTTTGATGGTGATTAGAAACTAAAAGTTTAAAAATGATTCAGTGTTTCCCAGCGAGCTGAGCTTAACTGTTTCCTGTAGTGAATTCCAGCTCACTGGTGCACTGTAGCTAAAAGCAGATTTTCCCAGTTCACTAAAATGAATGACTATTGAATAATAACCTCCTAAGTAAATGAATGATTTCAGTAGCACTACTGATGTACATTCGTGACTAAAATTGCTTTGCATATGTACATTTATGAGTACTGATGTAAACTTATTACTAAGATTGCACTGCTGAGGTTGCTAGATTGCTAAATGTGTGATGACTATAGCAGTGCTAAAATAAATTCATGATTCCAATAACCCATTTTTTTTGTTGTTTTTAAATAATTTTCGGATATTTAGTACCGAAGACTAGTACACGCCTTCTCATTTAATGCTTTTCTTTTTTTCCTAAATAGTAAATGAATAGTGAAATCCTTTAAACTATGAAGGAACACACAAGGAATCATGTAGTAACTTAAAAGAGTTAAACAAACCAAAAAATACTCTGTGAAGAAGTATTTAGATGCTCTTATCTGGGGAGCTGTTTGTTAACTTGTGGTTTCTAAGGCTGGTAACTCTGATGAACTTATCCTGTACAACAGAGGAAACTCTCGCTCTTCCTTTCCTGGCGTGGTCCTTATGAGAGGGACTTCACTTGAGGATACTTTCAAAGTTCTTGAAATGTTTCAGATTGATTGACTTTTGTTTCTAAACGTATTTTTTCTTAATTTAGTTGAGTATTTCTTGCTTCTCATAATCTGGATTAGAATATTACTCAAATATTCACTATTCACTGTATACCTGTAACTCTACCTCTTCACTGCTTTACTTTAACTGATGATCTCAAACACTTTATTAAGAGACAAGAAATTCAAGTAATTAACTCTTGATGAGTTCAGCACAGCTGTTAACTGAAAGCCTGAATTCCAGGTGATTCTACCTCATACATAAAGATAACTGAGAAAATCCAGCAGTTAATGAGTTGCATATAAAGGGAAGAAAATATACTTTAATTGTTTTATACTTGATTCGAGTTGACACACACAAACACACACACACACACACGCTTCCTCTGCATGCAACAGCACATTTCACTTAACTCCTGAATGGAAAGTTCGGGAATCGGCTGTACAAGCTCAGCTCCCACACACTCCCCTCCTCTTCCTAAAACAGTTGAGTATAAACCAGTGGCACCTCGGCTGTGGGAATACAGGCTGTAACCAGCTGGAGCTGGAAGTTTGTGGTGAGGGCTGTGAGAGTCTGCTGTACTCGTGCTGTGCTTGGCCATAACAAGTGAATGAGTGAAGTAAGAGCTCAGAAACCAAGCTAAAGCCTCTTGTGTTTTTTCCAAAACGAGCATCAATCAGAACATGTTGGAGCAAGTCTGAAATCCCTCTGGGCTCGTTTCTTGGACGTGGATGAAAATTACACTCTTAAAAATAAAGGTGCCAAATTTGGTTTGGTGGAGTGTGGTTTGGTGCAATACCACAGGAATGCTTCCAGCCCTGTGGTTCGCAGTTCTGATCTAACCCAACCCTGGATCTAATATTCACATGTCCCGACAAACCATTATTATCTGAAACAGGTGAGTTTTAATGCTCTTTAAGTAGGGCTGTCAACGTCATCTGGTCTCGATCCGACCCAGCTTTCAAATATACCTCTTTTTCTGTAAGCTAAACTGCTGATATGGTGCAGTTTAATCTGATATATTAGCCAGATTATATATGCTGCTGCTCCATGCTGTTTACACACTGAGCGTGGCCTGTGCAGCGTTGCCTGCACTGGGACACAGAATCTTCTCACTATATTTACTTTCTTACTCCCGAGCCAGACAGCCCTGACCAATCAGAGAAGACGATGTGCTTGTGTGGTTTATTGGTGTTCATTTTGGTGCGTTTAGGTTAATACCTGTGTGAAAACAAACCAAACAGAGGGAGAAACTCTCCAAATAAACAAACTCATCAACTGATCCGGACCATAGAAACTTTCACAACTACAGGTGTGAAAACGCTCTTTTATCCTCAGCTAATTAAGCTCTAATTTATCATGCATTCTTTACTCCAGCTCCCTCATTGGCTATATCTCCCCTCAAACATGCAAGTATATACTAGTATTTTAATTAACACCACTAATATAAATATGATTGCATTTTACATTTTTCACTTTCATTCTTTAATTTAAATTTAAATGTCCTCTATAAAAAACTTGTCTTAAGAACAACCAGTGAGATTATTTGCAGTTTATCACAAAATATTGTTGCAATTATTCTGATTACATTTTTTAACCGATTGACACAACTAGTGTAAATTTTGTCTGACCAAAGTTGATGTGTAATTTTGGTTACTACAGTTTAGTGACTGAGTGCAATAAATAACTGTTGGGGGTAAGTTGTTAGTTCAACAACATGCCTTCTCAGGTGTTGTGCCAAATTCTGCCTTCTTGACAGAATCTGACTCCCTTTCAGTGCAGGAGCATTCTGCAGTAAAGTAAATTTAACAGTTATTTATATTAATAAATAAGAGTTAAGTTAATCAACAGTTACAGTAGATACAGGAATCACCAGCATAATCCATACTGCTGTGTGATGCAGCTGCATGCCAAGGAGTGTCAGATTTTGGCACAACACCCATTCTTTTTTCTGCATCTACTATTGTTTAATAGGGTGACTGTAACCTGCCTCGTCTTCCTCTAAGTAGTCAGAAAGTCCAAACCATTTAGAAAAGACCATTTACCCTGAAAAAAAATCATGGTTTAGTTATGTGCACATTTCCACTTACTAAATTAACATCTGAGTTTTGCAGAAATTGTTAAAAGGAATGGTGGGATTACATGTAACCTAAAGATTCTTAAAACAGCTTCATTTCAAGAGGATAGTCTTAAACACATGTTAATTGTATTCTGCCATTAAAAATAAGTAATCTGGGTCTGGGAAACCGACTGTATTTCACCTAACGACAGTCGTTATGTGGTTAAGCTTTCGGATGCAGATTTGGTCCAAGCCAACTGCTCAGGAAGCCAAAGTCAGGCTCCTCACTCAACTGACTCAGGATCAGCCTCTGCATCCTCAGCTTTCAGCACAACAACTAGGAGCTTGAGGCAAACACTGACCCCACATTAGATGGGTTCCGTCTCCAGGAAGAGTGCTGTAGGAAGTTGGGAATAATGGAGCTTTCAGACTGGAGGCCCAGTGAAAGTGCTGGAGAAATGAGAGCCCTGCACACTGTGATCCATGTTTGAGAGACTATTCCCCTTTTGATACGGAAGAAAACAACATTCGGAACACATTTTATATGTTGGGTGTTGTGTGAAGCATTCGACAAAGTTTAAGTAGAAAACGCAAAGCAGAAATATGATAAAACGCTCCTCGAAAATCACCAAAATGCATTTTTTTCACATCTTTCTGAGAACTGCATGGGCGTGGTCAAAATATTTTAAAAAATGTTAGATTTACATTTTGTACATTTACATTTGAAGGTTCTAGGAGTTATTCCTAATACAGAGGTGGGCTAATGTAGTGTTAGGAGTCTTGTCCAAGGACTTTTATCCTAGATGGTTGCTAAGCGCCAGCTCACCAGCTTGCTGGTTCCGGTTGCTCAGGTTCAAAGAGAGGGCGGATCTATGTCAGCCTGATCCACGTTTAGACCCATCCATTTTGCATCTAGAGGAGAGTGATGGTGGTGAAATACAGCTAAAGCCTGATTTATAGTTCTGCAGCAAACCTACACTGTAGCCTATGCCTATACGATAAGAGCGCACTATGTAGCAAAGCATGTTTATACTTCTGTGTGCGCGTATCAGTGGCTCTGCATTGCCCCGGCGGACCAATCACAGCTGCGACTGGCCTCATCGCACAACTTGTTGTTACATTTCCAGAGAGACGGCATAGGTTATGGCGTAGGGTATGTGGCGACGTGTAGGCAAAGGTGTAGGTTCGATACAGAAGTATAAATTGGCCTTAAGACTTTTGGAATATATTCATAAGAAACACTTCTTAAATTTAAACGATTAGTTTTACTAATAAACTATCTATGCATTTTTAAAGTTCTCAGTGGCTCGTTTTAAATATTAGCTCCCTTACAATTCTACTAATGAATTGTGGAGCTACTTTGAGCTTCTTGTTAATGTAGTGTTAATGTAGTGATTTCTATGCCCCTATCATTAGCATTGTAACCCTGTTGGGAGCATTGGTTAAAAGCTCTGTATTTCAGAATGCTGGGGGTGAATGGTGGTGGGCTATTTGAAAAAAGTTTGTACTTGTTATTATGTTTCACTAATACACCCCAAGTCCTTTTCACACCAGATTTCTCATTTAAAAGGGTCTTTTGTTCTATCTTTGACATCTTAAAAAATGTTCTCTGTTGTGATATTGGCTGTGAATGGAAGAGCATGCTTTCCTAGAGCATTTAGAGTAACGGAGAATCCTGAGCATGTTATGCTGTCCGCTTTCTTGCTGCAGTGCTCGGACAGTTTTAATCTGTTTTGGTGTTTTAAAATAATCTTTGCAGATCCTCTCTAAACACTGAGCGGCTGTTGAGTTTGGGAGCTGTTTTGTTGATTTAATCCTGAATCGGGGCTTGTGTTGAATCAGCGCTGTTGTGCTTTGTTGGACCGAGTGTGGAATGGTAATCTCTCTCCAGAACATATTTGTTTCCATTGGAATAAAAGCTTTAATGAGAAATGTGTGGTTACTGTTTTATTATTATTTTTTTTCTCCCCAGCTCAATCCGCTTTGTGTAATCTAGCGAGAGATCCACATTATCTGATTGTGAGTGCCGACTGGCTGCCAAATCTACGCAGCACAGGACAGGATTAGGTTCCTGCTCGTACTGCAGACTCTCAGAGCCCATTGTGTTCGATTTAAAGTGGAGGGGACGTTAAGGGGGCGTGTCACGTTGGAGTAGGTCACTATCAGGGTCCATCAATGGGAGATTTAAGAGCTGGGAAAGGTTGATCTAGATAACGTGAACACACACAATGAACCGAAAGTACACGTACTGTACGAGCATCAGATCTGACTGTATTGAAGGACACTAGGCAACATCTCCGTTAATCAGATTGGCTTTTGCTCTCATTGTCTGTTCCAGGTGGTGTTCCATGATGTAGGTGATTTGACAGGGAAGCTGTTCCCCATTGTGGAGGCCATGCAGAGGCACTTCAGTGCAGGCTCTGGGGCCTACTACAGCGATGCCATCTTCTTCCTATCTGTGGCCATGCATCGTATCATGCCTGCAGGTAAGCTGGGCAGGTACACATAGCAGCAGAAGAGCTGTGCACCAATTACATTTTCATTTCATGATGAATTATTGTTACTGTGGCAATACATATATATATATATTTTTTTTTTATATATAATTTTTTACATGGCCAATCACCCAACCCACTCATTAGGACTCCTCCCATCACTAGTAATTAGTGATGCCCCAACAGCAGGAGGGTTAAGAAGACTAGCACACACCTTCTCCAACACATGTGAAGTCAGAGTCCGCCTCTTTTTGAACTGCTGCTGATGCTAATGTAGCATTGCAGATTAGCATCACAGCGCTAACGCTCGGAGGAAAGCACAGCGACTCGGTTCTGATACATCAGCTCACAGACGCAGCCTTGTGCTGATCCACATCACCCTAGGAGTGATGAGTGGAAAGAGAGAGCGCCATCTACTGTACCCACCCAGAGAGAGCAAGACCAACTTTTTTTTGTTGTCTAGCCATGTAGTTTGAATTACATATACACTACAGTGGAAGTCTTTAAATTAGTTTTTCTCAATATTAAAAATGTAAAATTCACAGCTCATTTCAGGTCATTCAGAAGTTTCTCAACAGAATTAAGATCCAGGCTTTGGCTTGGCCGTTTTAGAACTCCTTATGTTTTGGTTCATTGTCATATTGTGTGGTTCCCCTCCACTTTAGCTTCACTTTTTAAATAAACAATAAAAATATAAATAAATATGATATACTTACCACCCATATCATTAAAACAACTGATTTGTCTGCTTTGATCATCAAAATATCAGGCAGGTCTTGTGTGTGATGTAATCAGTTCCTACCAAAAGTGCTCCAAGCAGAGACAGCCATTAAATAATTTACCAACACCAGCAGTTGACATGTCTCTCCAAACCATCACTGATTGGTGGAAACTTCACACTAGACCTCAAGCAGCTTGGACTGTGTGTCTCTCCACTCTTCCTCCAGACTCTGCTGCCTTGATTTCCTTTAAATTAAATGTACAATTTATTGATGATCAGTGATGGTTTGGAGAGACATGTCATCTGCTGGTGTTGATACACTGTGTTTTATTATCAAGTCTAAAGTCTGTGCAGTTTTGTTTTCCCACATCTTATATGGAGATGCGGATTTCATTTTCCAGCAGGACTTGGCACATTGCCCACACTGCCAAAAGTACCAATTGGTCTTATATAATGTTTTAATTTTCTGAGACACTGATTTTTGGGTTTTCATTGGCCTAAAATAGATCACTCTATGTATAATATGAGTTTCACATTTTGAACTGAACTTTTTTCAATGATATTCTTTTTTTCTGATGCACTAGTATATATTCACTTATTCTACCATGATGTAATCAGATTTTTTTGTAAATGTGTACACTGCACACATAGTTTTCAGCTTCATATTTAAACATCATAATGCAAAATGTCTTATTGTACCTGGAAACGATGTGAACATATCCACTATGTACTGAACCTTGGCTGCCAATTTCATTTTCTATATTGTGAGCAAAAGTAGAGCAACCCCAGGAATTCTAACAGTGTTGGAAATGTCCAGCAGATGTGGAAAGCCACAATAGCTCTTCAGTCAGTGAGTCAGAGAGAGCAGTTAGCCGCAGGGTAAGTGCCAGCGTCAGCTGTGCGGTAGCGATGGAGGAGGATTGGTGTGGTGGGGGGGTCAGTCGGAGAGGCTGTCGCACTCACAGGTGCTGCACTAACACGTGGCACGTTATCCAGGCAGTGGAGGGGGTGGGGCAGAGCTTCTGATTGTCCTCGTACCGGTGACCTGGACAGCAGGCGTCTCTGGTGCCGTCCACCCCGCCGAGCTTTTTTCACTCTCTGACAGCAGTGCAGTCTGGGACGACTGTGCCGACCGGCAGAACTGGCGTGGGCTTTTTGGAGGATCGATGAGGCCGATGGGAGTCTGCAGCTCTCATGCAGAGGGAGGCGGGGGTTCAGCAGACACAGATGGAGCAATTAAACTAGTTCAGAAACTTATGGGAAGTATATAGGTAAAAGTGGAGATTGTAATGATGGTCTTTTTTACTAAATGCAAAGTAACTGTGATAAATATTTATGTCCATCTGCCTGTATATGTACAGTAATGTAAAGCAAAATGTCTTTTTAAACATATTCATTCATTTGAGGACATTTGAGTTTTATTTACACAGTTTTAAGAGATGGAGCTTATGTAACTAAACACATGGAACTGATTAAATTACTTTTAAACATAAGTTATATATATATGTAACAAACAAAAAAGTACATTGTGTGAGAGGAAAAAGTTTGCATCCCCTATGCCCTAATAACTATAATAGACTAATTTTCTGCATTTTCTTAAACCGTCAAAATGTGAGTTCTTCCTACTCCTCTATGCAGAATTCTTTCAGCTGTGTGTAATGAAATGTTTGAGGGTTTTCAATCATGCATAGCTAGTGATAGTTTCATATCACACAACAGCTTCTCAATAGAATTAAGATCCAGGTTTTGGCTTGTTTATTTCAGAACTCTCCATTTCTTTCTTTCTGAGCCATTCCTTGTTTTGGGTCATTGTCTTGTTGTGTGGTCCACCTACAATTTTGTTCTAGTTTTTCTTGTATGGCACATCATGACTGTGTCTGTCTGTCTGTCTGTCTACCCTATCTACCTGTCTATCCTTTAATACTGATAGGCTAAAATTATAGATGGAGTGATTGATTGGCTGATATTTCTCCAATTTCTATAGTTTGTGTCTGGGAGGATGTTTTCTTCCTGTGTTATTCTGGCTAGAATCCAAAATCCCTGATGAATGACCCTGATCAGGACGACGTGCACAAACGATGACTCTTAAACTAGCAGAACTAGCATTACACTGGACACAGAATAAATAGGAATTACAACAAAAATGTCTAAATTCTTAAAAATAAATTTAAAATAAATAAAATAAAAGCACTGCATTTAATAATTATTTAAAGTTAACATACCAGATTAATCATGTTAATGGAATCTCCTCAGAAACTTTTTCAGAAAGGATCCTGGTTTTGGAGTCATGGTTTGGATCCTTTTTAAAATATTGCTGTATGTTTTATACTCTTAGTGTAAATTCAGTTTTATTGGCCAAGTATACTTAACATACACAAGGAATTTGACTTCGGTAGATGTTAACTCTCTATACATTGAGACACAGACAATCAATATAATATACAAAATTATGATAAGGATATACACAACAAGACATATTATCACATGGCAAAGCACACTCAGAGAATTAAACTGCATCAATAATAGTGCAAATGAAAATAGCCCAAGTGGGAATAACTCAACAGTTCAACTGTTCAGAAGTGTGATCGCCATGGGAAAGAAGCTAAGTCAAAAATGTATTATCGTGACAGGCCTATCTTTACCATTAAAGATTGTTTTGGGTTTTTTTCCCCACCAGCACTTTTTGTTCTGGTTAAAACAGACTCTGGTTCATTGGTACTGTTAGTGCAGTGTGGTGAAAACATCATCCAGTCTCGATCTGCCTCAAATATCGAATAAGCTCCTTTTATTTGAGCTAAACTGCTGATAAGGCTCAGTTTAATATATAAGCCAGATAACGCTTAATAATTACCACAGCTATGAACAAACCCTGTCTCTGCTGCTCCACGCTGTTTACACATGCGGTCTGTGCTTTCTTGCTCCCGCGCCAGACAGCTCTGACCAATCAGAGAAGACAATGGTATATGCTCGCGTGGTTTATTGGTGCACATTTTGGTCGGTTTAGGTTTCATGCCTCTGTGAAACCAAACCAAACAGTGGGAGAAAATCCACTGGTCTGCACCATAGAATCAAACTACAGGTGTGAAAACGCCCTTAAAACGTGTTTTTTTGGAAACTCGGCCCAGATCTACCTTCCTGGAGACTTTGAAACCAACCTTCATTGAATCCTGAATTGGCCTTCAGCTTGGGTTGGCCTTCAGTGTAGAACTGTGTTATGCTTAGCTGATTATCTGAGGCTTATTTGCACGTTTATCTCAGTGTGAGAAAATTCTAATACTTTTTTATGTATTGCATGTCTATAAAACAAAAATATTTTTGCATGCATTTATAAGGCATTGTGAACATTGCTATAAATATGTATAAAATGCATAACATTTTATAATATGTTATACATCAATATCATTGCATAGTGCAGTATAATTAGCAAAGCTGCCTAGTTATAAACATGCACTAAGCTCTACACATTCATGAATTATACTTCTATACTTTTGATTTTATTGTAGGTTTTAGTCATTTGTAATGCATTATAACATGTCTTTGCATGTTCCAAGTAAAAATTATAGACTTTTCTCGTTTATAAATAGGTACTGAGGTTCTTGGTATTGACCTATTAATATGTTATAGTTGGTTAGGTGCAGTGGATAACACCACCAGTCACTGCCAGTGAGCTGCCATGTGTGAGACTAGGGTTCAATTTCAGGTCTGGATGACTATGCTGTGTAAATGTGTAAACGGAGCTTATGAAGCATTATTAAAACTATTCTATATGGCTATATATAACTATATGGCTTATGAGTGCATAGTAATATGTCGTAAATATGTTCATTGTTCAAACTATGGCTGTGCTTTTGTCTCACACTTACTGACAATGCTTCTGAATACAAGTGGCTTTTTTTGCACTTGAGTTTTTTTTTAATTTAGGTAGTTTTCTCTTTTAATTTGGGTCTTTTAGAGTAAATAGATGGTTTTAAATTTGCGCAGCGTGAAATCTGCGCTCGGCTCATTTATCCTGAAACGCGGCCCACTGTGCTTCTGTGTCTCTTCTCTTGTTTCTGAAGTGCTTTAGTGTTTTAGTGAAGAGGCTGTTTATAACCGCAGGGAGTCGCGGTGCTCCTGCAGGCTAATGTGAGAGGTGTGTGTTTGCGGTAAAGGGAAAATAAGAAAAAGTTGTTCTTTTTTTCTTTTTTCCACACTTTTCACACTGGGTGATGTTGTTTACAGACAGGTGGTTTCTACAATAGTGGCAGGAGACACAAAAAAAACATTAGCACTTGTTCTAGTGTCCGCGCTGCAGAGAAGTAGGTCAGTTCACTTCATTCTCGTCCTACTGTTCACTTTCCCAGATCTCTGAATGAATGAGTTTTCTGTCCATTGTAGTTTATAAATGGACCACACAGCGCTTTCCGCACCTCGTTCAGTAATATTCATAATATCCATATCTGTAGGAGGCTATAAATACTGTTGCGTATTAGAATATGGGTCAGACCCTGTGTCTCAGTCCTGGTCCTGGTGCCCCTCTGCCTTGCAAATAATACTGAGACAGTGATTGTGTTAAAGCAGGCAATCCTCTAATGGATGAAAAACACTGATTAACACCATGCATTATTTTTATATTGTTTGGAAGTTGGTATACCATATTTTCCAGACTATAAAATCCTTTAATTTTAACAAAAATCGTCAGAGTGACTTATAATCCGGTGCTCCTTATGTATGAATTCTACTAGTCAGGTATTAAGGAGCAGTAAAGCCACTCCACTGAAGTACAGAGTTATAAGGGTAAGTTTTCAGTTTGGTTTCTCACAGTAAGTGAATAAAAGCGCTTTAGTCACCCTAATAAACAGTTTTTAGGAGAGAAATCTGTGTAGATTATCATGCGGCGCTCGTTTGACTTTAAAAGAATTACAGTTTTGTTTACTTAGACACCCCCAGCGGTGAGTTAAAAGGGAAACATTGCGACATCCCTGTTTCTTACTATTGTCCCTTAAAATGTGCCTTATAATCTGGTTCATTGATAGTGCACCTTATAATACGGTGTGCCTTATAGTCCAAAAAATATGGTACTTACTTTTTGCACGTTTTAAAGATTAATTTTTAGCTAATTCAAGAATCTTACCTCGAAAACACATTGGGGCAGTTTCTTAGACTGGAATTAATCCTAGTAATGGGCCCTTTATGATTTTTTGTACCCCTTCAATACCTTGAAATTCTTCCCTTAGTAATTGGGACAACTCTTCAAGAAGCTGCAGATGACCCTGCTGGGCTGATGTGATAGCAGTGGTGGGGAGCTGAAATTAGTTTTTATTTTATATTATATTTCAGTTTCAGAATCTTCTATTTATTAATTTATTCTTTCTATGGTGAAAACCTGACCAATCTGACAAATTTGTAGAAATTGACAATAACGTTTTTAATTTTGTCATATTCTGTTTCCATAACCTCAGAAACTAATGTGTATATTTAGCATATTTAAATATACTCTTACTTTTGGTTGCTAAAGAAAAGCCCATTTTACCGCATAGAGAAGAGATCCAATTCCACCAGTACACACCGATGATACTGTGCTTCACAGATGAGTTGGTCCATTTCCTATTGTAAAGAGTTCATTTACCACAGTCTCCTCTGCCTAGCCAGGTTGATTGCTTTTGCCAGAATCACTGATTGATTATCTCATAATGTCCCGGCCATGTTTCTGATTGATTCGTTCTGCTTTTTAAACCTCTTCATGGCCTGCTTTACTGGTATTGACACTTAAGCCCTGTTGGGATGGGATTATACATGCATGGGGTCCTGCAGTAATGCTCTCTTTAACAGGAGCTCCTTGTGTCGTATTGTTCTCGTCCAGGTCGACCGTATTTGTGTTTTTTTTCTGTCATCCCCTGAGAAAATTACAGGGTAAATTAGTTATTGTTCTTTACTGAACAAAGTTAGGGCTTGACATTTAGTAAGTGATAAAACTCCCAAAAACTCTGGATACAAGGTGCAAAAAAGCTTCAAGAGCAGTAACTGTAGCCCTATAAAATATATTAATACTGTAGCTTGAAGACTAATTTTAATTATAATGTTGGAAACTCGTGATTAATGCGTTTTTGTATAAAGAAGGCGTGCATTTACCTTTAAAACCTGCATGCTTACAGAAATGTATGTGGTACGGTATGCAGGGGGAGGTGGTTTAGGTCGTTCTCATTACTCTCCTGCCAGGCTTGTTCCAGCTATTGATTGCTTTCTGATGGGCTGATCAATACGAGCTCACCCTGTGGCTCTGGCTGAGCTGTATGTTAGTCAGTGGCATGGTCTGTAGCTCTGTAGCCATGATTCTGAGCTGGCCGTTGGTGTCATGGAGCGTCATTATACTGCTGTAACTTATGTCTCATCCAGAAATCGGATTCACAGTAGGAAACCTCTGACCTCGTTTTCCCTCTTGGACATTAGAGTTAAGGGACGGAAGCAGGCACGTGCCGGCCATTGATGAGTGAAGAAGAAGAAAACTTTTCTTTAACGCTCTTTCTGTCTTTTATTATGTCATGCAGGGCTTCAGTCACGCTTGATCATTGGCTTGTGGTGTGAACCTAATGTCTCGGCATTAAAGTAAATCTAGCCTCCAGCTAGACGCAGTGGCGAACTTTGTAGAATGACAACACCGATAGTGAGGACAGTGATGTCTTATCGCCGGCTTTGGCTTTTATTCCACGTGTCGGACAGATCACGAGGAAAATGATCTTAAGAAAACACACTTCAAATGTCTGCTCCAGATTCTGAGCCCAAAGCAACAATTTTGCATCAGCACAGTGTCCTTTTCCCACAGAGAAGCTATAAAAGACTTTTTTATGCTCTAGTAACTTAAAGACACCTCTAAAAATATGACTATAACAATCACGTTTTTGACATTGAGTTTTTGCTCTACAATAAAAAGATTACAATCCATAGATGATGTTGGCTGTGTCCCAGTTGTGTCCCAAATCCTTCTGAGAAAATGTCTTGTGGACAGATGAGACCAAGAACAAATATGTTAATAAAAAAAATTGTTTTGGGGTTGTTTTGCTGCGTCTTGCACTGGGTGGCTTGACTGTGTTAAAGGCTTGATGAAATCTGAAGATTACCCAAAGATTTTGAGTTGCAATGTAGGGCTCAAGCTGGATTTGCATTCTAGGTCATGGGTCTTCCAGCAAGACAATGACCCCAAACATACCTCAAAAAGCTCTCAGAGATGTGTGAAAGCAATCGCAAACGCAAATGGCGCAGCACACTGTAGCCGACACCGCGGATATTTCGACTGCTCAAAGAGAATGTGGACATTCTCATCTTCTTAAAGAAAAACTTGAAAATATAAAAATAACAGTTGTTTTGTCTAGCCTCAAATATGTTAATAGTTTTGGTACCTTAAGGAGCATCTTTCTCTCAGATAAAGTTAATAATATATCTTTATTAAAGAAAAAAACTTGTTATTCCCAGGGACCGAGTCTTGTTTTTCTAATTGTTCTATTATTTTGTACATGACTGTTCCTGTATTTTTTTATTATTTATTTTATGTTGCACATTGCTGTTTTAATAGTGCACACTGCTGCTACCAAAAAAGCCACTAGATGGCATTACATATATATCTTAATTAAATTATTTAAATTTGACCATTAGTGCCTAATGTGGTGTATTACAGATCACTTGTATCACTTTGCATCACTTATATCAAGCCCACCTTTAGAAACAAGATATTGCAAATTTGATGAATCAAACCAATGAATGACCATAGACTAATCTAAAACTGCCATAGGCCTCTCTGCTAAAGAAAAAAGAAAATCGAGAATCGAAACGAATTGTGACCCTAAAATCGAAAATAAAATCGAATCGCGGACTTAGAGAATCGTGACACCACTAATATTTGACCAATAATACAGTCGACATTCGTGCCTACAACCGCAGCACAGCAGTGCCAATATTACACATTATAGCACCAACCTCGAGTGTATTATTGCGATTTTACAACAGTTCCATTATCGCTGGTTGTTGAAAGATTTTAAAGAGTTAAAGAGGAGGAGAAAATAGGATCTGTTTGGTTATAAACACTCCGCCAGTTAAAATAGTTTCATTGCTGCTCTGTTTGTTGCTGCGCTGTTTGGTTTGGCTTGTAAGCGCTGCATTGTTGCTAGGTTACCTGTATGTGGAGGAGTAATACATGAAGAGCTTCGGTTACAGTGCATTACCGGCTGATAATGGCACTCACAGAACGCCTCTCAGCCAATCACATTGCCAGGGTCGGAACTAACTGTGGTATACTTTATAATATTTGATGATATTTTAAAGATGCCACTTTGGCCAGCAGTTCACATAGGAAACACAATGAGTCCTAAGTGTGGTATGTCAGCTCCTGCATTGCTTGTGTTTGTTTGTTTGTTCGTGTTTGTTAATAAACAGCACATCTATTAGGCTATCTTTATTTGTGTAGAGCTGGAACCATTTTTTATGTCCCTGCATGCCTCATTTGTAGCAGCGTAGTCGTGCAGGCGGGGTGCGTGGAGGGTGGTCACGTACAGCCAGGTATTAAGCACATAATGAGGTTGACCTACATTTGTCTGGAGTTTCGGCGTGAAGCAACGTTTGCTGTTGTTTTCATCAGGGAAATGAGGCGGGGGACGGAGAGAAGCCATAATCCACCAAATCCAGATGGACGCCCACCTGCCACATGCTGCATTATCATCAGAGCTTTACTGTCTTCAGCAGTCTGTGACCTGCAGACTTTTACCTCGTTATCTAGGAGTGTAATAATGCACTCAGGGCGCAATTAAATTCACCATCATTCACAATCTATTACTCTTAGGATGGTTTGGAAAGAAATTCTAATGCAGAATAGGGGTGGGGGATATGGCTCTAAAATAAGTGTGCAATATTTGTTGGAATTCTTGTGAAAAACACTGAAATATATTTACATTTTTAAGAATATACTACTGCATTTTATGTAAAATAACAGTTTTACACAATCACTAGAAAGGAAAAAATGCAGGAATTTATTTTGTCTATTGGGTAAACAACAGTAACTCACCAAGAGAATGATTTGTATTAAAAAAAATCATAAAATAAGTAATAAAACATACAGTAGTAAAACAGTGTAATGGGACAAAAAACTACAGTAAACAGTAAAAATGTGCAGTCAAGCAAAACATATAATACACAGAATACTGCTCTTGCCAAAATCTGATTTTTTTTTTTATTGTTTCAGAAATGATATTGATATTATTGTGTATGATATGACGCCACAATCCTAAATCTGTATCCAGGAACATTTTAGAAATTCGATATTTCTGCATCATTTTTGGCCTATAACTTATATATAACATCAGATATCAAGTCCTGAAGTACATAAGTATAAACAAATCAAACAATTGAGACAAATAAAATAGGAAAATAGAGGAAAATGATCACATTTTACATGATATATGAAATATGAAAAGTGTAGAAATAACTGCAATTTTAACCCATTCCTCCATACAGAACAGCTTTAACTTGAGATCCTGTGTAAAGCAGATAGTGTTCTGTGTGGTTCGTCTATTTTTTATAGTAAAGGGTTAAATAAATGCCACATCACAGGGAACTGTGCAGTATTTGTGTTTAGTCATGTGTTGTCAGTCATGCGTGAGTGGCAGAGTGTAAGACTGTGGGTATGCAGCAGCAGCAGCAGCAGCACATGCTCGAGCACTGCAGGGGTAGATCTGGTCATGGTGAACTTTTCACTCCCGTGTCTGAGAAATCAGCATAGCCCCTGGCTGAGACGCTCTGGTGAGATTAATTAGTTCTGTCTGGCAGACCACAAACACACCATTAAAGCTTCTCAGTGCGTCCCCCGCAGGTACTGTGCTCTCCTGATGATGGCCTGGTCTGGCCTGAAGGTGTAGCACCACCTCTGAAGACGAGTTTTCCTCTGCGCTGTTTTCTTTTTCTAAGAATGTGAGAGGAGAGCAAAGCAAATCTCTGTTACCATGAAACCACTAAACCATAAATCATTTTTTAATAACATCTGAAATGTGTTTCGTTTGAAGTAATAAAACACACCAGTCCTGCTTAAATTTTTTGTAAATATTTTCTAACCTTTAAAAAATGCTTTTATTGTGATATTGTAATTTCTACCTCTGCAGTGCCCTCTCAGGTCAAACTGTGCTATAGGCGAGGATAATGTGTTTGTGTATCAGTCAGTCAATAATACAGTAAGTCAGTAATACAATAATCAGTCAGTAATACTGCAGTCAAACAGCTCTCCGCCCTGCCCATCCCCTAAACCCATACATCACCCAGTGCCCCTTCCAAACTTCTCCTCACATTTTTTTACACGTTTACAAATTTGAGCTGAGGGTGGAGTCATCAAAAATGTAAAAAGAAAAGTGGTTTAGACCCCCTTTAATATTAACTTACATTTTGCTGCCTTTTTTGGTGTTAAACCATGCCACAACTAAGTTGACCAACCAATAAACACTGGTGTAGTAAACCTTCATACAAACTGCAGTTAACATAAATAGTTGCACCCAGCAAAAAATATATATAATAAAAATAAATATGAATATAACCAACATTTAATGAGCTACTCATTCAGAAGTACTAATCCATCTTATGCAGCTTGAATATTCACAAAGACAGTTCTTGCAGATTTAGCAGCTAGGCTCTTGAGAAGCTTTTGAGAGGACAGCAGTATGGTGATGAGCATTGTCCTGTTAGAATAGCTCATTCCATTCCATTGGTTGCAGGAGCACTTATAAACCAGGCTGGGACTAGTACTGGGTATTGTTTTAAAATGTTTGATAACGGTACCAATGTGATACTTTGAATTTGATACAATACCCACATGATATATTTTTCAACACCTTTTTCTAAATTGCAACCAAAAAATGCAAAAACAATAATAAATAAAAAAAAACAATAAATATTATTGCATTCTAAAGTGGTATTAGTGACGTTGGAGCCCACTGGCCATCTTACCCAACATCGCTAATTCTGTGTTAGCTTTGCTAATGCAGCATTAGTAATGTATGATGAGCCCAGTTGCGGGCATTGCCAACACAGTATTAGCGCAATTGCACAATACTGATAGTAAAGAGCTGGATTTTGTGAAAAAAGCAGCAAAGCAAATGAAAATGTAATGTAACTGAGCTAAAGGGTCCTTACTATTATTGATCGGTATATCACCGTCTTACTAACCATTTGAGCCTGCATAGGAAAAGCGGTCTAAAAGCCAGAAGCATAACAATAAAATAAACATTTTGGCGATCAATTGATTTTATCGATTAATTTTAATTTACAGTTAAGGACTTTCGCTGTGCCACGGTCCTAAATGCTTCTAAATGCCATATTTTCTTATTTTGCCTCTTTGAATCTAAGCTATGTTGGATAAAAATTATTTTTTTTAAGTTACAGGATGTTCTCACTATTTTTTTAATGGCATAATTTGCCATCTCATCTACAAGTTTGTTTCTGGTTGGTTGCACTTGAACCCCAAAGATGAAATTTAAGTGAAACCAAAATAAAGGTAAACCTAGTTTTAAATTTTTTTTAATGTCATCTGTGGTAAATTTTTATTAGGGGATAAAAAATTATTAAAATCGAAAACAATTTTTTTTTTTAATGCCATATCGCCCAGCTCTAGTTTCAATTGTTTTATTCGCAGTTAATGTTCCAGTTAGTTTTAGCGTCACGTTTACCGAGTCACTTTTCAAATTGAACACAAAATGACGTGTCAGCTCTCGTGAGATGCTAGTATAGATACTGTCGTATTGATTCCCTCACTACCCATCAAATCCATTATACTCAAATAACATGCAGCAAGTCCTCTGTGAAAACAAGGCCCCTTAACTCGTCTCTCCTGGTAGCTCTGCGAGCGTAGCGTGTGAAGTTATTGTGTTTCTTGCTTCCGTGTTTGTAGAAGAGTGAGGAGCATGGTTGACTTGCATTCTTTGCTCGGTTTCCGCCTCTTGTTTGGACTGACTTCGGCCCCAAATCCCTCCAGCCGATCGTTCGTCTCTGGCTGCTTAGAACTTCATTGTTCCAATTACAACATGCTTAGGTCTGCTGTTCACAGTGAGAGCTGTGAGTCTGCTGTCCAATCAGTGAAAATACAGTATATGGGAACTGGAGTAGTTTTTAAAAGAGGAAAATTGCTTAACTTACTGTTTAACAGGGACTCCACATGGTCCAAATTTTACAGCAAAAATTCGGTCCATGAAGATCCTTAATGACTTGGTTGGAAACCGCTGGCTTTACCCAACTGAACTCATCAGCAGTTACAGATGGTGTTTATTTGAGGTTGTTGTTCAGGGTCTTCAAATTAATTTAAGTCAATGAGCCACATTTAATACATCCTATACAAATAAAAAAAATAACCTCCCAATTAATGTGTTCATAAACATAGTGCACTAACAGTGCTAGCTAATGATAATGTTGGATGCTTTCCTCTGTTGACAACTTTTATGGAGATGCGGATTTCATTTTCCAGCAGGACTTGGCACACTGCCCACACTGACAAATCAACCAATTGGTCTTATATAATAATCTTATTTTCTGAGATAATTTTTTTGGGATTTCATTGGGATTCATAATCATCAACAATAAAAAAAATAAACATCTATATAATAAAACTTTCCAGTGATATAATTTTTTTTTTTTTATTGATTGCATGCACCAATGAAACATTTTTTGTTTGCAAATAACAGAATGTCCTGTTCTCCCTCACAGAGATGAAGCGTATTGTGCAGCTGGATCTGGATCTGAAGTACAGGAGTAATATTCGAGATCTCTTCCAAGAGTTCAGACTCTTCTCTCCTGAAGCGGTGATCGGAATCGTCCGAGAGATGCAGCCAGTATACAGGTAATACTGTCTTTATATTACGTTTACACTAGGCCTGCACCTAACCAATACTTTAGGGATTAAAATGATTATTTTTGATTAGTTGATCATTCTAATATTAATGTGTGTGTGTGTGTGTTTGTACTTATTTAAAATAAAAAATAGACTAACCCTCAGGGTTTTGAGATCCCTGGCAAAGTGGTTGTACAATTTACCAAAGAAACCAAAAAAAATAAATACATCTTTTATGATTATAATTGCATTATCTTATAAAAGTTTCAGAGTATTATGGCCCTTTTTTCTCATAACATGCATTAAATAACACTATTAGTAGTAGCATGTCTCGGTAGCTAGCTAGCTGTATTTGCAGGGTCGCCTACAGAGCACTGCTAGTAGCTGCTAATCAAGCATTATATCTTAAATTTTTTTTTTATTTGTTTATTTATTTATGTTTTTTTTTTTTTTAATCATGTTCTTAAAGGGGTGACCTATTGCTTAATGGGAAGATTTCAACCACTTTCCCTTCTAACTCTGTTCCAAGGAAAAGGTTGAGAAATGGGGTTGGGTCTTAGTGAAAGTGTCCAATTTGTAACACAGCCCGTGTTTCAGTGGGCATAGGCGTATTTGCATTATTGTGATGCAACTATAAGGCGCACTGGACTATTTGATGCGGGCTATAATGCGCACTGGATTATAAGGCGCACTATCAATGAACGTCTATTTTCTGGTCTGTTTTCATACATAAGGTGCACAGGATTATAAGGTGCATTCAAGCAACACTAGTAAGGAACAGTGGTGTCGCCATGTTTTCCTTTTAATTCAGCAGTTCTCAGTGCTGGGGAAGCAGCTAAGTAAAAAACTGTAATTCTTCAAAAATGTACATATTTTGCTGGACATTAATCTACACAGATTTCTCTCCTGAAAATTGTTTATTTTGGTGAGTAAAGCGCCTCAGTTTATTTACAGTAAGCTTAGATTTAAAATATTTTCATCCACGGTTAGCAGCAGCGCTTAGCACTAGTAAATGCTGCCTGATAGTGCTAAACTGAGGAACCCTGAGTATTCTGGTGCGCTTGTTTTAACACAGTAAACACACAGACTACTGTCCAGTATACATACTTCTGAACTGCGAAAGAGCTAGTGCTGTGGTTAGCGGCTAATGCTAATGCTGCTTCGCCCAGCTTTAGTGCTGGAGAAACTTCACTGAAAAGACCCTTACAACTCTGTACTTCAGCAGAGTGGCTTTACTGCTCCTTAATACCTGACTGGTAGAATTCATACATAAGGAGCAGCAGATTATAAAGCGCACTGACGATTTAAAAGATTAAAAGATCTTAAGTGCCTCTTATAGTGCAAAATATATGGTACATAATTTAATAAAGACAATTATTCTAATCAATATAGTTCTTTCACTGCCTTTAATGCAAATTATAGCAAAAAAAGTTGTCATATTCATAAGAAAATCAAAACACACCAGTGCTGGTTCACTGTTTTTGTTTGTGATTTGTCAGTACAGGAAGTTCTGGACCAGTCACAAGCCTGTTATGTGTGTTTAGTTTTGGGAACAAAAAAAGAACTTTGAGTAACTTTAGGGTTCTTGACCTACTTCAGTGTGCTCGAGAACAGCCAATATGATCAGTGTTGTCCTGCGGCTGGGCCGTTTCACACCCCTAAAACTGGGGCACTTTAAAAGGCAAGTGGAGGTGTTAGCCTTTCAGAGTTTACCCCGAGAGGACCGAGCGTCGAGCGGCAGAGCGGCGCGAGAGCTTTCTGAGAACGCTGCCCTCGCGCTGCACCGCTAAGAGTTGCTGCAATACAAGACGGAGAGTCGGAGCTGCAACAGGGGATTAACAAAGGAAGTTCCTTTGGGGGAGATTTGTGTGTGTGTGTGTGTGTGTGAGTCTGCCTTTTTGGGCTGTAACAACAGGATGCCTGTGTACTGCTCATCAGGTTTGGCTTTGTGCTGGAGGGCAGGTTAAATTTCCAGCTTAATGTTGCTGCCCGGTTTTCTGGGTACGCAACACACACACACACTCTTACTTTCTGTTGGTCATATAGACCCAACTGTGAAGCGTAAATGTGCTTTTTTGACATCATAATTGGAATACCAACAATGGCATCAGTGGCAATAATGCTTTAAATATGGTTATTTATACCACATGTACAGCTCTGGAAAAAAATATATATATAAGAGACCACGTAAAAATTGTATGTTTCTTTGATTTTACCAAATTTAAAACCTCTGGAATTTTTGCACCAGGAGTAAAGGCATAAAGTTATCCAAAAGCAGTGTGTAAGACTGGTGGAGGGGAACATAATGCCAAGATGCAACTTGATAAAACCAGGGTTATTCCACCAAATATTGATTTCTGAACTGTAATTAAAACTTAATGAATATAAACTTGTTTTTTTCTTTGCATTATTTGAGGTCTGAAAGCTCTGCATCTTTTTTTGTTGTTTCAGCCATTTCTCATTTTCTGCTAATGGAATTTGGGAGAAATGTTGTCTGTAGTTTATAGAATAAAACAACAATGTTCAGTTTACTCAAACATAAACCTATAAATAGCAAAACCAGAGAAACTGATTCAGAAACTGAAGTATCTCTTGCTTTCCTGAAAGCATGTGGAACAGGAGCATGACTCAAAGCATTACACCATGCTCAATGTTCTGGACTTTACTTTGAAATGTGCTAAAAATATTGCGTAAATTAGCGCAGTTTATGTAACACACTTTGTGGAAATGTTCTGAAATGATCTCCAATCAGCTTTAGTGAAATTTAACCTTAGGCACACTTGTGCCACCCACTAGATGGAGCTCCAGTCAGCTGTTCAGCTGGGGCTGTTTACACTCTGTTCTCTCACTCCTCTTCCTCACCCTTCCCCGCTTCCCTCGTTTCTTCTTTGGATTTGTTTCCTCAGTACTGCTGCTGCTGCTGTCCCTACTCAAGGACAGCCGCTCGGGTTGTTTTGGGCTTGTAAAAGGGCAGCCACTTTGGAGACTGCTGCTTTAAATGCAGAGCAATGCGATAGATCAATAAACGAGGTCTTATTTCAGTTCTGCACAAAAGGACAACCTCCATTCAAACCACTTGAAGAGTCAGTGTGATTTTATGCTCCTCTTTCAGTGTTTTGTTATGGGGTAGAAGAAAAATGCTAACCACTTTGACCTTTTGACCAATATTTCCATATATTTCCAGTAATTTCATATGTACAGACACAATAGTGTGAAAACTATAGTGATGATTATGACGTATAGTAAATATATGCCTCGGTTGAGTCAGTCCTTTGTTGGAAAGCATCTGCAAGTGAGCGAGTAATAACAGTGCGTCAGCAAGTGTAGGTTCAGCTGAGGCGATAAGATCTACCACCTGTGGCAACAGCCCTACTCAATATTAGTTAGGCCTGTCACGATAACATTTTTTTGCAAACGATAATTTGTCCCAGAAATTACTGCAATAAACGATATTTTTGGCATTTTTAAACCACTAATTTGGCAGTAATCTAATGATAACATAATATCATAACAAAGGAATTAATCCTTTTAAAGACAATAAGCTTTATATTCTTGTTCACGCACCTAATTTTGGAACGTGAAAAGTTCCCAGCTTGAACCAAAGTAGGTTATATTATATGTATATATGTATATATATATATACGCACAAATTGCGAAGTGCGGAGGCAAAGACACTGTGGGTCTGCCCCACACCATGACGTACAGCAGCCCCGGTCTGTCCCAGCTGGCCTGTGTTGAACCGGCATAAAGACTTTGCCTCAGACTTCACTCGAGAGATGCGCTAATGGTAAACGGAAGGCTGAGGCAACACTAAACCAACTTAAGACACTAAAGTTAAGCAAATAGAGCCGCACTGGACCGATATTATATTTCTTTACGTTTGTTTTGGGTGTTAATGGAGGGCATGTTTCCTAAAAAGAGTACTAAGTACCCTACTAAGTAAGTGCATTTTGTAAGTCCAAGCACAATGGACGAAATCACGATTATTAAAATAATTGAGGTCATGTCCATTTTTTGAACGATAAGTCGATAATGTGAATGTAAATATTTTGACAGGCCTAATATTAGCCCCACTTAATAAATCCCTAAACAAACAACTTTTTAGTGAAATCAGCATCTTCGTCAAGTGTCCGGACTCTGTCTCTTTACCCTTACAGCTAAAGGACAAACACTGTTTTCCTCTACAGTTCCCAGAATTCATCTGGCAGGGTTGTGTGTTTGGACAATCACAGCTAAAATCGTAGCTAGGGCTGGGTATAGTTTTAAACTTTTTAGTACAGATATCCAAATGCTACTTTTTTTTTTATACCTTTTTCTAAATTACAATTGATAGTTATTCTCACACAGTGGATTTACAGTATGTAATGCATGCGCTCCACAACTGGCGTGTTTGTGTGTGTCATGCTAAGTATTGAAAATATGCAACCATTTTTTTAGACCAATTTGGAGACATTTCGGTCGGTGCCTTTTTAATACCAAATTCCAATACCCAGCCCTACTCGTAGCTTTAGCCATGTTCTAGTGTTAAGAGATCTAAACTGGGGTCTGAGTTGGGATGTGGGGTTGGGTTTAGATCAACTGATTGGGTCATCCCTGTTTACAACACTATGACATTATGACACGTAATATATATATATATGCCTGACTGCCGTCATTTTCTGTGTGGAAATATTGTGTGGAAATATGCATCCCCAGGTGAGAGGCTCAGTTCTTTAGTAATAACAGTGAGTCAGCAGGTATAGGTACAGCTGAGGCGATAAGATCAACCACCTGCAGCAGAAGCTCTACTGGGCCTCTTAATTAATGTTTGGACTTTCCGTGTCTTCCACCTGACTGGCACGTTTTAATGCAGTTAGCATATCATATCAACACTGCTGCTGTCTACATGATTCCACACCGTTAAGTGTGCATTTTAGTTCTGGTCAGCAAGTGTGAAAATGGTAACCTATTAAAAATATTAGGGGTTTTGCTTCCCTCGAAAAACTGAAATTAAAAGGTGCTTGGAGTCATGAGGCATCTGCATGCCTCCATTATAAACAGTGTTTCTTAAAAGTTAGCTAGTTTTATTTTCTGTATCCATTGTTTTTAATTAAAATCTCTCTATATCTATACATTTCTATAGATCAACTATCTGTGAGCAGAATCTGCTAGTAGAAATCGAGCTTTACCAAACTAGGGGTGGGCAATATGGCCCTAAATTAAAATCTCAATGTTTCATGTTGTTTTTGCGATGACAGTGTTCTTGGTGATGTGCCAAAACATTGATTCTTTTTGAAATAATAATTTCAAGAATTCACTACTGCAGCAAAAATATATTATAAAGGTTTATTTACTAAAAATCTAAAAAAATTATACATAAAAACAGTATGTTACCTAGACCTAATTGGTATTGATAATAGTGTAACAAAATAAAGCAAAATTAACAAAAATAAAGTAACAACAAAAATCTACCACAAAACTAAAGAGCAGCATATGCAGTTTAAAGAAAATACAGTAAATGACAAAACAAAAAAGATCAGACTACTTTTGTCGAATCTTTCACTGTCCAGTTTTGTTAAACCTGTGTCCACTGCAGCCTCAGCTTTCTGTTCTTAGCTGAAAGAATCTTTCACTCCTAAAACTCATTACCTCATTTTTAAGACTGATGTGAATGCTAACTTTTAGCTTCTTATTTCATGTAAAATAGAAAGTTGCTGATTAGAAAGTCACCTGGTTTAATAGGTGTAGAGATCGTCTAAATAAATCAGTGAGTTTCTGTTTAAATGCTTGAATATTTTACATTGATTTCCAAGAAGTTGGTCAAAGCTCATGCTAATTAACTGGTGTTTTGAGTGTGCATGTATAGTTCCTGATCATGGCAGGAGACTTGTTTACGGTGTGTGTGTGTGATCTATATCAGGCACTTCAACCTTTATAAGCTCTCAGTAGAGTAGTTTTGATGGCACTCAGATTTGCATGGCTGTAGCTCTAACAGTTCAGAGATGCAGAGTGCAGCATCCACTGACCCATTTACTTATTTTAATAAGGTTTAAAAGTCCCAAGCCACATACTTCTATGTTTATACAGTACTGTGCAAATGTTTTAGGCACCTGTGTGAATTTCAGTAAAGAAAAAGCTTCTTATCTGTGAAGTAAGTGTTTAGTATTTGCTCAGTAAGCACATTAGCTTAGCATTACAATAAATACAAACAGCAATTTTACAAAAAGCAGAGCAACTTTTACAGCCCTGTTTTTTCTTAAAACATCTCCTAATCTCTCCTCCTCATCTGAGTTTAATAGAGTTATTTCTTTTTTAATCATATTAATCAACACTTGGTTTGGTAAATTACTGGTAAATGTGGTGAATCAGGTAGATGGATGGATGGATGGATGGATGGATGGATGGATAGATGGATAGATGGATAGATAGATAGATAGATAGATAGATAGATAGATAGATAGATAGATAGATAGATAGATAGATAGATAGATACTTTATTGATCCCGAAGGAAATTTAGCAGCCAGTAGCAGTTACACAACACAGTCGAAACAAACAGTACACAGTAGAAACAAACAATAAGTATTATAAAATAAAATAAAAGAGCACAGTGAGGAATATAAGACTCTAAACTATAAAATTATAAACTGAGACTTAAAAATATATACATAAATATATAAATACAAAAAACTATACAAAGTGTGAAAGTAATCAGTCATAGATATGAGGTAGTGCAGTAAAATAATAATTTAAGTATAGAAGGTATCAGCAGATATGACAATATTAAACATAAACCTGTGCAAGTATTGTATTTAAGTAAGGTGCGTAGTGTAGTGTCCAGGAGTGCAAAAGTACAGGATGTACAGTAAAGTGACAAAGTGTCCAGGGGTGCAAATGTACAAGATGTACAGTAAAGTGTCCAGGAGTGAAAAGGTACAGAGTGTACAGTAAAGTGCCAAGTGTCCAGGGATGCAAATGAACAGTATATACAGTAAAAAGGCAAAAGAGTCCCAGGGTGTAGATGTGTAGGGTGCTTTCCAGTACAGATAAAAAAAGGCTGATTAAGAAAGCACATAGAGACTCGTTCCTCATCTGTCCTCTCTCTTCCGGCTCCACTGGGAGGAGTTGAAGAGTCTGATGGCTCTCGGAACGAACGATCTTCTCAGTCTGTCCGTAGAGCAGCTCTGTGACAAGAGCCTGCCACTGAAACTGCAGGCTGCTGACGGAACTGAACATAATATACACATGCTGGCTGAGGGGAGGAGCATCCAGGAGAAATCTGGAATCTCTACACTTTGATTTCTTCAGCTCGGCTCACTGGATAAAACATACTTATAGTTAAAATGAGAATTCCTTGTTACGTTTTACTGTATTCATGTTTATTTGCATCTGTTTCGTCAAATCATATGTGACTCTTTTTCAGGCAAAAACACTCGTATTGCTGAGAAATGGATTAGTTTAATTTGCTTTGGTGCCTAAAACCTTTGCACAGTACTATATTTACCCCCCATGCCCTCCCCCCTCGTAAACCTGAAGGATAAAGTGGTTATTGGGTTATTGACGATGGATGGATGGATGGGTATATTGATGGACACATTTCTGTGTTTGAATATCTATTTTGTATGACAGTATGTTGTGTGGAATTCATATTCTTACATCCTAAACCCTGGTAACATCCTCAGGGGCAGGCTTGTGACTTTTTTTCTTGCTACATCATCAATTATTTAGAAAATCCAGATTTTTCTATTCCTTCTGTGACTACTATCAGCTTGTCTTTTGCTGTGTTTCCCCCATATTGTGGGAACTAGTTTTATCTGCATCCAGCCATTCAGTTAGTAGACATTGTTGAATCAATGTACAGCATAAATGCAGGGCTGTGCCCAGTTATTTAATTTTTTTCTTTACATTATAGATTAATATTTAAGACATGAACACGATTAAGGGACACATATGGAATTTTGTGGTAAACAGTAAAAAAAAGTGTTCGTCCTCCACATTAATCCCCTGATCTAAACCTGATGAACTGAGATGGTGATTTGAGATGAGCTGGAGCTTCACAGCATGAAGATTTTGAACACTTGAATAACTTAATCTAAAACTAACTGGATGTCCCTCTCAAGAGTTCCACAGTGTATTAAATGGAGCATCTTTCACTGTCCAGTTTTGTTAAACTTGTGCCAACTGCAGCCTCAGCTTTCTGTTCTTTGCTGAAAGATCCTTTCACTCTTAAAACTCATTACCTCAGCATAATGTAATGATTTTTCCTATTTTTAAGATTGATGTGAATGCTACCTTTTAGCTTCTGATTTCATGTGAAAGTTGCTGATTAGAAAGTGAAATGGAAAAAAATCTTATCACAATATAGTTTTTTATATCAGCCGATATTGATATGTATCACGATATAAATCATATCACTTTCTGTTACACTTAAAGGTTTTTTTGTACTCATAAGTGAGAGAATAAGGGAGTTTTGGCCAAAATCACTAGCAGGCTCAGAGCCTTGTGGACATACACTAGGATGTCCACATCTTGCCAGGTGGGCACAAGGTGCTCAGATAGCTTTTAAATTAATGACTTTCATTCTTGCTACATCATCAATTATTTAGAAAATAATTTAGAGTTTTGTATTCCTTGTTTGACAACTATGAGCTTGTCTTTTGCTGTGTGAATACCTTAATCAAGTGTCAGAGTACAGTGAGTATCAGAACACTAACTGGATGACCCTCTCGAGAGTTCCACAGTGTATTAAATGTTGTTGATTTTAAAAAGTAAAGTACGTATCATCTTGATAGAGGTTGCAGAACATTACAGATGCCCTGCACCATGATGCATTGCCAAGTAACACCATGAAAGGTTAATGTAGCATCCAACTGCATTCTTTTCTCATCAGTAAGGCTGACTGGTGACCAGTGTTGGCTCTATAAATACTGAACAAACCTGTCTGCTCTAAACTATTTATTGGGCTTTTTGTATCTATGGTGCGAACTCCAATATACTAACTCTACCTTTTCTAACCTACTGAAGACCTCAGAACTGAAACGCACCTGAGCCCTGATACCAATAAAAAAGATAGGTCACCTGCTGCTCACACATGCTCATTCCTCACTACCAGCCTCTCCAAGCTTGTGCCAGACCTTGCCCTCTCCAGGGCACCAGATGCACAGGGAGGAAAGTCTGCCAAGTGTCTGGAATCTACCCTGCATGTGTAGCTCGGTATGAGAGTAAACACTAGTCCGGCTGCTCGCTAAATGAATTGTGACCTTCAGTATGTTAACAATAATCCGGGTCCGCTGCTCCCCGGCTTTGTCTGGTTTGCTGTGAATGGGAGTTGAAGCTTTTTTACGCACAGCACGTTTCTCTCATCTCTTTAAAAAGGACTGTAGGAGATTCGAGAGAGGATATCCAAACCACAGAGCGAATCTGAAAGAGTGCCCTTGGTTGCAGCTACTGAATGGAGGTTATTGAGAGCGCTGTTCCGACCGACTCCACGCTGATTTATTATGCTTTTGTTCTGTAATAAAGGCCACTCGGTCATGTTTTGATGATGATGTCAGTAGGGAAGTAAGTGTCCAATGTGTGTGGCTTTTCTTGGCCAGAAATTTGCCCAGGAATTTTATGCCCTCCATCTGTTTACTGAACTTTACTATATCACTGCTGTCCAGTGAAGGGCATTTCTTCATTTGATATTTTTTTAAATCATCAAACTCCAAAACAGCTGTGTAGATGTAGACTGTTAGTGCTTTTCCAACAAAAGAATTCCATTCGGAATATATAATAATGCCCCAACACACCAGGAGGATGAAGACTAACACATGCTTCCTCCGATACATCTGAAGTCAGCCACCGCTTCTTTTCGAGCTGCTGCTGATGCAGCATTGCCGAGCAGCATCACAGCACTAACGCTCGGAGGAAAGCGCAGCGGCTCGGTTCTGATACGTCAGCTCACAGACGCCCTGTGCTGCAGACATCACCCTAAGAGTAATGTGGGGAGATACCCACCCAGAGGGAGCAGGGCCAAGTGTGCTCCCTCTGAGCGCTGGCAGCTTAATGGGAAAGCTGCATGAGCGGGGGTTCAAACCTGCGACCTCCTGCTCATAGTGGCAGCACTTTAGACTGCTGGACCACTCGGGGCCCCGTATGTGGCTTCTCTTGGCCAGAAATTTGCCCAGGAATTTGCCCAAAAACAGCTCTGTAGATGTAGAATGTTAATTTTTCTCCACTAAAAAAAATCGTTCCATTCAAGCTTATAAAAACCGTGGTGCTTTTGAGCAAACCAGCCCACGATTCCACCAGTTTTAGGGAAACCATCAAAATGTCACATCATACGCCATCAACAGAGGGTGCTGCACAGTGGCGGTAAACCGATGTTGTCACAGTTTGTGCTGAAGAACCTAGAATTCTTCGTTTCCCACTGCAAACAAACGTTCCTGGTTCCAGAACCTTCTTTTGTTGGTGGAAATGCAAAAATTTGTTTCGCAAACCAGAACCAAACTCATTATTAACATTACCTACAAACCAATATAAAATGAAGAATACAGAAATATACAGAAACACATTTAACCAAAAAAACTTTTGCCACGGAGTCTGGTCAGGACTTTCAGGTGTGAAAATTTCCTTATTGAGATTCATAATCATTAACTTTATTTTGAATAGTTGCTTATTAAAACCTTACAGTTTGTTAGCAGTGCATATAACTGGTTTAAGTGTAAATTTAGGTTAACAGTAGTGACAGTAATCTAAAAGGTTTTATATGTTATGTTCTATATCCAGTGTTCATTGACCTTGCCACCAGTACCACGCCTCAAATCTTTAAACACTTACATGCATGCACAAAATAGGAATATTCTTTAAGCTAGTGCTGATGTTAGCAGTCTGAGAGAATCAGGCTGTTTACTGAAGGTAAATGGGTCTCCGGCGGTGGCCGGAAGGATTGACTGGGCTGCAGCAGACAGCGGCACGGCGGAGTTATCTTCCCCTTTTTGTTCTGCTGCTGGTTGTGTAAACGTGCCAATCAAAACACGAACGCGACAGCGGGCTTCAGACTGAAGGGCTGGTTTTTGACGTGAGCTCTTTAGGGAAAACAGGATGCCACTGGCAGAATGAACACGCATCAGAACAGGGTCAACTACCCAGGGTGCCTGTACCAGCTTACTGCACCAGACACAGAGTTATGCATCAGTCCACGTGAGTTCATATTTCTGAGTGCATAAGACACACAGTAGCGTGATCTGCAGTTTGTTGGAGCACACATGACATCGTGTGTGTGTGTGTGTGTGTGTGTGTGTGTGTGTATTTGTGTGGGGAAACAGCTCATCTCCTCTATTATCTATGAGTGCAGGGGTCGGCAATTAGTTTTGACCGTGGGCCAGAAATTATTTAAACCATTAAATGGCGGGCCACAAAAAAAAATGTTTTTTTCTGAAAATAAAGCAGGTAAACCCAAGAAAAAAGGAAAAAAATAATAAATAAAAAAACCTGTGTCGTCAAGATTGCGTCCCTATACACTACCGCTGCCCCGGCTAATGACATGGGACACAGCCAAGAAAAAAAGGCCCATATAAGGAGATAGGGAGCCCAAGAACGGGTGGAAAAATGAGAATGGGCGGGAACTAAAGTCACGCCAAGCGCAACAGAGAAACAGAGGAGGCGTGTAAACTAAACTTTGCCAAAGAAGCATTTTATTTTTATTTATTTATTTATTTTTCATTATCGTTCATTATAGTTTAAACAACCTCACGGGCCACATGTTTCACGCTTGCCGACCCCTGTACTAGTGCATCTCAAAAAATTTGAATAGCATTGAGAAGTTAATTTATTTCATTAATTCAGTTTAAACTTATATATTATATAGATGTATTACACAGAATGATCTATTTTAAGTGTTTATTTATTTTTTTGTTGATGTTTATATGGCTAACAGTCAGTGAAAACCTAAAAATCAGTGTCTCAGAAAAATTTGAATAGTATATAAGGCCAATTGGTACTTTTGGTAAGCAGTGTGGGCAGTGTGCCAGGTCCTGCTGGAAAATGAAATCCCCATCTCCATAAAAGTTGTTTTCAGAAGAGGGAAGCATGAAGTGCTGTAAGATTTTGTGCACTGACTTTAGACTTGATAGTAAAACACAGTGGCTCAACACCAGCAGATGACAGACATGTCTCTCCAAACCATCACTGATCATCAGTAAATTTTACATTTCATTTGTAAATTAAGGGAGCAGAGTCTGGAGGAAGAGTGGAGAGACACACAGTCCAAACTGTTTGAGGTCTAGTGTTGACTGTAAGAATAATAGTAATATTATATGTATAAGCTGTAGATTCAGCCAGGCTCCGCCACAGATACAGTACACGAGCAGCTGGTGTTGTTCAGCTCCTCTAGCTCCAATATCACATGATTATAGTATGATACTGACCTACACCAGCTGTGTTATTTAGCATGAGTTAACATATGTTAAAGTGTAAACAGCACTATTATAAAGACATCACGCTCGTGTTATCGCTGGCAGTAGCAGCAGCTTTGAGTTTTAGGCTTTGTATTGATGCCTGTCAGCAGAAACGAAATATTTTCCTCATTGAGTTGGAAAGAAAAACAGGAGTCATGACTCATATTTTGGATATCAGTGGGTAAGGAGGGTGTCTCCATGGAGGTTGAACAAAAAAACACGAATATGAATATGAACTTTGTTTTTTGTTGCCCCAGAAAAGACTGTGTGTGGGAATTGGGATTTAATTGGCGAATCTATTCTTCTCACTGTTTGACAGCACATCCAAACCGAGGGGAAGCAGCTCCCCCAGCAAGAGACGGCAGGACGGCATGAAATATTCTGCGCTTGATGAAGGAAATGAAGAGAGAAAAGATCCAATATAGCCGAGCTCACATATCATCAAACCCTGCACGTGCAGCCGCAGCAGTTTTCTGTATTCCGTCTGCACCGCTGTGCCTGCGTGATGAATCGGCCGCCTCTGCGTTCGATCATCTCTAACAAATGGTCTCTCCCCAAAACGTCTATTTATGCAAATACACCCGCTGAAATAGAGAGAGCAAATGTCCTATATTGATCTTTTCATTACTGCTGAATTATGTCTGTCATTTTAACTGGAAACTTTTGATGCATTGTGCTTTGGGTCAGTTCTAATAGAAGTCTCGTGGGAAGCTGGCAGCACTGAGAATATTGGATTTCATGAAGTTAAAAATCTACAGCTCCACACTCACTTACTCACACACACAGAGAGAGTTATTTCTTAGTAGTTGGATGTTTGGGTTATGATGGATCTGCTACTTCGTTTTCTAAAACTCAGCATTCAGATTTATGATTATAGTTTTTGTTATAGAGTTTTGGTCAATCTCCTTAAAAAGCCACTAAACACCTAAATCATATTTTTCCATTAATAGCTTAAATGTGATTTGAAGTAATAAAACATACCAGTCCCGCCCTAAATTTTATAAGCATTTCCTAACCTTTAAAAAACACTTTTATTGTGGTAATTTCTGCCTTTCATGTTCAACTGCGCTATAGGCGAGGATGATGTTTCCGTGTACTTCGTGTACTAGCTCAGCCTATCAACTCTCCCTCTTGTCCTGCCTCTAAACCCATACAACACCCAGTGGCCCTCCCAAACTACCCCCCCCCCCCCTTCTTTTTTTTTATTTGAGTCTTTTTCATATTTGAGTTCAGGTTAAAATCTTTAAACCGCAAATAAGAAAAAGTATGGATAGTATTTAAAAAAAGGGTTATAAAAATTGTTGTTTAAATGCCATTTTTGCCATTGTAGGGATCAGTGGTGGAAACTAAAGACGTACAAATACTTTGTTACCTCACTTAAGTAGAAATGTTGGTTATCTTTAGTTTAATGGAGTAATTATTTTAAAGTTTTTACATAATTATCTGAACTTTCGACTTCTTACATTTTAATAAAAATAGCCTCGTTACTCCTTTTTTATTTCAGCTCGTTTTCATTCCGGCTTCTCATCGTTCAGTAAAACCCCTATCCAGATAAATCTCTCCTCTATCCAGATTGTGATTGGATGTAAAGAAGTATAAAAATATACCATTCCGGCTCCCTATTGATTTATACTGTGATCCAGCAAGAACATAGCAGACGTATGTAGTCTAGTATGAAAATGATCTGTGCAGAGACTCAAACTCCAGTCCAACTAAACTTTAACTTAAATACATTACATTATTACATTATTTTATGCATAGTTTTTCCCAGTGTAGGTTAGTAATAGTAGAGCTGCGTTCTGCTTGTTTTTATCTACATCAGTGCAGCTTTGTTTTCTGTTCAGAATGCCCATTGTTTGTCAGGCCAGACTAAACTCATTTCCTTTTTCTCCATGAAATAAACAGAGCTGCAGATCCTGTATTCATTCGGTATGGGTTTGTCTGCAGTACATTTCTGCTGTTCGCATTTTTTTTTCTGTGCCGCTTTCAGAAGTATTCAGAAAAATGATTGTGTGTGTCTGTCCTACACGTGTTTTTCCAGTCTGAGCTGTGTGTTGGTGCAGGTGCACTTTTTAGCAGTTTTTTTCTAGTTTAGGGTTTAGTGAAAACACCATAGACTGTGTACAGCTGGACAGAGCATCGTCTCTCAAAGGTGAAGCCACCACAGGTCGGGCGCCCCCTGCTGTTGGGTTGCAGAACGCTGTGTAACCCCACCCATCCCCATAGGTTTCAGTGGCAAAACAGATAAAAATCAATCACGTTTTTTTTCTCCCAATATACTGTAATTCTACCTCCATTATTTAAATACAGCAGCTAGTGTAACCTCTGCTTATATTGTTACATTTTTATATATCCCCACAGAATTCGTTTTTTAAAACGTTATTCAGCTCTATATTTAAAAAGGTGTGGTTATTGGTGTGTAAAAGGGCTGGGTTACACCTAGACGGGGTGGGACCAATGACTGTATTGGCGGGACCATAGACTTTGTGTAGCTCTGTGGAGGCAGCCCTCAGGGGCGGGGTTATTTCAATGAGTAGGCTGTCTCTCCACAGTCTTTCTCTCTCCTCTGGTCTCTACTGCGCTCTACAGACGGGTTTCAGGATCGCCAACATGGAGATTTTGGCTTCATTTTCATTGAGTAAATGTGAACGGCGACACGGCGTCCATCCTTTTTATCAAATCATAAATTTCCTAGAGATTTCCACCCCTTGTGCAAATGGATGGGATGTTCTGTTTCTCTTGTTTTTTTTATTTATTTCTAATTTTCCCCATTTTCTTCCAATTTAGGTAGGCTGATTGTTCCACCCATCCAGCTGCTACTCAGCTGTATATCGTCGCTGTCCTATGAAAAACACTTATCTCCATTTTTGTTGATTTTTAATTTACTACATAATTTGAACAGACAAGCTGTCCCTTACACTGTGCCAAAATTTCTCGATGAACGCACCAATAGAAACTTCAAAATGACCTGAAATAAACTCTTTTTACATTGAATTCCATTGAAAGTTTACAAGGTTTTTTCTCTCTTCTGTAAAGTTGCTGTTTTAGAGATGAGTGTTTTTCATTGGACAGCAACGATATACCCCATCACTAGTGATGCCACAACACATGGAGGATGAAGACTTGCACACGCCTCCTCCAATACATTTGAAGCCAGGCTTTTTGCTTCTGATGCTGTAGCATTGCTGAGTAGCATCACAGCGCTAACGCTCGGAGGAAAGCGCAGCGACTCGGTTCTGATACATCAGCTCACAGACGCAGCCTTGTGCTGATCCGCATCACCCTAGGAGTGATGAGATGAGGGGAAAGAGAGAGCTCCATCTACTGTACCCACCCAGAGAGAGCAAGGCCAATTGTGCTCTCTCAGGGCTCCGGCAGCTGATGGCAAGCTGCATGACCGGAATTTTAAGCGGCGTACTTAGAATGGAACATGATACAAGTTTGTTTGTCTGCCTTTTTTCTGTGACGCACTCTGAATTCTCTGGTCCAGCTCTGAAAAATGATTGTGAGTATGTGCTGTAGATGTTTTTTCCACTCTGAGCAGTGTGTGCGGCAGCTGCTGGTGCCAGACGTTTCAGCAGGAACTGGTTTCCAGAGCCTCAGGCAGCACTGAGAGACGCTCTGGTCAGTGTAAACAGAGCTCTCTTCTCACATGCTGTTGTGTCCCACTTCCCTTCTCGTAAATTAGGGGGAACCCCGTATAATAGTGGCACATGCAGTTCTGTAAACACACACGTGGTAAGAGCCAACATTTACCGCAGGTTCAGGACGGGCCTTACCGTCTCACAGCCGGGCACCACGTCATTTCTCTTCTGGACTGCCTGGCAGGCCGGGCAGGCCGGTAGTTCTTCCATAAACACTTCACTAAGATTTATCTTGTCTGGCTGGGAGATGGGAGGTTGCCAGTTATACTGGCTGAAAGTGGTTGTGTGCAGTCTGAGGCGACCTATTGACCTTTAGAAGTGGAGGAAATACACAGCCAGTAACATGACCTCACACAGCGGGAATGTATGCTATTCAGACCTGTTTTTTTACTGTGCTGTTTGATTCCCATATTTAATAATAATAATTTATTTACATTGTAAATATAATAATAAATATTGTAATTACCTATTACTGAATAATCAGTTAGCAGTTAACTTGGAAAAAGCTAAAATCCACTTGTTTACATAAATTATATCCATGTTTAAATCATACAGCATGTTATGTTAGTATTATTATTAGTCTTGTAATGCTTTCATTGTGAAATATTACAAAACCATAAAACTGTGTAATTTTTTTGAAGGAAAAAAAAAGTGCAAATCTCAGTTGCAACCTAAAATGGTCTACTACTGAAACACCCAGTACTCCCATTCTCACTTCCTGTGTCTCTGAAATGTTTGATATAATCTGCAGCTGTAGAAACCCCACCTGAGACCTCCACTTAATGTCTGGTCTCAGGCACTGGGATATACTGGGAGAGAATGGCCAATGTTTTAGCTTATCTGTCTCACTGCTGTCTCCAAATATGGCCGACACAGTGCCCCCACAACCACCTGAAGGGTATAAACTCAAAGGCCAACAGTGCTAGCCTTGGTGCTAGCATGCTGTTTCACAGCCCTGCACAATTACTGCAGGTACCACTCCATTTCACATTCTCACAGAACTGTCTTAACACCCCTACTGCTTCATATGCCCACGGCCCCTTAGCCACGAGCAGATCTGGGGTACAGGATACAGAGGGTCAACTGAGAGCAAGATCCTCAATATCTTATCCTCTCACATAATAGGCTCACAGTAGCTATGTTTACAAGCAGCCAATAATCCACTAATAACAGGGTTCCCGCAGGTCCTTAAAAAGTCGTAAAATATCTTAACCTCTCTTAAGTTTACTGTAAATTTGCTGTAAGTAATACATTTTCAGACGGTGTGTTTAATGCCGGTGGGAAAACGCAGTGGCCCATAATAAACATCTAATCCAGGGAAAGAACTAAGGTTAGCAGAGAGCTAGCTAACATTAGTGGCCAGTTTATTAGTTTATAAGTTAGTGGCCAGTTTATTAGTTTATTAGCCATTTAATGGTTCTATCCCTGGTAATGTATAATACATAATAAGCAAACATCTTCAGTAGGATAAATGCACATTTTCTTACCATGGTATACCATTAAATTGGCCTTAATTTGGGTCTTATATTTTTATATAAGATATTGAAGCATATCCACCATGTTTTTGACCCATATCTGCAGGTCATTCATAAATAATTAAATGATTAAATAAAAATGGTTTATATAAATGACCTAATTTAATTATAACAGGTCCATTTGGCATGTTTAGTGCTGTGCATGGTTTCAGTCATCCTATATTCTCTTTCCAAGTCAGTAGACACACACACACACACAGCCTCCATCCAGAAATTGTAGTGATTGTGCCAGTTTAAAATTACAGTTATTATATTAATTATACTTCATGGATTTCTTTCCTTCAGTTACATGTTTGTCTGGAATGTAGGGCAGTGGATTTTGAAATATACTGTCATTAGTTTCACTTGATTTTGATGTTTTTCAGATGGACTACTGGGTATATTTAACCCTTTAAACTCAGTTTAGACGTGTGTGGGCTCAATTAATTATTGTTGATAATTACATTATCAACCCACACATACAGTACCAGTCCTATATAGTAAACTATGAAGGAACACATATGGAATCATGTAGTAACTTAATACTCTGTAAATAAGCTGTTTGTTAACTTGCAGTTTCTGAGGCTGGTAACTTTGATAAACTTATTGTGTACAACAGAGAAAACTCTCGCTCTTTCTTTCATAGAGTGGTCCTGATGAGAGCCAGTTTCATCATGACGTTTTTGATGTCCTTTGCAGTGACTGCACTTAAGGATACTTTCAAAGTTCTTGATTTTTTTTTTTTATTATTATTTTTTTTTTAATTAATGACCTTTATTTCTAAAGGTAATTTAATTCTTTACTTACCTGAGTAGTTATTAACAGAATATGGATTATATCATTTCTCAAACAGAAAATGTCAAAATGCGTAAAGCTGTCATCTAAGCAAGAGGAGCTTCTTTAAAGAATGTGAAATATAGAATATATTCTGGTTTGTATTTATATTCAATACTGAGCCATTTATTATGTGTACTTATCATTAATTGTGGATACCACATCATTATAGTAGATGCTTGTAATTGTAGTTACCACATATTTTATTAGACAATGAATAATTGAATAATTAATATAAAGTATTCAGTCATTTATTGCAGACACACAAATTTGCATAATGTCTACTAAACACTGAATTATTTGTTGTAGAAACCATATTATTTACAATAGATACTGAATCTTTTATTTTAGATACAATATTCATTATACTAGATATTGCATAATTCATAGATGGTACTTAAAAGTAAAATGTTAAATTTAAAATCTTAAGAAAAACTTAAGATAAGAAAAAAATATTAATTGGAAAAAGCATGCTAGCTAGCACATAGTATTAGTATTACTTACTTCACATTATAAATGTGTATCTAAGGTTTATTTATTTATTTATGTTACGAGTTTGAATCTGGACATTTTTTGTATTTATTAAAATGTAATTACAATTTTAGTTTTGCATTTATTATGCATTTAAATGGACCAATAGAAATGCTCTAAAATGTATAAATTATACAACTAAATTATGTTATGCATTTATTATATTACATTTAAATGAATCAATAGAAATGCTCTAAAATGTCTATATTATACAATTATTATATATTATGCATTTAATATGCATTTAAATGAATCAATAGAAAAACTCTAAAATATTATATTTGTATAAACTATATGCATAATGCATATATACAGTGCCCTCCATAATTATTGGCACCCCTGGTTAAGATGTGTTCTTTAGCTTCTCATAAATTGAGTTTTGTTCAAAATAATATAGGACCACGATGAAAAAAAAGAGTAAAATACAACCTTTAACTCAAGTGAATTTATTCAGTAGGAAAAAAATCCCACATTAAGAAATAATTATTTAACATCAAATCATGTGTGCCACAATTATTAGCACCCCTGATGTTAATACTTTGTACAACCCCCTTTTGCCAACAAAACAGCACCTAATCTTCTCCTGTAATGTTTCACAAGATGGGAGAATACAGAAAGAGGGATCTTTGACCATTCCTCTTTGCACATTCTCTCTAAATCATCCAACGACCTGGGTCCTCTCCTCTGCACTCTCCTCTTCAGCTCACCCCACAGGTTTTCAATGGGGTTGAGGTCTGGGGACTGAGATGGCCATGGGAGGAGCTTGATTCTGTGTGCGGTGAACCATTTCTGTGTAGATTTGGCCACATGTTTAGGGTCATTATCTTGCTGAAAGACCCAGTGACGACCCATCTTCAGCTTTCGGGCAGAAGCCACCAGATTTTGTTTAAAATGTCCTGGTATTTTAGAGCATTCATGATGCCATGCACCCTAACAAGGTTCCCAGGGCCTTTAGAAGAGAAACAGGCCCACAGCATCACTGATCCCCCGCCGTATTTCACAGTGGGCATGAGGTGCTTTTCTGCATACTCAGCTCTTGTGTTACGCCAGACCCACTTAGAGCATTTGTTGCCAAAAAGCTCTATCTTTGTTTCATCTGACCAAAGCACACGGTCCCAGTTGAAGTCCCAGTACCGCTTAGCAAACTCCAAACGTTTGCGTTTATGATTGTGAGTGAGAAATGGTTTCTTCCGTGCATGCCTCCCAAACAGCTTGTTGGCATGTAGATAGCGCCTGATGGTTGTTTTGGAGACTTTGTGACCCCAAGAAGCTACCATTTGTTGCAATTCTGTAACAGTGAGCTTTGGAGAACTTTTTATTTCTCTTATCATCCTCCTCACTGTGCGTGGTGGCAAAATAAACTTGCGTCCTCGTCCAGGCTTGTTTACCACTGTTCCAGTTGTTTTAAACTTCTTAATAATTCCTCTGACAGTAGATATGGACAGGTGTAGGCGAGTAGCGATTTTCTTGTAGCCATTGCCTGACTTGTGAAGGTCAACACACATCTGCCTCACTTGAATGGTATGTTCCTTTGTCTTTCCCATGTTGAAGATAAATGGCCTCTGTGTCACGTCATATTTATACCCCAGGGAAACAGGAAGTTGTGAATTACCAATTAAATGTTCCTACATACTCTGATCAACTTCGTAAACTACTGTAGAAGTGACAGAAATACTCTTATTAAATTTATTTCCTAAGAATTGTTAGGGGTGCCAATAATTGTGGAACAGGTGATTTTATGAAGAATAATTATTTCTTAGTCAGGGATTTTATTTCCCCCTTAAAATTTACTTGAGTTAAAGGTTGGACTTTACTTTTTTTCCATCGTGGTCCTATATTATTTTGAACAAAACTCAATTTATGAGAAGCTAAAGAACACATCTTAACCAGGGGTGCCAATAATTATGGAGGGCACTGTACATGTACGTTATGTATATATAATGTTCTTCACTGTTAAGAAGTTTGTATACCTCTTCTGTAAAGTTGTCTTTTAGCAGATACAAGGTTTTGCGTGTGGCAGCAGCAGAGTTGTTGTTGATTTGAACTTTGTAAATCCAGAACAAGTTGTACAGCTGTTTTATTGTGGAGTCCAGCGGGTCGTCTCCCTGCGGAGTCACTCACCACAGAGTCTGAAATACGGAGATAAATCAGCTGTAAATAGATCAGATGTATATTCATACTCTCTGTTTTTTTTTAGGAGAAATGAACTCTGTTCTCCAGGCCTCTAATTACAATCATGTGTTTATTTCCCCGCTGTTATTTCCCTCATTATGAAGCTGATTTTCACTCCAGTCAGAGCTGGTTTGGGAGTGAGGGGTTTCCCTGTGGCCTGTTAAATTGCTCATGTTTATATTTCATTCTTTTTCCCTTGTTTTACATAAACTGCCATGTGAATTGTTACTGCAAGTAAATAATAAACATAAAATAAGTAATTTAGGAAACGATTTTCAACACAATTATAAGATTTAACACTGAATTACACAGTCACATCAGAACATTATGACTGAATCCTTATTTCCACATTGACTGTCCATCTTATCAGCTTGACTGATCATATAGGAGCCGATTGTAGTTCTATAATAGTAATTACAGACTGTAGTTCTGTATGTGTTTCCCTATATAAGTTATTATTCTCTTCCTTTTACCCTGTTTTTCAATACTCAGAATCATACTAGAAAACCACCACAGAGCAGCTATTATTATTATTTGGGTGGTTATTTTCAGCACTGCAGTGATTAGCAGTGATAGCATGGTGATTACCATTATGGTTGTGTATGACGGTGTGACTGTGTGTTGTGAATCAGATACAGCAGTGCTGCTGGAGTTTTTAAACACCTCCACCAGTATTACTCCTGAACTGAAAATAAAAAATAGACCACCCAGCTGAAATATCCAGTCAGTACCATCCTGTGGGCGGCGTCCTGTGCCCGCTAATGAAGGACTGATGAGGAAGACCAACTTAAAATGTGCAGCAAGAGATTGATGCACTCGTGCCAGCACAGCACACACTAACACCTCATACACCACCACCATGCTAATCATTGTAAGAATATGCGAATAACTCACCACCAAATAATACCTGCTCTGTGTTTGAGAGTGAATGTAAAACATTAAGTAGCACTTAAAAATCCTTGTGTAATTTATAATCTGATGCTCCTTATGTATGAATTCTACCAGTCAGGTATTAAAGAGCAGTAAAGCCACTCCACTGAAGTACAGAGTTATACAGGAGTTTCAGTGAAGTTTCTCCAGCAATAAGGCTGGAGCATTTTTAGCATTAGCCACTTACCACAGCTCTAGCTTTTTCACCATACAGAGGTGAGCATTCTCGGCCTGTATTCTGTGTGTTTACTGTGTTAAAACAAGCTACATGGGACTGACTGTTAGCTGATATCGCCGTGGCTTACCTGAACACTCAGGGTACTTCATTGTAGCACTTGCGCTAAACTCTGCTGCTAACCGCACTAAAATACTGAATATCTAAGCTTACTGTAAATAAACGGAAGCACTTTATTTACCCAGATAGAGAAAGAAGAAGAGAAAATCTGTGTTGATTAACATCCAGTGCTCGTATAACTTTCTTAGAAGAGAAACACGGCGAGACCCCTGTTCCTTACTAGTGTCGCTTAAAAGGTGCCTTATAATACTGTGTGCTTATGTATGAAAATAGACCAGAAAATAGACGTTCATTGATTGAGTGCGCCTTATAATCCGTGAAGTACGTTAGTCATTTAGATGACTGTATATAGTGCTCTGTATATTTTGAGGCTTGTATGAGGGACAGATTGAATATATTTTGGACTCGAGACTGTTCCTGAAGATTAGCATTAAGCACACAGTTTTCAGACCCCTGGTTTTGACGTTGGGTACTGAGAGCTGCAGAGAGTCCTGTGCTGTCTCTGTGAGGGAACATCGGCTGTCTCGGCTGGGTGCGGTACAGATCGTTCTGTTGTTTTTTGCTCTCTCTCTCTCTCTGAGAGCACCTCACAGTGACTTCACGGCGGTGTTTAGCCGTTTGAGCCGAGCGCAGGGGAAGAGCAGATGACCTGGCAGCTCAGTGCTGAGTGTTTGGCTGACTAATTACCGCCCTGCTCTGGAGGAGAGAGGGAGCAGCCCGGTGTGGAACGACGAAATAGCAGAATCACAGAAGTGGACAGAATGCTCTGAGACAGGCTTGGCACTGGACAGTTCTGCTCTTACAGTCCAGTTGGCTTGTCCACACCTCCACTACTACAGGTGGCCAGGAGGCACGTCCGAGTGTTCTGGTTGGAATTTGACTCGCTGCCATTTATTCATGAGCCCATGTTTAATTACCTGAGAAGGAGTGCCACAAATAACACTTCAAATCTTTTAATTTTCTTAAAAATCATCAGTGCGCCTTATAATCCGGTGCTCCTTTTGTAGGAATTCTACCAGTTAGGTATTAAGGAGCAGTAAAGCCACTCCAGAGGCTTGAGCATTATTAGCATTAGCAACTGCTAACTGCACTAAGCGCTAGCTCTTTAACCCTTCAGAGATGAGTATTATTGACCTCTAACCTCTAACACTGCTGGAGCAGCATTAGCTGCTTACCGTGCTAAACGCTAACTCTTTCACCTTCAGAGGAGAGAATGCTAATGCTCCAGCCTTATTGCTTAAGAAATCTGAAAATCTAAGCAAGCTCACTGTAAATAAACGGATCTGGATTTGATGCTATAGTTGGTCTGCAGGTTTAGGTTCAGCAACAGTATGTGCTGAAAGAATGAGGTCAGCTGACTCTACCTGAATATACTGAATATTATAGACCAGGTTATTCCATCAATGTATTATTATTTTTTATTCCCTGATGGCACGGCCATATTCCAAGATGACAATGCCAGGATTCAAGTCCAGAGTCCAGAACTGAGACAGATGAGAATCTGTTGGATTTACTGGAGAAGACGTTGCAGGGTGGTCCTGATCTATACGAATGCATGCTGTAATCAAAGCTAAAGGCGATTCACCCAAGTATTAGATTGTGTGATGTTTTTTTTTTTGGCCAGACATTGTATATTGGAAGGTTTTATTTTGTCCTGTTTATTGTATATGGACCGGTTACTGTCTCTCCGTGCTATATTTCCCCAGGGCTCTGAAATGGCCTTGTGAAGAGATGTCTGTGGATGCTGTACGTGTGTGTATTGTCTGGACCAGCATGTTCTAGCCAGACTGCATCATTTGGCAAAATACTCCCCGGCTTTTCACGAGTGCCGTTCAGTCTTCTCACTTCATAAATCACTAATACTCTGTCAGCAGCCTGCAGTATTACTCAGTGCACGACTGCTCTGTCCACTACAAGTGCAGAACATCTGTGCTGATCATCATGCCTTCCTGTCCGGTCTGTGTTGGGTTGCACGTAGGCCTTCTCTGGGTTTATCACAAGTGTTATGGATTGATCTCTGGAACTTTTGCTAAGCAGACATGTGAAGTGTGGTTAAACGTTCTTATTTATAGTATATATTAAGGGCATTAGGTGCTTTTAGAGGAGCAATAGGAAGTTGTCATCATCTCCCACACTGCTGAAGTGCATTTCTTACTTAATACAGTAGCACCCTGACTTCAGACAGTACATAGCTTCAATGGGTAAGGATGGGGCGATTAAACCAATATCTTGATATATTGTATATATCAAATTGAACATATCAAATTGTTTTGATACATAGGATAACTTATTTTTATATTTTTATTTAATCTTTTGCACATTTCAAACCGCACAATGCATATTTTTTGTGCCCTCACGATACCAGACACACAACACGCCCCTAAATCTAGCTACACGATTCACAATTGACTAGTGGGCAATCGATCGCTAAAATACAGCCCTGTGTGTTTGAAAACTAAAATTTTATTATGTAATGTAGGTAGTGTTTATTTTTACCTGGACCTGGACATGCACGTACATGTGTGTTAAATACACCCTCGAGTCCGTGTGACATGTAGGAGCAGCTGACGTAGTTTATTGGTTGCATGTTGTTGTGGAAAATCAGACATCCTTTTTTCTTTACTCTCTCTCTCTCTCTCTCTCTCTCTCTTTTCAGTAAGTTGTCCTCAGTTGAGAAGCAGCTCTTTAAACAGAAGCCTCAGGCTGAGTGTTTGTCCTGTGGTGTTGTTCGGGTGGTGATCTCTCAGGACGAGGCATGACCTCTGAAAAGTGAAGTGTCAGTGTGACCACACTCACACTGCTGTCTGTGATCCAGCGTTTCTCCACAGAGAGACAGTCTGATATAAGCAGCAGTGTTTGAGTTCAGTTCAGGATCTGAAAGGTTATCTGTGGGGGGCAGTCAGGAGGTTTGATGGCTTTCTTGGATGAGATGGAAGCAGAGAGCAGTTTGTTTTGGTTTCCAGCATGTCTGCCTATTGTTGGCTATGTGACGTAGCTGGAGCACTAATAACACTGTCCAACATCGCTCTCTTTTATTTGACTGTGTGTGTGTGTGTGTATGTGTAAGAGGCAAGGGGGTGAAAGACCAGACAAAAAGATAACTTTCCTTTATTTATGAAAAAGAACTCACGGATAACTGACCTCTTTATTACTCAAACTGATTATTTTAATAATTCTCTACTGATCATGAGATTTAGTTCATTCAAAATAGCCAGGCTTTAATTTAGCCAATCCAGCTGAATTTAAATCCATTCATATTTGGATGTAACATCACTCTGCTGAAAAATCTAGCTCAAGTCCTATTTTCGCTCAAAAGTCCTATTCGGACAGGATTAGTTTCTCAGGGGGATTGAAAAAACAGGAGGACAATTGAGTTTTTAGGCCTTTTTTCTCTGTCACATGACATCACGTTCAGTAGCTCCTCCATTTCCACTCGCTGTTGTGTTTTTTTTACATGGATCTCCGTGGAAACGCACGACCAAAGTGTAATTACTGTGCGCGGCAGTGGACAAATAGCTATTTTATTAAACGTGAGGAGACGAAACTCAGAGATGTGCATCCGGACGGGACTAAAATTACCGGTGGAGCACGGAGTTCAGAGAAAAACAGTAGATAATTCAGCCTGTAATTTTCTTAGAGGACGTCTGAGAAAAACACGTACATGATCGTTTCTGACAAGAATAAAATCACAGAGGATAAAAACCCCCATAAAAGAGAAAATTAGCCCAGAACCCCCTGAGAAACTAATCCCGACCAGATAGGACTTAGGCTGACCTTTGATGGCCTTTGATGACCTTTGATTACAACAAGACAAGCAAACTAATTAACTGCCTGGGGTCCCATGCTGGCCTGTGGCCCCAGACAATTACTGGTTATGAATCGAATGCAACAACAAAACTGTGTAAGCGGCCCTTTAAATTCTGTGATGGTCAATGCAGGAAAAAATCCAACAAGACTGTTATTAGAATCCCCCTGAAGGAGCCGTTCCCACTAGTTGCTAGCCAGGTTCGTCATTCCTGCAGCCTGCAAAATATGAATTTTCGGCGATCATTAATCAGAGGAGTTATCTCTCAAAAAGCCAGAAAAGTAAGAAGAGTGAGGAAGAGAAAGAAAAGAAGAAGAATAAACAGGAGTAAGTGATAATTTTCACTGGGTAAACTATGCCTGTGTGTACAAATGGTGTAATTTAGCATCAGGTACGCTAGCAACATAACAAAATAATATGGGTAATGTTCATGTTAGCTAAGCTATTTGCCTCGTAACCTATTTACCTCAAAACAGCCCTGGTTTTCAGGGCAGGCTGACTCCCACAGGAAATGTTGTTTGTAGTTTTTGGTATTAAAGATCATACAAGTTTCTTTTTCTAGTTCAGAAAAAAGACATTTGCTGAGCAAGTGTCTGAAAACTTTCAGCAAGCTTTGTACAGCATGTGAAATGTGGGGCATACAGTGTTTTACTCGGTATAAAAACAACAAGTTTTGAACAGAATGACGAGAGGAGAACATTTCAGTTGTATTTTCCTGAAACCGAGATTTAAAGAGCTCAGAAAGAAGAACACAGGAGCCTCAGACTTTATTAAGGCTTGACTTTGAAAGTGTGTGTGTGTATGTGTGTGTGTGTGTTTTAGAGCTCAGTGCTGTGGTGTGTGTGTACATATATATATGTTTACTTCAGCTCTAGCCCTCAGCTCTAGCAGCCTCCTCTAGTAGCTGTGCTAAATTGAAGTCGGAGACAGGTTGATAAAAGCTGCAGTGCTGTCGTGTCATCTTCTCAGCCCGGCTCCTCGGCTGTCAGTCGAACCTGCAGTAAGAAGTGAGCCGGGCGATCACTTTGTTGTTTCCTCGGCTCATTCTTTTTGAGAAAGGCGGCGAGAGAGAGCTCTGAAGCGTTCTCTGAGAGGGGAAACGCTCTCCACTTCAGAAGGATTCGGCCTGCATGTCACGGTTCCTCAGCCCTCAGACTCTCTGCCGTTCCTCGGTTGAAGCTATGTGATGTTTTGGCAGCCCGGACCGTACTGCTCCAGTTTTGAACGGAGGAATCCTCTTAAACTCCATGTTCAGACCAACAGTAGCTGAGCAGAAAACACTGGGATTCTGAGGATTCTGAGATTCTGGGGTTTCCTTAAGGCTCAGTGTTTAACCAGGTATTTCCTGATTCTACAGACAGTGTGGGATAATTGAACAGGTCTCGTGGTATCAGGTCCCATGATCCATGGAAGCCAAAGAACACTGCATGGACTGGCCTCCATACTCAAACCTGGATGGTTACTGGGGGGTTGCTGAGTCTTTATGATCAGGAGATCGTTGGTTCAAATCCAGGTCATTTGGACTTGCTCTCTCAGGGTGGGTACAGCAGATGGTGCTCTTTCTCCCTTTCTCTCTTTCTCATCACTCCTAGGGTGATGTGGATCAGCACAAGGCTGCATCTGTGAGCTGATGTATCAGAACCGAGTCGCTGTGCTTTCCTCCGAGCGTTAGCTCTGTGATGCTACTCGGCAATGCTGCATCAGCAGCAGCTAAAAAAAAAAAGAGGCGGAGTCTGACTTCACATGACTTTACAGGAGGTGTGTGCTAGTCTGTATCCTCCTGGTGTCTTGGCATCACTAGTGATGAGGGATATACATCTGTGTAGCAGCTGAATGGGTGGGACAATTGGTCTAGCTAAATTGTGAGGAAACGGTGAAAAAAAAAAGGAAAGATAACTGGCAAACTGTCGGCCTCAAATGACCATCTTGATTCTCTTAGTTCATCCAGTAATGCATTCCCTCAAAGTCTGTTATTTCTGCAAAATGTCAGGTGCATCATAGAGGCATATCTAGCAGTCCACGATCTTTCACCAAGAGGTACACTACATAGAAATAATCTCTTAAACACTTTTTGGCTACGTTCACATTACCAGGCTGAAGTGACTCAAATCTGATTTTTTTTGCACAGTGTGGCTCAGATCTGAGTTCTTTTCTTGGATGTGTGAACATGCCAAATGAATTTTTTTCGAATCAGATTTGAGTCACTTTTATTTGTGGTCCTAAATTAAATATGTATCCGATCCACAGACATGCGACATGAGTGTGAATGGTCAAATCGGAATTCATTTTTGCTTTTAAACCCGATCTGAGCAAAGAATTGGATTTTAACAATGCAGTTTGTAGCCTTAATGGCAATTGCATTCTTATAGCAAAACCCATTGTTTGTTAGGACCACTTATTAAATAATTTCCATATCTACCCAAGGCATAACTGAGGGCCAAGTTTTGCAGCCAACTGGGAGCAAAAACTGCTAGTTTAATTCATCATTTTTGTAAAATTGTAGGTGTTCATGGAAACCAGGGAAATATTTAGGAAGTATTTTGTGTATAGATATCTCTGCTATCCATGTCTGATCTAAAATATAAAATATCCCAAATCAGTGACACAGGATTACAGTTCAAAGTAATAAAACTGATGAATATGTTTTTCCAAGAAATCCAAGAGCTTCACTCCTCAAGTCCTAATCTGAGGAGAAGTCCCCTGGAATTCCATGTGGAGAGTGGTATGTTGGGCTGGTGGGGGGGTGGCTGCTTCAGTGTGGTGTGTGTGTGGGAGGGGGCGGGGCTGCTGAGTTGGCAGTGGCCTTTGGCATACCATCTGCCTCCTGCTCCTTCACTTTTCCTGTTATGTGCATGTCATGTTTTTTTGTTCAGCTGCAGCACTGTCCTCAGAGCGGCCGGGAGACCGCGGTCCGCCAGCTGGACAAGGGCCAGGCATGCTGGGCTGAACACCACATTTCTGCCTTCATTAAAGCACTTCGACCCTCATGTCTTGGAGGTTGTCACTTCCTTTCCCAAACAGTGTGAGCCTTCAGTTGGGTTGCTGTGATGGAACTTGTGTTATTGATCTGATAAAGACTTGTTTGCTTTGATTTTTCTACAAAACAGTGCAAAACTACACACAGCACAGACTGATCCCAACTTTTATTGAATGAGTTACAGGCCTGACATGCATGAATGGATGTACTAGTTCATCTAAAAAAATAAGAAAATCATTTAAAAAAGCATTTATTTATTTTATTGTTGATGATTATGGCTTACAGCCAATGAAAACCCAAAAATTAGTGTCTCAGAAATTTAAAATATTATATAAGACCAATTGGTACTTTTGGCAGTATGGGCAGTGTACAAAATCCTGCTGGAAAATGAAATCCACATCTCCATAAAAGTTCTCAGCAGAGGGATGCATTAAGTGCTGTAAGATTTTGCAGGAAAACAAAACTACACTGACTTTAGACTTGATAATAAAACAATGTATCAACACCAGCAGATGACATGACATGTTCAGAAGCTCCTCCCACTTCTCTACTACAATACAGAGTTACTATATTCACTAATACCACTTACAACTTTACTACTGTACACCAGCCTTATTATGTTCACCATGACCAGAAGCTCCACCCACTTAAAGCAACACAAAGCAGTTCATGTTACCTATATAATAAACTGAATAATGGAGTTAAACAGTATAGAGAAAAGTCGCTCACATCAGAATGGAATATTCAGGTTGTGTAAACTAATTTTGACTTTGTTTTCTCTCTATATTTATAACTCCAGGCACACCTTCTGGCAGTACCGCAAAGAGAACCCCAAATCCCGCGTGGGCGACCCCCCTCCACAGGGTCTTCCGGGCTTCAACAGCGGGGTGATGCTACTGGACCTGGAGGCCATGCAGCGCTCGGCTCTCTACAACCAGCTGCTGGAACCCGAGAGAGTGGCCCGTCTGGCTGAGCAGTACCACTTCCGGGGGCACCTCGGCGACCAGGACTTCTTTACCATGATTGGCATGGAGCACCCGGAGCTGTTCCACCAGCTGCCCTGCGGCTGGAACCGGCAGCTGTGCACCTGGTGGAGGGACCACGGCTACGGGGACATCTTTCAGCTTTACTATCACTGCGAGGGACCTGTGCACGTTTACCACGGGAACTGCAACACTCCCATACCTGATGACTGAGCGGGACTGTATGAGTTTATGAGTCTCTTAAGTTTACACTGTCTGATGGAGCGCAGCATGATGCTGTGAGAAGAAGTGAAGATTAGTGAGTAGTGAGTATAGATACATGCTGCTCAGGATCCAGAATGGATTTAATGAAGACCATGGCTACAACGATTATGGAATCCAATATGCCATACCTTTTACGTATTTTTCGTTTAGTATTCATTTGCATCATATCCATACATTATATTACATTGACATGCCTACTCCCATGGAACAGGAACTAATATCTTGTCCCATGACTTTTGCCATGTCCCTCAGAAGCTAAAGAACAATTATGCAATTAGGCTGGAATGACCTTTGGGATGCAGTATGTGTGTATGGCCTGCTGCACTGAATGTACATGTGATTTTGTGCATTCACATAGACAGGTGTAGCCAGAAGCCACCGGTCACAATCATTTCCACTTACTGCACTGTCCACTGGTGCACGTGTCTCTGTGGATCGAGAAAGATAAAATTTAGTAAATTAAATGTCTAATTAATCTGCCATCCACCAATCAGCCTTCGATAAGTTCTGATAATTTGGAAAATGGCCAAGGTTTAACCTCACTCACAAGATATCACCTCACAGCTTATACAGATATAAGTGTTTCCAAGCCATTTCCTAAACTTAACACTTCTTGATCAGTTTATATACTGCAGTACCACTTTAAAATAAGGCTACTTTATAAAGAGTGTATAATGTTGCTGTCCAATGAAAAACAAGCATCTCCAAAACAGCAACTTTACAGGAGAAATCTTTCAAAAAATATAATTTTAAATTTATTTCAGGTTATTTTGAAGTATTTCTATTGGTCTGTTCACCAAGGAAATTTTTCTCTTAAAATTGTGTAGTAATTTAAAAATCGACAAAACAGAGATACTTTTTTTTATTAGACAGCAACCAATGGAAAAAAAAAATGATTATACAGGAGTTTATTAATGGTTATAAATTAAAGTTTAATACTTTACTAATTAAAGTTTAAAACATTACTAAACATTACTTACAACACATACATAGAAAAAATAACAGTGAAAAGAACTTTTTTAACATATGTAATAAAACAATATAGAAAGTCAGTTTAGTCATGTAATATGTTTTTATAGTTAAATAAATAGTTATTAACAGAAATTAATTAACAGAAGTTAATGCTGATTGATGGAAAAGACAAAGTAAGATAGTATCTATTACGAAATAAGGTTTAACATTTATAAACAAATGTGGAATCACTATTTGGTACATGGAAGTCCACTCTTGCCCTTTTTTATTTATGTGTTGTAACTGCTTATTAATGGTTTATAACCTAATTAATAATCAATGATAAACGCCTTTGTAAACTATTTATACAGCCTTCATGAAGGAGCCTTATTTTAAAGTGGTACCTATAATGCTATAACATGACATAACAGGCCTGTTAGTGTGTAGTATATTACTAATTATTATATTATATTATATTATATTATATTAGTGCACATAGTTACACATTTCCAAATATCCAGCTGTTTACTGCCTTTAAAAGGCTCTGCACTAGACCACAGTGTTTTATCAGCTGTTGTTAGTATATTTGATATTCTGGAAACGATAACTGTTTTTCTACCCTTTGAGATTTATCCGTTTGGGTTTTAACCAAACTTTGAAATGACTTACAGTCAACCTATCTCGTCCCCTGCGCTTCTGCATGCAAATAAGGCAAAGGCGCTATTATCTGTGCTCACTGAAGATGCTCCACGCTGAGCCGCCTGATCCATCTGCTCTTTATCAAGCGTTTTATCAGCAGTTTTCAGACAGCAGGGTTAAGAGCAATCAGCCACCCTTCCCCACCACCCAGCGATTTCTGCTTCTGCCTCTACAGACTGGGGCTCCGGCTCCTCTGTGCAGGCAGATACAGCCAGAAAAGGTGGAGAGAGAGCCTACATGCATTATCTCCTCTTTCCCTGCCTTTCATCTGTGCAGATAGCGGCTAGCGTTAGCGCTGCACTCCTGACTATGCTACAATAGCCCCCCTGAAGCCACCCTTTCAGACTGAGCAGCTGATGTGTCCCAGTCAAGAAGCCCCCACCATGTGGGAGTGTTTATACAAGGATGATGCAGAGGGTTGGGGGGGTGTAAGGCATAAAAAGCACTCTGACCCACTTTTCAAAACCCATAAGTTCTGCACCCGACATTTAAAAAAACCTTACACTCAGACCCATTCTGTGTTGGCACTGTGCAGGTTCATGACTGATGATAAGAGTTAGGTTGCCGTGCTCTGTTCTCTGTGCATCATCACAAATAAGAAAAAGCCTAAATATAGTCCTCTGACTGTCTGACGTCCTCTCCAGATTCCAGGAAAACAGCCTGGTGAGTGAGACATGGGACACGTATCATTAAACATGGGACTAGTAACATGGGACTAGTATCAGGTCATGAGACTAGTATCATTAAATGTGGAGCTAGTATTATTAAACAGGGGACTAGGACCATAGGACATGGAACTAGTATCAGGTAATGGGACTAGTATCATAGGACTAGTGTCATTGAACATGGAGTTAGTTTTATTAAACAGGGGACTAGTATCATAGGACATGGAACTAGTATCATGTAATGGGACTAGTATTATTGGACTAATATCATAGGATATGGGGCTAGTATAATGAAACTAATGTCATTGAACTAGTATCATAAGACTTGGGACTAGTATCTTTGAACCAGTATTAGGTCATTGTACTTGTATCGCTAGACATGGAACTAGTATCATTGGACTAGTATCATTGGACTAGTATCATTGGACTAGTATCATAGGACATGGGACTAGTATCATTGGGCTAGTATCAAGGGACTAGTATCATAGGACATGGGACTAGTATAATGGGACTAGTATCATAGGACATGGGACTAGTATCATTGGACTAGTATCATAGGACATGGGACTAGTATCATTGGGCTAGTATCATAGGACATGGGACTAGTATCATTGGGCTAGTATCAAGGGACTAGTATCATAGGACATGGGACTAGTATAATGGGACTAGTATCATAGGACATGGGACTAGTATCATGGGACTAGTATCATAGGACATGGGACTAGTATCATTGGACTAGTATCATAGGACATGGGACTAGTATCATTGGGCTAGTATCAAGGGACTAGTATCATAGGACATGGGACTAGTATCATGGGACTAGTATCATAGGACATGGGACTAGTATCATGGGACTAGTATCATAGGACATGGGACTAGTATCGTTGAACTAGTATCATAGGACATGGGACTAGTATCATTGGACAAGGGACTAGTATCATGGGACAAGTATCATAGGACATGGGACTAGTATAATAAGACATGGGAACTAGAATTATGTGACTTGTATAATGAGACATGGGACTAGTATCTTTCATGGGAACTAGTATCATGGGACTAGTATCAAGTCATGGGAATAGTATTTATAGGACATGGGACATCTAGACAAGCATCATGAATCATGGGACATGGGAATTTAATTGGACTATTGTCATGGGACAGGCATTATGAAATTAGTAGTATGTGTCTAGTATTATTGCATGTGATCCCAAAATCATGGGACAATGGACTGGTATCAAGGGTCCAATATTAAGGGACCAGTACCAGGTCATGGGAATATTATCAGATTATGGGTCTAATATTATGGAACAGGGGACAAATATAAATGAACTTGGGACCAGTATCATGGGACACGATCCTAGCCAGACACCACCGGTCACCATCATTACCGCCCACTGAGCACTGAGTGATAATGATCGTGACCGGCCTTGTCTGGCCGTATCCATTAACTAAAGCCCAGTCTGTGTTGGCATCATTAGGCTGCTGTTCTCTGTGCATCCTCACATATAAGAATAACAGAGGCCAAAATATTGTGAACGCCTGAGAGTCAGACTCCTCTCACTGTCTGACATCCTCTCCAGATTCCTGGAAATCAGCCTGGTTAGTGAGGCACTGGGATATGCGAATGAGCTGGGAAAGGGGATTCCAGATATTCCAGCAGGATTAACCTCAGTTTGCTGCAGGATCAGGCTGTGTGCTGGATGTTATGCTTGGCTGGCACTTATCAGCACCCCCCCCCCCCTCCACCTTTTGAAAGTATGTAATCTGCGCAGCGTCAGAAGCAGACCGTTCTTTTGCCTTTAAAGTCCTTTGTAATGAGTTCTCTGATGTTTTGCCAGCAAGTCATGAGACCCGTTCCTGGCTGTGCCGCAAAGCTCGTCAGATGCTGTTGTGAGGTTTTTACAGAGTTGGGTTGTGCTGAGAAACACTTATGTTAGAATGCTGCCTGGCCGAAGTAAAGAAATTGACAGCTATGACATATCAATCCTGCTCTGTCTTTGACAGCTCAGAGTGGTCCAAGATTTAAAAATAGTTATTTAGAGACAGCATTCCAGCTCTCACGGTATGTATCCACTTGCCATTTTACACTCAGACATCCTATTCATTTATGTAGAGAGAGAGAGAGAGGGAGAGAGGGAGAGAGCTGCTGCTGGCCATGTAGGTCTGTGTATGCTAATGCTAATGCTGCTCCAGCAGTGCTAGGTGGGGTTAGCAGCAGGCTACAGGCCGATAATACCCACCTCTGAACGGCCAAAAAGCTAGGGCTTTACACGTTTAGCAGCTAATGCTAATACTGCTGGATAACTAAACTGAAACTCCTGTATGAAGCTGTACTTCAGTGGAGTGGATTTATAAGTGCACCTTATAGTGTGAAAAATACAGTAATATGATACAGATAATATTACAGTATATTGCAGTATATTGTGATACAGTAAGAAAGTCAATATATTTAAATTTTAGGTAAACTCATCATATTTATAAAATCTAAATAAAAGGAAAGTTGAATTTTTTTCCCAATTAGAACAGTGGGATCTAACAACAGAGTAAAATACTACTATTTAGAGGTCAAAGTTTAAACACAACACAAAATGAACCGCTTTGTAACACCAATCTTTACATTTTAACTAATAAAACTACATATTGCAATACTTTGATATGTCAACATTGTCTTTTGCCCCTACGGCCTAAAGTGTGTGCAAAAAAAAGTTCTGCACTGCATCTAGCCAATCAAAGAAGAGCAGGCTGGTTTGTCATAAGCATCAAACACAATTCAGATGCCTGTCAAACCTAAAGGAACCATGGCGCAGAATGATCGGGAGATCGATGGTTCGAATCCTGGGCATGCAGCTTGCCATCAGAAGCCAGAGCCCCGAGAGAGCGCACATTAGCCTTGCTCTCTCTGGGTGGGTAGATGGAGCTCTTCTCCTTCATTACTCGTAGAGCACAAGGCATCTGTGAGCTGATGTATTGGAACCGAATCGCTGTGCTTCGCTTTGCTCCGAGCAATGCTGTATCAACAACTGATTGGGCGGGAGAGAAATGGGAAAAAAATAGAATTAGAAGTGTATGGCGTAAATTTAGTATCTGAATTTCCAGAATTCTAAATTAAAATGAGATTAAAAATGTAAAAACTGTTCTTTTGCTTTATTTGCATGCAAAAACATCACAGACATCCGTACACAAAGAATTGTTTCAATGAAAAGTAGTGGGCTTAAAAGTCGTGCAAGAAGACTCAAATCATTACAGCATTCCAGGCTGATTTAAAGAGTTTTTTTTTTCTTTATTATTATTTTTTTATATATATTTAAGCATCCTTGTTTACACTGTGGCCCAATTCCATTTCACTCCTTGGCCCTACCTATGAATAATTCTCAAAAATGTTAATGTAAACTGTGTAAATGCATTGTCTGCCATGAAGAGGCAGCTCAAAAATATGAATAAAATATGCTGTTTAGTCTAAATCTGAAGTTGATGACTTGTCTTTGTGAGCAAACATGTTAGAGAACCAAGTTAAGAACCAAGATTTATAAAGTTTTATTTTATATTATGGATCAAAGAACTTTAGACAACACCTTATTCCTGAAATTAAACTCAAGCACATCAGTGGAGTCTCCTGTGGATCTTAGATCAAGACTTTGGGTCTGATTTAAAGACTTGAATAAACCAATCGAAACCACTCTTTCTTTAATTATGTTTATAAATATGTTAAGTCTATAATTTTCCTGTTTTAAGGCCCTTTCACACCAAGTATGATTTTTTTTCGGCAATCAACAAATAGAAGTATAGTATTTTTTTTTTTTTTTTTTACAAATATTGTATATCGTTCACACCATTCAGGCCAACACATTTACAGTATCGCAATATATCATTATATATTGAATCGAAAGCTCTATAGCATGATATGCACCGTATCGCCAAGTGCTGGTCAATACAGAGCCCTAACACTCCAGATAAACTTGTAGTTAAAAAAAAATGCTTTCAGACAGTCTCTTGTCTCTTTGTGCGGGAAAGACTGCATTTAATTACTAGTGCATTTCCAAAAATTTGAATATCATTGAAAATATATTTTATTTTATTAATTCAGTAATGCTTATTTACATGCTTCCCTTTGGTGACAACTTTTATAGAGATGGAGATTTCATTTTCCAGCAGGATTTGGCACACTGCCCACACTACCAAATGTACCAATTTGTCTTTTTATAATATTCTAACTTTTAAGACACAGATTTTTGAGTTTTTATTGACTGTAAGCCATAATTGAAAATGCATTTTTTTTAAATGTGCTAGTATATATATATAAGTGTTGAATTTTTCAACATACATTTTTTTTTAGGTCTGTAAAAAAAAAAATCGGACTCTGTGTGAAACTGCCTTCATGAATGTGAAGAATTCTTTGTGTTTGAATTTTAAACATGTTTTGTCATAAAAGCATAATGTATTTAAAACAACCAAAGAGTAGCATTCCAACATTCATTGCTCTTCCGTTAGAAAGTGAAGTGTGTTTAATGTTTCATATGTTTCATATGTTTGTAATAGTTTAACTGTTGGCACATAAATAAATGAATAAATAAATAAATGAATGAATAAATGACTGCCCTTTTATGAACTTCCCACTGCTGTTCTGTTTTCTGTCATTTGCTGCTTTATATTGAACCACATTGATCATTTAATGTTTTGACACTGGTTGAAATAAATAAAAGTAAATAAATAATAATAAAAAAAACATTTGACAAGAAGTTCTGATTAAGATTTAAAGCACTGAAACCTACAGATGTAAGGGAGGATCAGTATTAAACTGGTAGATTTCTCTTCTCGCTTTTTTAATGTTTTTTTTTATCAGTTTATCCTCAGTTCTGATGTGTATGTGAACTGGCTGAATGTCGGTATTTCTCTGTACTACAGAAGCTCCTGCACGTCTTCTCAGAACTTACTGACTCACAAGACCCATTTCTGTCAGCTGTGCTCCCACTGAGCCTCGTTCCTCACTGCTTTTTTCCCCTGTAGCTTATGTTTGTGTATATTTGATGTGTGGAGTTCTTGTGTGAATGTGTAAGTGAGATGCGAAAGAGATCATTTTAAACTGTACGATACTGGAATGATATACAGCTCTGGACAAAATGAAGAGAGCACTTCAGTTTCTGAATCAGTGTCTTCGATTTTGCTATTTATAGGTTTATGTTTGAGTAAAATGAACATTTTTGATTTATTCTATAAACTACAGACAACATTTCTCCCAAATTCCAAATAAAAATATTGTCATTTAGAGCATTTATTTGCAGAAAATGAGAAATGGCTGAAATAACAAAAAAAGATGCAGAGCTTTCAGACGTTCATATACATAAAGTTTTAAGAGTTCTGAAATCAATATTTGGTGGAATAAACCTGATGGTTTTAATCATAGTTTGTTTCATGCATCTTGGCATCATGTTCTCCTCCACCAGTCTTACACACTGCTTTTGGATAACTTTATGCCTTTACTCCTGGTGCAAAAATAACATTCAAGCAGTTCAGCTTTGTTTGATAGCATGTGATCATCCATCTTCCTCAATTTGGTCAAATCAAAGAAATTAATCATTTTTAAGTGGTCTCTTTTTGTTTCCAGAGCTGTATATGTCAGTATAGTATATACAGCTGTGGTTGGAAGTTTATCATACACTTATAACGGAGATGAACGTAATATTGGTAATATTAGGTTTTCAGTGATTTCTGTGTTGTATTTTTTAGGCCAGAACGAGTATACTACATACATCTTAAATACATAAAAACATAAATTAACATCAATTAAGTTATACATTTGAATTCAACACTGTCTCTGTTAAATTTTTACTCCACATGAAGAACATCTTTCCAAAGTGTTCATTTAAAATAACACTCACTCAATGCTAATATGTGACTCTATACAGTGTTGATTTTAAATTTAATCTTTTGTATATTATTATTTTCTGAATCATTTATTAACTTACACATAACTACACCCTCAATAAAATAGAAGAAATGATAATTCAGCTATATCACAGGAGAAGTTATTATATATTTATCCTGAGCAAACTTTTTTCAGAACAGGAGAGAACATAAAACACCAGCAAACAAGCAGTGGTTATCTTACAGTACACTGACTCTGGTGGAGACCCTTATCCAACTTCCAACCCAACACCAACAGGGTGAATAACACCACCTGTAAAACCAAAACCATCCATCCACCCAAACAAACAAACAAACAAAGAGTGGATCAACACCAGCAGATGACATGTCTCTCCAAACCATCACTGATCATCAGTAAATTTTACATTTCATTTGTAAATCAAGGGATCAGAGTCTGGAGGAAGAGTGGAGAGATACACAGTCCAAACTGCTCGAGGTCTAGTGTGAAGTTTCCACCAATCAGTGATGGTTTGGAGAGTCATGTCTGTCATCTGCTGGTGTTGATCCACTGTGTTTTATTATCAAGTCTAAAGTCAGTGCAGTTTAGTTTTCCCACAAAATCTTACAGCACTTTATGCTTCCCTCTGCTGAAAACAACTTTTATGCAGACTTCAATTTCCAGCAGGATTTTAGCATACTGCCCACACTGTACCAAAAGTACCAATTGGTCTTGTATAATATTCTAGATAATATTTTCTGAGATACAGATTTTTGGGTTTTCACTGGCTGTAAGCTTCATAATCATCAACAATAAAATAAATAAACACTTAAAATAGATCACTCTGTGTTTAATACATCTATATAATATATCAGTTTCACATTTTGAACTGAATTACTAAGATAAAATAGCTATCTTTTGTAAATTATATTTATTTAATTTTTTTTAAGATGCACTAGTATATCATCATTATATTCACACACATATAAAGATTTATTCCATTTTAACTATTAACTAAGTGTAAATGAGTTGGTTTTAATGTAGTTAAAGTCAGACATTTGGTAAAGATCATTCAAAATCTAAGTTTATACTGCTTCATCCACATTTCATGTATTTGGGGTCACTTTCCTGTCGAAAAACCCAATTTTGTCCACTTTCCAATTGTCTAGCTGATGGTTTGAGGTTAAGCTGAGGAATTCTGTGGTGGTTTTCGTCCTTTTTCATTATTCAGTTCATCTTTCCAATGTACCAGTTCTCACATTCTGCCCCAGAAAAAGACCAGATCAAAGAAATCACCAAAAGCTCAGTGTTTCCATGACCCTCAGCCCATGATGAGTAAATACAAACTTCTGACCACAGCTGTGTTGGTTATGAAATTTGATTTATGATATGTAGGTCAGTATTACAGCTTCAACTTTCTACACATGCTACAGCATAATAGATATACAACAGGTATATTCACATTTATTAACAAGCTTTTAGTTATAAAAGACCACAGAGCTTTTTTATTAACTAGCACTGATTGTATTTCACTTTTAGACTATGTGCCGTGTGCACCTGTAATTCAGTTTTAATTGGTTGAAATCTTTAATGTCGTACATAATTATGGATCTGTTTAAATTTAAAAGGAACAGCACTTGTTTTAAGGCTTTAAATACGTAAAGAAAAGTGCTGTGACTATGTATTGCTTTCATTACTTGCCATTATTTGCCTTTTACTTGTCTTTTCTTTTAAAAGAAAAGACCTATATTCATTCATCTACAACCCTAATTCCAAAAAAGAAATGAGACATTGTGTAAAATGTAATTAAATGTTTATAAAAATAAGAATGCATTTATTTTTAAGTCTCATAAGACACATATCAGATGCTGAAAATTATATATTTTACCATTTTATAAAAATGAATTTTGAATTTGATTGCAACAGAATGCTGGAAAATGAAAGTTGATAAGTTTTCCATTGTAAAAAAAAGCTTCCCAAAATGTTTGCTGATATATTCTATTGTGTTCTTTCCCTGACATTCATTCATATGATGAAATTTCTGTTTGTTTTTGCACCAAAGCTATTCTTTATGACAAATAATCACAATAAACACGTTTTATTGCTTTTCCTTTAATTTTCTCCACATTGATGTTTTAATAAAGATTTTAAAGAGTTAAAGGCTTTATTTATAAATCTCTTCCATCCGCTTTATGGCCTATTTATAATGTATTGTTCATAAGGAAGGACATGGAAACATAAATCAACAAACAATCAAACAGACCAACTAAAAACATCTTCAAAAATAATATTTTCTATTATTACTATTATTATATTTATAGTTTTTTAACCACTAAAAATAATTAACTTAACCAGGCAGCACTGTGGACATGGCAACCCCCCACCCACTTGTATATGTTTTATTGTATATTGTCGCTGTCCAGTGAAAAACATGTTTTATATCTTAATTTTTGTTGATTTTTAGTTTACTACATAATTTAAACAGACAAACTGTCCCTTACACTGTGCCAAAATGTCTTGATGACAGACCAAAAAAAAAACTTCAAATGACCAGAAATAGAGTTTTTTTTACATTGACTTCCATTGAAAATTTATTTATATATATTTTCCCTCTCTCCTGTAAGGTTGCAGTTTTGGAGATACTTGTTTTTCATTGGACAGCGACGATATGTTTTGCAGTAATAAACTCTATTTTCACAGTGATATATCTACATGAAAACAGTGATTTTCTTTGTTAAATTACAGAAAATGTTTTTATTTTTTTATTTAGTGTTCCACTGATATATATGTTTTTGTTTCTCGTAAAATCCCACTACACTTAAAAAAAAATCTACGCTTGTTATTTTAAGGTTATTTTCCAGAGAAAAAGATTACACTGGACTGTTTTTAGGAGTGTGAAGGTAAGTAGTACTATTCCCAGCTTTGAGATCTGGTTATATTACCCATCTCTCCATCCATATCCATCTCTTTATTGTGGTTCAGGTGAAAAAAATGGGTAATAGGAAAGAAGAGCCAGTAAATGAGTGAGAATGAGAGGAGGAAATGGAGCTGGAGCTTCTGAATATGGGTCAGAACTGTAGTGTGCGTTTATGCAATGTTCTTTTATCCACCCGTTCACTCGTCCACCACAGAGACATGCTGGAGTTTTGCAAAAAGCAGCATACACAACCAGATAAATCTGGCGATCAGTGTTGTAATCTACTGAAGACGTTCCGGTGAAATCCTTTGTGTGTGGGCGAGCATTGTCCTGCAGAAAAAAGGCATAAAGAAGCCCTGCTAAGAGAGGGAGGGCTAGTTTGGGATGGGCAATGGGTGATGTATAGGTTTAGGGGCGAGGCAGGAGAGAGAGCTGATTAAATGGCTGAGCTGCAGCAGCAGCATATCTTTGATAGCGGTAGTAAGGGGCAGATAGTTGGACGTCGTCAGCAGGAGGGGCGGTATTATTGATTGATTGATCTGTATATTGTGATGTGTTTGCTTACCAAAGTACTTGGACACATCATCCACGCCTATAGCACAGTTATATAACCTGAGAGGGGCTTCAGAGGCAGAAATTACCACAATAAAAGAGTTTCTTAAAGGTTAGGGAAATGTTTATAAAAAAATTAAGCAGGACTGTTAGGTTTCATTACTGTAAATGAACACATTTCAGCTATTAATAAAATAAAAATATGGTTAAGGGTTTAGTGCCTCTTTAATGGCCTATTTATAATATTAATAAATAGTAATAAAAAAAAAAAAAAAAAATATATATATATATATATATATATTATATATTATATATATATATATATATATATATATATATATATATATATATATATATATATATATATATATATATTATAAAAGTTCTTTAATACAGGTCACTACATATTCAACATGGTGGCACCTCATTGCAAATAACTTTCTGAGGATTTGAGAAATAGATTTGTTGCTCTCTAAAAAAAGATGGCCTAGGCTTTTGTGAGATACTATATGTGTTGATATAAATGTATTTTTGGATTGTATCTATCAGCTCTTTCTCCTTTAAGCAGGACTGGTGTGTTTCATTATGTCTAAGGAATACATTTTAGCTATTAATGGGAAAAAAACATGATTTAGGGTTTAGTACCTCTTTAATTGCCTATTTATAATGTTAATAAATAGTAATACATTTTTTTATATATAAAAGGGGTAAAATTCTCTAATACAGGCCACTGGATATTCAACATGGAGGCACCTCATTGCAAAGAACTTTCTGAGGATTTGAGAAATAGATTTGTTGCTCTCTAAAAAAAGATGGCCTAGGCTTTTGTGAGATACTATATGTGTTGATATGAGTGTATTTTTGGATTGTATCAATCAGCTCTCTGTCCTTTAAACAGGACTGGTATGCTTCATTACTTCTAAGGAATACATTTTAGCTATTAATAAAATAAAAATATGGTTTAGGGTTTAGTGCCTCTTTAATTGCCTATTTATAATGTTAATAAATAGTAAAAGTGGTAAAGTTCTCTAATACAGGCCGCTGGATATTCAACATGGTGGCACCTCATTGCGAAGAACTTGCTGAGGATTTGAGAAAAGATGGCCTAGGCTTTTGTAAGATACTATATGTGTTGATTTGTATGTATTTTTGGATTGTAAAGGTAAGTGGTGCTATTCCCAGCTCTAAGACCTGTTTTTATTATCCATCTCTCCTTTTTAGGTAAAAAAATGATAATGAAAAAGGGGAGCCAATACATGAGAATAACTGAGTGAGAATGAGAGCGGGAAATGAAGCTGGAACTCCTGAATATGGGTCAAGCTCTCAGACCCCTCGTCTCGCTTTATGCAATGTTCCTCCATCCAGCCGTTCACTCGTCTACCACAAAGACATGCTTGAGTTTTTCAATAAGCAGCGTACACAGCATGCCTGCCCGTTCTTCCAGCTCAAGGCTCCGGGAGCCGAGTCGCATGTGGCATCGGCAGCGTCCTTCTCTCTCCATGAGTCCCTCCTTATGGCGGATATAGACGCTGTGGTCTTTCTTTTCAGGATTATTTTTGTCCGCCAACTCAGCTGCTTTCTTCTGTACGAGGTCAGTCATTTGGACACTCTGTAGGGCGCAGGTGAGAGCACCACTGACTTACATACCTGTAACACACTGACCCACTTTCCCCCGAAGAACGGCATCCTGGACCTGTATACCCTGAGCGCGCTGCATCTGCCAGGTGTTGTGCTGTTTGTCCCTTAAATTATAGGGTATTAAAGGAATAAATAAGGTGCATTATTTTGAGGGACAGGAAATGTATTAAAGTGATTGTTTTTCTCAAGCTGGGCTGTGAGATCAGTCTGACCTTATTTGTTTATATGTGCCAAATAAATCCAAAATAAACCTTAAGAGTACATTATTATTATTTAAAGACACTTTTTATTAAGTCATTCTTAGTAATTCTAGACTGATACAGGTGCATCTAAAAAAATTAATATCATTGAAAAGTTATTTTATTTCAGTAATTCAGTTCAAAATGTGAAACTCATATATTTTATATATATATATATATATATATATATATATATATATATATATATAAAGTAAGACATATATTATATGTATTAGATCTTTTCAGTTTGGGCAGTGTGCCAAGTCCTGCTGGAAAATGAAATCTGCATCTCCATAAAACATACTTAGCAACCGGGTTGTTGGTATATGCAGATCAGGCCCATTCCTATACTATACTCAGCAACCGGGGTGTTGGTATAGGCAGATTAGACCCATTCCCATATTATACTCAACAACCGGGGTGTTGGTATATGCAGATCAGGCCCATTACCATACTATACTCATCAACCGGGGTGTTGGTATAAGCAGATTAGACCTATTTCTATATTATACTCAGCAGCCGGGGTGTTGGTATATGCAGATCAGGCACATTACCATATTATACTCAGCAACCGTGGTGTTGGTATATGCAGATCAGGCACATTCCTATATTATACTCAGCAACCAGTGTGTTGGTATATGCAGATCATGCCCACTCCTATATTATACTCAGCAACCGTGGTGTTGGTATAGGCAGATCAGGCCCACTCCTATATTATACTCAGCAACCGGGGTGTTGGTATAGGCAGATTAGACCCATTTCTATATTATACTCAGCAGCCGGGGTGATGGTGTATTCATCTCAGGCAAATTCCCATATTATACTCAGCAGCCGGGGTGTTAACACATGTGGCTCAGACTTAATGTTGTATTATACTTGTATTAAACAAGATTATGCCTCATGCAGCACTCAGATGTAAGCCATGCATTTGGTTTAGATATGGTTTGAATATGGCTGGATGGCTGATTTTTGCTATCTGTGGTGGTGAAATTTCTCAGTGGGAGTATTTTAAAGGTCACAAGGAGTAGGGCGAACAGACAGGGCCTTAGTTTTAGTAATAAAACGTCTTGTAAAATCATTACCTTGCTGCCAGTCTACTACAGCTTACAATATAAACTCCCAAGATGCACCAGGACACCATGACAGTCACACACAGCCCGTCATGCCTGCAGAACCTCAGATACCTAATAATGTAAGCATTGGCATAAGCTGAACCTGCTTGACGCTACCACCTTTTCTCTGCCAGCTGGAGAAGATCAGTCTCCTGCCTCTCGCAGCCGCTCTGGCACGGTGTGTGTGTGTGTGTGTGTGAGCATGCAGAAAAGAAGCTGGCTTACTACGAGTCGCCTGCTGTTCACACACACATGCTGTCAGCTGCTCAGGTCACCTAAAGCTAGGGGTCAGCCAGAACAGAAGCGTGACCTGAGGCAGGGGGAGGGGAAAATACTGCTCTTTTTCTTGGTGCATCCTGGATATCTTGGGTTTTATCAGTAGATCTAGAACACTGAATAATGCCGCTCATGAATATAACACAATTATAGTCTGTAAAAACAAGAACAGCCAGTGCTATGTTAAAGGGCTTAAACTGGAACATCAATCCCAGCATGTAATGCCATTACATCATTTTCTTTATTCTTTTTTGCCAGTTATTGGATTTTTTCTGATGTCCTGTACCAGAGCTTCCATGCATGTTATAGGTGTTACGCAATCTGTTTTTTTGTTTATATTGAAAAGAGCTTTTTTTCTCAAGGCATCAAGCAGCATTTTTTCCAAGCAAACAAATAAATAGAAGTGTTGGAGAAGTGTTATCAAACTATGGCTTAAATTTTAGTTTAAATGAATCATAAAAATAAAGAAAACAAATTGAATAAGAAGAGGTCCAAACTTTTGACTGGTACTGTATATTTTAACAAACAATATATATATATATATATAAATTTGCCCTATATCTCTATAAAAAGTTGTGGAAATGCCTAACCTGGAGAGACGTTTAGGACTCTTTAACGACCTGGAAAAACAACCTGCTCTGGCTAATTCGACACATCAATGTACTTTTTTTAATCATTTATCTTATCTGTTATCTTATAATTTATCCTGGTTTATAGCATAAAATAATAAAAAGAATAGTTTTATGGGTTTTGTTTGAAGATGGTTTTGTTTGATGTTTTGACCAATGCTCACCCCTAAAGTTACGTTTTCCTATTTCTTGTCAAAAAACTCTAGGGAGGGAGTCCACTATAATTTCCTGTTATGCGTTACTTTTAACATACTTTTAACATTAAAATACGTTCTTAAATACATATTAAATTTACTATTTTGGAACAACTTATGGCAACTTAAGTTAAGTTAAGTTAATAGTTTTCAATAGTAATTAAGCTATATTTAAACACAACATAAAATGTTTATGCAGGTTGTGCTTTTTGTGCTTTTTTCATATATTTTCTGTAAAATTAAGTAGATTTAAGTATGTGTTTTTTGTACATCATTTTTAATACACTTGAAGTATATGATGTAATGAAGTATATGGAAGGAAATACAGAGAAAGTATATTTAATGTGTACTTTCTTAAAGTATATTAAATTGAAAATGCACTTTTAGTATTCTTTACCTAATTTAATCATACTTTTAATGCTCTTAAGTATACTTCCCTTCTCAAGGGATGCCTTGACTCTAGAATGGCCATAACAGCTGCAGATAAAGGTTAAAATAGTTTTTAAGAACATATCCGAGAGAAAAAGAGAGAAGGAGAGCGCTGGGCAGTTTGGGTGATTCTCCTCCATAGGATGTAGCTGTATATTTGTAGTAAATGAAGGTAGATTTGTTGCTAAATCTAGCGAAGAAAAAGGTAAGTTGGCAACACTGTGTGTAACCACTTAGTGGACACACACACACATATGACTTTGCAATGCATGCTGGGGATTGTAGTGCAGTGGATTGTGAAATGAGGCTCATATTAATATAATATTAAAAGGAAAAACATAGCCTGTACTGGTCAAAAGCTAAGCTGTTCAACCAACTTAACTAACTACTAGGGGTGTAACAGTACGTGTATTTTGTTGAGAACAGTCATGGTATGGTTTTTTTTCCACCAACCGTACCGAAAACATACCGAAACGTGTGGTTTATACCGAGGTATAAACTGAACCGTAAATTTTCAGTAATTTTCTGTTACACCTCTACAATCTAACATAATCCACTTGACCAGCTTGCATTGGCCATGCTGTTCTTTGTTTGATATTTATTTAATTTGATTTGTATTGACCTTTACATCAGATATGTGAACCCAAACCATGCCATCAGAAACCCCTCCCCCCCTCAACCCCCACAAACCTGCGTCATCAGATCACCTCGCTGTAAGATCAAGCCCTCAGGCTTCTATTGTCGTGCTCTTCGCCAGAACATTGTGACTCAGGGATGAATCATCTGACCACTCTTTTATCAGCTCAGTCCAGCGGTGACTGCTGTTTCACACCAATGATATAATACCATTAATTACAACCATACTCAATATATAATCATGATTACTGTACCTGTTCCATTAGTTCACCTAACAAATAGAAAAAGAAAGAAACAGGGAATAAACCTGCAGGATAATGCTAATGTCTGATATTACCCTACAGTATTCTGCATGTAGCATGTTAGCAATAAGTTAATAAATACTTGGGTTAGACTTTATAGCATGAGTACATTAGCGGCACTAAACCCCCTAATTTTAATTGACTCTGTTCTCAGCTTAAATTTGAAAAATGACAAAAAAATTGGAGAAGTTGTTTGGGAGGGGCACTGGGTGATGTATGGGTTTAGAGGCAGGGAAGGAAGGAGAGCTGATTGATTGGCTGAGCTGCAGCAGCAACAGTGTGCCTGTGGACATCAGCAGGGGTAAGGTGTTATTGATTATTGACTGATCTGCATATTGTGATAATGTGTCTTTATACTAAAGTACACCGAAACATCATCCTCGCCTATAGCACCAAAATTACCAAAATTAAAGTGTTTTGTAAAGGATAGGAAATGTCTATAATAATTGTAAGCAGGACTGGTTTGTTTTATTACTTCAAAAGAACACATTTCAGTCAATAACGGGGAAAAATATGTTTTAGAATTGAGTGGCTTTTTAATACTTAAGACAGAAACTAATTATTAATTGCTGCATAACAGTCTTTCTGTACACCGTCATATTAACTAACACATTTAACAACAATGAACAGCCTCAGGATGGCAGGGGAAAAAGACATTAAAAGAACTGAAGATTTAAGATTAATTCATTCTTTTTGGACCCACCCAAAATCCACAAAAACAAAAAAGCTAATAGCAAAGATTCGGAAATTGAAATGATTTTTTTTTTTTCCGAATTTACAATAAGTTTAATAAATGACAGTGATACACGTTGTTAAATGGTTAAGCAATGTATCAACAAATTATTAACTGACTCTAGTTAAGACATTATTAAACATTACTGAATTTTAAAGCTTAAGAAAAGGGATGCATGGACACCATTTGTTTTTCCAACCGAGTAAAAGTGTATTTTTGCATTTGCTGATACGATACCTACTTAGAATTAAGAAATCAGGAGTATTATATGCTTGTAAAATAGTGTAGTTGTTCATCTTTCACATTATATTCCCCCCAAAAATATTTGACAAACAAGTCAAATTGTTTTCATATTTTCATATTCATATTATGCTTAGATAAAAAAATAGAAATAAGTATATGTGTATTACCCCAGCATTATCATGTAACATCAGAACCACTTCAGCCAATCAGATGAAATTTTCAGGAAAAACAGGAAGTGGGGATGGGGGGGTTGTGGGATAAAGTGCATCAGAAATCATGAGCCCCAAGGTTTTTGACTTTTAATGAAAGTATCTGACTGATTATAAGAATCCTGGAATCAATAGAAAATCATCACTTGTTATATATTTTTCTGTGAAACAAACTCTAAGCAGCAAATTGCAGAAACTGACTTTTGTACCATATCATTGTAAGACAGTGTAACAATATGTAGTAATTAGAGGCTTTCAAACACTTTAACAAAAATGTGACGAGCTATTCTTATTGTTTATAGTCTTCTTCACTTAATTTAGTTTGACCACAACTCATATTTTACATCTTATCATTTCTATTATTCAACTTTGCTCTTCTGTTAGAGGCGGCGCTTTAGTGGAGGACTGTATGGGCAGGTGTTGTCTGAACTGTGACGCAGTTGGAGAGCAGTGAATCTGCTGCAGGATTATAGATTAGCTCTGACAGGTGACTGAGATTTGTATTGGTTCCAAATCCCATTTAATTCGACATCTGGAGGAAAAGACTTGTCTACGCAGGCTGAGGGTCGACCTGGCCTCATCTCAGGGCAGTTATTCAATAGCTGAGTGTAAAAGTCATCTGTTGAAGGGAATATTGAGTTGCAGGAAGTCTGAAATGGAAGACAATTGCTGATTGGTGGGCTGTGGAAGGGTCTTTTGTTAGGGCTAAAGCCTTCACCTTTGAGCATCTGTTCTTCTATCTGCAGAGAACACTGGGTGCTTGGTGAAGTGCAATATGTCAGGTAGACAACAATGGCCTGTGAAGAATTTCCGGTGCCACCTTTAAAAGCTGGCTAAAGCCCAACTCCTCCCACTCAGCATGTAATCTGAGCTTTTAGGATGGAGAGCAGGGGGCTGATACAGAGAAGAACACTTGTCTTATTTGTCTTAACCATGTCCAGAATTTTACCACAACTATACCACTTGCTTTATCTGACATTATTCAATATTCACAGAGATGTAGGGCCTTAATTTAGTGAACAATGGGTGAGCCATCAACCATCAACCATCATGCACCATCCAGCCTGATTTAAAGCATGTCTGGGTGTCTTTGCTATCATAACAACTGGAAAAGTACACCCTGCTTGACTCAAAATGAAGGGCAAAAAAAGGCATGTACTAATTCTCACTTGCCCTCCCTGTTAGATCCATACTGTCAAGATAGCAATGAATGTCTGACAGTTGCTATCTGTCTAGGTTTTTGTCAGTCAGTGGGTACTTTTTTTTGTCTTCCGTTGCCAAGATAGCAATACACCAGAAATGTACCTGAAAACAACTAACAATGAATAGAACAATAAACCATTAAATATTTAGGGCTCTGTTTTTGCAATCAATAGCACATTGGTTAATTACACATCGTGCAGCTGGTTTTATGGTGTGTTGGTGTGTCTTTAGTTTCATGAGGGCACAAAAAATAATACACCTTGTGTGACTCGAAACACAAAGCAAAAGGCATGTACTAATTCTCTCAATCATGGGTGTGGTTAATTTTGGGCGTAACGTGAAATAAATCAGTGTGTAACTTGTCATTTCCTTTAAGAGGCAGGTGAGCTCTGACTTTGGCGCGTTCGTATCTTAACAGTGTGGTGCTTTTGTGTGTCTCAGCAGAGGAAACTGACCTGCTCGTTCACACTGTGATTTACAGCAATGTTATTTTATTCTTTATTCTGTTTGTTGTTGAGTTAAAAGTTGGGTTTGTGCTCTGCAGCATACTCTTGTGGGCGACTGACTGATTGTTGACTGTTGTCAGGGTTTTAATCAGGGTTTTGTCAGTGGAGCTCCTGAGTTTTCCACCACCAAAATATATAGAAACACGCCAGAAATTAACCTGAACACACCTCACTTCCAGACCACCACGTCCATCAGTGTAGATTTATTCGTAAACTCAGACACTATATTAACAGCATGGGCACAAGGTGTGAAAATAGACTGTTGAAGGGGAGTAAGATAGCAATGAGCATTGTGACGTGCCTTGCACATGTTGTACAATAGGGCCCTTAGACTTAGATATGGGAAACTTCTGGTCCTATTTATTGAGCTACACAAAAAGAAGCAGTGTGTAAACCAACATCATATCAGACGTCATATCAGCATGTAATCGTAGAGGTTCCTAATGGTGTCCTGTGATAATCTATCCATACCATTCAAATATTCTCATGCGGTTTCTGCAGATTTTGTGGTAGAAATAAAGTAGGGTTAATGTGCATCCAACATCATCCCACACATTTTAATCAGGAATAGGTTTGGTGATGAGGCTGGCCATGGTATAGCATCTTGAGATGCTCTTGAGACAGCAGCAGAATGTGGACGAGCATTGTCCTGCTGGAATAGCGCACTGTAGATCAATAATCTTATGTTGGAGAGTGAAAGTGCCTATATCAAATATTAAAGGTGATCTGGCATTGTTAAAAAACTGCACCCGACACCATGATGCCAGGCTTTCTGAATGCGAGTCACTCTGAGTCACGACTTCCTAACAATTGTCATTCCTGTTGTTTGATTCCTGCTGGGTGAAACTATTTTTTGGACGATGAGTGATGTTCCCCATCCCCTAGCCCCATTATCTTGTGATGATTTGGTAGATCATTTGGTATAGGAGCTTATTTTATGTGCAGCAAATGATGCAGTTTTCTCTTCAAGTCATTCATGTTCAGCACATTTCTTTTTCTATCCTCATTTAAAAAAATCTATTAAATTCATATTGTGTTTCAATGTTTTTGTATTACATTTAAATGTAATGTCTAAATGTATTACATTAGATAGTGATGTTTTTTATTTTATTGTTTATTGTGCATCTATCGCTTTAAGTGTTTCTATTTTTATGTTTGACGACTGAAAATGGAAAAATTTGATATATAACTAAAAATGATGATTATAAAAAGCAAAAAAACGAACCGTCGCAGTGGATTCCTGTCCGTCACGCCTATTATTTCCTATGTGCATCGTTTCTATTTTCATATTTAATAAGCTTCTGAAATCAATTTCCCTGCCATGTTTCAAAAGGCCAAAGACTGGAACTATCAGTCACATTGTGAATGTGGCAAATAATCATTAGATTTGCCCATTGTGTGAAACTGCTGTCGCAGATGACACCAAATGTCAGTTTCTCCGTTCATCTTTATTCCTGGATGCTGCTCACCCACATGACTAACGCTGCCATGCTGCTCAGATGGAAATGTAACATCAAATATGGGTCAGCATCAGGGAGGGCTTTTACACTTGTAGGCTCTTTGTGTTTTGAGTAGTTAATAAATCGGTGGCGTCAGTGTCATTAGGCCAATTTGAGGCACCTGTCCTGGGCTTCATTCATTGGGAGATTCGTACATTGCTGTCGCACAGCTGTTCATTGTGACTTTTTCATTTATTTCCCTATTTTTAAAAAATACATTAACGCGTGTTCCAAAGGTGACTGTACAGATTATTAACACAGGAAATGTCCCCAGGATACATTCGTCATCTGATGCCTGAGATAATAAGCCCTATTTTAAAGATCTGTGCACAGTGCAGCTTGATTTAGGGCATGTTAGAGTGTCTTTGCTATCGTAACTTTGGGAAAACTTTGACAGCATCTTATTTACAGGAACAGCAATGTTATTTTATCGTGTATTCCCTCTGTTTATTGTTGGTGTAAAAGTTGGGGTTTTTCTTCTGCTTGTCCATGTGTGTGTAAAGAGTGACGGTGTACACCAGTTGCATTGCTAAGATACTTAACAAACATCTGACAGTTGACTGTTGTCAGGGTTTTAATCAATCAGTGGCGCATCAGTGGTGTTTTCTGTTGCTAAGATAGCAATACATCAGACATTTATCTGAACACACATCAGTGTAGATTTATTCCTAAACTATCAATAACACACACAAACAACTGAGAAAGCCTTTGCTGTTCTGTTCCACTAGTTATTTTGGACAGAAAATAAAAGTATTCATAAAATCATAACACCTGGTTTCTTTAACCGCCACTGTAAAACTGCTCAAATCACTAAACTACACATTAACATTTGGTGGATGTAACATATTGTTACATATGAGCAGGTTAGTCACAATGCTAACAATGGGGCTCGGCAATGTTGGAGCTGTGATGATAACAGACACAGGGCTTGGGGGTTAGAGTGGTTTGGAGGGGGTACCTGAAATCAAAGGTATTAAAAGTATAAGCCATTAATTTCTCTGTAGGTAGAAGTATAGATACTAGGGTTTAAACACTCAAGCTTTTTACTCTTCAAGTTAAAGTGTAAAAGTACTGGTTTCAAAACTACTTAAAATATAAAAGTAAAAGTAATGTAAGGGGAAAAAATAAAGCCATTAAGGACAAAAGCTTAGGCCACGCCCACAGAGTCCTATAGTGCACTACTAACCCCCCTCCCCAAAACACATTTTTCTAAAAGCCATAATCACTACAATGTTAAAATATTAAAATGTTAATGTTGATAATATAATTTGGGATTTTGCACTAGGCACTAGGCTGCATATATGCTGGTTGTAAATTAATGTATTTTATTTAGTAGAATGTAAATATATTAAAGAAGTTTAGTTGGAATATATATATATATATATATATATATATATATATATATATATATATATATATATATATATATTAAAGAGTTATCCTGAGTCTCTGCACAGATCATCTTTATACTAGACTACATCCGTCTGCTTTGTTCTTGCTGGAGTGTGTGTGTGTGTGTGTGGGGGGGGGGGGTGTATATACAGTGGATCACAGTATAAACCAATAGGGAGTCAGAATGGTATATGTTTATACTTTTCTACATCCAATCACAATCAGATTCACTCTATCTGGATGGAGGAGAGATTTATCTGGATAAATCCAGATCTGGTTTTACTGAATGATGAGAAGCTGGAATGAAAACCAGCTTCTCATCAAATATATTGTACAGTATTTGTAGTAAAATATTTCTTCTTAAGTATGTCTTTGACACCTCTGGTACCCTCCAAATCACTGAATATACATTTACATGTTAATAACGCACAGAAAATCTGTCTTTTATTGTGAAAAGGATCCTGTTTTAAAACTGTTGGCTAAACAGCTGCGTCATTTACAAGCATTTATTTAATTAAATTACTTAAATAGGATCTGCCCATTTTATTTTACAAAATCATTTTATTTTTCAAAAACGTATTAATGTAGAATTTCAGTTGATTGTGAAGTAAATTAATTAAAATGGTAAGTGCATATTTATATATTTATTTATAAGATGTGATTGGTGACAGCCTAAATTAAGTTTTTCTCATCGACTTTATCTCAGCATCACATGCTCTCAACTGAAAAGGCTAATTTTCGAATTTTAGCTAATTAACTGCTTCTGTGGAAAATGATGAATCATGATAATTAGATTTTTGCCAAATGATTCCTTCAAGAAGTCCATAAACACAGACACAATTTACTGAGAAAAACAAGAAGTGGAAAAAAATCTTTATTTCTCAATGGAGATGTTTCTGTGCCCTGGAAAACAAGTGAAGAAATCAGAGTGCTTGACTTCATCACAGCTGATCACAGCCTTCCAAAAACCTTCATGGACCTAAACAAATTTTGAGTTTAGATCACATAGAAATCATCTTTCGAGTTTAATCCCTGTTTATTTTTACTTTTCACTCTCCATGTGTCCACCCTGTTACAGCAAGCAGGGTGACAGAGTAGACAGTGACAGTGAATTATTCTTGATGCTCTTGTTCTTGTTTCAAAGATACATATATTATTTTAATTACTGTAATATTTTACCACAACTGTGTGGACAGCTCTTGAACAGCTCTAGAAAAAATAAAGAGACCACTTCAGTTTCTGAATTAGTTTCTCTGATTTTGCTATTTATAGGTTTATGTTTCAGTAAAATGAACATTGTTGTTTTATTCTATAAACTACAGACAACATTTCTCCCAAATTCCAAATAAAAATATCGTCATTTAGAGCATTTTTTTTTGCAGAAAATCAGAAATGTCAACAACAACAACAACAACAAAAAGATACAGACCTTTCAGACCTCAAATAATGCAAATAATTTAATCACAGTTTTCATGCATCTTGGAATCATGTTCTCTTTCTCCACCAGTCTTACACACTGCTTTTGGATAACTTTATGCTGCTTTACTCCTGGTTCAAAATTCAAGCAGTTCAGCTTGGTTTGATGGCTTGTGATCATCCATCTTCCTCTTAAATAAGTATGAAAGTTTTAATTTAGGTCACTTATGTCAAAAGGCTACTTTCTTAAAGGTGGAATTATCAACATTATTAACAGCTTGATATGTATATATTTTTAACTAACTAATTTTTTTTTTATTTAAATGCATAAATCATCACAACTTTATAGGTAAAAAAGCTATATTTGTCTTTTACACAAATTAACCAGGAAGCACAGCGCACATGGCAAAAATGTGTGTAAAAACTGTGTAAAAAAAAGTGCAAGAAATGCTTTTACATTAAGGTTAGCATGACTCTATCTGTGTTATAATGAGTTGATTCAGAATAAATCTTGAAAAATGTATCGTCACCCAGTGTTTGTTTGTAAATGAAACAATTTGCTTGCAGTTTGCTTGAAATGAATTCAGCTCTGCTCCACGTGATTCCACCTTCATATGTCCTCCACCGCCCCGCTGCTGTAGGACGTCTGTTCCTGTTCTTTTATTCATTCCAGGCTTTTTGGCCGTAACGAGGCATAGAACTGCGCTGAAAAGATGGCACTCCAGTCTGCTCTCTTTTGTCAGACTTGGAGAAAGAAGTGGCAGCATCTGAAGTAGCTCAGCATTGTTGCTCTGAGAAATAGACAGTCCTCTGAGAGTCACTGTGAAATGTGTAATAATGCAAGGTCACTTCTGCAGCCTGTAGAGACCGTTTTCTTCTTCTTAGAGAAACAAGTGAACCACCAAGAGAGCTCTGCAGAGTCTCCAATAAACGCAGCGATTTCATACTGAAAACTACGGGCGTTCCCTTTTTCTTTACTTCTTCTTTATGATGTACAGTTTATGAGTTCAGAGCATTCTATGGTAAAGAGAGAGGAAGACGGTTCCCACCCCTACCTTCAGCGTCTTCACCGCTTTCCTCGCCTTTAAAGGAGAACTCCGGTGTAAAAGGGTCTTTTGTTGTAGTAAAACATGATAAAAAGTTCTTACCTTTGATGAATAGCACACCTCCGTTCTCCTACAGTGTTCCAAAATTCAGAAATTTTAAGTTTATCCAAAAAAAAACCCCTCAGACTGGGTGATACGGGGCATAATGTGCCCTGATAAATCGCTTTTAAAACTTTATCCAGCTCAATGTAGCTCCACACCTCCTTGATAGAATCCGGAGAGCCCTGACATTTAAAACTATCTATCTATCTATCTTTAATAGCTTTAAGCTCCGAGCGCCGCTATTACATAGACTCCGCATAGCCTGCCTCCTGGCGCCGGCTGCTACACTATGTGGAGTCTATGTATATATATGTCTGTATCCTTATCAGTACAGTAATGGCGGCGCTCGGAGCTGAAGCTAAAGCTAGCGCTAAAGGATGTAAACAGAGATTTTTAATAAGCTTCTTCTGCACTTTTTAAGCTATTAGTGCCTCGTTTTTAAATGTCAGGGCTCTCTGGATTCTAGCAAGGAGGTGTGGAGCTACTTTGAGCTGGATAATGGTGTAAAAAGTGATTTATTATGGTAAATTATGCCCCGTACCACCCAGTCTGAAGGGCGTTTGTTTGACAAGCTGTTAAAATGTCTGGATCTCGGAACACTGTGGGAGAACGGAGGTGTGCTATTCATCAAATACATTTTTATCTTGTTACAACAAAAGTCCACACCCCCAACACCTTTCAGGTAATTGTTAGAGTTAGAGTGGATTCAGAGTTAGGGTTAAGGTTAGCATTAGGGTTTAGGTGGGATTCCATGGAGAATTGTTTAGATTTTGCTGTTTAGTTCAGTTGTATTTAATGGATATTCAGCTGAAAGTTAAGTAAATGTTATCTGAGCTTTTATGAGTCAGCTTTAATGGACCACCCACTAAAAGTAATACCTATTTTAAAATGGTAAAGAGCTTTGAATGGTAAAAATGATGCTAAAAACAAGTGAAAGGACTTGTTTTGCAGTAAAATATAAAAGCTGTTTTGCTCACAGTGTAGCTTTTGTATAAAATGTGTAGAGAATCTGCAGATGTGCTGTGTTGTAGAGGAGTCTGATGATCAGGTGAAAGGCTTCCTGTTGTACTCTGTCTCTTTCTCTCTCTCTCTCTCTCTCTCTCTCTCTCTCTCTCTCTCTTGTCTAATTAAAACAGTGGATTCTGTTCCACACTGTGACACTGAGTCATTCAGCCCACAGAGCTTTTACCATTCAGCTGCTGCTGCTGCCCTACTATCACAATAAACCTCCCAAAGACCTGAAACTTCACGCTTTCCCTACAGCACCAACATACAGATTACACTACATTAGTATGCAGTTTCTGATGATAAGAGGTTTTTTTTGCATGCAGTGGTGTTTTGCAAAAAGAAACACTTATTTACTTTTATTTAATAAGGTATAATACAATTAAAATACACATGTTTCACAGTTGCCAGGCCAACACTTTTAAATTGTGTTCTTTCCGAACTAAACAATGTGCGGTTTTTATACAATTGTCGTATGAATTTGCCCAACAGGAATAAACGTGTGAGAAAAGTGATCTAAAGCACATTAGTTAATTGTGCTTTGAGCTGTTGGATTTAGGGGCGTGTCCTGTGTCAATCAATCAATCAATTAATCAACTTTTTTTTCTCCTGGGGAATACATTGAGGGTGACCCTCATTTACAATATTTAATAAGAAATTAGAAATAATAAAGAACAAAATAGTAAAAAAATTAAAAATAAACTGATATTTAAAATAAATAAATAAAATATATACGTAAAAAAGGACTTTTTTAAAAGATCATAAAAAATGACACATAGTGAAGAAGTAAAGAATTCATATGATATAAAATGAGAAAAAAAATATATAAGAATAATAAGATAATAATACAAATAATAAGAATGATAAGAAGTGATAAATTAATCACAATAAACTAAAACATTGGAATCAAAATAAAAAAAAGAAACAACATTCATTTGATAAATATACTAATTTTAAATACACTAATACTGTAATCATCCAGACTAAGAAAAAACACATGATTGAGTTAAAGTGTTCAACTAAACTAAAAGTAGTTAAAGTAATACTCTCCAAAATAGTGGGAGCTTTTAACTTGCAGTTTCTGAGGCTGGTAGCTCTGATGTACTTATTCTGTACAACAGAGGAAACTCTTACTCTTCTTTTCTTGGGCGGTCCTGATGAGAGCCAGTTTCATCATAATGTTTTTGATGGTCTTTGCTGTGACTGCACTTGAGGATACTTTTAAAGTTCTTGCAATTTTCTTTTTTGGATTTTCAGACCTTAAAATATAAAGAGCAAATATGGAAGGCCTATATAGATGTAAGGTTTTCGTACATTTGTCGTATGACTTTGCTTTATAGGAATAAACGAAGGACTCTGCACAGGGAAATGCCTTTTGTTCCCTGCTCTCCGGTACTGTGAGTGTATGGAGGAGCTATTGGATAAAGCAGCTTTTGGTCAAAAGTTTGAAAACCTGACATATCTAGAGCAACCTTGCGTCTATAGACACGCCATGTGTAACCTGATTCATGCAAATATGTTACTTAGCAACCACCTAGCAACACCTTAGCAACCACCTAGCAACATCATAGCAACAACACCTTAGCAACCATCTAGCAACACTTTTAGCAACCGCCACAGCAAACAGTATGAGCCATTTTAGATGTGTTTATCTCGTATTTCCTTCAGAAAATGCACTTCTCTAGATTTATTGAAACTTAAACTGAACCGTAGTGAATGCTGGACTAAACAGTGGGTCACTCCAGTTTAGTTTCACTCTGATTTTAATGATTTGTTGGTTAAATATCATATAATAAGCAGAGCTTTACAGTTGGAGTTAAACAGATTAATCCTGGTGGAGTATAAAAACTTTGCTGAGAGGGTTTAACTGAATTATTGGTATTAGTGTTTAGGAAGGAGCAGTATTCTTGGAAGGGTGAAAAATGACTATAGAATGTAACTCTACAAACCTAAACATGTAATTATCACTATTGTTGTTACTTATACTTAAATTTATTTAAGGAAATCGAAGATTAAATTGAATAAGGCTCAGAGGAGTTTAGCACTGACAACTAAAGCTCTGCCACTTCATTTCTTTCATCTAGGCCAAGGATCCGGAGAGCAGTGTGGCTTTTGTTTATTCACACAGTCAAGTGGAGTTTCATTGCCATGGAATTCTTTGCTGGTCATATAAAACCTTGTAGATTCTTCTGTTACTGGTATCGAAAGACTTTTTTCAAGAACACCTTGAGTTAGGAATTTTTTAGTAATGCTCGGGTGGAAAGTTTAAGTTCTTCACTTCTAATTTTCTCTCCTTGAACTGAATCTTTTATTAAAGTAAAAATACTTGTATTTAATCATATGCAGTTTGAACCGAGTGTAAGTAATTACATAGTAATTTACATTGTAATTTTATGTTTTATCTACTCAACTCCATTTAATTTGATAAGATTCATCCTTTCCTGCATTTGAGGCCTGAACCACATTTAAAAAACAGTGGGATGGGATGGGGAAAGTTGAGGTTAGCATTTATGGGGCTAGAGTTTATTTGCGTACATATAATCCATATACAGATTTTGATTAAATATGACCTAAATGTATGAAAGAAAATGGTAACTTGCTCCTATGACCTACAACTCTCATTACTCAGTTCTCACAGTAATCACAGTGTTAGTATATTTACTAACCCCATATATATATATATATATATATATATATATATATATATATATATATATATATATATGATTTGTGTTTAAAACTCTTCTTATTATTACTGTGACACCCTATAACTAACTGAGTATATTATACTACTCATTCTGTAGGTTTATTATCACTGTGGGTGTAACCTATATTTTTGGGTTTGCTGCTGCACTGAATTTTTCAATAGAAAATATTTACACAAAATAAGGTGTACAGATCTAATGGTCAATAAATACTGTACTTTTCTGAATGAAATCTAAAAGTGCACTTGAAATCCTTTAGTTTTCCAAAAAAAATTATATATTAATTTTACCAGTCAAGTATTAAGGAGCAGCAAAGCCACTCCACTAAAGTACAGAGTTATAAGTTATAAGGAGTTTTCAGTGAAATTTCTCCACTAAGCACTAAGGCCGGGTGCAGCAGTATTAGCATTAGCTGCTAACCACAGCGCTGGCTCTTTTGCTGTTTAGAGGCGAGTATATTAGACTGTAGTCTGTGTGTTTACTGTGTTAAAACAAGCTACGTGGAACAAACTTAGGGCGGCTAATGCTAATGCTGCTGCATCCCAGCCTTAGTGCTGGAGAAACTTTACTGAAAACTCACCCTTAGAGAAAATATTGAAAATCAAAGCTTACTGAAAATAAATTTTTCAGGAAAGAAATCTGTGTATATTAATATCCAGCACTTGATTGACTTTGAAAGACAATTGTATTTAAAGAATTGCATTTTTGTGTACTTACAGTCATATGAAAAAGTTTGGGCACCCCTATTAATCTTAATAATTTTAAGTTGTAAATATTTGGGTGTTTGCAGCAGCCATTTCAGTTTGATATATCTAATAACTGATGAACACAGTAATATTTCAGGATTGAAATTAGGTTTATTGTACTAACAGAAAATGTGCAATATGCATTAAACCAAAATTTGGCCGGTGCAAAAGTATGGGGCACCCTTATCATTTTATTAATTTGAATACTCCTATCTACTTTTTACTGACTTACTGAAGCACAAAATTGGTTTGGTAACCTCATTGAGCTTTGAACTTCATAGCCAGGTGTATCCAATCATGAGAAAAGGTATTTAAGGTGACCAATTGCAAGTTGTTCTCCTATTTGAATCTCCTCTGAAGAGTGGCATCATGGGCTCATCAAAACAACTCTCAGTTATTAGATATATTAAACTGAAATTGCTGTTGCAAACACCCAAATATTTAGAACTAAAAATGATTAAGATTAATAGGGGTGCCCAAACTTTTTCATATGATTGTAGGTGTTTCTACCCCAGGCTTCACTGTTAGAAGGGAAACATGGCAACACCCTTGCTCACTTCGATGTAGCATCCTTACTAATGTTGCTTAATGCCACTTTATAACCTTATGTATGAAAATAGACCAGAAAATATTAGTTTATTGATAATACCCCTAATAATAAGAAAAATACGATACCCATTTTGCCATGACCCACCCCCCTTTTGTGCCATAGACTATAGTGTGACCTCCCCCTCCCTACCAAGATGTTACACAACTGGATTTATAAAATGAAAAGAAAACTACTGGAGTTTTTGCCTCCATGAACTCAGCTTTCACACAGTCTCTCTCTGTGGAATTGAGTGGAAGGAGCACTCGGCCCACCTTCACTCAAACAGAATGATAGATTTTTATTTGTTTCTCTCTCTACAGATTTCGCTGCAGTGTCACCATCTGTCCAGCAATATTGTACGTGTGTGTACGAGTGTGTGTGTGTGTGTGTGTGTGTGTGAGTCACAAGAAACCTGTCAGACTGTAGCTCATACTCTACAATTACTGGCAGTAGGTACTGAATTACTGATGAAGTGTCCAGTGAGTGAGCACAGCATGTAAAACCCCAACAATACTGCTGTGCCTGGCACAGTGACACCAGCACAACCCATCATAGCATGACTGTACCATGTTGGCATCACTGCTGTGCTAAAAACAATCCCGCAGTCAAATGATGTCTAATTAGTGATGGTCCTACTGTGTTTCATTTCCACTGAGGGATGAAGGAGAGAACTGCAGAAGAGTATTCAATAAAACAATCAGTAACTGTAAATATATATGCTCAGTACATGTAGGTACATATTACAGTTCTGGTGGAAACAGGAGAGTTGAGGTGCACATTGAATTCTGCCGTGATTTGATCAGCCGTGTTTTTTTGTTTTTTGGATAAAATCCGGGTTAGCACCCGAAAATCCCTTTCAGACAGCTTCCTCTTACAGCGTCCACAGTTAATCCTGTTGGATGTGGTTGGTCCTTCTTGGTGGTATGCTGACATTACCTTGGATACTGTGGCTCTTGATGCATCACAAAGACTTGCTGTCTTGGTCACAGATGCACCAGCAAGACGTGCACCAACAATTTGTCCTCTTTTGAACTCTGGTATGTCACCCATAATGTTGTGTGCATTGCAGTATTTTGAGCAGAACTGTGCTCTTACCCTGCTAATTGAACCTTCACACTCTTACTGCTCTTACTGGTGCAATGTGCAATTAATGAAGATTGGCCACCAGGCTGCTCCAATTTAGCCATGAATCCTCCCACACTAAAATGACAGGTGTTTCAGGTTCATTGTCCAACCCCTGTGACGTGGGGGTGTGACGTGTGCAGGTGTGATGGATCACAGTATAAATCAATAGGATGTCGGAATGGTTTAATATTGCATTTAAAAAAATAGAATATAATTGAAAAGTCACTTTATATTAGTAATTCGGTTGAAAACGTGAAACTCATATATTATATAGATGTATTAAACAGAGTGATCTATTTTAAGTGTTAATTTCTTTTATTGTTGACAATTATGGCTTACAGCCAATGAAAACTCAAAAATCAGTGTCTCTTCTGCCAAGTCCTGCTGGAAAATGAAATCTGCATCTCCATAAAAGTTGTCAGTAGCAGAGGGAAGCTGTAAGATATGAAGTGCTGTAAGATTTTTTAGGGGAAAACAAAACTGCACTGACTTTAGACTTTAGATAATAAAACACAGTGGATCAACACCAGCAGATGACATGTCTCTCCAAACCATCACTGATCATCAGTAAATTTTACATTTCATTTGTAAATCAAGGGAGCAGAATCTAGAGGACGAGTCGAGAGACACACAGTCCAAACTGCTCGAGGTCTAGTGTGAAGTTTCCACCAGTCAGTGATGGTTTGGAGAGACATGTCTGTCATCTGCTGGTGTTGATCCACTGTGTTTTATTAAATTTAAGTCCAAATTTAATGAAAATGTAGATTTCCATTTTCCAGCAGGATTTGGCACACTGCACACTCTGCCAAAAGTACCAATTGGTCTTAATATATAATATTCTAATTTTCTGAGACACTGATTTTTGGCTTGTTTCATTGGCTGTAAGCTTCATAATCATCAACAATAAATAAATAAACGCTTAAAATAGATCACTCTGTGTGTAATACATCTATATAATATATGAGTTGAACTGAATCAATGAAATAAAATAACTTTATTCCATGATATTAATGTTTATACTTCTCTACATCCAACCACAGTAAGATTCACTCTATCTGGATGGAGAGATTTATCTGGATTGGGTTTTGTTGAACGATGAGAAGGGTTAAAAAGATAGAAGTAACAAGGGTATTTTGTTAAATTTAAGGAGTATAAAGTTCAGATAAAAAATAATTACTCCAGTAAAGTATAGATAACCAGCATTTCTACTTAAGTAATGTAACAAAGAATTTGTACTTCCTTGATTTTATAGAATATAACTTTGGCACAGAGCCATGCTAGACAGATAGCACTGGACCTAAAGGTATGTGCACATCTGGAAATTGTGCACTGTGTGTGTGTTTGTGTGTGTGTGTGTGTGTGCCGACACTTCCTGTCCAGCCATATCAGTGTGAAAGCATGTAAGAGCTATTTCACACACTTCAGTCAGGGTCGTTCTGAATCACGGGCAGTTCTAGTAAACATCTCTCCAGGTAGCGCTGCTGTAGCGCAGTTAGCGAGGTTAGCACGGTGGCCTTCACACAGATTCTTTACCGCAGATTCCTCACGCTTCCTATGTTGAGCTGATACTGGATTAGTGTGTGGTGTACAGACTGTCACTCGCTCTTTATTTGACGGATGGATGCGGTGATGCATCGTTTCTGCTGCTGCAGTGTTGTTTCTAATTTGCTGGGCATGTTTGGCATGTGCTCTTGATGCTTTAGCGATCGGCTGTCAGGATAAATCAGCGGTGGTGACTCATGATGTTCTGGTTTACAGGGAAATAGATGGTGGGAGAATATGCTCGGTTAGAAATACAGAGGCACATATGTTCTCTCATACACTCTCTCATACTGCTGTGTGCTGTGAAAAAGTATTTGCCCCCAACAGATTTCTATGTACAGATTTGGCCCTATGAAAAAAAAAGTATTTGCCCCTAAATCTGATAACTTGGTTGTTTCACCCTTAGGGGCAACAACTATAACCAAGCTTTACTGATAACTAGCAAAGAGTCTTTCACATCTCTGTGGAGGAATTTTATTCCACTTTTCTTTACAGAATTGTTTTAATTCAGACACATTGGAGGATTTTCCAGCATAAAAGTCCTGTTTAAGATCATCCACAGCATCTCAATCAGATTTTAACTGGAGCACTTCAAAACCTTCATTTAGTTTTTTTTGAGCCATTCAGAGACAGTGGACTTTATTGTGTGCTTTGGGTCATTGTCCTGCTGCAGAACCCGAGTACTCCTGAGCTTGAGGTCACTAAGGAACAGATAGCCGGAACTGATTCTCCTTCAAGATTTTCTTGTAAACAGCAGAATTCCTGCTTCCATCTATTACAGCAAGCCCCAGACCATCACACTACCACCACCATGTTTTACGTTCAGTATGATGTTCTTTTTCTGAAATTATGTGTTAGTTTTATGCCAAATGTGACGGGACACACAACTTTTTCTTTTTCTTTCTCAAAGCTCTGTAGATATTGGTAAATGTGAGATGGGTGGTTGTGGTGTTTTTGATGTTAGTTGGTAAATGTGAGACGGGTGGTTGTGTTGTTTTTGGTCAGCAGTGTTTTTTATCTCTTTATTACTATTGAATCATTAACACTGATCTTAACTGAGGCGAGTGAGATCCTGCAGTTCTTTAAATGTTGTTCTGGGTTCTTTTGGGACCTCCTGGATGAGTTCTTTATGCCCTTTTGGAGTAATTTCGGTCGGCTGGGCACTCCTGGGAAGGTTCACCAGTGTTCCATGTGTTTTCTCCATTAGTGAATAATAGTGAATCACTGTGGTTCTCTAGAGTCTCAAAGCTTTATAATTGACTATAATAATATAATAATGTGCTGCTTTTTGAGATCTTTTATCTGCTTCATGTTGTCACACAGGTTCTATTTAAGTGATTTCTTGATTCTTCAGGTCTGGCAGTAATCAGGCCTCTGTGTTTGGCGTCTTATATTAGCTTGAAACTCGACTAGGACCGGTATTTTATGAGCAGGACTGTAGCTGTAGTCTAAAACTCAGTTTTTTTTGTGTCCGTATGGGTGCTGTACCCGTCTCTAATGATCTTATGCAACTCTTTGTTCTTGCTATATTATTCATGAGCTCCAGCACTGGTTTCCAGACAACAGTAATGGCCACTGATGCAGTGTGTGTGTGTGTGTGTGTGTGTGTCTGTCCTGCTACACTTGTGACCAAATGTTCTCTAAAGTGTGTGTGTGTGTGTGTGTGTGTGTGTGTGTGTGTGTGTGTGCATTTGTCCTAATATACTTGTGACCAAATGTTCTTTGAAATAAACTGGTGTGTTTGTGTAAGTGTGTGTGTGTGTGAGAAAGAGAGAGAGGGAGAGAAGAGACAAAGTGTATGTACTTCTGTGTATTGCAAAAGTGTATTTGTGAGAGGGAGAGTGTGTGTGTGTAAGGATGAGAGAGAGTGTGTGTGTAAGGAAGAGAGATAGAGTGTGTATGTGATAGATAGAGAAAGTGTGTTAGTGTATATGTAAATGTGTGTGAGTGTGTGTGTGTGTGAAAGAGAGAGAGAGTGTATGTAATTGTATGTGTATGTAAGTGTGTGTGTGTGATAGAGTGTGTATGTGTGTGTGTGTGTGAGAGAGAGAGAGAGAGAGTGTGTGTGTATTGTGAGAATGTGTGTGCGCATGTGTGTGTGTGTGAGAGAGAGAGTGAGAGTGTGTATTGTGAGAGAGTGTGTGTTTGTGTGTGTGTGTGTGTGTGTGTGGGTCTGTATTTGTGTATGAGTTAGATAAGTTCTAGTCAAACTTAGTGAGCTCTAGGAATGAGATAATTAGCAATGAATTGGTAAGCCATGCAACCTAGGTAATTAAGTCATTGCAATGACTTAGAAATCTGTTGGAATGAGATAATTATGTTGTGGCCAAGATTTAGTACAGAGATATTTAAGATAATTAAGATAATTATGTCTTGGGAATTAAACCCTATTGTGGGGCCTCGACTTATTAAGAAACCACTCGATTTAATGGAAACCAGACTCTAACGTAAGACCGGTGAACCAGGTCATTCCCACACCATCCATCCCATAGCTATTCTTATTCCATCCTCATAGCCTCAACTTAATTATCTGGTTCTCCTGTCTTAATAATTTGTGCCCATGACCAGACATGTATAATAGAGTACTAGAGAGCCAGACATGAGTAAAAGAACAAGTGCTGTAAAAAAGTGACTGGAGTAGAGGTTGAAGTGTTCTTTAGGCTTAACACTTAGGTGAATGTAATAAAGTATTACATTTTCTTTTGGTAAAATCTACTGCTTAAATACTCAACATGAAAGTACAGTATTGTGTTGTGTAGTTACGATATTACAAAAAAATATGCAGAGTACTTAAGTAAAGTAGTAATGGAAGATATGAGACAAAGTACAGAAGTACAGATACAATAAAATGGCTTAATTAAAAAGGATTAATCCAAACTTGTGTTTAAAAACAGGCACGATCAGGACCAAAAAGCTGATACAAAAGGTGGTAAACATACCAAGAATGGTAAGACAGACAAAACCTAATCTAATACTTGGCAGTAAGTGAGTGAAGTGCAGGGGTATATATAGTGAGGTGAACAGGTGAAATCAATACTCTGGTGATTGTGGTCTGGGAGGTGTCATGTGTTTCGCCATGTGAGGGAGTGCATTCTGGGCAATGTAGTCCAGAGCTTTGAAGATCACTGGCAGACACACATATGACAAGTGAAGTAGTTTGTTACTTCTTTACTCTACATCTCTGACCATGACTTATGATTATTTTAGGTCCATACAAATGTTTTTTTCTTACAATAAAAACTTATTTTTCCTGACAAATAAAGTTCTTGAGTTCACAAGGGAAATATCTTGTGATTTCAAGATGACAGTACAGAATAAAGGTCATTGTACTTTTAATTTCCTGTTTTAGTTCTTTAGTCTTCCCTCTTATTCCCATTAAAGTATTCATGGAAATCATTCCAGGAATGCTTTTTTATTTGAGGCAATCAGAGCAGATCTCATTTAGAGGCAAGCATTGAATGGTTTCAGTACATAAACTTGTCACTTGTGAGTGGACCTGTGGGAATAAGATTAAATATAAGAGAAATATAGGATATGTAGGGCATTCAGCGGCAGTGGACAGTAACTGTGAAAGAAGAAGCTTTAGAGAAATGAGAAAATCAATCAGTTCTGCAATTAGAGAGAAGAGAGAGGATTGTGGGTTTTAAAGGTCCCTCCTGTTCGTTTTAATGCTCATCCTGACAGAGACCGGCGTATGATGAACTGTGTATCTATCACACACAACTCTGATTTATCTTCTCTGACGTCTGTACAGTGGGAGATCAATGTGTGACCTAGAAATTCCAGGAATTCTATTGGTGCTCGAGTTCTCCTGCATGTGGTTATCGACAGTGAATCAAATGCAAAGCTTCTCTTTAGAAGTGCTTTATATTAAAAATAATAAAAAAAAATATATATATACATATTATAAATATAATTTTAATTGGAATAATATATATATATATATATATATATATATATATATATATATATATATATATATATATATATATATATGTACGCTCATTATCAAAAATAAAAGGATGTGTGGGATTGCAATGCCAATGCAAATTCAAATGGAAGGCTTCTAGGAACAAAAATATTAAATATGAGCAATATGTATTGAAAAAAAATAAGAGACCACTTAAAAATGATAAGTTTTTTTTTATTTTATGATTTTACCAAATTGAAAACCTCTGGAATATAATCAAGAGGAAGATATATGATCACAAGCCATCAAACCACCAAACTGAACTGCTTGAATTTTTGCACCAGGAGTAAAGCAGCATAAAGTTATCCAAAAGCAGTGTGTAAGACTGGTGGAGGAGAACATGATGCCAAGATGCATGAAGACAACTGTGATTAAAAACCAGGGTTATTCCACCAAATATTGATAATCAATTTCTGAATTGATTAAAACTTTATGAATATGAACTTGCTGTTTTCTTTGCATTATTTGAGGTCTGTTTGAGGATTTTCTATAATTTCAGCCATTTCTCATTTTCTGCAAATAAATGCTCTAAATGACAGTATTTTTATTTGGAATTTGGGAGAAATGTTTTTTGGAGTTTATAGAATAAAACAACAATGTTTATTTTACTCAAACATAAACCTGTAAATAGCAAAATCAGAGAAACTGATTCAGAAACTGAAGTGCTCTCTTCATTTTTCCCAGATCTGTATATAAGCTTTAAGATCTTGTTTGTACACTGAAATAGTTTGAAATTGTGCACTGCCTGAAATAAATTCATTAATTCGCTCTTACCCCAGAAATCAGAGATGAAAGGATCGGGCGGGATCAGATCATGTGCGTCTCTTTTCAGCTCTTGCCCTCCCTCTATTCCCTTTATTCATCTATTCCTGCTTTCCTCCCTCGTTCCCCTTTCTCACCCCCAGTTTGGAGCAGAAATCCTTGAGGCCTGTGAAGCTGTTCTCGTGGTTTTGCCCACTGACACACATTTCGGGTTGACCTACATAAACACTCGCCTTTTTCTCCTAACAGCTTCCTGCCTGCAACCTGCAGACGTGATGCTGGGAGTCTGAGTCAGACTTATATGGACATTTCTAAGCCATTTATCCTAAAATGCCCCGAGCGATATGAAGTTTAATTCAAAATTTAGTGGCAAAAATCATTCAGTCACTCAGCAGATGCACACAGTAAAATTCACAGTGTTAAACCCTAGTAAACGAATAAAAGTAGATTAAAGTATACTAAGCATTTTTATGCTATAGTGCACTAAAGTGTTTTTGTAGCCACATTATTAATCAGTATGTTTAAAGAGTGATAAAATGGTACAACCTTTTTTTTGTACTTATTATACTTTAATTACAGTATAGAAATAACACAAAAGTCTTACTTAAATTGTGCTAAGTGTACTTAACTGTACTAATAAGTAACATTTAAACATACTACTTCATTTACAGTATGTAACCCCATATTTTAAATATACTTAAGTAACATTTAAACATTTAAACTACTTCATGTATGTAACCCCTTATTTTAAATATGCTTAAAGTAAAATTATAATACATTTAATGAGAATTACAACTGTATCATTATTTATTATACAGCAGGTTTATTAGACATGTACTAGGAATTGATGTTAAATATATGTGATCTATTTACATTAGAGCACAAATATGCTTCTTGTTCCCGTATTTCATAAGTAGCACACTTCTAGGATACTTTGTTGGGTATAATTTTATATATTTTAATATGCTGTACTTTATTTAGACTTTAACTAGACCCTCCAAAACCTAATTTAGTTTGTTTGTGTACTTTGGGTCATTGTCCTGCTGCAGAACCCAAGTACACCTGAGCTTGAGGTCACTAAGGAACAGATGGCCGGATCAGATTCCCCTTCAGGATTTTCTGGTAAACAGCAGAATTCCTGCTTCCATTTATTAGAGCAAGTTCTCCAGCAGTTTTTTACGTTTAGTATGAGGTCCTTTTTTGAAATTATGTGTTAGTTTTACTCCAGATGTATCGGGACACACACCTTCCAAAATGTTCCATCTAGTGCGCTGTAGGTGTTGCTGTCTGAGCTTTTGTTCTTAATTGCTTTATTTTTTCCCCTTACATTACTTTTACTTTTATACTTTAAGTAGTTTTGAAACCAGTACTTTTAAATTTTAGTAAAACTAGTATCTCTATTTATATATGAGTAATTAAAGTGAATACTTTTGACACTTTTGCTAAGCATGCAGGCTGAGTTTTGCAGCAATCCAGGATGTGTTATTCTTATTTTTTTTTTTTTTGTCAATGAGCGAACCACTCTAAGAACATGAGCATGTGTCCAACTGGACATAAAAGAGCAGGTCTGTTTTGTAATGGTGTGATATAATAAAAGCGTGCATAATAGATCTTTTAGAGGCACAAAAAAGAGCAAAAGTGACAAACATGCAAAAATAAAACCCCAGTAACGGAAATACTTCACAACAAAAGCCTTTATTCTCTTTCTGAAGGAGAAGAGGAGAAGCTTTTGCCCGGGTATTTGTTGTATCAGAGGCTTTTTATACCTGGCGTCTGTTTGTTTGGCCTCTCGTGTGAAAGCTGTTTAAAATCACGGTTACGGGGATGATGTATTGTGCTGTGCTGCAGAAGGGAAGCTCAAGGCCGGCGCAGCAGCATCAGCGCTCGTGCTCTTTGTGATGGCGAGCCAATCTGCGTTCGTGGAGAGTCTGGGCTCGATGAATATAAAAGCCTCACGTGCCGGCAAACAATCTCTCCTCTCTCTTTATATATCTCTCTCTTTCTCTCTCTCTCTCTCTCTCTCTCTCTCATTATCTCTCTCTCTATTTCTGTATCTCTCTTTCTGTCTCTCTGTCTCTCTCTCTCGTTTACTCTTCTGTCCTTGCTCCTGTTCTGATTGAATGACTGAGCGAAGCCTAAGTGAGTGACCTTTTCTCAAAAAGTCTGGCCAAATCACCATTGATTTATATGGGAAACCTCTCAGAATAAATCAAGCTGTGTATTTGTGTGAGATAAAAACCAGTGATAATTTCAATAGTGAAAACAAGGATGAAAAATATTTGTTAAGCGGTTACAAATAACAAAGAACATACACTGAAAAAAATGTATTCATTGGCTCAACTTAACTCAAAGCTAGATAATAACTTGAATCAGTTGAGTTTATTCAACTTTACTGAGTTTTGTTCACACGACAATAGTTTAATTAACTTAACTGTTTTTTTTTCAAGTATTGTGGGCTTAAATAATTTATTTTATTTCATATATATAGGTAGTCTCAACAGATTTAGCATATTTTTATTGAACTGTAAATAATACTGGGTTCACATGAGAGTGAACTCTGTAGCTCTAAGCCAACATACTGTGAGCACTAGAAATATAGAATACAGGTAACTTGCTCGTACAGCCTACAACACTGAAGCCTGGCAATCAACACACACACTATAAAACCTGATAAGTTGACTAAACTCAAAACATTTGTTGTAACTGATTACCTAATAAATTTTAAGTTCATGTAATATAATTTTTAAGTACAGTGAACTTAACAAATACATATACATATATATTTACAATTAATATTTTCCTGAACTTGTATTTAGTCTTCTTTCTGGTTTCATTCAACTATTTTTTTAAATACTCATAGAAAAGTAGATGAAAGAAAACAGTAAAGAATTAAAAGTACTGAGAGCACAGAGAGAACACAGAGTTACTGCAGCTCAGTAAATGATGCTCGTTCTACAGCTACAACACAGAGACCAAGTATTTAATTATAATATGTGATCTACAAGTTTACCTAAGGTAGCCCTGGGGAATCACTACACACTGATGGTGAGTGTCTGGTTAGTCAGAAACTGTTGGACACGCCCAGTATGCAAATAGATTGTATCAGAAGCCAATGGAAAAGAAGCTGTTAATGACAAAACAGACTAAACTCAGTTATTATAAGTTAATTTAACTCAAAGATCTCAGTTTGAATGTTCAGTATATGTGCCCACGAATGTTCAACTAACTCAAAATAGTTAAATATTGTTTAGAAATCTCCAATTTTATGTAAAACTTCTGGGTTTAAAGTGCATTACACTAATGCACAACTAGGATAAGGTAACTTCGTGCAACAGACAACAAAAAGATGGTAAGTAAGAGAAAGGATACACCCAATATCTTAATATATGGCTGTATGTTCCATCACTGTATAAAGAGCTTTGACGTGTGTAGTAACTAAAATTGGGCCGAAATCACATTTTTTCATTGGCTCAACAAGCATTTTTAAGTTTTCACACTGCAAAGAACTAAATCTTAGCAAGTGAAATTTTCTAAATTTCACTTTTAGAAATTTCACTCTTTTTTAGTCAAATTTCACTTTTTTTTTTAAATTCAATTTTTTTTAGTTAATTTTCTAAATCTTATTTTCTTCACTGATAAGACTTTTTGTCTTACTAAGCATTGTGTAAGTGTTAGATAATTTGGCTTATTTTAGGGATAATTATCTTTATCATTCTTATTTAGAATTTGTACCTTATTTTAAATAATTTGAACTCAAAATATGTTAGACAGCACAATCAAGCAGCAATCAAGTTATTCTGATTATTGTGTCCAAAAACAGTGACTTTTTTTGCTTGATTTAGGTGTTACCTCACTCATTTGGAGACTTTGCCATTGCTTTTTGTAAGAAATCTTACTAAGAAAATTTTGCTTACCCCATTGGCAGATTTTTTTTGCTTAATATACATATATTTGTCTTAACTTGCATATATTTTGTCTAGTTTTTGCCAATGGATTTTTTGCAGTGCAGGTTGAAGTTCTCTGAACTCATTTTATTGAGTTGTACTTGCTGGTAAGTTCTATCAACTTGATACTATTAGTTCTCTCGACTAAAAATCACAAAATCATATTTTAGTGTGTATGGCACTAAAAACATTGTTCATTGGTTAAAAGAGTTTTAAAATATCAGGCGTGAAATAGACTTGGTTGGGTTGCAGTAAAAAAAATGACAAAAGTACAAACTTTTGTTTAACCCATGAAGTGTCTTATTCCGTATACGGGCTACAGGTGTAGGTGATACAAAACCCTTTTTTTCTGCAGTAAAATAATAATTATTATTATTTACATTCTGAAAATTTGAGTGCTTTGAAATCTTCTACAGGACACTTGGAGAAGCTGCCTGTTCTGTTTCTCTCTACTCCACCTAATAATTCCAGATCAGTAACATCAGGAATCAACCCAAATTCTGCAGGTTTAAAAATAGACGTAAAAACTTGACAAACATAACGAAATGAAAAATTCACACTGTTTTTCTAATTTTCCATTATATATCTACTTGAGACTGGATTATATCTGTCCAGTATCATTTATTTTACTTTAATTCTGGATATATGGAGATATTTTGAGTGCTTTTGTTACAAATCTGATAAAATTCTTGTATTTTGTTTTTTAATATCTCAGTTAGGGGTGTGCCATATCATATTATATGCAAAAAATAACATAATTTTCATTTTGTTGCTGTAGTGTAATTCAGTGTCATATCGTCAAGATTATCATTATTGCGAAAAAAAAAAACCATGAAATATTGTGATATTATTTAGGGGGCATATCGCCCACCCCTAGTTGACAGCCCAAGTTTTTTTTTAAAAAGACGGCAGTAAGGAGTTCATCCCCTAAACCTCTTCTAGATGATTCTAGAATAGTCTCTGCTGGTGTTTCATGATTTTTTGGTAATAATTCATTATTGCTTTCTTTTCCAGGGCAAATTAAAATAAATGTAATGTTTCCAATGCTTTGATTTTAAAGTGGCGGTACTGTTTTGGCGCTGCAGCTTCGTCAGGGAATTTTAGACCCTGTGCATTTGTAATGAAAGCAGTGTGACCTGGATCTGTGAAGGGTGAAGGCACATGGAGCTTAGGGGGATGATATGGTAGCCATGGCCTCCTGCTATTTCATGGCTAAATTATTTAGCCCTTGGTTTCTAAGCCTGGGAAATGCAATCTACCAGGTTTCCTAAGGCTGCTTTTATCAGGATAGCTCACTTACAGCTGTGGACACGAGTAATCCCCCTCTGAGGATACCCTAGCACTAGCATCCCCATGCTAGCTTAGCCAGCCACAACAAACCTGTTTAAAGCTCGTGTTTTTGAAGCGCGGGAATAAGAAACCTGACATGCCAACGGAGCACGAGAGAGAGGCCAAGAAATGACATGAAAAAAAAGGCATCCAAGGCAAAGACGGGTTTAACTTCAGTCTAACTGAAGCGTGGAGCCATGCAATCCTGGATTAAAGAGAGCTTTAGCTAAGATTTAATTTCACCCATTTAGCTGCGATAAAAAAATGGTCATGTGAAAGGGGGCTCTGTGTTCTGAGTGCAGACATTGATCCCATTATCAGCCATGGACAGAAAGATCTACATCCCAGCAGCGTTTCCACCCGTTCACCCAGAGCTTTAGGAACCACAGCAGGCCTGAGCACATCATCTCTGACCTCGCTGGAGAGCCAAACACAGATTTTATAACTGGAGGCCTTTTAGCCCATAAAGCTTTCTTATTTCTTTTTACATCATGCTCAGATTCCTCACCTAAGCTCCTTTCTTAACGCAGGACAGATGAATGGAGAGATACTGAGTGAAAGCTTTGAAAGAAGGCTTTAACTTGACAAGAACATCCAGAGTAAAATACCAGAGAAGGAGTCCAGATCATCATGTCTAAAACAGAGATTTAGAGAATCTAGAAAATGGGTTTTAAATACAAACCTATATTTAATAGTACACTTTTTACCAAATATGGAACTTTTGGTCATGCCATTAACATGCACACAATGATAATATTCACCTGATTTTACAATTTATTTTACAGTAAAATCAAATGGTTTCCAGTCCTATTAGCAATGCTAAACCCACCCTATTTCAACAAGGCTATTTAACTTTGTTTAAAGCTATTTAAAGCATAAAGGAATCCAGATAGATCATAATGTCTAAAAAAGGGATTTAGAGAAGTTAGAAAATACATTTTAAATATAAACCTTTATTTAAACTGACTTTATTTATTTATTTATTTATTTTGACCAAATATGGACATTTAGACCATGCCATTATCATACAATGATAACATTCACCTTATTTTGCAAAACACAGCATTTTAAAATGTTTGTTTCTTTCAAAATTAAATGTTTTTTTGTCCTATTATGCTATTTAACATTGTTTAAAGCCATTTATAACAGCTACCTTCTTGCTAGCTTTTGCGCCCAACACAATAGAAGAGTATTGTAGAGCTCCATATAACTTATATACACCACCTGGATGTAAGTTATAAGAAGCTGCATCTGTGGTTAAAGGAGCTACATTTAAAACATTACAATTTTAAACGTTACCTTGATAAAAAAAAAATCCAGAATCATGTCTAAAAATGGAGATTTACAGAGTTTAGAAAAGGTTTTTTTAAATATAAACCTTTATTTAAAACGACATTTTTTTTTTTTTTACCAAATATGGACATTTAGACCATGCCATTATCATACAATGATAATACTCACCTTATTTTGCAAAACACAGCGTTTTTAAAATTAAATGTTTTTTTGTCGTATTAGCTATCTTAACGATGCTATTTAACATTGTTTAAAGCCATTTATAACACCTACCTTCTCGCTAGCTTTTGCGCCCAACACATTAGAAGATTATTGTAAAGTACTGTAGAACTCCATATAACTTATATACACCACCTGGATGTAAGTTATGAGGAGCTGCATCTGTGGTAAAAGGAGCTACATTTAAAACATTACAATTACAAAAAAATCAAGAATCATGTCTAAAAATGGAGATTTAGAGAGTTTAGAAAATGTTTTTTTAAATATAAACCTTTATTTAAAATGACATTTTTTTCTTTTTACCAAATATGGACATTTAGGCCATGCCATTATCATACAATGATAATACTCACCTTATTTTGCAAAACACAGCATTTTTAAATGTTTGTTTCTTTCAAAATTAAATGTTTTAATTCTATTAGCTATCTTAAAGATGCTATTTAACTTTGTTCAAAGCCATTTATAACAGCTACCTTCTTGCTAGCTTTTGCGTCCAACACATTAGAAGATTCTTGTAGAGTACTGTAGAACTCCATATAACTTATATACACCACCTGGATGTAAGTTATAATGAGCTACATCTGTGGTTTAAGGAGCTACATTTGAAACATTACAATTTAAAATGTTACCTTGACAAGAAATTCGAGAATCTGGCTGTGCCATTAACAAACAATGTTAATATTCACCTCATTTCACAAACCACAGCATTTTAAAATGTTTGTTACTTTGTTGGTTTTTGTGTTAGAATTTCTGGTCGTTTACAGTAAAATCAAATGGTTTCTTGTCCAATTAGCAATGCATATCCTATCCTATTTAGAGCATCTTCTATCTAGCTTTTGCACCCAACACAATAGAATATTATTGTATAGTATTGTAGAACTCCATATAACTTATATCCACCTTTAAAGAAAAGGAGCTGCATCAGTAATTAAAATAGTTCAATATTTAACATTGAAAACTGTGATTTATGGATTTAGAAAATGGGTTTTAAACACAAACCTATATTTAAAATAACACTTTTGACCAAAAAAATATATATATTGCTATATATATTTTTTATATATATAAATTTCTGGTCAACATCTGTTCTCTGGTCCTATCATATCTAAAGTGAATACAGTCTGAAGTCGTATTAAACAAATAAATAGTTGGGCCTCTGTGAACTCTGTAATCGCCGCTGTGTATCAGAGCTGTTTGTTGGAGTGTGTGGAGAGGTCGGCTGGGGAGGAGCTGCAGTAATGGGCTCTGTAGAGTCAGGAAACACCACTTCTCTCCTCTGTATTATCCATTAACCTCACCGCTAATTTAACTAGAGATGGATCACGGTCTCGCTCGGCCTCTGGGCACAAGAATCAGCGGAGGCCGGCCTCCATCCTACAACAACAACATCTAAACAAACAAGATGATAGTACAATCACATGCTCATGGTAGTGTGTGTGTGTGTGTGTGTGTTTTGCGAAATGCTGGATATGTGTTTATATTTAGCTTTGAAAAAAATATATATATATGGCAAATCAGATATTTCCACAGGAGATTTTTGTAAAAGTTATTTTCATGTTAATACTGCTTGATAGACAGTTTTCATTTCTGATGTTTTTTTTACATTTATTGTATTTTACCAAGCAGTAATTTTGCTTCAAGACATTCAAGACAATCAAGACAATTCTTGGTTTTATTGTTGGTTTTGTTGATTTTTCCTTGAAATTTGATTTCCATTGTGGTCTGTTTGTACTTTTACATTATGTTTTTATCTTTTATTTAACCAATTTACTCCCCAATTTATTGCAGAGCTATTTAACCTGCCCACTCACTTCGACTTTCCCTATCACTTGCAATACCCAAAAACACTAAACTGTAAAAAATAATAAATACAAAATAAAATCACACTGTGTTAAAATCACACACTGCAAAAACCTTCAAATTATCCAAGTCTTTTTTTAGTGTAAGATTGTTTTACTGAATTTATAAGCACTGCTCTTATTCAGTCTTACTTAGACTTTTAACCTTATTTTAAGTAATTGAAATCAATGAAATCAAAATAAGCACAAAAAGTCAGCAATCAAGTCATTTTAATTCTTGTGTATACATTTAAGCCAAAAATAAGGGATTTTTGCTTGATTTAACTCTTACTTAGCTTATTTTAAGAAAACTTATTAAGGAAAAATTGCCAACCCCATCGGCAGATTGATTTGCTTAATTTAAGCATTTCGGTCTCAATTTGCATATATTTTGTCTAGTTTTTGCCAATGGATTTTTTTGTAGTGCAGTATCCAACAAGACTACCTTCCCTTGATTATTAAACTACATTTTGTATGATGGTTAACTGCTTGACGATATTGTTATAGAATATAAATGCAAGTTACCAGCTTTTTATTTTTACTACAAAGTGTGGAATTTGGAAGAACAATTGGTTGAAAGTAGGGTCCTTTTTCTGCATTGAAAAACAAATACAAAAACTAACCTTTTCAGAATAGGCAACAGTTAATCATACTAAGTGACTAATAAGTCATATTACATTGGGGGTTGGGGGATGACTATTGGCAATCACTGCTATTTCATTTCGTTTGGGAGGGGCACTGGGTGATGTATGGGTTTAGGGGCGGGGCAGGAGGGAGAGCTGATTGGCTGAGCCACAGCAGCAGCAGTGTGCCTTTGATAGTGGTGAGACACAGATGGTCTCATTAATAGCTGAAAAGAAACACATTTTAGATATTATTGAAAAAATGGGGTTTAGTGTTTAGTGGCTCCTAAAACATTTGCTGACTCCCCAAGGTGAATGTAGCCATTGTGGCTACAATATTGTGTACGATATTACCTATTCATAATTACTTAATTTCTACAATATTACTCAAATCATTTAGGATACATGATACATTATAATTCCTGTAAATATTTTTAGTTAAAACACACATATTACACTGTTTTAACACATAGATGGCATGTAATACAGTCTTTATACTATTATACTAATCCAAGAATGTATTACATGCCATCCATGTGTTGAGACAGTGAGACTTTTGTTTACAAAATAAATCTTTGAGATTATGTAAATATTTGAATGTTTGTTTTAACAAAAATTATATATAATATTTATTTATATATATAATTAATATATATATATATTTATAATAATATAAATAAATTAAGTAATTGTAATTAGGTAATATTGTATGCAGAAATTAAGTAAAGTTTAGTAAAAGAAAGGATTGACTGAAGTTCAGTTCACTTATTTACTCTATGTAACATTTTGATAGAAGTCTTGAAACCGAGTTGAAGTTACTTACATTTACGTAAAATTAAATGTACTTAAAAAAAAAAGCAAATGCAGAAAGTTGCAAAACTTTTTTAAAGTAAATTTTTACTTAAAAAAATTGGGTACTAGGTAGGATTGAGATTTTGTGCTTGCGGGCTCCCCCTACAGTTGTAGAGTGTAATAAATGTTTCAGGCAGATTAGTTTCTCTTTCTCGTTTTCTGGCTTTCACAGACATATTCGGTCTCTTTCCAGCTTCTGCCAGAGTGTCTGTATGTTAGTTTGTAAAGAATGAACCAGTAGTCCTTGTAGAACTGTTAGAACTAAAGGTCGGAAAGCAGGTCGCAGTTCTCGCGAGCGTTGGTCGCGGCCACCTTACAGAGTCTGGTTTGAGCTCAGAGGAGCTCCGGCACAGACACGAGAGCACCGCTATTCCTCCTATTACAACTCAATGCAGCGCTGCAGTGAGTTTCAAGCTGTAATTTTACTTCTTTAAAAATATCAAAAATCAAGGAAATCCTACCTAGTGCTGCTTTATTGCCCACTGTATTAAAATGCACACCACTGATATTTGGCTGATGTTTTTGATTAGTTGACCCTCTTTTCTTGGTGTCCAGGGTTCCTGAGTTCTGTCTGGTTCCAGGTGTTAGATATCTACTCCAGCTTTCAGATCTCTGCTGTAAATGTGCTGTTTGAACATCATGCAGTCTGGGTGAGTTCTGTTCTGTATGTTTATAAGATGCAGAGGTTAAAGTGATGTGCTCTTAACCTGGTTATTTGCAGTCTGTCGGAGATGCCGTGCTGTGCCGGGACCGGTCCGCTCGCCCACAGGATCGATCCCCGTCTGCCCCCTGCTCCTGCTCCGCCGTAGGCTGGAGAAGAACTGGGTCAGGAGTTTGACTCCGCTCCATAAATCCGGCCCGGTCTCTCTCCGACTAACCCAATTCAGACTGATCAGAGCGCGGCCCTGTCAGATTCAGAAACACAGCTTCCCCACGCCACTGCAGGCAGCTCTACTGAATCAGGTTACGTTAAGAAATAATCCTCAATCCTCACTTCTCAAGAGGTTTAATATTATGAAATAGCATTTTCTCATGCTGATATATTTTCTAGTAATGTGTTGTGGATAATACAGAACACAAAGAGCCACATTTACCAGATTCCTATTAATCCTTACTTCAGTCTGGCTTCTCGTCTGAATGCTGCACAAGGTCAAATGTACATTATATCAGGGAAATCAGGTGAAAAAATGAAGCCCTGGTAGAAAAATACATAATTAATGCACATTCTACGTTACTACGACTGCATGAACGTATACATACTGTACAATGCAAAAGGTAACATCACTACTTTCTCAAATATTATATTATTTAAATAAGATTTGTGAACTTTCAGATTCCTAGATTGTCCGAATAAATCCTGTTTACCCATGCACGCTAGAAAGAGAATAGTGGAGGCAACCATACTAGCAGTCCTGGACTATGGTGATGTAATTTATTTAAAAAAAAGCGTCCGCCAGTGCTCTCAAACCATTAGACTACCAATCTACCATTCTGCTCTGAGATTTATTACTGGTGACTCTTACACTATTCACCACTGCTCACTATATGATAGAGTTGGTTGGTCCTCACTAAGAGCTGCAAGAACAGAATCTCATTGGCTAATTTTTATCTATACCTATCTATATTTGACCACTCTCTGGGCATTTGCCAGCTTATATCTCTTTACTGATCTTAATTAATAACCATACATATCAGACTCGCTCCAGTGGCTGGATCACCTGTCAGGTACCAAGAGTTTTTAGTGAACTGGGAAAATCTGCTTTTAGCTACAGAACAGAGCAGCACCAGCGAGCTGGAATTCACTACAGTTTCTAATCACCATCAGAAAGCCTGTGACTGCTTTAAATGACTTTTTTATTAGTTTATCTTTTTTCTTATTTTAATTTTAATTTATTTAAATTATTTTGTTTATTTATTATTATTTTTATTTATTTATTTTTATTTTAATTGTACTTTAATTTGATGTTTTAAATTTTCATTCTTGTTCTCAGTTCTATTATTCATTTAATCACTTCTTATCATTTTTATCATTTTACTTTACTTTTACTTATTTCTTATTATTTCTAATCTAATTTGTTATTAAATGTGTTCAATCCGTTTGATGTTCTAAATGTTTTTCCCGAGTGAAAATAAAGGTTGATTAAATTTTACTTATTTCATAATATTCTATTTTTTTTAACAGTACCACTTTAAAATAGGGCTCCTTTATAAAGAATTTATAAATAGTTTATTATGAAGGAGTTTATAATGTTAATAACAATGTTGTACATATTTCATAAACAATTAATAAGCAGTTACAACACATACATAGAAAAGCAACAGTGTCCTGGTGTTTGCCAAATATAATCAACAATAAAAGAAATAAACGCTTAAATAGATCAGTCTGTGTGCAATACATCTATAAAATATACTGTATGAGTTTTACATTTTGAACTGAATTACTGAAATAAAGTACCTTTTTAATGATATTCTAAGTTTTTGAGATGCACTAATATATGTATGTGGGAGAGATGTACTGAAGCATTTTCAGGACGTTTTGTGAAAGTTCCAGTAAATACAAAAAAGAAGCATTTAAATGTTTTTTTTTCTGATGGACTCTCTTGCTTGCCTGTATTTCCAGCTCTTGAGCACTGCACTGAAGGAAATATCTCACTGTGTTACACAGCAGAAGTGAATGTGGATCACTGTGGGACTGACACTAAAACAACACTGAAGGTCCAGCCTCAAAGAGGATCTTTAACCCTGTGAACAGGCCTGCGCTGTAGTGACGTCAGCAGTGAGCAGATGTAAAGGGCAAGAGACACTATAGGTTAATGAGTGTAAACCGCATGATGCTAGGCCATATCTGGCAATATTATGTTAATTCCAAAGGCAGAATTTCCTCTGCTCTAATGCTTTATAGGATTTTGATTAAAGGTAAGACATTTTTCTTTTTGCTTCCACCATGTTGAGCATCACAAGCTTTCCCATTCCTGTTTCAAAATTGTGAACACTAAAGTCTACACCATATTTTTCATTAATACCTGAAATTTGTTACTGAAATGAATGAATGTAATGAAACATAGCAGTCCTGCTTTAAAAAATATTATAAACAATTCCTAAACCTTTAAAAAACCCTTTTATTGTGGTAATTTCTGCCTCAGCAGCACCCTCTCAGGTTCAGCTGTGCTATAGGTGAGGATAATGCCCCACCTCTAAACCCATACATCACCCAGTGCCTTGCCCAAACTACCCCTCCCATTTCTTTTTGCCTTTTTCAAATTAAAGCTGAGAGTGTAGTCAGCTAAAATCAGGGAGTTTAGAGCCCCTTTAATGTCTCTGACAGAGTAATCCGATTTGTACAAGGTTAAAACTGGTAAACTCTGGCATATTACATACTGGAAAAGCCACTAGTTTCCCAAGTATAATTTTCTTATTATATTTCTATCATTCTATTTCTACTGATTTATTTGGAACAGATTCCCCTAAACTGCATGCCTGATTCCATTTCCAAACCTATAAAAAACGGTGAGGATGATGCCCCACCCCTAAACCCATACATCATCCAGCGCCTCGCCCAAACTACCCCTCCCATTTCTTTTTGCCTTTTTCAAATTAATGCTGAGGGTAAAGTCAGATAAAATCAGGGTGTTTAAACCCCCTTAAATGTCTCTGACAGCGTAATTAGATTTTATCAAGGCTCGACTGGTAAACTCTGGGATATTACATACTGGAAAAGCCACTAGTTTCCCAAGTATAATTTTCTTATTATACTTCTACTACTCCACTTCTACTGATAATGATTTCACATTTATTTGGAACAGATTCCCCTAAACCACATGCCTGATTGCATTTCAGCAGTGCAGAGATTCTGAGGGAGTGCTGCTGCCTGGAAATAAGGAGGCTTCAGCTAATCATCACTGGGCTAACGCTAATTGGCACTTGAACAGGGGGGGTGTTTAGCAGAATAGCAGTTAGCTTGAAGGGCCTGAGGTCTGGCCAGTGCTCTTTAGCCCTGTAATTTAGTCCTGCTTGGCTGCCAGTTCCTAGAATCCCATTTCTCTGTGCTGATGAGAGACGAGACGGGATAAACCCTTAGCTACGACTAAAGAAGCAGGAGGAGGAGGAGGAAGAGGAGGAGTGCTGTAACACACGGCTAATGACTTTAATAATTGTTAGCTTGGTAACAGACACACAAGGAATGTTGTATTTCCTTTCCAATTAAATAAATTGTGCAATCTCGGTTTCAGCCTGCGCGACAACGACCGTCCTCAAATTGGTGTCTTTATTGCCGTCTGATTTGAATGTGAATGACGTCAAGAACCTTTTATATTCTTAGATTTCTTGGAAAATTACCTATGATTGTTTTTTTAACGTAACATATAACTAGGGTTTAATAAAATACTTCTGTAGCAGTTGAAGTATCAACTCAAGCTTTTTACTCTTTAAATAAAAGTGTTTAAAAAAGTAATGGTTTCAAAACAACTTAAAGTATGGTAAAGGGGAAAAAATAAAGCCATCAAGAACAAAAGCTTAGGCCACGCCCACATATTCCTATAGCGCACTGATTTTTTAATCATTTTTCTAATTTTTATAGGGTCATCCATGGTACCTTTTTTTTTTTTTTGTGATGTTGTCTGTTGTAAAACTAAAGAAGGTTTCCAAAACCTGTCATACAGTGTATAACCCATCATTAGTGATGGTGTTACTAATTTTAATGTTAGTGTCCTTACTAACACCTCCGGTATTAGACAGAATGAATGTAGTATTTTAGTTTTAATCTAATCATAAGACTCATTAAGCACATAAACCCTGAATTTAGTAAATGGTAATATTTTACCCCTATAAATGACAATCTCCTACCTTTTAGACCTTCAATTAAGTAAAAGTACACAAGTCTTTACTTTCATGGTGTAGTTTTGGAAGTAAAAGTACCATGTTTTAATAAAGCTCTAATGTCCTATAAGCGTTTTTATAATTCAGTTTGCAGATTTGCATGTAATTTCTTAATGCAATCTCATTTATCTGTTTTTCTTCGTTTTTCTTCATATTTAACACTGTTGTGCCTCAAATCACTGCAGCTTCAGAGTGTTTGTGATGATGACTTCGGAGTCAGGCAGGAGCCTCTGCTGGTTCTCAGCGTTTCCTGACCTCTTTTTTAACAATAGTGAATTTTTGCCCTCTGTACAGAATGGAATTTCAGGATGTCATTCGTTTAACAAACAGCCGGGATCAATCACTGAGCTGACGTACATTTAATATTACAGCAGTGCACTTCTAGAAACAGCAGTGTGTGTGTGTGTGTGTGTTTGTGTGTGTGTGTGAGAGAGAGAGTTAATAAGCCTTCTCTTTAGCACAGTGATTAGATAAAGATGTAAAAAGTACATTTAAAAGTTGTAAATGAGATCCCACTGGGATGACTTTCTTCATATCAACAGTACAGGCAGATGGAGGCGGTGCGATGGGTGGAAAATTTTGGGCTGTTAGTCTATGTGAGTATTATTGCTGACCATGTGCATCCCTTCATGACCTGGATTTGTATTTTTGACTGGAATTGGCTCTTAAGCTATCCCTTGTGAAAAGGAAATATACTTAAGAGCATTACAAGTATGTTTAAATTAGGTAAAGAAAACTAACAGTACATTTTAATGTAATATACTTTATGAAAATACATATTTAATATACTTTTTCTGTTTTTCCATAAAATGTATTTTTAAGCAATATGCTTTAAATGATTTGGTGTGTTGATCAAAAATATATATAGTGGCATTAAATACTGCTTAAAGTGCACTTTAGGTGTACACAATTTGTGCATCAATATGCAAAGTAGTACATTTACTACAGTATGTACCTCAAGTGTATTAAAAAAGATGTTTAAAAAACACATACTTAAATCTACTTAGTTTTGGAGAAGTTATATGAAAAAAGCACTTAAAAGCACAATTAAATTCTGTAATGTTGCATTTAAATGTAGCTTAAATACAACCATATAATATACTTAAGTTGCCATAAGTTGCTCCAAAATAGTACTATTTTTAAAGCCTCAAGTCATGAGGCTTTTATTGTCATTACATCTATATACAGGTACTCAGGGTAGTGAAATTACGTTCCTCCGGAACCATGGTGCAACATGGAACAACAAGCATTAAACAACCTAAAGTGCAGGAGTGACAATAGAGCAACATAAAACTATAACACTAAATAACAATAAATACAATAAATCCAAAAGACGAGACCATTTAAGAGACATGACAGTGCAGTACAGATATGGTATAATAAAGTGCACAGTGAGAATAAGGTGCAGAGATGCGTAACATACTGTAACATATAGAACATATATAATCACAGCAGTTACTGAGGTAGAGAGTTTATAGTTTTTGAGGGTGGCAGCAAATATCGCTGATAGGAATAAAGACATTTCAGTCTCTGTGTGCTGAGTGGGTGTCTGTGTGTGTGTGTGAAGTTCAGTCTTTGTGTGTGTAGGGGGGGTGTTCAGTTCAGTTTTGTGTGAGTGTGTTGGGTGAGTGGTGGGTGGGTGGGTTCAGCTCTGTCTCTGTGCGTTGAGGAGTCTGACTGCCTGGTGGATGAAGCTGTTGCAGAGTCTGGTAGTGGAGGCTCGGATGCTCCTGTATCTTCTGTCTGACGGCATCAGAGCGAAGAGTCCGTGTGAGGGATGGGTGGGGTCGTTCACAATGCTGGTGGCTTTGCGGATGAAGCGTGTGGTGTAGATCTCGGTGATGGAGGGTAGAGGGACTCCGATGATCCTCTCAGCTGTCCTCACTATCCGCTGTAGGGTCTTGTGGTCTGAGGTGTTGTGGTTTCCCAAACCAGACGATAATGCAGGTGCTCAGGATGCTTTCTACAGTCCCTCTGTAGAACATGGTGAGGATGGGAGGTGGGAGATGTGCTTTCCTCAGTCTCCGCAGGAAGTAGAGGCGCTGCTGGGCTTTCTTTGTTATGGAGCTGGTGTTGAGGGACCAGGTGAGGTTCTCTGCAATGTTCCAGTGCATCTGGAAGGGAGGCATCATTGTTACAAGCAGGTGGAGGTGTCTTGTAGTCGGTGATGGTCTGGATGCCCTGCCACATGCGCCGAGTGTCAGCAGTGTCCTGGAAGTGGGCGTGGCGGGGTGTGAGTTCTGGAGTTTGGAGATAACAGTGTACAGTTCTTGCAGAGCACCGTTAGCATTAGCATTAGCACTGGGTGCTACATACACTGCTATTATGTACACGTTGCTAAGCTCTCTGGGCAGGTAGAATGGCCTGGCTCTGACTACAGCAAACTCCACTAGCGGCGAGCAGTAGCTAAAGACCAGCGCAGCTGGTGTGTGTGTGTGTGTGTGTGTGCATGCCAGTGGTGACTGTGCATATCTGCATAGCGACTGTAACTAGACAGACCTATGGTTTCCCCAGAGCTCCTTAAGTGGAAACCGCACAGTCATGCTAGAAAACATCATGACCTGTTACCATAAGTTCATTTACTGATGAGCACTGATGATGATGATGATGATGATGATAATGGTGATAATGATTTTAAAATAAACAGAATTTATTAGCATTTTTTTACCAAGAGTAAGTAATGCCCAGTTTAGTTTAATTTCCCTTTCAGGCATGCACACACACAAATTAATTCAAAACGTCCGATTGAGTGATCTGGACAAATTACAATCCGTTACACTAAAACAGGGCTGTCCAAACTCTGGCCCGTTTCTTTTTTTGGATCGGCCCGCGAGGTATTTTAGAAACAGAATGAAAGTTGGCCCATTGTTAAGCATTTTTTTATAATGTGAGATTCAAAGTTTGAACGCTAGGTGTCAGAAACGGGCCAAAGAGTCGGACAGGGTGCACATTTCTAGCGCAGAAAAACGGGCCAAAGAGTCTAAAAGCGGAGAGAGTGTGCATTTCTAGCGCAGAAAAACGGGCCAAAGAGTCTAAAAGCGGAGAGAGTGCGCATTTCTAGCGCAGAAAAACGGGCCAAAGAGTCTAAAAGCGGAGAGAGTGTGCAGTTCTAGCGCAGAAAAACGGGCCAAAGAGTCTAAAAGCGGAGAGAGTGCGCATTTTTTGCGCAGAAAAACAGGTCAAAGAGTCTAAAAGCAGAGAGAGTGCGCATTTCTAGCGCAGGAAAACGAGCCAAAGAGTCTAAATGCAGAGAGAGTGCGCATTTCTAGCGCAGGAAAACGGGCCAAAGAGTCTAAAAGCGGAGAGAGTGCGCAGTTTTAGCACAGGAAAATGAGCCAAAGAGCCTAAAAGCGGAGAGGGTGCTCATTTTTAGCACAGGAAAACGGGACAAAGAGTCTAAAAGTTGCCGTAATTAAGAAGTCTAATATTAAGAGACATCATGAAATTAAATATCAATTTGAAAAATCTTAGTTTACACAACACTGTCAAAGATAAAGATAGTTAGTCAAGTAAAATGGTGTGTAAATGAAATAATCAGGAAAAAAGTATTATTTAAAGTGGTTTATTTCATTATTTGTTTTATTACAGAGTCTGTGGCCCATGACTTCAAATATATTTCTCCTTCTGGCCCCCAACAAAAAAAGTTTGGACACCCCTGCACTAAAAGAAGGTAAGAAGGTGTGGAGGTAAGGATGTGTGCAGGTGTGTGAATGAGGAGGTGTGGAAGGTTTTGAATGAGGAGGTGTGGGGGTGTGGAGACGTGGGTGTTGCTGATGAGGAGTGGAAGCTGTGGATTGAGCCATCAGGCTTCTATAATGAGGAGTCGTGTTCCCGAAGGCTGAGCACAACACGTGTCCCCTCACCCCCCTCAATCCCCTAAATCCCCCCCACTCCGCTCACATCATTCAGGAAATGAATGGAGCTCTGCACGTGCGGCCATTCTAAACAGAGTTATTGCTTTCTGTTACCTCCCCACTGCTCCAACACGTCCAGAATAACCAGAAAGAATGAGTTTCTCTCCAAATGGAAATGGAAATACGACGGAAATGGAAGGAGGAGAAGGAGGTGGAAATGGGTCAGCATGAATGAAAGCTAAAAGAACAAAATATGTACCTAATTGGTTTTTTTGTGGTTGTGAAATTGTCTTTTTTGTATAAAAAAGTATTTTTGTTTAACATTGTATATATGTTAATATGTAAATATTATGAATAATTGTGCAACTTGTGTTTTAAAAATAAATATGTAAAATGTATTTAGTTAATTTGATCAGAGCACATATTGACTAAATATTATCGACATTTCTTAGTACCGTACACAAACAGTACCTAATATGTTTCCTATTGGTTCCTGGCATCATTTAATGTCATCCTTGGCAGCAACAACTGCAATGAAGCTTTACCAATAACTGGTAACGAGTCTTTTACATCTTTGTGGACAAATTGTCCAGCATAAACATCCTGTTTAAAATCACCCACAGCATCTCATCCAGACTTTAACTAGACCCTACAAAATTTCATATAGTGTTTTTTTTAAACCATTCAGAGGTGGATTTTTTTGTGTGTGCTTTGGGTCATTGTCCTGCTGCAGAACCCAAGTGCACCTGAGCTTGAGGTCACTAAGGAACAGATGGCCGGATATACTCCTTTAGGATTTTCTGATAAACAGCAGAATTCCTGCTTCCATATATTACAGCAAGTTATCCAGCAGCTCCAGACCATCACACACACACACACTTTTGTCTCGTCAGTCCAAAGAATACTTTTATTCCTGGAGATCTTCAAGATGTTTGTTAGTAAATGTGAGACGGGTGGTTGTGTTTTTTTTTATCTCGGAACTCTCCCATAGAGACCATTTTCACCCAGTCTCTTTATTCTTATTACTGAATTATTAACTCTGATCTTAACTGAGGTGAGTGAGATCCTGCAGTTCTTTAAATGTTGTTCTGGGTTCTTTTGTGACCTCCTGGATGAGTTCTTCATGCCCTTTTGGAGTAATTTTGGTCGGCCGGTCACTCCTGGGAAGGTTCACCAGTGTTTCATGTTTTCTCCATAAGTGAAAAATAGTGAATCACTGTGGTGATTTACTCTGGAGTCTCAAAGCTTTAGAAATGACTTCATATAATTTTCCAGACTGATAGATGATCAATGACTTTGTTTTCTCATGTGTTGTTGAGTTTCTTCAGATGGGGGTATAATAATAATGTGCTGATTTTTGAGATATTTTATCTGCTTCATGTTATCAGACAGGATCTATTTAAGTGATTTCTTGATTCTACAGGTCTGGCAGTAATCAGGCCTGGTTGTGGTTAGTAGTTAAATTAAACTCAGCTTTACAAAAAGTGTGATTAATCACACTAATCAACATCACACTAGATTGGTTTTGATTTTCCTTCAATAAATGAAATCATCATTTAATTTATTTTATATTTACTCAGGTTATATTTGTCTGATACTAAAGTTTGTTTGATAATCTAAGAAAGATATGAAAACATATGTATGACAAAAATGCACAAATAAAAGAAATCTGTAAGGGGGCAAATACTTTTCCATGCCACTGTGGTAAATAAAGTTCTTTAGTGAGCTTAGTCACTAAACTGCAGTGTGAATCCAAATCTAAGCGAACTAAATGTACAGAATACAATGTAAGAAACAAATTTACATTTATTTTAACTCTGGTCTGAAACTTTTACTCTAAAACTGCAGTGTTTAACACTTTTACCTTAAAGAACAAATTAAAACAAGTCAAAAACAGCTCTGGAAAAAATTAGACCTCTTAAAAATGAAAAGTTTCTTTGATTTTACCAGATTGAAAACCTCTGGAATATAATCAAGAGGAAGATGGATGATCACAAGCCACCAAACCACCAAACTGAACTGCTTGAATTTTTGCACCAGGAGTAAAGCAGCATAAGTTATCCAAAAGCAGTGTGTAAGACTGGTGGAGGAGAACACGATGCCAAGATGCATGAAAAAAAAAAAACTGTGATTAAAATCCAGGGTTATTCCACCAAATATTGATTTCTGAACTCTTAAAACTTTATGAATATCAACTTGTTTTCTTTGCATTACTTGAGGTCTGAAAGCTCTGATTTTTTTTTTTTTTTAGAATTTGGGAGAAATGTTGTCTGTAGTTTATAGAATAAAACAACAGTGTTCATTTTACTCAAACATATACCTATAAATAGCAAAATAATTTTTTTCAGAGCTGTATGTGTTTTTTTGGTACTTTTAAATGCAGCTGGGCAGGATTTCCGAGCATGCCGGTTTTAAAAAGAAAATGCAAAAAAAAAGAAAGAAAGTCAAAAAAGGAATTGAAACTGTATTACATTCCTCTAATTTGCACACTGCTGTTAGTGGTGCTTTAGTAAATCTGATGCACTTATATAAATCTGACAGCAATCTTTCATTGTGCTGTAATTCTCTGAACACTACATCCCCTGTAAAAATCTGCCACAGGAAATCGATTTATAGTGGACGTGGAGTAAAGCGGGTAGATCCATTGTCCTCTGCTCAGGCCTGTCTGGGTACAGGCGCCACGTGCACTGAGCATGTGCCAACAGGCGTGAAACGTGCGAGAGGGGTTACAGGAACGATCAGGATCGACACCGGTTCTGATGTAAGACTCTAAACCCGTCTGTTAAGAAGATGAATGGAGGACATGAAATGAATGAAGTTTAGTTATGTAGAGTTTAGTTCATTTATAGCGATCAGGAGGAACTCAGTGAGGACGGTAATGTTCAGACGCTGTTGGATCAGAACCAGAACCACGCTGGGATTATCTCTGAGTTTGGCCACAGAGAGAACGCTGGATAATCATATTGGACACTTTAATGGAATTAATCCTGCTGTTTTTTTGGTAACGAAAACTTGCCTGTAACCCAGGCAGCATATAAAAAAACATATAAGAATGTTAAGAAATGTTTTTTAGAAGGTTCTAGTAAAGTTTAGACCAGAAACAATTTAAATATGTGTGATTTAAGACATATATAAGTGGTGTCAATCAATTAAACATTTAAATGAACTTTTAATTCACTTATCAATCCTAGAGAGAAATACTTTTTGGTTTAGAATACTGGGTACCACTTTAAAATAAGACTACCTTTATAAAGGGTTTATAAATGGTTTACAATTAGTTTATTAACAGTTACTAATCAGGTTGTAAATGCCTTAAAAATCATTAATAATCAGTTATAACACATACATAGAAAGGGCAACAATATAGATTTACTATTTGGCAAACAACAGGTCATTGTTGCCCTGTCTACGTATGTGTTATAACTGATTATTAATGATTTTTAAGGCATTTACAATCTAATTAGTAACCATTAATAAAATAATTTTAAACCATTTATAAACCCTTTATAAAGGTAGTCTTATTTTAAAGTGGTAACAATTACTGTCCCTTGTGGCATCCCACAGGGTTCTATAAAAGCCTATAAAAGAGACAATAGTGTATAGTAATAAGGAATTTATGAGAAAAGTTCAAACATAAAAAATAGCTTGTCTAACAAAAAAGACTTTCTACCAATTTCCCCAAAATATTTACTTTTTGACTCAACTTTTTCTAATAATGAGTTATTCTGACTTATAATTGTTTGTTTAAGAATGTGAGAATTTTTGTTATAAGAACTACCAGATCTAGTCTTAAAAATATATATATTTTTTTCTTTTTTTGTATAATAATAATAATTGAAAAATATGTTCATGTATTATAATCACATTTTAGCCGGTGCAACAAAATCACATTTACACAAACGTTTTCTTGCTGACTTAACTTCCAATTACTAGTTATACTGACTAATATCTGTTTGTTAACTATATGAAAAAAAAAACATTTGTTGAGCTTTTTTTATCAGTAATAAAATATTTATATATTTAAATATCCTTATCAAACTCAGGTACACTTTAAAAAATCAGGCAACAGTTACGACCACACATCACAATGCAAAATAAACATAGCTTTAATGGGTTATGCATTTTATCAATATTTATAGCCATGTTTATAATGCTTAATAAATGTATTTTATTGTGTTATGAATGTGCTTATAGAGTCTAATAGAGATGACCTTTATAGAAATTGTTAACAATTTTTGTTTTGCACATTATGAAATGACAAACGGTACAGTATTCTGAAAATGATCTAATACTGATCTGTAAAATAGAAATGGTGTTATTAAGTTAAGAGACCCAACATTGTGAGATACAGGGTTTGAACAATGAAACCGAAACAACTGTTATTTTAGTGTGGGAGGTTTCACGGCTAAATTGGAGCAGCCTGGTGGCCACTCTTCATTAATTGCACATTGCACCAGTAAGAGCAGAGTGTGAAGGTTCAGTTAGCAGGGTAAGAGCACAGTTTTGCTCTAAATATTTCAATGCACACAACATTATGGGAGACATACCAGAGTTCAAAAGAGGACAAATTGTTGGTGCACGTCTTGCTGGCGCATCTGTGACCAAGACAGCAAGTCTTTGTGATGCATCAAGAGCCTCGGTATCCAGGGTAATGTCAGCATACCACCAAGAAGGACCAACCACATCCAACAGGATTAACTGTGGACGCTGTAAGAGGAAGCTGTCTGAAAGGGGTTCGGGTGCTAACCTGGAATGTATCCAGAAAACATAAAACCACGGCTGCTCAAATCACGGCAGAATTCAATGTGCACCTCAACTCTCCTGTAACCCAATCCCTGTAACACTCAGGGATTGACAGGGATAAAGCCAGAGCACAGAACGCAGGACATATGGCTGCTGTGTTTAAATTAAAACTCTGTAAGCTGTAATGAGTGGCTGGAGGGCTGGACGCTGACGCATGGAGACGTAGCTGTTCACAGTGATGAAGCTGAGCTGAGGAAGACTGTGGAGTTCAGCAGTCAGAGAGCTGAATCACTGCAGGGCCTCTGACATGTAAACCAGTGCTAATAAGCACAGTGGGGCAATGAAGCCGAGGCACAGATGGTAACCTGTGACTTCTGTCTGCTTTCTCTGATTACTGAGACGCTGACAGAGCCGGGCAAACTAGTCATTTACATGCCTCACACACGCCCTGAGAACAAAAATGCCACTGTAGAATCAAGCTAAGCTGACTCCATCCTCAGCTCAAATTTGAAAAAGGCTAAAAAATAAGAGGGGTAGTTTGGGAGGGGCACTGGGTGATGTATGGGTTTAGAGTTGGGGCAGGAGGGAGAGTCGATTGGCTGAGCTGCAGCAGCAGTGTGCCACTGATAGCTGATGGTTTTAATGTATGTGTCAGCAGGGGGTCGGTATTATTGATCGACTGATTTGCATATTGTGAGTGTCTGTGTACCAAACTTGTCAGCAAAGCTTCAGCCAGTATTTTCTTTTTTGAACTGTGTGGTGCTTCACTGTAATCTGTGTTTGTCGTCATCCCTAAAAATCTGCCCACCATTATTCCCTCAGTCTTATTTCCACACCCTGGGTTGCCAGGTAAACACTGTGAGCTCGGATAAGTTGAATTTACTTAAAAAATTGGGAAAGCGGTTGATTTAAAAAAGTTAACTACTGGGTAGTGGCATAACTTAGAACATCAAGTTATTACAACTAAAGAGGAAGTTGATTTATCTTTTTTTATTTTAGTTATACAGTAAGACCGGATAAGTTGAGTTTACTTAACTTTTTTAAGGCAGCCGGTTTGCTCAAATGTTTTGAGTAATTGGTAATGAAAACTTGAGTTAGCATAACTTAGAACATCAAGTTATTACAACTAAAGGGGAAGTTGATTTATTTTAAGGTAGCCCAGCGGGAATCACTACACACTGTTGTTGAGTGTCTGTCAAAAAACTGTTGGACACGCCCAGTATGCAAATAGATTGGGACAAAAGCCAATGGAAAAGAAGCTGTTAATGGCAACAGACTAAACTCAGTTATTATTATAAGTTGGTTCAACTCAAAGATCTCAGTTTGAATAGTACAGTATATGTGCCCACAAATGTTCAACTAACTCAAACTAGTTGAGTATTGTTTAGAAATATCCAATTTTATGTAAAACAGACTTAATTCATTTGAGTTCAAATATATATATATATATATATATATATATATATATATATATATATATATATATATATATATACTATTTATTTATATATTTTAGATTTGGAAGGTTATATCTGTGCTGGATTTTGTGATTAAACCAGCACTGGATTGTATGGTTAGATCAGTGTTGATTTGGGTGGTTGGATATTAGAGCTGATTATTTTGTTAGTCGACTAATCCGATGATCATTTTTTCGATTGGTTGATTAGTCAATGATTTTATCTGCCATGTCCTCCATCTCTAAAAACAAAAGAAAAAGAGCTAAACAAGAAATTTAAAAGGCATTAAATGTCTAGATGTTGTTTAAAAAATTGAGAATACTCACATTTACTGAGTAATTATGTAATCTGTTCTATTTGGACACTTTTAGAGACTCGAGAGTTGAGTGAAAACATCTGTCTCCAGCACTTTGTGTAATGCAGTACTGTTACAAATTAATAAATAGTCTGCAAATTGAAGTAATCGGCATTATCGATTATATCAACTAATCTTTGCAGCCCAAATTGGATATTTGTTGCTTTGGATAATTAGAGCAGGGGGATAAACGATTGCATGGGGGGCTCTTTGGGGTCTATTTTATCTGTTGTATAGCCTCATAAACACTTACATTGTTTATAATCCAACTAAATAAACTAACTACACTATATTAGATTGTGTTATTAATATGTGTGATTAATAAATGATCTTAAAACAATATGACGTTTAAACTACTGGTTTGCACTGTTTATCATTATAACTATGCTAATTCATAATTATGTTTTTTTTATATTCTTGTTAAAAAAGTTACTCATTACTCATATGATTTAATCCTCATTTAGTCTGATTAAATTCATAATTATTTTCACGCGTTTAACCCTTACTCTTTCTGGTTGGGCCTGGTTTCTGCGGTATGGATGGACAGAAATTAAAATGCAAAATCAAGTATTTAAGCAGTAGTTTATTATTGTGAAAACGCGCATTTTTCTCTTTTTGCTCTACCAACGTGCCCCCGAACACTTATGTAAGATGTTTACGCTCCTGTGCTGTTCTTACCTGTTGCCAGAAAGTTGGGCTGGCTGATTTATGAGGAATAAACAGCCAGTTAGTCTTTTATTGGATTACGAAATTTTTACAATGCTGCCAATTGGAACGGAACATCCCTCAAATCTGCATGTTATTCAGTGGGCATATGTTCAAAGCCATCACAGCTCAGTGGAGAACATAAATAAACACAGGATAAATGTCATCACTGAATCTGAACGCTTGTCTTTTAAAGTGGTCTTTTTGTAGATGTAGATATGGGCCTATACCAGCTGAATCGACGGGTCGCATTGGGAACCTGTACTGTTATTATAAATTGTTTAAGTCTGTTGTATGTAAAACTGGATATTTCCTAACATGACTCAACTACTTTGCAGTAGGTGAACGTGTGTCGTTACTTTATACATTGAAAATGCCTCTTTGAGTTGAATCAACTTCGAATAGTATTTTCTGTCTGTTGCGATTGTTAACTAATTTCCTGTTAGTTGCTGGACATGTCCTTTAGTCACTGGCATGGACGTAAATTAGGGAGGGGGGTGGGGGGGGCATGTCCCCTGTACTTTTTCAAAAGCCAGTTTTGGTCCCCTGCAGTTGTTACGGTAAAAACCAATGTCACGCTATATTAAATAGAGACGGATCAAGTGCCAGGACTAAGCAGAAATAGACAGCTCAAGTGTTATTGGTCACTGCGGCAGTCACCTGATTTAAACCTATAGTTACTTACACAAGCTAGCTAACATTAACTAGCTCTGTAAACAGAACTGTAAACTCTGTCGGCTCTGCTGCAGCCTGGGTTCAGCTCTGTCTGTGGGTGGTCCTGAGCCGAGGTGGGCGGAGCCATGAATACTAATTCACGGGTTGACATAGACACGGTGCTTTTCCTAATCGACTCGTTTTTCTGAATATTTTCTTTTATTGGCTGCTGCAGACAATAAGAAAGAGGATGATGAAGCACAGCTTTAAGATGATATACATATTATGTCATATATATACATATATGTATATATATATTTGTATATATAATATGTATATATACATATTGGCTAAGCTATTCACTCACGCAATTCAAGTAATTGCATTTATGATCAGTCACTGCAGACCTCCTTTGAGGACATCAAGCTGGTTCTCATCCAACATTTCTATCCATCCATTCACAACCCAGGGCCCAGACAGGCATCAGGACAGTGCTGTAATGAAAAGCTTTCCACTCTCAGATTAAATTAAGAGGATTTGGAGTTATTAGAGATGCAGATGTTAGATGAGGAGATAATAAAAGTGTTCTATTGTTAAGAGGAGATGATTAAAGTACAGTATAGTCTGATCATTAAGAGACATGTGCTTTAGCACAGTGTGTTTTTTTAATGGACATTTTGTTCACTGGGATGCACTTAATAAGGAACAGCTAGTGGAAATCTCCAGGTATAAGATATTTTGATTTGAAACTGATTACACAATCCTCTTTTTACAGAATGTCCTCTTCATTGCCGACCTGATAGGAACTCCTCATTCTTTCTTTCTTTCTTCCTCTTTCTCTTGAATTTTTCTCCTTCATGCTCTCACTGAGTTTTTTCTTTATTGCAAAATAATGGCAATCATACATATAAGCAGATTAACACTGAAATTATTTTGTTTGGGCTGAAAAAAAATATTTGATAGGGAAAAAAATTCACAGAACTATCAGCTAAATAGTGAAAGTTATGCTCTGTGTCCCTGGACATAATCGTCAAGGTAATTATTGTTAAGGAAATGAAGGAAAAAACATTTTAACTCCATAAAACTAATAAAAATGCTAATTAAAAAAAAAAAAAAACAATAACTCACTGGAACTGTATTAAGTGATTATAAATCTAAGGAAACATACTGAAATTATATTTTGAATACCTTAAGTTTTTCATGTTTGTTAATATATTTGTTAGTGTCATCTTTACAACTTTGGTGGCAACGTGTGGCACTTCACCTTCCACACTGCACAAAGCAAATTTTAACATTTATTTTTGTCAATATGTGTACATGGCAGTCTATGCTCAGATGTATGTTCTGCTGCTTTGTATCTGCTAAGCATTTGCATTTCTCTAGAAAAAGAAAATTCTATTCAGTCTGTATTGGTAGAACCATCAGTATTTATTTAAAATGCATTAGTCTGGATTCCTGCATCGATAGACCTGCAGACACACTAATTACTGAGGCAGTTGGATCAATATTCTGCAGAGGTCTGCAGAGCTGCACAGCATCTTACAGTACAACACACAGCACTTTTACTCTGCTCTTAGAAAGTGAAGTCAATTTCACAAAACACAGAACTGCGAATCAAATGAAGCTTATAATTCATCTCCGAGTCTGAGAGCCTTTTCAAGTGTGTGCGCTTGATTGTCTGTTTGATCATCCCTGAAAGATGAAAATAAATGTTTATGAGGCATAAAGGCAATCATACAGGATCAAATCAGAATGTCTGATCAGTAGCTTTACCGTATTTTTCACACTATGAGGCGCACCGGATTATAAAACGCATTTTATGCGATTCTAGTAAGGAACAGGGGTGTTGCCATGTTTTCCTTCTAATTCCGCAGGTCTCACCTGTAAAGCTAAGCTAAGTTAAGTAAACAAAACTGTAATTTAAAAAAAAAAGTCAAACCAGTGCTGGATGTTAATCTACCCAGATTTCTCTCCTGAAAACTGTTTATTTGCATGAGTAAAGTGCTTCCCTTTATTTACAGTATGCTTAGATTTCCAGATTTACACTAAAGCTTCTGCATTACCACTAGTGGGTAATGCTAATGCTGCTCCAACAGTGCTAGGCGGGGTTAACAGCAGGCTATAGGCTGATAATACTCACCTCTGAACGACCAAAGAGCATAAATAAGTGATGACTTAGCGTGGGTGGTTAGCAGCTAATGCTAATGCTTCCAGAGCTTTCAGAGAATGTGTTACTACTGTTATTCTCTAAAAGCATGTTTCTTGCTGTAGACTGAAAACTATTGGGTTCAACATTAAAAAGTAAATATTTATGAGACAAAAAAATCATAAACATTTAATTTCATACATAACTTTCATTCCTAGGTATTTAGATCTGGATCTGATACACAGTTAAGAAGATATAACCTTCTGTCTGAAGTATTGGAACAGGTCACTGTCAGGTGTGTTTTTACCCAGGTGTGTCCTGATACATTAATTATTCACAATTATAAACAATAAACAGCTCTGAATGTCTGAATGCTTTATTTCAGATTTGGGTTTTATCTGTGCCGACTGTGCATTTATAGTTAGAGGAGTAATTAACATGAAAACTAGAGGCCAAAACAAATATTGGCCATAGCCAGTACAACTATTTGGAATGTACTGAAGAAGAAAGTCGTCACTGGTGTAATATGACTGTTAAATGTTGATTTAAAAGTGTTAAACCAAAATACTCTGTGAAGCATGTAGGTGCTCTCTTCTATGAGGCTTATAAATCTGATGAACTCTGATGAGCCCTAATGAGTGCCAGTTTCATCATTATAACGCTTATGGTCTTTGCAACTGCAGGATGCTGTCAAAATTCTTGAAATTCTTATTTTCAGACTGACTGACCTTTTTATTTTTTCTTAAAGTATTTTTTTTTATTTTCTTAGTTGAGTACTTCTTGCTTCTCATAATCTGGATTAGAACATTACTCAAATATTCACTATTCACTGTATACCTGTAACTCTACCTCTTCACTACTTTACTTTAACTGATGCTCTCAAACTTTAACATTAAGAGACAAGAAATTCAAGTAATTAACTCTTGATGAGTTCAGCACAGCTGTTAACTGAAAGCCTGATTTCCAGGTGACTCTACTTCATAAAGCTGACTGAATAAATGCAGCTTAGAAGATCTGCAAAGCTATTGTGTGAGCAAGAAGTGCTAGTTTGTAGAATCTAAACATTTTCTTCAAGTTTGTCTTCATAGTTTGGATGATTTTAGTGTTAATCTACAATGCAGAAAATTAATTGTCTGTATGTGGTAACACTTTCTATGAATGTCATCTCTATAAGACTCTATAGACATAGTCATAACACATTGTAATCCATTCATAAGGCATTATAAACATGGCTATACATATTTATAAAAATGTATAACTCATCATAGCCATGTTTATTATGCATCATGAACTGTGATTATAAATCATTAATAACTGTGTTTATAACATGTTATACATCAATACCAAGAAACTCAGTCCCAGCTTACAGACTTTATTATGACACATTATTAACTTTATTATTAACGCACCCTAAATAATCCTATATATATATATATATACTGTATATATATATATATATATATATATATATATATATATATATATATATATATATATATATTTAACCACTCATAAATTATTCTTGTCGTGAATATAATATTAGTTATTGTCAATTATAATGTATTATAACAGGTCTTTGTGCGCTCTAAGTAAAGTGCCAGACTTTCATTGTGGGACTAGATTATTAACGATATCTATATACTATTTTAACATATATATTATACACACAGCTTATAATGTATTATGATCACAAGTTATAATGCTTAATAAACATGGCTATAATGGGTTATGCGTTTTTTTATAAATATTTATAGCCATGTTTATAATGCCTTATGAATGCATTATTACATTACATTTACATTACATTACATTACATTACATTTGGCAGACACTTTTGTCCAAAGCGACTTACAATAGTCAAGTACAATGTAAAATAAGTTTAAAGGTAAAACATCTTTGGATAGGGATAAAAGGAGGTCAAAGGGGAATAATAGGATAGAGGAGTGAAGGAGGGGAAGAAGGAAATGAGGTTAGAAGTAGTTAGTGTGTTAGAGGTGTTAAGAGTGTAAGTGCTCTTTGAAGAGCTCTGTCTTCAGGAGTTTCTTAAAGATAGCGAGAGATTCTCCTGATCTGGTAGTGGAAGGTAGTTTGTTCCACCATTCTCTGTATGAGAACAGTCTGGATTGCTTTGTGTGAATGTTTGGCAAAGTGAGGCGACGTTCATTGGAGGAGCGCAGCGGCCGGGAGGTAGCGTAAGCCTTCAAGAGCGAGTGCAGGTAGGAAGGAGCCTGTTCTGTCATCACCTTGTAGGCGATTGTAAGAGCTTTGAATTTGATGCGAGCATCAACTGGTAGCCAATGGAGCTCAATGAGCAGCGGGGTGACATGTGCCCGTTTTGGCTGGTTGAAACCAGACGTGTTGCTGCGTTCTGCATCATCTGGAGTGGTTTTACTACACAGGCCGGGAGGCCAGTTAGCAGGGCATTGCAGTAGTCGAGGCGTGAGATGACGACCGCTTGCACCAGGAGTTGGGTGGCCTGTTGCGTCAAGAACGGTCTAATTTTTCGGATGCTATAGAGCGCAAAGCGGCAGGACCGAGCAACTGAGGCCACATGGTGCGTGAAGGAGAGTTGGTCATCAACCAGAACACCCAGGTTCCTAGCAACCTTTGTCGGTGAGAGAGAGAGAGTCGATACTTATAGAGAGGTTGTGTTGAAAAGATAGTTTTGCTGGTATAACCAGAAGTTCAGTCTTTGAGAGATTTAATTGAAGGTGATGCTCCTTCATCCATGAGAATATGTCAGAGAGACACTGCGATATCCGTGCAGAGATTGAGTGATCTTCAGGTGAGAACGACAGGTATAGCTGGGTGTCATCCGCAAAGCAATGGTAGGAAAATCCGTGTGAGCGGACAACCTGACCAAGAGAGTTGGTGTATATGGAGAAGAGAAGGGGTCCCAGTACCGAACCTTGGGGAACCCCAGTGGATAAGGAGCGGGCTGAGGACAGCTGTCCTTGCCACGACACCTTGAACGAGCGCCCAGTGAGGTATGATCTGAACTATGACAGCACATTGTCTGCGATCCCCATGTTTGAGAGTATAGTTAGGAGGAAGTCATGGTTGCCTGTGTCAAATGCGGCCGAGAGGTCCAGCAGAATGAGCACTGAGGACTGACCTGCAGCTCTGGCAGTTTTCAACGCTTCAGTCACAGACAACAGAGCCGTCTCGGTAGAGTGTCCTTTTTTGAACCCAGATTGGTTCTGGTCCAGAAGGTCATTCTGGGAGAGAAAGCCAGAGACCTGATTTAGAACTGCTCTTTCTAGTGTTTTAGAGAGAAAGGGTAGCAATGAGACCGGTCTGTAGTTGTCAACCTGGGCGGGGTTGAGAGAAGGCTTTTTAAGCAGTGGTGTCACATGTGCTTGTTTGAAAGCAGTTGGGAATACACCAGAAGTTAAAGAGGCATTGATTGTGTGAGTGATAGCCGGAATGATTGCAGGTGCGATAGTTTGCAGTAGGTTTGAAGGAATTGGGTCAAGCGGACACGTAGTAGGACGGCTACGTGTTAGGAGAGCCAGTGTCTCGTTCTCAGTGAGAGGAGTGAACATGGACAAGGCAACGGTGGAGGGACACCGGGCAGTAGAGGATGTAGTAGGACTGCTACATTGTGCATCAGTAAACTGGTTGCTGATGGCCGCCACTTTGCCAGTAAAGAATGAAGCAAGTGTTTCAGCCGTAAGGCATGTAGCCGGAGGAGGAGGCGGAGGGTTGAGTAGTGATTTAAATGTAGCAAATAGTTTCCGGGAGTCTGTGAGAGAGCAGAATTTATTGTGATAAAATTCAGCTTTAGCAGTAGTGAGGCTGGCTGAAAAAGAAGCCAGGAGCAGTTGGTAATTTTTTAGGTCTGCTTGTTTTTTGTTTTTTTGCCATTTTCTTTCGGCAGCTCGGAGTTTGGAGCGTAGTTCCCTGAGTGTGTCATTTTTAAGCCATGGCTGCGGTTTGTTTGAGCTAATGGCTCGAGATGTAAGAGGACAGAGGTTGTCCAAACAGGAGCTTAGTGTGGAGCAGAGAGTGTCAGTGGCATCATTTACATTGAGTGATGAAAATGAGCCTGGTGGAGGCATATTGTCAGTCACCAGCGAGGAGTACTGGTCTGCTGAGAGATCTCGAAGATTTTGGCGGAACGAGACCATAGTAGGAGTAGCTGTGGGTTTATTTGAAATATGAACATTGAGTTTCATAAAGTAGTGATCTGAGACGTGCAAATGAGTGACAGTTAGAGAGTCGGTGTCACAGTTACGAGTGAAGATCAGGTCTAGATGTTTGCCAGCTTTATGTGTTGGGGGGCTGGGGACCTGCTCCAGTTCGAAAGACTGCATGAGGGATAGGAAGTCTGTGAAGCTGGTACTGTCATGGTGGATGTTCATATCCCCTAGAATGAGCATGGGACAATCTTGCTCAGGGATAGAAGACAGTAGCATGTCAAGTTCATGTGTGAATTCGCCCATTTGTCCAGGAGGACGGTAGAGAACAATAATGGCAAGTTTTGCTGGAGTATTAACCAGTGTGGCATGATACTCAAATGTATTGAATGTGTTTGCAGGTAATAGTGGAGTATGTTTTAAGCCATTAGCGATTAATAGACCCGTTCCACCTCCTCGTCCAGAGAGACGAGAAGTGTGGGAGAAGGAATAATAATTGGAAAGAGCCGCCGGAGTAGCAGTATTTTCAGGTTTGATCCAAGTTTCAGTCAGTGCCAGCAGTTGTAATGACTGATGATTCGCATAAGAGGCGATAAAGTCTGCTTTATTAACAGCCGACTGGCAGTTCCATAGCCCAACAGAGAATGAGGTAGTAGTGGGCGTGGTTTGTTTTAGTGGACGCAGGTTAGTATGATCCTGGCGCCTGTTTGTGTTTTTACGCCTTCTGTGCGTGCCGGAAATAACTGAGATGTGTTGGGAGCACATTTTAGGAGGCAGTAGGACGGGCTGCCTTGTCAGTGTCCTTGCTCGGTGGACTCGCGCAGGTAGACTCGCAGGTCTTTACCCGCGTTGGTCTTCACACGAGAGGGTCTTCACACAACAGCTGACGCCTTCGGCTGACGCCTCGGCGAGTGTGAGTAACGAAATAGGATTCTAGATTGCGCACAGCTGCGGGCGATATAGGAAGTCCACGCCACCAGACTGTCTTTTAAAGCCGTGAGTAACGCCCCCGAGGTCCGCAAACAGAGAAAGTGTGAAAGAGGGGGTTTGCCACGCCCCGCTCAAGTGAGAATCGCCCAACCTTGTCCGAAAAAGCGCGCTGAAAAGCGCGTTTGCTGTTGCTGCTACAGCGTATCTGAAGTGAAAGTAAAGTAAAAAAAGTAAAAGAGCAGTCTGGTGTAGCTTGAAGTTCCTGCTAGCCCTGCTAGTGTGCCCTTGTCTTATTATAACATATTATGAATGTGGTTATAGAGTCTAATAGAGATGACATTCATGGAAAGTTTTACCCTTGTAAGTTTTGCTTTTGTTTGTTTTTTGTGAGTTTTTTTTTTCAAATTATGCAATAATAAAATGTAACAAACTCATAAACATGAAGAGTTCAGAGCTTTCTTTTTCTTTTAAGGTGTGAAAATGCCCTGAGATGCCCTTAATACAACATGCAAAATATCGTTCTTATGTAAGGCTCTAATGAGACGGCTGATTTCTCTTAAATGTTGGACCGGACCGAAGCCGTTTCCTTCCTGAATGCTGAATGAGCAATGATCCTCCTACGTGTGGCTGCCGGCTCATCAACACGGGGAGTGACTAAGAATTAACAGCCAGTATTTTCAGATCTATTGTCTACGGCTATTACATAAACGCTGAACTGCCCGCTAATGAGCTGCTCCATCAGTTTTTTCATTAAGACCGTATTTCTGCATAAAGACCCTGTTTCACGTCTGACAGGCCGGAGTTGCACAACTGCGGCTCTAATAGGATTCCTGTAGGGAAAGGAACTGCGGTCATTTGATGTGTAATAATTGAGTCTTGTTGAAAATGGTGTGTCAGTTCCTGCTTTAAATTACTCCATTAATGTGTGCTGGAAGATTGCAGTGAATAGGTCACGGTGGCTGCAGTGCTCTGATGATGTCAGTGGAGTGAATAAGTAATCGGACGCTGATAAGTTCTGAGTGTGACTGACAGACCCACTGATCTAATCATCTGCAGATAATGTCCTCCTCTCAGAGCAGAGCAGGTCAGGTCCAGATCTGCTGCTGTTCACAACAGTGTGTGGTCAGTAAGACAAAAATCTGGCAACCTAAAAGAAGTGTGTGCTATCTAGTGCAAAAGTTTGATTGTGATAATGCTATATATACAGGGGTTGGACAATGAAACAGAAACACCTGGTTTTAGACCACAGTCATTTATTGTGGTGACGGACAGTTCTGGTGGAAACGGGAGAGTTGAGGTGCACATTGAATTCTGCCGTAATTTGATCAGCCGTGGTTTTATGTTTTTTGGATACAATCCGGGTTAGCACCCGAACATCCCTTTCAGACAGCTTCCTCTTACAGCATCCACAGTTAATCCTGTTGGATGTGGTTGATCTTTCTTGATGGTATGCTGACGTTACCCTGGATAACCGTGGCTCTTGATGCATCACAAAGACTTGCTGTCTTGGTCACAGATGCTCCAGCAAGACGTGCACCAACATTTTGTCGTCTTTCGAAGTCTGGTATGTCACCCATAATGTTGTGTGCATTGCAGTATGTTGAGCAAAACTGTGCTCTTACCCTGCTAATTGAACCTTCACACTCTTACTGCTCTTACTTGATGCTTATCTTACTTTACCTTTTCCATCAGTCATCATTAACATTTCTGTTAAAAACTTGTATACATATCAGTGAAACACCTTCAATTGGGAGCCATAACTCTTCCTCAGAATTGGATTTAGATGTGTATATAGGTCAAGGGTCAGTAAGCAAAATCAGTAATAATTAATGCTAAAGGTTTTCAAATCAGCAAAAAGAGTGCCCAAATGTATGCACCTGCCTATTTTGGGTTAAAAAAATATTGCACACTTTATGCAATTTCTATAAACTTTATTTCACTTCTCAAATATTCAGTGTTTGTCTGCTATATGATATATTTAACTGCTGATCCCAACAACTAATGATAGTGTCTCTTACTGTTAGCCAATAAGCTTACCTGACCTCAAACTTTGCAAAGTATTGCCAACTTTTCTGTTATATAATATTATTTCCTGTATGTTACCGATCATTGTCTTTCCCCTATTTCTCTGCCTTATCAGATAAAAGGTGCTATCTTCTTGATTTTTTTCGTCTTATATATTCATTTGCAGCCTACAAAAGAAATAAAGGGATTGGCTTCACTGTTCAAATGCATTTGGAGGACACCGTGACACCAATGTGTTTTCTGTGTGAGTAAGTGAACAGCACAAACGCAGTAAATCTGACATTTTCAATTCTTCAATATGGATGTCTCTATTCCAATGATGTTACCGTGTTAAAATAAATAAAATAAATAAAATGCTTAAAAAATAAGTTTAAAGAAGTGAAGTACGCGAACCAAAGAAGTGGGTGTGGCCAAATAATGAGAAGCAGCCACTGGAACTCCTTGATAGCTCCTTTGACACTGGAGTAGATGAAACCGAAACTTCTCCTGAAGCACAGCTCTTTAGTGCCTAAACTTAGAAGTCAAAACTGTTCAGATGAATAACAGATATTGGTCGCATTAAAAATCTAGTGTGAACAGCAAGAAAATCAGATTTGGGCCATTTTTTTTAACTGCTATGTGAATAAAGTCAAAGAGTAAGAAGAAGAAATAGGTCAATCAGTGATTTTTTTACAGGTCAGAATGGCTGAGATACTGCTGAGTGCTGATGATGATGAAAAATGATTTTAGGTTCAGTTTAGGTCTTTTTTCACATTAACACAAGCCATCAGAAGCTCTTTCCTAGACTTAATCAAAGCAATAGGTCATTAGGTTTCCATAGTGAATGTGATGCTGAATCATTTGGAGTTTTAAAACGTTCCACATTAGACTGGTTGCTTATTACTGTATTTTTCGCACTATAAGGAGCACTTTGTGTAATTAAATTGTTTAATTTTGCCAAAGATTGTCAGTGCATCTTATAATCTGGTACTTCTTTTATATGAATTCTACCAGTCAGGTATTAAAGAGCAGTAAAACCACTCCACTGAAGTACAGAGTTATACAGGAGTTTTAGTTTAGTTCTCCAGCACCGAGACTGGAGCAGTATTAGAATTAGCATTAGAAGCTAACCACGCTGAGCGCTAGCTCTTTTGGCAGTTCTGAGGTGAATATTATCTGCGTGTAGTCTGCGGCTAATCCTGACTAGCACTGCTGGAGCAGCATAAGCATTACCCACTAACTGTGAAAGCGCTCGCTCTTTCGCCGTTCTGAAGTGAGTATTATCAGCCTGAAATCTGCTTTTAAACGCCAGCTAGCACTACTGGAGCAGCATTAACATCACCCGCTAACCGCGCTAAGTGCTATTTACTGTGTTAAAACAAGCTACATGTGATGAACAGCTAGGTAATAATATCACCCTGGCTCACTGAAACACTCAGGGTTCCTCAGTGTAGCACTGTCGGGTGGCCTTAGCCGCTAACTCTAGCTAGCGCTAGTCGAAATCTGGGAATCTAAGCTTACTGTAAATAAAAAGCACTTTATTCACCCAAATGAATGGTTTTAAATCTGTGTAGATTAACATCCAGCACTCGACATTAAAATACTTTTTAAGAATAACAGTTTCATTTGCTTAACTTAGCTTAGCTTTACAGCTGAATTAAAAGGACTCCTGTTCTTTACTAGTGTTGCAAAATGCACCTTATAACCTGGTGCATTTTATAGTGTAAATAATCGGTATTCTGTTTGTTTCCGACATTATAAAGAAGTTTCAGTGAAGTTATCCAGCAACGGGCTGGAGCAGCATTAGCATTACCCACTAACTGCGCAAAGCGCTAGTTCTTTCGCCGTTCTGAGATGAGTATTATCTGCATGTAATCTGCTGGTAAACGGCCGCAATCACTACTGGAGCAGCATTAACATCACACGCTAACCACGCTAAGCGCTAGCTACTGTGTTAAAACAAGCTACATGTGATGAACAGCTAGCTAATAATATCACCCTGGCTCACTGGAACACTCAGGGTTCCTCAGTGTAGCACTGTCGGTTGGCATTAGCTGCTAACTCTGGCTAGCGCTAGTGGAAATCTGGGAATCTAAGCTTACTGTAAATAAAAAGCACTTTTTATCACCCAAATAAATGGTTTTCAGGAGATAAATCTGTGTAGATTCATATTCAGCACTCGTTTGACATTAAAAGAAGAAGAATTACAGTTTGATTTACTTAACTTAACTTAGCTTTACAGCTGGATTAGAAGGAAAACATGGCAACACCCCTGTTCCTTACTAGTGTTGCATAATGCACCTTATAACCTAGTGCACATTATAGGGAGAAAAATACTGGATTCTGTTAGTTTCCAGCAGTAAGCAAGGCTTATCTAGCCTTGCCTATTGTTCATATAGAATTTGCCAGAAAAAGAATGAATATGCATGTTAAAGAAAGCATAATATGAATAGGTATTTTATCAGTTCTGATGCAAATGAATGCTAAATGTGAAGAAATGGTCTGAACATCTTGTTAGGCTTTATTAGGTTCGGTTCAGGTAGCAGATCTCAGTGTGTACATTAGCTTTAATAGACAGAATGTTCCAGTATGTGCTCTGTGTCTGTAGGGTTTTACTGCTTTCCTGCACACAGGGTACTGTGGGTATATTCTGTTGCTGTGTTCTGCTATGTGCTGCGGTTCTGATCCGTGTTCTGTTCGAACAGTGTCTTCCTGCATTGTGCTGCGCTGTACCACTGTGCTCTGCAGTCCATTTACCACCAATGAGGCGAGGATCCTGACATCACTTTTATAGCAGATACTAATGGGGTTCTGCTTCTCAAGATGTTTTATTCCCCTGTCTCCCTCGCACTAACTGGTTTTTTATCATGCTTATATTTTTTTATTTTAAGATCCAACAAAGATTACCTGAGTAAATACAAAAAAATATATATTTTATTATTTTGTTAATAGTCAGAACTAGGCCTGATTACTGCCAGACCTGTAGAATCAAGAAAAGAACCTGTCTGACAACATGAACACTGAACACAAAGAACACTGTTGACCCTTCTCTAAAGGGCAAGGACAACTCATCCAGGAGGTCACAAAAGAACCCAGAACAACATTTGAAGAACTGCAGGTCTCACTCGCCTCAGTTAAGATCAATGTTAATGATTCAATAATAAGAAAGACTGGGTGAAAATGGTCTGATAAAAAACACTGCTGACCAAAAATAGAGAAATACAACCACCCGTCTCACATTTACCAGAAAAAATCTTGTTCCTGAAGGAGAATGTATGTCCAGTTTGTGACCTTAAGCTGAGGCGTACTTGGGTTCTGCAGCAGGACAATGATCCATAGCATTAGCAAAGCTAAGTCCAAGTCTGGTTGAGATGTTGTGGATGATCTTAAACAGGGTATTCATGCTGGAAAACCCTCCAACGTGGCCAAATGAAAGAAATTCTGTAAAGAAGAGTGGAACAAAATCCCTCCACAGAGATGTGAACGACTCGTTGCCATTTATCGGTAAAGCTTGATTGCTGTTGTGACCACCAAGGGTGCAAGGTTACAACAAAGTTATTACTGTAGGTTTAGTAGGAAAATACGTTTTCACACAGGGCCAGGTTGGTTTGAACAGATTTATTTTTTTCATAATTTAAAAACTTTGGTTTAAAAAACAAAATAAATCTGTATGGGGCCAAATGCTTATTTGCAGCACTGTATGCTGAGGTTTAAGGCCCCATCATGCTTTAATTGTAGCACCAACAAGAACCCCCAGTATTGGCCAAGTCAACACTCTGATGTGGGGGTTGTTATGGGTGGAAGGTGATTTAAATGATCTAGAGTGGGTTTGCGTGATTCTAAATGGGCCCCATCACTTCAGCCCACCTTCTTCTCACATTGGTACCATCTAGACCCATTGTATTGTGCATGACCCAAATGGGGCCATTGATAAACCACTTCAGGTACTATTTACTGACCTTGGAACTGATGGACAAATCATTCGGGGGGCTTTTTGGGCTACCTATAAAAATACACCACCTAGCCAAAAAAAGGTCAATCCATTCATCCATTCATTTTTTTTTACCAAGATCTTGCAGCAGCATTGATGATGGTAGAGTCTGACCACTGCTCAAAGCAGCTCTTCTGCATCCAGCACATCCCAAAGATTCTCAATGAGGTTAAGATCTGGACTCTGTGGTGAACTCTCTCTTAATCCAAGTGTGAAAATGATGATCTCATGCTCCCTGAACCTCCATGCTCTCTTTCAAAATTCCAGCCCCATGAATTCTGGCATTCTCGTCATCTTGGAATATTAGGAAATACATCCATTGATGGAATAACTTGGTCTATTTTCAGTATATTCAGGTAGAGTCAGCTGACCTCATTCTTTCAGCACATACTGTTGCTGAACCTAAACCTGCAGACCAACTGCAGCATCAACCCCACATCATTTACTTACTTAAATCCAGATAGAGACATTTTTATTTTGGCCAGGCAGTGTACTTTTAAATTTCTGAAGAAACACAAAATCACTAGGTCTCTGCAAACACAGTTAAATATTGATATAACAATACAGATAAAACCTTCCAGACCAAAACTACATCTACACCAGAACAATCATTTACTTCTTCAGCACGATAGCTCTCGCCCACTCAGACAGAACCGTGATCCAGTACAGTGGGTTGTTCCAGCACTTTAAATCTAGGTCAGATTTCTTTTTAAAAGCCTACATTCAATGATTTTTATCTTTTTCTATTTGAAAAACATGGCAGAACACGCATCTATTGTCTAGCAGTGCTTTCATATCACATACTTTGAGTTCAATTAACGCCATAACCCTTAACTCCAGCATGCTCTATACTGTACCCGACACACTGTAGTCCCTTTGTTCTGTTTCCTCTTCTTCATGGCCTATTTAAACATAAATTGACCTGTTTCAATGATGGAGAGACCCTTACTACAAAATACATTTGCCACTAAAACTAGACTAAAAAGTACTAAATTTAAAATGTACTTTGAGTAAAAGTTACATAGTTACTTTTATTTATTTGATGTAAAAAAAGTACAACAAATCATAAATTAAATTGTTTTTAATTATTTTTCTTTACTGTATTTTTACAGTTTTACAGGGTATATTTTAACTAGCAATTGCTTCAATTCTTTAACTGCTATTTAAATGTTGTTTTTTAAACATTTAAGCAGATTGTTTAATGATAAAATACTTAACACCACATGCTTTCACAGGTTTGATGTGGAAGTTTTGAAAGCTGACAGCTCTGTCCAGCGGGGCACATTTTGCATTGCGTCTTTGCCTCGTTATTCCACACGCGAGCATCCGTGCGCCGGCGCATCCGCGCCAATATATATTTTTTATTCAGACATTTTTTTTCCCAACATTTTATTTTTTACTCAGTAATGGGGAGTTTTCCAATGTAGCGAAGTAGATTACTTGTGTCAAAATGTCCTTGAGTAAAAGTAAAATTACTTATTTTAAAAACTACTTTAAAAATTACAAATTACTCATAAAATCTACTCAATTACAGTAACTTGAGTAAATGTAATTCATTACTTTCCACCTTTGATTATACTTATCATGATCATTTATCAAAACATATAGTGATTGATTGCTAATGTACCTCTTACCTCTCAACACCTATTCTTAGTAGATAGGAGGGGGATTCATTGGTCATCTTTACCAGATGAACAACAAATTGATGTGTGGCGGCACCATGATCAGTGTATGATCATGAATGATATAAAAAGCAACTCAAAAATATGTAATATTGGATTATTTCCTTCTAACAAAAAAAAAAAATAACCTATAGTCTTTTTTTTGTCTAATTTGTTTAACTGCGTTCTCTTAATCTGATTTTAAGATTTTAGATAAAAAAAAAAAACTGATGATGTATTAGCTGCTGATGCAAATCGAAATATACTTTATTAAATAAAGTATAAGACAAAGTGATGGTCAGACTAAACAAGGTCAATACCGCTAAACAGCAGCAACAAGGAGATGACATAGCAAAGTTGATAAACAGTCCAGAAGTCAAAACAAGCCAAGGAAAATTTAGAGGGCAGAATAAAAAACTAGCTGAGTAATACAAAGCAGGGTCAAAACCAGAGTAATACAGGCAATGTAAAAATGCTTTGTACAAAGATAAACTGTCAATACTGAGCAATGATTTATGAGCCCCTTATAGGGTTAAACCATGTGGCCAGTACTCAGGTGACCTGCTTCCTGGAAGCGTCATATGCTGTGTCATGTGATGTCAGTGTGTGGTGCATCCTGGGCTTCAGATTGCAGGCAGAGCTTTCAGTGCCAGGCGTGACAATACTGAAATATAGAAAAAAGGGTTAACAAACTTTCAAGCACCACTGTGCACACAACCAGTCTGCCCTGGACTTGAAGAAGAATTGAGAAAAGGGACTGATGAATGGAAACTAATGTGTTTACTGCTCTAGTAATCAGACACCATGACGAGCTTTTACATCGAATTGTTTTAGTTCATTTGAATGTTGCAAACCATCATCCAAATCAAAGAAACAGAAATCTGACCCATTGAAGTGCAGCTGTGTTGCACAGACGAGCTACAAATTTATGTATGGAGGCACCATGATTGGTGCCAAGATGAATGTCATTAACCTTTATGCAAAACATTTTACTGTAAATTCGTAAGTGTTTGTGATTAAAATAGTATGTATTATCAGTGTTCTCAAGTCTCACGCTTTGAGCGTGTGACACGCCTCAGCGAGTTCACACGCCACACATGGTATTTCTCAGGCTTTCCAATCCATCGGCTGCATATTATAATGTACTCTCGTTGAGCCAATCAGAATATAGATCGCTCTGTTGTAAGGCAGACCTAGTCAAAGAGGGTGTAGTTTCAGCCAGAGTGTCAGGCGCGAAGAACTGTCTGATTCGAAAGTTCTGAAACACATGTCGGTGAACCCCCCCTCCCGTTTAACAACTGAAGAACTGCGTGTAATCTGTGGCTTTTCTTTTTAGACATGCTTGGAGGAAAGTGCTAGATCCCCAGCTCTGATACATCAGCCAACAGACACCCATTAGACTCAGAATGCTGATGGTAAAACTGTGTAACCTGGGATTTTAAACTTATGATCTTCAAGTCATAGTTTCCGCATCTTAGTCTGCTTAGCCACTCTCAGCACAGATAGAACAGTATAAGTAAAAAAAAAAACCTTATAAATTATAATGGACCATAGTGAGAATGGTACCTATAGCACTGGTAAATCCTGTATCTACTGTTACTGTAGATTAGCAATTACTTATAAACAGAAATAAATTGAATCTGAGACAAATCTGTGGTGTCAAATTCTGGAACAACACCTGGAAAGGCAATTTGCTGAACCGACAACATTCTAAAAAACAATCATTGTGAAGTATAAAGAGACTTTGTGCATGTAGGTGGTAACAGGATGTAGTGAAGTTCTTTAGTGCACCCAGTTGCTAAAATGCAGTGTGAAACCAAAACTTAACTGGACTAAATACAGTACAGAATACACTGTAGTAAAAACATCAGCCTCAACAGGTGCCATTGTGCACTCCTAGTAATGAAGTGATGCGGAGGCAGAATATCTGAATCAGATTCTCCGGCTGAAGGGTCTTACAGTCTGACAGACAGTTGGGTGGGAGGGAGTATCTAATGAGCTTTAGTCTCGCTCTGACAGGCAGGTTATCTCCGCATGAAGAAACCAGGATGCGCTCTAATCCCACTGTAATCCCCACTGTGCCGGGTCCTCACACGGCAGAGCACTGTTCAGAGGCAGGAAAGGGCAGTGAATGATTGCAAGGTGGCAAAAAGATGGAGAGAGGCAGCAGCATGATTGAGAGGCAGTAAAGGGCAGCAATAGGCAGCAGGATGATTGAGAGGTGGGGCTCCGAGTGGTCCAGTGGATTAAGGCGCTGTCACTATGATCAGGAGATCGCTGGTTCGAATCCTGTTCATGTAGCTTGCCATCAGCTATACGGTAGCCCTGAGAGCACAGTTGTCCTTGCTCTTTCTGGGTGGGTACAGTAGATAACGCTCTTTCCCCTCATCACTCCTAGGGTGATGTGGATCGGCACAAGGCTGCGTCTGTGAGCTGATGTATCAAAACCGAGTCACTGCGCTTTCCTCCAAGCGTTAGTGCTGTGAGGCAACTCGGAGTCTGACTTTACAGTCTTCACCCTCTTTGTGTTGGGGCATCACTAGTTTAAATTGCGGAAATAATGGGATAAATAAGAAATAAAATTATATTAAAAAAGATAATTGAGAGGCAGTAAAGGCAGTGGGAGCAGCAGAAAAACTCTAAAAAAACATAAAATTTTACAGGGAAATGCTAACGATCTAAACTGTTCTGAAGTGCTGTTGCCATCAAATATGTGTGATAAACTGTTTTACTTTTTATGTTGTTGTGTGTTTCTTACAAAGTACAACAGTGTGTAGTCTTGCCCACCAGGGCTACCTTCAATTTGAGTATACTGTTATATATTATATAATGCTTGACCGGCTTGCCTCAGGGTTGTAGGCCATAAGAACAAGTTACAGTATTCTTTACAGTAATGTTTTTTTACATGAATTTACTCACAATATTGGATAAACTATGCCCATAAATAGAGTGTACATTGTTACCTCTATTATAATGAGTAGATGCTATAGATCGTTTTTACTGCAAACATTAGGTTTGAAGGCATTTTAGAAAACAGTTAATTACTTATGAGTATATAATACAGCAGATGCACTGTAAAATAACAGTAATATCCTGGGTAGTTAATATAAAGCAAATAGTGTCAAATAACTGTAACATGCAGTTAATTATTGTAATTTTACAGCGTGGGGTCTGTCGCTGGGCTCTGTCGCTGTCTGACTGGGGGATTTATCCCCAGGGGCTTTGTTACCGTTGGGAACTGTGGTCTCCCAGTTATCTGCAGGGTATTTAGAGCAATGAGATTAAGAGCATTACATTTAACCGTTCTCTTTCTGAACAGCAGTAGCAGTAGCAGTAGCAGATCACACAGGGCTTTATCTGACCGGGAGATAATGCCCGAAAGGACTCTGTGACTCTGATACTGAAGACTCACTGACATAAAGCAGGGACAGTTAAATTGACCTATTTAACCTGTTTAAACTCCACTCTTTTGGACTTGTTGATGATAACAGTCTGGGCGGTCTTTTTTCTTGTGTTAACGTCTTCTAATAAAGATCTGGAACACTTGTTCTTTTGAACACACTGAAAGTTTCCACTGTGTGATGGTCCATCCCAGATATCTCTGAGCCAGTAGAGAAATGAACACTGAGTTTGGACAGGGTTAACATGGTTAAGCTTCTGTTCTGCACAGTGTAAGTGATATTTGTGAATGTCATTAATTTCCCCTGTATTAACCCTTGTGTGGTGTTCGGGTCTGTGGGACCCGTTTTCATTTTTCATCAAATGATACTAAAAAAATATTTTTTCTAACTCAAACTCATTGACATTGGCCCATTTTTTGTAAAAAAACATATATCAAAACACATTTTCGATAAACACACACTGTACCCCCCCACCCCCCCCCACACATTTATATTACATACAGTATGTTTGGCCAAGGGCTAATAAACATTGCTTCATTTGTAAATTTGAAACTAAACAAATTTTCTACTCATATCTTGAGTTTAATTCATTTTCTTTACATTTTATTAAAAAACTAATAAAAAAAAGAGTAGCACTTTTTGAAAGAAATGTAACATAAGAAAGGTAAAGTGCAAATATTAACCATGTAAGCTGTTTATATTGCTTGCAATTTAGGTGAAGCAAGCATGTGTAAAGCATTTTGCTGAATTAAATACAAGTAACAAAGTAAACGATTAACAAAAATATGAACACCACACAAGGGTTAATGTGTCATATCTCTTCAGTGTTGTTCCATTGAAACATATAATAAAATAATTACAACAATGTAAAGCGTGTACTCACTATTGTGAGGTACTAAATGTGGGCCTCCACCTAATCCAGACCTGTTAATTCCAACAAAGATGCATTTAATAATGTTTAATAATGTTTATTTGCAATCGTGTACATGCTGTCCTTCACAAAGATAGCATTATACACGTGCTCAATTCAGATGAATAGACTGATGTCTGGGTGTGTAACATGTTTCTTTTTTTGTCCTTTTGTTCCACCATGTTATGGCCACACACACACACACACACACACACTTCCTGTCTAAAGTCTCTCCTCCCCCACGCTCTGCTCTGAGCGGTTAAGTCACTCAGTTCTCATTAGTTTGCGTAAAGAGATCAGCGGCTCCATCAGCCAATCAGCCAGCTCTGAGTTTGGGTGTCGCTTCAGTCTGAGTTTGCAAACAAATAAGAAAATGCTGGTTAAGAGTCCTGAGCTCACATCCTACTGCATTTAAGGTTTAATCTCTCATTTTATTTGTGCAGTATATTTCCTGAATAAAGTTAAATTAATAAATAAATCAATAAATTGAGACACAATCTCACAATGAGAATTATTAGATATAAACTAATAGAGCACTTCAGTTTCTGAATCAGTTTCTCTGATTTGGCTACTTATAGGTTTATGTTTGAGTAAAATGAACTTTGTCGTTTTATTCTATAAACTAGAGACAACATTTCTCCCAAATTCCAAATAAAATTATTGTCATTTAGAGCATTTATTTATTTATTTACAGAAAATGAATGTTACATGTGAAACATCTTCTGTGTAGCTGTTTTCTTGTGTTTTTTTTTCTCTTTTTCCTGGTCTTCCTCTGTTTCTTTGCCTGTCTCTTTCTAATAGGTGGATTGCAGTGCCATTCCAACTCGACCCTCAATGACCTCTGCTATTCTGCCAATCAGAGAGCTCTGTTGGTCCAAATGGGGGTGGGACCACCTGTTTATAAGCTGTTCCAGGAAGTTGGCCTCTCTCTCTCTCTCTTTTTTTTTTGACTCATTTGTGGTGCTGGGTGCTGTTCCCCTGAGTTCTAAATTTGCTTTGTCTACTTCTAGGCTAGATTGTTAAAGTGGGTGCTTTAACCCATTTGTTCTGTCTTCTCCCCTCTTCTAGGAAGGGAGAACAGGTTAGATGTGCGCGCACCTACATTGTGCACACGTAGTTACCTGATTGTCTAAACACACCAGGCTAGAGGGCGGGTACCACTCCCTGTAGTTATATTAGCCTAGCCTAGAGTAGTAGTTAGTTTTTTTTCTTTTCCCTCTTTAGTTAGTTTAGATTTTCTTTGTAAAGCTTAGTGTAGAATGTTTTATTATTTTCATTTCTTTGGTTCTGTCCATGTTCCCCCCCCCCCCCCCCCCCACCCCTTTAACATTACCATGTTTGTCTTTTGTAGTTTGATCCTGTGATTAACGTACAAGTAAGAGTCTATGCTGTCCTTCTCTGGGTTGTTTGCCATGCACACCTCACAATTGTTACAGTACCCACACTTTTAATCCCCTAGAGTATGTTTTCCAACAGTGGGATTGTAACAATGAGGAATGGCTTAAATAACAAAAAAAATAGATGCAGAGCTTTCAGACCTCAAATAATGCAAAGAAAACAACAAGTTCATATTCATAAAGTTTTAGAAGTTTAGAAATTAATATTCGGTAAAATGACCCTGGTTGTTTTTTAATCACAGTTTTGTATTGCATGCATCTTGGCATCATGCTCTCCTTCACCAGTCTTACACACTGCTTTTGGATAGCTTTATGCTGCTTTACTCCTGGTGCAAAAAATTCAAGCAGTTCAGCTTGGTTTGATGGCTTGTGATCATCCATATTCATTTTGATTTTTTTTTAAATTATTTAAATCACTATGGTATTTTGCTGGGACAGGGTGGACAGATAAGTATGTACAGTAGATAAAGTAATATTACACTAATATTATTAATTACTGAACACGCAGCATGACAGCTTTTTTGACACATTTAAATAGCTTGATTTTTTTGTAATGAAAATAGCTAAAAGATGTTGTGTAACCACCTAAAAAAATGATTTAACTCAACCAGACAGCACGGCGAACTGGGCAGAAAAACCCAGACTTCATACTGGTCTTCATCTGGTTCTTCCTGAGGTATACTTTGTCCACTGGGAGGTAGCATTGGGGTGTTCCTCACCCACAGAGTCTGAGAGCACACTCTTACTGAGACGCTGTGAAGAAAAAACAGATGACACAAATATTTACATTAGCAGGATTAGCAAGATGTTAGTTTGGCATTCAGGCTACATGAGTAACGCAGTTTTTAATAGTAACACTAACAAAACATCAATAGAGGAGCTGTTTTACAAGATCTACAACTATAGACACACTCTGAATGCGCTCACACAATCTGTAACAGTCCAAGTTTCTCTTTCTCTCTCTCTCTTATGACAGAATGGCGGCCATTCGTCAAAGACCGGTCCTTCTCTCATTGTGTTGTACACTGAAGAAAATGATGCGTAAAATTTACTTAAAAAAAAGTTTAGCAACTTTCTGCATTTGCTTTTTTTTAGAGTAAATTTAATTTCATGTAAATTTAAGTAACTTCAACTCGATTTCAAGACTTAAATGTTACACAGAGTAAATAAGTGAACTGAACTTCAGTCAATCCTTTCTTTTAGTAAACTTTACTTATACAATATAATACAATATAATTATATATCATTTTAGTTAAAACACACATTCATATATTTACATAATCTCAAAGATTTATTTTGTAAACAGACCAAGTCTCACTGTCTCAACACATGGACGACATGTAATACATTATTTTTAGTATCTGGGTATAAAGAATGTATTACATGCTGTCCATGTGTTGAGACAGTGTAATATGTGTGTTTTAACTAATTATGTAAATTTCAGAAATTATAATATATTATGTATCATAAATTATTTGAGTAATATTATATAAATTAAGTAATTGTAATTAGGTAATATTGTATGCAGAAATTAAGTAAAGTTTACTAAAAGAAAGGATTGATTCAGCAAAAATAAATGAAGTAAAGTTTACTAAAAGAAAGGATTGATTCAGCAAAAATAAATGAAGTAAAGTTTACTAAAAGAAAGGATTGATTCAGCAAAAATAAATGAAGTAAAGTTTACTAAAAGAAATAATTGACTGAAGTTCAGTTCACTTATTTATTCTTTGTAACATTTAAGTCTTGAAATCGAGTTGAAGTTACTTAAATTTATCTGAAATTAAATTCACTTAAAAAAAAAGCAAATGCAGACAGTTGCAAAAGTTTTTAAGTCAATTTTACGCATAATTTTTGTTCAGTGTAGAGACATGTCTATTGGTCAATGATCTATCACCAAGAGGTACACTATTCACACTAATACTCCACTATGGCTTTTAACCCCCCTTGTGGCTTTTTGTTAATGAGTGTATATCACGTGAATCCAACAATACCATCTGACGTCCTTGCTGGTTCCATAAATTCTTGATCGGCACGTGAACCAAAAAGTACATATAGCAAAAAGATTCTGCGTTTCAGACCAGAGTGTACTTGACAGGCCAAAGGTTTGGACACACCTTCTCTTTTTCAATGCGTTTTCTTTATTTTCATGACTATTTACATTGTAGATTCTCATTGAAGCATCAAAACTATGAATGAACACATGTGGAGTTTTATGTACTTAATAAAAAAATGACCTGAACCCAATCCAGATGGTTTGGGGTGAGCTGGACCACAGAGTGAAGAAGGCAAAGGAGCAACACCTCTGGGAGCAACACCTCTGGGAACTCCTTCCTTCAAGACTGTTGAAAAACTTTTCATTTCAGGTGGCCACCTCTTAAAGCTCATTGAGAGAATGATGCCAAGAGTGTGCAAAGCAGTAATCAGAGCAAAGGGTGGCTATTTTAAAGAGACTTGAATATAAACACATTTTTTTTAGTTATTTCACCTTTTTTTTAGTTAAGTACATAAAACTCCACATGTGTTCATTCATAGTTTTGATGCTTCAGTGAGAATCTACAATGTAAATAGTCATGAAAATAAAGAAAACACACTGGAAAAGAGAAGGTGTGTCCAGACTTTTGGACAGTACCGTATATTGTGCAGTGTAAAGAAGCTTTAACGTTTGATATTGCTGGTGATGCGCTTTCAAACACAACATTTGTTTAATAGGATGTCCACGCAGTAAACAGTGTTTCACATCCGCAAGCAGTGAACGCTGCACTTATAGGGTTCAGTGTGAAACAGTTTAACATGGAGCAGCAGCAGACATGCCTAAAACAACAGCGCAAACTAAACATTTGCGAGTCCATTTTAACTGGACCAAATAGTGCTGATGTGAAAACGCCATTAAACCTCTTTAAGGCTTTTTGTCAATAAGTGTGCATTATGTAAATCCCCTATAATATTATTGATGATATCTACCAATTAATCAATCAAGCAAGCAATCAATCATACAATCAACCTTTATTTTTACTTAGATTACATTGAGGGTGACCCTTTTTTACAGTGCAGCTAAGCATTTACAGTTTAAAAGGGATTGAAAACCATTAAAAATAATAAGGAAATAAATAAAATAAATATATGTGTCACTTGCGCTGTTTAAAATAATAAATTAAGGTAAATTGAGTTAAAAGTGACTAGTAATGTTTTAACTAATGTCAATTAGTACTCAACTGAGACATTGTATTGTAATTGTACTGTACATTAACTTTATTAAAAGCTTTATTGTAAGGTGTCACTAATACAAAAAATCAAACTTTGATATAAAATAGTTACAAATATATTTTTATGCTCACTTTATTGTATTAGGTATGTGCTGAATAAACGGGTCATCTGTTATGTTGAATACTATTTATGTATTTTTTATTCTGCTGCCGTTTTCATTAATGAGGCCTGTTGTCTGTAGTAATAAAATGCTAATGAAAAGCTGATGCTCAAACAAAATGCTGACCTATACATTTTCATATGAGAGCTTCTCATTAGTTTCAGAAAGAAACTTTTATTTAAAGAAGCACTGGGTCAGTGGCGCTGTAATGAGGCCTGGATTATGCATATACCTCCTGGGAAGCTCTATCTGTCCAGCCCAGCAAAACTCAGAGCTGCTTCATAAGATCATCCTAAAGACTCCTGAGAGCTCATCACTTTAAATCCAATCTCCTCAGCCACAGTTTCTCACTTCGAGATATAAAAACCTAAAGAGTTTAAAGTTTCACACTTCAGCTGCTCACTCACACACTGTACAGAAAAAGTTTCCTCTACATTTTACAGTCAGATAAAGTAAAAAAAAGTTGCCAGTAAAAGATTTTGTATAGTTTTATATTAATTTACTGTGGTGAAAGATTACATTATATTACTGTATAATAAGAAAATAAATGTGCTTTGGCAATTTGGTGAGGTGGCTTTAAACATTAAATGGGGGTCAAATTGACCCCAAAGGTAATAGGAGTGTTAAGGGTTAAGAGGGTTTTATAGTGGATATTTAAATGTAAATAAAATAATGACTGTAAGAAATGTAAAATGCGATTATATTTATATTAGTGGTGTCTAAAGTTAAAATACTAACATATACTTGTATGTTTGAGGGGAGATAAAGCTGTAACGTGCGGCGCTGGAATAAAGAAAGCGTAATAAAATGCATAGAGGAACATTTTTTTTACTTTATTGTTTGTAAGGATTTCTTAATTTGAACTTAATTTTCTAAGTATAAATGTGTGTTTTCACACCTAGGACATTCAGCGCAGATGTAGTAAATAGAGTGTCAATTTGACCCAGAACATAACAGGAGGGTTAATAAATATTTACTGAAAAGTCTCTCTGTGCCTGGTCTGTGTGGCCTTTCTTTTATGTTGTTGTCTCCTTAAACCCTAGATGTTTTTATTAGTTGGGAGTTTTTCCCGTAAAATAAAAAGGGGGTCGCAACACCAGACACCACTAATCATCACCAACAAATGTTTGATGTTCGACATACGTTTGCCTGATTTTGGGTGTCCAAATGGGGTTTATGTTGGCCTGATGTTAACTTCTGAACTGCATAAAGGCGAATCTATTAGCAACCAGTTTAGTGTAATTGGTAAAATAAAAGAAGCGTGATGTATAATGTGTATCAAAACATACTCATTTTACAAGAAAATCTTACATTTCTTACATTTTTTAATAAATACATTTTTAAATAAATAGATTTTATATTATGTACTCTTTTATATTATATATCTTATTTTCTTTTATTTATATTAATATATTTTATTTTACCCCCACCACTACTGCACCTTTCTGTCTCACGTATGTCTATTTGTGTCCCTGCTGTATTGTACACATAGTGTCTCCCATTCTCCTTTATTATATCTATTATCTGTACTTGCTGTAAAATTGGGAAGGAGAGTAACGTAATTTTAATTCTCTGTATGTCCTGTACATATGCAGTATTGACAATAAAACTACTTGACTTGACTTGACTTATCAAGAAGGTAGGATAATAAATTATACTGGTTTAAGTCATAATTATATAATATAATTTATTGATGAAAAAATCTCATTGAAATCTTATTAACACTTGTTATTAAATATAATTTATGCTCTACCAAGGTTCCTTCTTCTTGCTCTGAAGATTAGGTGTGAAACGTGCTAGAAATAAATGTGGTACTTTATGTGCACAGTTCTTGTTTCTGAGAAAAAGTGAAAAAGGTGTTAGGCCTGATTGTGAACTCTCTCTGTGAGTGAGTGTATTGTTGTGTTATGTAGGTAATCTATCTGTTATATGTGTATATATGTAGTAATGTGTTTGTTCTGTGTGTGTAATGTGTGTGTGTTCTGTGCCGGGTGGCGGGTTCCCTGGTGGCAGCGCTGGTACAGAGTGGCGTGAACTCCTCAAATATTTATGAGCTTTGTCATGATTAGCCCAGAGACTGAAGCGCTGGTGCCATTCCTCACAGTCTGCTCTCAGGGGCCAGGTTCCAGAGCCCCCGTCTGTCTGTCTGTCTGTCTGTGTGTCTGTCTGTCTACATTCTGTACTTTTCCTCACTGCACTAATTTATATGGTATGAGATCATGCAGTATGTCATTTTCCCTCCAGACAGGAAGTCCCCTGTACTGTAAGAGAAACCCTTGCTATGATTTATTGTTAATATTGTCTGGAGTGGCTGAATATGAAATATATTATTGGATGTGGTGTTTCTTTGTTCTCTGAGGCAGATTCACTAGACAGGTTACTGCATTTTACATTAACTACTGTATATTTAGAGCCTTTTCATGCATTAATACGTTGTATATTGCAATTACACAGTAAAATTTTAAGTGTTAAATTGAGTTCAATTTAAAACTGCCCCGGTTAGGCCTGTCATTATAATTACATTATCAAATTAACATACAATAAACAGACATTATAAATAATTATAAAAATATTTTTTGATAATTGCGATTGTCATCTATTGTGTTTATTTATATATTTGTTCACATATATCTAACAGCGAATTGTATTTTAGCCACTTAAAGACCACTTAAAAAATTATAAGTTTCTTTGATTTTACCAAATTGAAAACCTCTGGAATATAATCAAGAGGAAGGTGGATGATCTGCTTGAATTTTTGCAGCAGGAGTAAAGCAGCATAAAGTTATCCAAAAGCAGTGTGTAAGACTGGTGGAGGAGAACATGATGCCAAGATGCATGAAAAAAAAAACTGTGATTAAAAACCAATCAGGGTTATTCCACCAAATATTGATTTCTGAACTGAAAAGCTCTGCATCTTTTTTTTTTTATTATTTCAGCCATTTCTCAATTTCTGCCAATAAATAATAAATTAATAAATGTTTTTATATATAGTGTGGGAGAGACAGGAGAATTTTCATTACCAGGCATGACACTGTGTCCGTGTGTCTGTGCATTGTGCAGGAAGTTGAGGTCGAACCTAAATCACGTAATTAAATAGAGTTTAAAAAATAATAGTGCGTTACTGATTGCAAAGTAATTGCATGTGTTAACGCTTTAGCATTGACAGCCCTAATTATTGTATTTTTCATACTATAATTCAGCAGGTCTCACCACTGGGTGGTGGTGTGGGGGTAGTTAGCTAACTTAGTTAAGTAAAGCTAAGCTAAGCTGACTAAACAAAACTGTAATAAAAAATGGTTTTCTTTTAAAGTCAAATAAGTTCTTGGTGTTAATATACACAGAATTCTCTGCTGAAAACTCTTTATTTGGATGAGTAAAGCCGTTTATTTACAGTGAGCTTATATTCCAGAATTTCTGCTAATGCTGCTCCAGTAGTGCTAGCCGGGGTTAGCAGCAGGCTACAGGCCGATTATACTCACCACTGAACGGGGAAATAGCAGTTAGCGGCTAATGCTAATGCAGCTCCAGTCTCGGTGCTGGAGAACTACAAAGAAACTCCTGTATAACTCTGTACTTTAGTGGAGTGGCTTTACTGCTTCTTAATACCTGACTGGTAAAATACATACATAAGGAGTACCGGAGATTAAGTTCACCTTAAAGTGTGAAAAATATGGTATTATGAATAATTAATATAAAAACAGAACAATACAACAAAGCAATTATTTGCTAAACACCTTCATTTAGGGAGTTAATAAATTGTTCACTTCCGTGGTGATCTTAAACTCAGAGTGAGACGCTATAGTGTAAATATTCACTCTTATAAAGTGTAAATTCTCCCCTCTCAGCTCATCAGCTGTAGCAGAACTCAGAGAGCATCTGATGGAGTTGTTTAGTTTTGGAGAAACTTGGATGTGAATCCCCGCTGAGCAGATCTGTACTGCTCTGCTTTGAAGTGTGAGCTGTGCACTCAGCCGCATTACCTATTCCACGTATCTGAAGCCCGAGAGAGATGAGGAGATAGCTCTTCTTCTTTCAGCTTTAAAGCTGATGAACAATGCTGGTGTCTCAGACAGCGTTCAGGCCTGCTCTCTGATGGGAACAGACTTCTTCTTCATGGCAATTTAGTCCTTCTGTTTTTTCCCCGCATGCTTCTCGATTCTCGGGATGCTCTCTCGTTTTCAGGAACGCAGCCGGCGACGCTCGTTGCATCATCCAACAAATAGCTTGGCTTGAAGATTTTCACACATCTCTGCAGACAGATGCAGCAAATTGCGCCATGCGAGCATTCCCTGAACATCTGCCCGTTAATCTGTGAAGCCTCTGCAGCCCACACTGTAATCCCGGGTAAACTGAATTTACTTAACAAGTTTGAGAAAAACAGTTTGCTTTAAAAAAGTTAAGTAATGGGTAATAAAAACTTAAGATTGTTTAATTAACTTAAGTTATTACAACTAAAGGGGAAGTTGATTTAACTTTTTATTTTTGTTATACTGTAAGACCAGATAAGTTGAGTTTACTTAACTTTTTAAAGGCAACCGGTTTGCTCAATTTTTTTTAGTAATGGGGAATGAAAAGATGAGTTAGCATAAATTAAAACAACTGAATGAGAACTTGATTTATTTCTAAGGTAGCCCAGGGGAAATCCCTACACACTGATGGTGAGTGTTAGTCAGAAACAGACTAAACTCAGTTATTATAAGTTGGTTTAACTCAAAGATCTCAGTTTGAATAGTACAGTATATGTGCCCACAAACTCAAAATAGTTGAGTATTGTTTAGAAATCTCCAATTTTATGTAAAACAGGCTTAAATTATTTGAGATACTGATCTGCTTGTTCACACTGTGAAGATACACCAGCAGCTCATTTAAGGGAACAGCAACAATATTTTATTCTTTATTCTGTTTATTGTTGAGTTAAACGTCTGGTTGGAGCTCTGCAGTGCATCTGTGTGTGTGTGTGTGTGTGTGTGTGTGTGTTTTACGAGTGAGGGTATACATGCACTGAGGGTTAAGATTTGATTGGGCAGCTGACTGGACTGTTGACTGTTAGGGTTTTAATCAGTCAGTGGTGCACCTGTGCTTCCCGCCGCCATAATAGAAACTTGCCAGAAATGTAGACATGAAAATACGCTGTTGACGGGGTGTGAGATAGCAATGAGCATCACACTGCACCTTTCGCAGGGTGTACGATGTTTGTTATAATATTCAGACCACTTGCAATGGAAATGTATTACAGCTGCAGCATACACTTATTTTTTTATGTCAGAAATATTGTTTTTCCTTTAAACAAGCTAAACAAGACAATATACACAGATATAAAATCCAATCAAATGTGAATCATCCTAAAATATCTCCTCTGCTGCTTATAAAAACAGGTGATCTTAATCAGAAACTAGAATAGACTAGAATCCAGACTTTTCTCAGAATATTTCTGTTTGCTTCAACATGCTGTAATGAGGTATATTGGATATATTAAGGTCTATCAACTTCAGATTCTGTATTATGTTTTTCTCATTTTCAGAAATACTGAACTGTCTATGGGAGGCACACATCACAGGAGATAAACAGCAACAGTGTTTCTTCAATGCGGTGTTTTTTTAATAGTGTTAAGTGCAAGAGTTTGGACACACCTTCTCTTTTCTAATGCGTTTTCTTTATTTTCACGACTATTTACATTGTAGATTCTCACTGAAGCATCAAAACTATGAATGAACACATTTGGAGTTTTATGTACTTAACAAAATAGGTAAAATAACTATTTTTTTAAATATATATTCTAGTTTCTTCAAAATAGCCACCCTTTGCTCTGATTACTGCTTCGCACACTCTTGGCATCATTTTCTCAATGAGCTTCAAGAGATGCCCCCCTGAAATGAAAGGTTTTCCTACAGTCTTGAAGGAAGGAGTTCTCAGAGGTGTTTATTAGCACTTGTTGCTCCTTTGCCTTCTTCACTCTGCTCCAGCTCACCCCAAACCATCTGGATTGGGTTCAGGTCCGGTGACTGTGGAGGTTCAGCTCATTTTTAGTTAAGTACATAAAACTCCACATGTGTTCATTCATAGTTGTGATGCTTCAGTGAGAATCTACAATGTAAATAGTCATGAAAATAAAGAAAACACACTGAAAAAGAGAAGGTGTGTTCAAACTTTTGGCCTGTACTGTACATGTTTTGTATACTTTATCCACCACTATATCTGGTAGAGTATAAAAGAAGGTTTTGCAAAGTATTGCCAACTTTTTCTAGTGTTTTGCATGCATACATCACAAGAGATAAACAGCAACCATGTGTTCCATGCAGTGTTTTTAACATTCCTCTTCCCTGATGTCATATTAGAAGTTACATCACATTTTTTTGAGGGTCAAACTCAAACAACAAACAGAGGGTTGTGATAGAGAATGAAATGTCTGTGCATTCTTTTCTCCACCAGAGTATTCTCCCATTACATGAGATCAACAGGCTTTAGAAGTTACATCATTTTATTTTTGAGGGTCAAACTCAAACAACAAATTCAGGGTTTGTTGTTTAACATTTTGTCACTTTTTTACATGTGTCACAAAAAACATAAAGCAGTGCTAGTGTGCACAGTGTTCAATACAAATGTGATTTTTGCACACAGAGGTTGTATGGGTTGGGAAAATCTGGAAACACTTATTTTGGATTGTGTGCAGTAGAAGGACAACTGAAAGCAGCAACAAAAGTAACAAAAGGGACTGAAGGGAAAAAAGAATGCAGGAGCGCAGCTTTATTCAGGGCGCTTACACAGCGGCTGACTTAGATTTACTGCGCGTTGCATCAAGTTATGACATAATACACAAAACAGAGAAGAAAACAGGCAGAAATGTCCTATTTACTGACTTTTATGAAGTTTAGACAGAAGCTTTGGTATAGTTTGAGTAAAATCTGTTGAGGTAACACTAGATAAGGATGCTGCCTATATAAAGAATTCATAACTTCATTACGTTAAATAATAAAAGCAATATTTCAGCATTTATACAGCTTTGGAAAAAAAATAGGAGAGCACTTCAGTTTCTGAATCAGCTTCTCTCATTTTGTTATTTATAGGTTTATGTTTGAGTTAAATGAACATTGTTGTTTTTTTTCTATAAACTACAGACAACATTTCTCCCAAATATTCTCATTTAGAGCATTTATTTACAGAAAATGAGAAATGGCTGAAATAACAAAAAAAGATGCAGAGCTTTCAGATCTCAAATAATGCAAAGAAAAAAAAAACAAGTTCATATTCATAAAGTTTTAAGAGTTCAGAAATCAATATTTGGTGGAATAACCCTGGTTTCCAATCAGAGTTTTTTTTATGCATCTTGGTATCATGTTCTCCTCCACCAGTCTTACACACTGCTTTTGGATGACTTTATGCCTTTACACCTGGTGCAAAAATTCAATCATCCATCTTCCTCTTGATTATATTCCAGAGGTTTTCAATTTGGTAAAAATGAAAAAAAAAAGTCATCATTTTTATGTGGTCTCTTATTTTTTCCAGAGCTAAATATTGAATGACCAACTGTTTTTAACTACTGTATTTTTCACACTATAAGGCACACTTAAAATCCTTTAATTTTTTCAAAAAACGACAGTGTTTTATAATCTGGTGCTCCTTATGTATGAATTTTATCAGTCAGGTATTAAGGAGCAGTAAAGCCACTCCACTGAAGTACAGAGTTATACAGGAGTTTCAGTTTAGTTCTCCAGTAATATTAGCATTAGCTGCTAATCGTGGTAAGTGCTAGCTACTTCTTTTACCATACAGAGGTAAGTATTAACGGCCTGTAGTCTGCTGCTTACCACGGCTAGAACTGCTGGAGCAGCATTAGCGTTAGCAGCTAACCGCACTGAATCATTTATATCAGACTGTAGTCTGTGCATTTACCATGCTAAAACAAGCTACATGGGATGAACCGCTAGCTGATATCATCCTGACCTTTACAACTGATGCTCTCAAACACATTAATATATGAAGAGGCACAGCTGTTAACTGAAAGCCTGATATCCAGGTGATTCTACCTTATAAAGAAAATGCAAAGATGTTCAAGGCTGTCATTTAGTCAAGAGCTGATAAAATATTTATCTAAAATACCATATAAAACCTATTCTGGTTTGTTCGCCACGTTTTTTGTTTACTAAATAAAGTACTGTATATACTAGTGCATCTCAAAAAATGTGAATTTCATTGAAACGTTACTTTATTTTAGTAATTCAGTTGAAAATGTGAAATTTATATATTATATAGATGTATTTTAAGAGTTTATTTCTTTTATAGTTGAGTATGTATTCCTTGGGCCTGGGTATGGAGGTTAAAGCAGAAGGTCGGGGGTCAGGTGATGGGTCCCGCAGCTTGTTGTAGTAATATACGTGATTTTTTTTTTTTTCAGACTGATCACTTGGGAACAGTTATGTTTGTCAGCAGAACCTTTATCCAGTCAGCTTTGAGTTTCACAGTATAAATAGGATAGATGGTTTTCTGCAGACGAGTGCGTTCAGCAGTGTCTGCAGTAATAAAACGATGTGATCAGTAGGGTTTGTGCTCAGCAAGATAAACATAATCCCACTGGACGTGTTGTATCAGATGATTGCACTCGAGCTGTGCAACACTTTTAGCCTCCTGAGCCTCATTAGCATTTGACCCCCAAACTCAGGCAGTTCTTCCACCTACCGACTCCGCTCTACCTTCCATTCTGTTACAGATCTGCTTATAATGTTCTTGTGCTTTGTGTATCAACCACACTGTGTAGTATACCATGCAAAAGATAAAGTGTCTTTAGTGTTGCGGCATGTTTTTTTAATTGTTTAAATATCATAAAAACATTACCTATAGAGGATTAATAACTTTCACTTTAAAGTTTTAAAAGGATAAACTCTACACGCCAGCTCACTCCTGAGTATTTGTGAGACCTCATCTCCTATTATGAACCCTCACGATTACTTAGATCTCAGGGTGCTGGTTTCTTAGAAGTCCCCAGAATTCAGAGGAGCTCTGCAGGAGGAAGAGCTTTCTCTTATAAAGCGTCTCAACTCTGGAATAATCTCCCCGAATATGTTCGGGACTCAGACACAATCTCAATCTTTAAGTCTAGACTAAAAACTAAACTTGTTTAGTTTAGCTTTTGGTAAATAAGGCTGCAGATCCAGGGGTTCATGGGGAATTATTTATGGGAATTTTCTCTCTATACTGTTGTTTTGTTCTGTTATTTGTTTGTTATTTGATTGTACTGAGGGGGTTGACCTGAGTAGGATGGGTTCCTCCGACTGAGTCTTGGTTCCTCCTAAGGTTTTTTCTTCTTAAAGGGAGTTTTTCTTCCCACTGTGTCCCACAATAATTGGCATCTCTGTGGTGCTGCATATAAAATAGATATGGACCTGTTTTTTCCCTGTTAAGCTGCTTTGTGAAAACTTCTGTTGTAAAAAGCACTATATAAATACAATTGAATTAAATTGAATTGAACTGCCGATCTGGAGCTGATTGGCTGGCTGAGACACCTGACTGAGAAGGGCATTATGGGAATTGGAGTTTGTGAAGGTGGAAAAGTCTGTAGAGGAATTGGGAGGCGTGACATTTACAATGAGAAGGTAAATACGTACCTCTTGGGTGCGACGATTTCAGTACATCCTACACACAATAATTCACACTAAAAACACTGGTGAGAAGTGGCACCCAATTGCGCACAGCGTACTCTCAACCGGAAACCACTGACCACCTGGAGGAGTGTTCCTGAGGTTGGAAAGTCTGTAGAGGAATTGGAAGGCGTGATATTTACAATGAGAAGTTGTGGCCGCACTGGTAATGTATATTTGAAACAGAACAAGGTCACCATGAACAATTCAACATGTCTGCAACTCTAGATCAACTGTGTAGTATAAATTTTAATAAATGTCATAAATAGTCATTAAGTAGTTATGAAGTATGAAATCCAATTCTGATAATGACCCATACATATAAATGACACTGTGTTTTATAAGCATTAAAGAGGGATGTTTGTTCAGGTGATGCTGGACAGAACTCTTGGACGGTTTGGACAGCCGGCCCACAGCAGTGCATCACGGAGCAGACTGAGTTAGGTGACCTTGTGTACGCCCCCTGTGATTATGTATATGGGTCAGCTATGCATCACGGTTGGACGGAGACGTATTTAGCGCCCCCCACACACTGTCTGTTGGCAGTAAGTGAAGTGTAGGACCGGGCGAGCGTTCCCAGACGACGTTAGCCTGGGGGCTACACAAGCCCACCCACTGTTGTTTAAGAACAGCAGAGAGTAAACAGCGATGAGCTCGTAATTAAGCCGCTGCATCAAAGAGCTTTCTCAGGCATCGCTGTTCCAGGAAAAAAAGAGAACACTGCCAATGGCAGATAAAATATTTTATATTGCATTTTCTTGTGTAGGGGATTTACATCAATATGAGGCTTAATTATATGCATGCATGTATAAAGAGGCATAAGGGGAATATGGTAAGGATATGCTTTAACTGACTATAAAGAGATTTGCACAGCAGTCCCCAGCTCTATAGTATTCATAAAAGCATACATATGTGTATGCATAAAACATATAGCATCAGTAAGAGTATGTTGGGGAGCTCATAATATTGAGGTATACAGGCTCTATCTGCACTCAAATGTTTTTGCAGCTGGGCCTGTAGACCCTGCATACTCTAAGGTTGCTGAATCTGGATTCCCAGACAGTTCAGTGAATGCTTGATTGACTTTTTAAATGCTCCTGTTGAATAATGCCAGATAACACTACATACTTACAGTATTTTTTGTCCTATAAGACACACTGTGTTATAAGGTGCACAGTCAATGAACATCTGTTTTCTGGTCTATTTTCATACATAATGTGCACTGGATTATAAGGCGCTTTATGCAACACTAGTAAGGAACAGGGGTGTCGCCTAGTTTACCTTGCGCTGCCACTATGAGCGAGAGGTTGCAGGTTCGAACCCCCGCTCATGCAGGGTGATGCTCGCAGCACAGGGCGTCTGTGAGCTGATGTATCAGAACTGAGTCGCTGCGCTTTCCACCAAGCGTTAGCGCTGTGATGCTACTCTGTAATGCTGCATCACCAGCAGCTCAAAAAGAGGCAGAGTCTGACTTCACATGAATTGGAGGAAGCATGTGTTAATTTTTACCCTCCTGGTGTGTTGGGGCATCACTAGTGATAGGGGGAGTCCTAATGAGTGGGTTTGGTAATTGGCCTTGTAAATTGAGGAGAAAATTTGGGGGAAAATTGAGGGAAAAAAATTTAAGTATACTTTTCATCATATATAACAAACAGACAGATTCATATACAGGAGTAAATTACAAACACCTGAACACAATTAAAAAATTTAGTTGAGTTCGGACACTTTTATGCCCCTCTTGGGGTCAGACCCAGTGTCTAATCAGACCAAATCTGACCAGAGACATAACTGCAAGCCAAGTTTTGCAGCAATCTGGGTGAATTTTGCTTTCATTTACTTTACATTTCTGCATGTACAGTTCATGCGTACAATATGCCCTTTTGAACCCTGTAATTCAGTGATGAGTCTTTTTCACCACGATGACACCTTGTGCCTTTGAACTGCAGCTCAACCACTTATCTTCCAGGAGCTCCAGTGGACAGTGCAGTCGCCTCTGGGTCCCACAGCGTATCGACCATCAATTCTGTTTTCTATCCACAGCGCGGAATCTAATTGTAAGCTCCTTATTTGGCCCAGGTTAAGCTTTTAATCGATACGACTTCTGCTCCAATGTACTGTAGCAGTAAGAGCTTCTAAGAATAGACAGATACAATCATTGTTAAGCCATTTCATCACCATAGTGATACGGACACGTGGCTGTGCCACTCCCCGGCCTCACAAAAAAACACCATTTCCCTGTGGACGGCTTCCAAGGCTTCCCCCCTCACACCCGACTGACCCCATTGTCTTCCAGCTAAAAACATCCCACTCCTGTCTGCGTCCAAGACGACTAAACCCTGCTATTTATAACAAAGCCTCTATCTCTCTTTCACCGGCACCACTAGGGCGGCTCTCCCGGCAGCCTGGTCTGGGTTTTTAGTGGCACTTGGTCAAACTGAAGCTGTGGAAAAGACCTTAAAGCCTGGAGGAGACTAGGATACACCACAGACCAAAGACCAAACAAGCATTCTGGATTAATGAGTTAGACTGAGTTAGCCTTTAGAATTTACTACCTCACCATACTAAACTCCACCATACTAAACTCTACCCCACCATACTAAACTCTACCTCACCATACTACACTTTACCATACTTAAATCTACATCACCATACACCATACTGACCTCTACCTCACCACACTGCAGTTCACCATACTGAACTCTGCCCCAACCTACTATACTAAACTCTACCTCAACAGACTATACCTAGCTATACTGACCTCTACAACAACCTACTATACCTCACCACACTGACAAATACCTCAACATACTACACCTCACCATACTGAACTCTACCTCAACATACTATACTGAACTCTACCTTAAAACACAATACTGAACTCTACCTTAAGATACTACACTAAACTCTACTTCACCATTCTTCACTCCACCATACTGACCTCTACCTCACCATACTACACTCCACCATACTACACCTCACCATACTAAACTCTACCTCACCATTCTTCACTCCACCATACTGACCTAACCTCACCATACTACACCTCACCATACTGAACTCTACCTTACCATACTACACCTCCCCATACTAAACTCCACTTTACCATGCTACACCTCACCATACTAAACTCTACCTTACCATACTACACTCCACCATACTAAACCCCACCTTACCATGCTACACCTCACCATACGAAACTCTACCTTACCATACTACACCTCCCCATACTAAACTCCACCTTACCATGCTACACCTCCCCATACTAAACTCTACCTTACCATACTACACCTCCCCATACTAAACCCCACCTTACCATACTACACCTCCCCATACTAAACCCCACCTTACCATACTACACCTCCCCATACTAAACCCCACCTTACCATACTACACCTCACCATACCAAACTCTACCTTACCATACTACACCTCCCCATACTAAACTCTACCTCACCATACTAAACTCTACCTCACCATACTTCACTCCACCACACTGACCTCTACCTCACCATACTACACTCCACCACACTGAACTCTACCTCACCATACTTCACTCCACCACACTGACCTCTACCTAACCATACTTCACTCCACCACATTGAACTCTACCTCACCATACTTCACTCCACCACACTGACCTCTACCTCACCATACTTCACTCCACCACACTGACCTCTACCTCACCATACTACACTCCATCACACTGAACTCTACCTCACCATACTTCACTCCACCACACTGACCTCTACCTCACCATACTACACTCCACCATACTACACCTCACCACACTGAACTCTACCTCAACATACTATACTCCACCACACTGACCTCTACCTCACCATACTACACTCCACCACACTGACCTCTACCTCACCATACTACACTCCACCACACTGACCTCTACCTCACCATACTACACTCCACCATACTACACTTCACCATACTGAACTCTACCTCACCATAGTACACTTCACCATACTGAACTCTACCTCACCATAGTACACTTCACCATACTGAACTCTACCTCACCATAGTACACTTCACCATACTTAAATCTACATCACCGTACAACCATACACCATACTGACCTCTACCTCACCATACTGCACTTCACCATACTGAACTCTACCTCAACCTACTATACTAAACTCTACCTCAACATACTATACCTAGCTATACTGACCTCTACAACAACCTACTATACATCACCACACTGACAAATACCTCAACATACTACACCTCACCATACTGAACTCTACCTCAACATACTATACTGAACTCTACCTTAAAACACAATACTAAACTCTACCTCACCATACTACACTCCACCATACTACACTTCACCATACTGAACTCTACCTGACCATAGTACACTTCACCATACTACACTTCACCATACTGAACTCTACCTCACCATACTACACTTCACCATACTTAAATCTACATCACCATACAACCATACACCATACTGATCTCTACCTCACCATACTGCACTTCACCATACTGAACTCTACCCCAACCTGCAATACTAAACTCTACCTCAACATACTATACCTAGCTATACTGACCTCTACATCAACCTACTATACCTCACCACACTGACAAATACCTCAACATACTACACCTCACCACACTGACCAATACCTCAACATACTGCACCTCACCACACTGACCAATACCTCAACATACTAGACCTCACAATACTGAACTCTACCTCAACATACTATACTGAACTCTACCTTAAAATACTACACTGAACTCTACCTCAACATACTACACCTCACAATACCTTAAAATACTACAGTCCACCATACCGAACTCTAACTCAACATACTTTACTGAACTCCTCAACATACTATACCTACTGACCACTGACCAATACCTCAACATACTACACCTCACCACACTGAACTCTACCTTAACATACTACACCACACCATACCTTAAAATACTACAGTCCACCATACCAAACTCTACCTCAACATACTTATACTAAACTCTACCTCAACCTACTATGCTAAACTCTACCTCAACTGAACTCTACCTCAACATACTACACCTCACCATATGAACTCTACCTCAACACACAATAAATCACCATACTGCACTCTACCTCAACACACTATACCTCACCATACTAACCAATTCCTCAACACACTACACCTTACATCACTCTAAAAATTATATACGGGATATTGTATACCATTTGCGGACATCAGCGAGCCCCAGATTAAAATTTGATAGGAGGGAAACTCCCTGAAATTCTGTGACAGGTGGGATTTCTGCATCTGTAGCTGTTTTTACTGAAATAAGCATTAGATTTGGTGAGAAAACCTGATTTGTGTCACTTTGGCCTTAGGACCAAATCTAGGTCAGCTGGGTTTGCTCAGTTTTCTTTTTTTTACATTCCACAGAGCATAGTAATTGGTTAATTACTTAATTACCTTTAATTATCAGCACTCCTCCCTTGTTGCGCACCTGTACCTCTCAATTATACCAGTATCACTAGATCACTAGCAGATCATATCTTACACAGAAACTACATAAACAAGTGTGTCTGACTAATGTAGCTGTCTGTTGTGCAATAAAGGCCTGTTGAGTGTGTGTCCTGAGAGAAGATTAGAGTGTTTGTTTTCTCGCGGTTCCTCGATCAGCCATTACTTCAGGCTGTTGTTTGTGTGGACGGTGTTTCAGAAGGATCATCCTGTTGTGTTTGGGGTGCTGGAGTTTAAAGCGCTACGTTAGAGTGTTTACCTCAGTGTTACAGGTTACAGCTAAATACATCACACAGCTATTTCAGGGGCGGGGTGTGACGTGATGTACCTGACACAGGTTATTGTGGACAGAAAGAACAGAAAGAGACCTGAAATATTCTCCTCTGGCAAAAATACAACAGTATAATTGCTCTTTTTTTTTTATAAAAGTTCTATCGATTTTCAGGCTGTGATGGAAAAAGTACAAATAGGATTGGTCAGGATTTGAAGAGGTGAACATAATCCAGTTACAACTCCTCACTGAATCTTAGTTTGAGAAAGTATACAATGAATTATTTTTGGTGACACTTTCTATGAATGGGATGTACTTGTTCACATATTGCCAGTATTGTTTGGATTCTTTTTTCTTTTAATAACTAAAATTATTGTTAAAAAATTGTTATTTTTATTGTATTTACTCAGTAAAATGTATTTTATTGTCTGATATAAAAGTTTGTTTGATAATTTGAATAAAAAAAAAAAGTCAATTCGCTTTTTCAACTATACCTATAACTAGTGCTGGGCGATATGGGAAAAATCATATATCACGATATGGAATTTTTTATATTATATATTATTTTTTTATGCTTTTTATATATTCCTGTCTTTTGTAAGTAGCACACTTCTAGTATACTTAGTTGGGGGAAAAAATACATTTAAATATACTGTATAAACTACAATTGTTTGTGTGTTACAAATGTTCTTTAAATTTTATAAATGTAGTAATTTAATTTAATTTCTAAAAAGTGACATGATACATTGCACTTTAGGTGAACTACTGTAACAGATGTTTTTAACACACTTTGGTAAAAATTTACAAAACTATATATGAAAAAAATTTTTTTAGAAGTATATTGAAATACATTAAACTCAAAGTGTACTTCACAGTAGTCTATTTTTTTTTAATTCACTATATTGTACTTTTTCAAACATTTGATGATAGCATAATATTAATGTCCTTTTAATATACTGTATTTTTTAAATAAGTACATAAATCTGTAGACATTTCCCATGTGCATCACTGGGTTCACTGGGTTGCTATCTGTTCACACAGTACAGCACAGTAAAGGCTAAGGTGAGATTAAAGATGATGTGAGATGTTTAACTGACTATGTTTAATGACTGTGCTTAAGGCAAAAACATCACATTATATCTATTTTTGGAACGTAGAACGTAGTGCAAGGACCATCACGGTGCTCATTGCTATCTTACACCCAGTCAACAGTCTTTTTTTACACCTTGAGCCACGCTGTTAAAATAGCATCAGAGTTTAGGAATATATTAAAACTGATGGGTGTGGTGTTCTGCTGGAAGTGAGGTGTGTTCAGGTAAATTCCTGGATTGTTTCTATATATTTTGGTGGTGGAAAACACAGGAGCTCCACTGACTGATTAAAACCCTGACAACAGTCAATCATCAGAGTCCATTTCTATAGGTGCTCCCAGCGCTCGTTGCGCATACAAACACATGCATGGACGCACTGCAGAGCACAAATCCAATGTTTAACTCAACAATAAACAGAATAAAGAATAAAATAACATTACTGTTCCTTTAAATGAGCTGCTGGTGTATCTTCACAGAGTGAACGAGCAGATCAGTATCTGTCTCTGCTGAGAAAAAAAAAACGCAGCACTGTTAAGATTACAACGCACCAAAGTCAGAGCTCGCCTGATTCTTAAAGGGAATGACAACTTGCACACTGATTGGTTTATTTCATGTTACGCCCAAAACACACCCATGATTAACCCATTATTAAGAGAATGGTGCACTATAGATCAATAAAATAGGGCCCTGTAGCTTGACATTTTACCCACATCCCCAATGAGCGGCCCACACAACAGGATTTTAACAATCTTAACCAATGGTGAGAGGAGCCAGTTTGAATTTCTCACAAACTGGATCTAAAAAAAACTGGTGAAAGCTGTAGCTATGCTAGTTATAATGTTTTCTGCTAAAAAAATGTAAAAACACACATACATTGCTGTATACACAAATTGAAGACATATAACTGTAGATATATTACATACAGTACAGTCTCAATGAACTGAGGGGGGCATGCTCTGCTTTAGAATGTAACAGTACATTAGAACATTGGAATTCAGCTGCCTGGTGCCTGCATTACTCGTGCAGCCCTTGACCATGATGCTACCACCACCATGCTTGACTGCAAGTAAAGGAAAGTTGTTTTGGACACCATCCGAGCCAAACAAGTTTAATTTATCTTGATCTCATCAAAACCCCAGAATATGGTTCCAGTAATCCATGCTTTTAGACTGCTTGTTTTCAGGCTTTCTTGTACATTAGCTTCAGAAGAGGCTTTGAAAATTTCAGGAAAGCTGCCTATTTTCTCTCTACTCCACCTAAAAATTCCAGAGACAATTTTATAATTTTATTCATTATGTTTTGACATTATGTTTTAGCGAAGTATTGCCACTGTTATCCAGCGACATACAGAGCGTTCTTTACCAGTTTTGTATCTCCGTTTATGACCCATTTTTTTCTAGTTTTTGACTCCTATTGTGCTCTTCTGTTTTTTGTTTTCGACTCTATTTCTGGCTGAGGATTATTATTTTGTCTAGTGATTTGGCTTCTATCTCAGCCTCATCTCAACCAATTTTTACTGCATCTGACTCCAGTCTGTAACGCTACAATATTCTTATATCACTATACATAATTCCTCTGCATAATGTCCCACTTTTAATAACCCAACCTAAAGGAAGCTATCTGATGATCTGTTTATGAGACAGCAGGGATGAGGTACTGCTGGGGTAAAATCCAGTGTGAAATCTGTTGGGCTGCTGTAGCTGATGAGCTGAGCTGGCAGAATGGGCGCCAGGCCTGGCACTGTGATGCATTTCCACCTTTACTCCTGATTAACTGTGACTTCTTTCCAGGACAGAGATGACCTTGGGTCATAATCAGGGTGCGTCCCGGCGCTGTTAGAGCTTCTGTTCTAAATCAGCTGTGACTTTACTGTCAGGAGAGATGGAGCACAGCGGGGGAAGAACAGCCCTGCGAGCTGCCTTACGTTTTTATATTACAGTCCTCACAAAGAGGCCAGTGCGGCCCTAACGTCCAATCACAGCCCTGTCTTTATTACAGAAATAGGCTAATAAATCCAGACTTAAATAAAAGTACAAGTACTCTGTCAAAAAATTGACTTGAGTAGAAGTTGACGTGTTCTTTAAGCTTCATACTTTAGGAGAAGTATTAAAGTATTGCATTGTTTTGTTTTTAAGTACTGCAAGTAGTTTATTTTAAATTAAATAAAATTTTGAACTCAAGTACTAAAAGTAAAAGTACAAGTACGGCATTGTGTAGTTATTACAGAAATAAGTCAAAAGTTTTAAAATCACATTGTTTGATGCCCTTCCTTAAAAAATATATGGACTGTTTCATATCAGAAGGAGGCATGATATAAGAAGAATTATAATTATTTAGATTAAAAAATAAAATCAAAGATCAAAATCCCTCCTAAAGCTTTGTTATCTGGTCTAATTTAAACAGCTAAAAGTGGAAAACTACCCAAATCTTAGTATGGATTGTTCAGGGCATCTGCTCACACCGAGCAATAAAATCCAGTTTATTCTTGGAGTGGGTGGATGCCAGTGTTTTAGGCTGCCTCCTTCTGATTCTCTCTCTTTAGTTAGGCTGTTATTATCAGACCCCCCCCCCCCCCCCCCCCAAATCATTAGCCACACTTTGCTAATGATAAATCCATCAGAAGTACTATCATAAACGCACATTTAAAATGTGAGGTGTGAGAAGTTAAATGCTTTGGAAATAATTTAAAAGTGGATTAGCCAGGAAAAACTGCTTTATTGGAATAAAAAAGAACAAGAGAGAGAGAGAGAAAAAGAGGGAGAGAGAGGTCAAGCGAGAGAGAGAGCACAATAATGAGACAGAGAGAGAGAGAGAGAGAGAGAGCAATAATGGAAGAGAGAGAGAGAGAGCAAGAGAGCACAATAATGAAAGAGAGAGAGAGAAAGAGAGTATGAAACAGAATAAGAGAGTGAGATAGCGTAAGATGAAGTGAGAAAGAGAGAGAGAGCGAAAGAGAGTAAGATGAAATGGAAAAGATAAAGGAAGAAAGAGACAGAATGAAAAGGAGAGTGAGTAAGAGAAAGAGAGAGTGGGAAAGGGTAAGATAAAGTGAGAAAGAGTTTAAGAGAAAGTGAGAGAGAGCAAAAGGGAGAGCGAGTAAGAGTGAGGAAGAGAAAGAGTGAGAAAGAGAGAGTAAGAGAGGGAGAGAGAGTAAAAAAGAGTGATAGAGAAAGAAAGAGAGAGTGATAGAAAGAGAGAGTAAGAGAGAGAGCAAAAGGAGAGAGAGTAAGATGGAGTGAGAAAGAGAGAGAGAGCGAAAGAGAGTGACAGAGAGAGAAAGAGAGTAAGAAAGAGAGGAAGAAAGAGAAGAAAGAGAGAGAGAATGAAAGGGAGAGCGAGTATGAGTGAGGGAAAGAAAGAGAGTGGGAAAGAGTAAGATAAAGTGGGAAAGAGATTAAGAGAAAGTGAGAGAGAGCAAAAGGGAGAGCGAGTAAGAATGAGGGAGAGAAAGAGAGAGTGAGAAACAGAGAGTTAGAGAGGGAGGAGTTAGAGAGGGAGAGAGAGTAAAAAGAGAGATAGAGAAAGAAAGAGTGATAGAGAGAATGAGAGAGTGATAGAGAGAGAGAGTAAGAGAGAGAGCAAAAGGAGAGAGAGTAAGATGCAGTGAGAAAGAGAGAGAGAGTGAAAGAGAGTGGCAGAGAGAGAAAGAGAGTAAGGTGAAATGGGAAAGAGAGAGGAAGAAAGAGAGAGAGAATGAAAGTGAGAGCGAGTATGAGTGAGGGAAAGAAAGAGAGTGGGAAAGAGTTAAATGAAGTGAGAAAAAGATTAAGAGAAAGTGAGAGAGAGGAAAAGGGAGAGTGGGTAAGAGTGAGGGAGAGAAAGAGAGAATGAGAGAGTATGAGAGAGTGATAGAGAGAGAGTAAAAGTAAAAGAGCAAAAGGAGAGAAAGTAACAGAGTGAGAGAGAGCAAAAGGAAGAGATAATAAGATGAGAGTATGAGAGAGTGATAGTGAGAAAGAGAGAGTAAGAAATGGAGTAATAGAGAGAGAAAGAGAGTAAGATGAAATGAGAAAGAGAGAGGAAGAAACAGAGAATGAAAGGGAGAGTAAGTATGAGAGTATGAGAGAGTGATAGAGCGAGTAAGAGAGAGAGAGAGAGAGAGGGAGAGAGAGAGAGAGAGAGAGAGAGAGAGAGTAAGAAAGAGTGTGTTCTAGACAGAAAGTGTAGAGCAGATGAGATATATCACCCTTTAATCTGAAGAAAACCTACTGCCCTCACTGTCTCTGCTGGAGAGATAATCTGTCAGTTTGGGGAAAAGAGAGTGAAAAGAGGCTGGCAGGTTGTGTGTAGTTGTGAAATCTAATTCTCATGATTAGATATCTGCTTTACATGGATTCAACCTAAAGATGTACAAAAAGTGCTTCACAACTACATACAACAGTTGGTCAGATCTAGTTGGACCCAGTTGGACACTAACAAGTGGGCACATGTTGTCTCTTATATTATGACTTTGAACTGGCAGATTTCAGCAGGATAATGCTCACCCAAACACAGCAAAGTTTTCCCAGGAGTGTCTCCACCAGATTGCAGCCCTTTTTTTGGCCTGCATGGTCACCAACTTTATCAAAAATTGAAAATTTATAGGACCAATTGGGACGCCTATGCTCTATGCAGGATCTATAGGCCCAACTGTAACATCTGTACTCTAGATCCTCCTTTCGACTGTACAGTTTATTCCTGTTGCCCTATAGAAATGCTCTCAGAGGCTGATGTAGGGTAGTGTGCCTCTTGGTGAGAGATTGGGTTCACACTACATGACTTTTTGAGTTGTTAGTCATTGTGCTGTTCACACTACACGACTGATTAGCGACACAGGGTCACAAATTACACGATTATTTCAGTGTGAGAAATCACAGACTTACCTGGCACCTGTATCTCCAGGATCAGTTCGCCAACCAATCAGCTCTCAGTAGCAGTAATGCTAGTGCTTTATAGTGTTAAACCTGTTTTCTGAAGATAAACTGAAATATACAGGCACACTTTCTTTGCTTTCTTAGTAAAATACATTATTTTTCTTACTAAAATGAAAGAAATACTCAGAACAAGTAGTTCACGATCATTTTTAATTTTAAAGTTTTTATCTTTTAGCTTCATTCACATAGATTTTAACAATATTTACTGATATAACAGGAGGGAACAGAAAGTGGTCAGACTCTCCATAGACGCCTCTGGTAATGCAGTAGATGTGTTTTGGAGCCGTGGTTCTCTCTTTCACCATAATTCCATTGGCTGTATGTAGACGCTGTTCCTGACTCCCAGTCGCAGACTGGGTCGGATATCTAGCATTTCAGTAGTTTACACTACGCAACTGAGCGAGCGCCGAGACTGGAGCTTTACTTTACTGACAGATATGTTTAGGTTTGAGTATGGATGTATGGAGTATGTATTGCATACAACACTTGGTTAGATCTAGTTGGACCCAGTTGGACACTAACCTGAATTCCAGGTGTCTCTACCTCATAAAGCTGACTGAGAAAATCCAGCAGAGATGTACAAAAATGGTAATTTAAACAAGAGGTGCCACTTTGAACAATCTAAAATATATCTAAAACATATTGTGGCTTGTTTCAAATGTTTTTCTTCATTGTTTGGATGACTAGTATTGATTTACAATGCAAAACATATTAAAATAACAACAAAAACAAGGTGTGTCCAAACTTTTCACTGGTACTATAATTATATCAGCATTATCTAAGTTTTTTTTTGCTTTTTGTCAGTGTATATGTAATGCATTTGATTATTTATGCTATTTATGCTGTATGTAATAAGCTTAAAGCTAATCTTTTGTTGTGCATTAAAGGGGTGATTTCATGGTCAGTAAAATCGTTTCTACTTTATTTAAAATCCTCTTTTCTATTGCCTGTTTTTTTTTCTTCAACAGCTTTCTGGGAACACAAAAAAAAAACGAGTGGGATGCTTTCTTTGCCAAGCTAAAAATGCATTTAACAAAACAAAGGACAGTGAAATAAACAATACAGTGAACGCCAGCATTAAGCAGCAGAATATTTATTTAAAAAATGAAGCAAGAAAAGCAAATTAGCCAATAATAAAAACACAAGAGCACTGAGGGAATGGTCTCACTGTGCACGGAAACCTGCTCAGTTCTTCTTAGTGACAGGACCGGCAGTGGATCAGACCGCAGCCAATGGAGAGGTGCTGCTCTCGCATAATGAGAGAGCTGAATCTGTTGCAAAGGCATTGCATCAGAATTCATTCAGTCATCTTACACACAGCAACTCAACTCCACTGAACTCACCCAGACGCCACATAAACAAGTGTGTAAGAGGGCTGATGGGAGGAAGACGAGCGGCGGGTGAATCTCTGGGGACAGAGTGTCATGTGAGGAGAATATCTTCATTGGAATCAGAGGCTATGAGACGGAGAGTCATCAGGACAGAGTTCAGCACAGAGGAGGCAAAAGATCCAGCAGCAGAGAGTCTGTTTCTGAATAAGAGCCTGATACTGACACTTCTGCCTCTCTTACTCTGACTGAAATACACCTAGAACACTAACGTTAAAATTAGTAACACCATCACTTACGTTGGGTTAATTTTACAGCATACAACATCACATAAAATTAAAAAAGGTACCATGGATGGCCTTATAAAAAAAGCAGAAAAATGTATAGCTATGTTTATTATGCATTTTAAATTGTGATTTAATGCATCATCAGCTGTGTTTATAAGATGTTATATGTCAAGAACCTTAACAACACTGCCTTAACAAAGCATGCAATAATTGTTACCACTTTAAAATAAGACTACCTTTATAAAGGGTTTATAAATGGTTTACAATTAGTTTATTAATGGTTATCAATTTGGTTGTAAATGCCTAAAAATCACTAATACTCAGTTATAACACATATGTAGAAAGGGCAACAATGACCTGTTGTTTGCATATTAGTGAACCCACAGCCATCTATATTGTTGCCCTTTCTATGTTTGTGTTATAACTGATTATTAATGATTTTAAGGCATTTATACCCTAATTAGTAACCATTAATAAACTAATTGTAAACCATTTATAAACCCTTTATAAAAGTAGTCTTATTTTAAAGTGGTACCCAATAATTACTTTTAAGCAGTTAACAATTATACTTATATTACATACATAAATATTATAATACCTTATATTTGTTCATAATGTATTAAAATGTGTAATTCTACACTCTAAGTGACAGATGTGAGATGATATTTTCAACCCAGATGTGTAACATGTTACAAGCACAGCTTATAATGCATTATAATCACAATTCATAATGCATAATAAGCATGTGATTGGAAAATCAGGTAATACCCTAATTTAAAAAAAATAATTAAATGCTGCTGGGAACTTGTTCTTTGGTCCACCCATTCCTGGAACATGTGAGCAACTGATTTAAACACACAAACACACAACATAACATCAGGTAAATTACACCCATAAAACATCTTACTCTCCATCACTAACATCGGATAAAAAAAAAATCACCTGAACGCGTGCCTTGTCAAGCATACATTTTTTTACATCAACGCAGTGTTAATTTCGTTGAGGAAAAATTTATAGTTTTTATCGTTCATTGCTATCTTGGCATTGAATTGTCACAGAGGCATGCCCAATGAGCAGCCCTGCTAAAATAGCCTTAGCGTTTATTTAAGTAAGTACTGACTTTGATTGTAACGTGACTTTACTGTAGCACTGCTGAGATAAATTCATGATTGAATTATTACTGCTGAAGTAAATTTATGACTAAATTAACAGTACTGGCTTTTTCTGCGAAAATTTAATTTGTAATGTGACTCATCTGATGAGGCAAATGTATGATTAGATTAACACTGCTAAGGTATATTCATTAATAAAGTATCACTGCTGAGGTAAATTTATGTATTAATTGGCACTGCTGATGTAAACTCGTGATTAGATTAGCACTGCTGATGTGAATTCATGATTAGATTAGCACTGCTAAAATAGGTAAATTCATGACTAAACTAACAGTACTGGCTTTCTCTGTGAAAATTTCATTTGTAATGTGACTTAGCCTTTAGGACTGTTGAGGTAAAATCCTGATTAGAATTGCATTGCTGAGGTAAATGTATGATTAGATTAGCACTGCTGAGGTAAATTCATGTTTAGATTAGCACTTCTGATGTAAATTCATGATTAGATTAGCACTGCTAATGTAAATTTATGATTAGATTAGTACTGCTGATGTAAATTCATGATTAGATTAGCACTGCTGAGGTTTGTCAAAATTTACAGTACTGGCTTTCTCTGTGAAAATGTCATTTGTAATGTGACTTAGCTTTTAGCATTGCTGAGATAGAGGTATGATTAGAATAGCACTGCTGAGGTAAATTCCTGATTAGATTAGCACTGCTGTGGTAAATTCCTGATTAGATTAGCACTACTGAGGTAAATTCATGATTAGGTTAGCATTGTTGGGATATAAAAATATTTAGTGTTCTGTAGTTTTTTTTTAATTGTTTTGGAATTGTTTTATAGACAAAATACAGTATTTAGGCTATTTACTTTTTACTGTGGAGAAAAAGTGGAAATATTCATAATATCCTGCTAGAAAAATCATGTTTTGTGGTTTGTTATTTTATATTTGGCCAAATGTTTTACATTTTTCAATCAATCCCATTTTACTACAATACGGTAATACAGAGTTTAACCTAATATAGTAATAATAATATAGTAATATAGTATTACAGGAATAATAATAATGTAATATAGTATTAATAATATAGTAATATAGTAATAATAATAATATAGCAATATAGTAATAATCATATAGTAATATAGTATTGTAGTAATAATAATATTGTAATATAGTAATAATAATATAGTAATATAGTTATAGTAATATAGAAGCCTGTTGTTTATAATAAACCCTGTGTGACCTGTTTTTGGGAACATCACATTCTGGTGTAAAAATATGGCGCTATATCTGTGTGAGTGGTGAGAAATGTTCTGGGCAGGAGAGACATGCTGGTCTGAATTGAGTCAGTGACTGAAATTAGCCTCGGGCTGCTCATAAATATTAGATGTGTTTATTCAGGATGAATATGACAGTAAAAGGTTTGTGAGTGTAGTAGAGCTTAATTATTGCTATTTATCATTATGACTTTAATTAAGATCATTAATGGGAAAAGCTGGATCATCTAATCTAATCATCTAGTTAAAAGACTTAGTTGTCAAAACTTTGCCAGCAATTGCTATGAATGTCCTGTCTATTAGACTCTATATAGTTTTTTTTTTTTTCATTAAGCATTGTGTAAGTGTAAGATTGTTTTACTTATTTTAGGAATAATAATCTCATTCAGTCCTACTTAGAATGTTCAACTTATTTTAAGTAATTTCAAATCAAAATAAGCACAAAAAGTCACCAGTAAAGTTTTTCTTATTCTTGTGTACAAATTTAAGAACAAAATAAGGGATTTTAGCCACCACATCAGCCAATAGTGCCTGCGGTGCATTTACTGATGTGACGTTTTGACGGTTCCACTAAAACTGTTGGAAATGTGGCCGGTTCACTGAAAAGCTCCGCGGTTCTTATAAGTACGAACGGAACTGGTTCAAGAACCAGAGCTCTTTTGTTGGAAAAGCGCTATCAGTAAAACCAGTGCCCGGCTCTGGAGGATGGGTTTGAAGTTCCTGCTGGAGAGGTGAGATGGAGTGAGCTGCTTATATGAGCCTGAGTTTCTCTGCTTATCAGAGTCTTCAGCTGGACTTCATTCAGAAGCTTAAAAACTGTCCCCCAACCTGCTTTAACCTGCTTCATATAACTCAACTCTACTATTAGATATAAGCATGCACAGTATGCTTATACAGTATGCTATATATATATATATATATATATATATATATATATATATATATATATATATATAGTGGTGCTGTGTTTGTACACCCTTTTTTGCAAACATTTAACTTAAAAAAAATGTTTTTCATAAAAAGTCTTAAAAGTCATAAATGTTCATAAATCTTGATATGAAAAACCAAATCAAACAAATGAGACAAAAATATATACTCTATAATTTATTTATTGAGGAAACTTATTTTACATATCACACTTGTGTCATTTTAATCTAACCACCTCCAGACAGTCTGTTCCCATTTTATTTAATCTTATTTATTTTTAGCTTTCATTTCTTGTTTTAGTTCTTCTCTTAGTTTTTTTATGTCTTTTTTATTTCTTTCATTATTTAATTTTCAATAGTTTTGTATTATTACTTTTTAACTTTCTTTTATTGTTAATTTTAGCTTAATTTCTACTGTTTTTTATCTTATTAATCTCTTCTTTTTTCTTTTTATCTTAATTGCTTATCAATTAAACCTCAATTTTTATTTTTATCTATTTTTGTATTTTATTCACTGTTATTCTAAATGTTCTTTTAATTTACAATTGTTATCATTTTTATTGACTATTATAAGACTACTGGAACAATGTTTTGTGAATGATTTAGAACAAAATATTTGTTTTGGTTTAGATGAAAAGAATTCTTAGAATTGGGAAAACTTTATCCCATCTGTGAAACATGGTGGTGGTAGTATCATGGTTTGGGCCTGATTTGTTGCATCTGGCCCAGTATGGCTTGCGTTAATTGAAAAATACTTCCTGAGTTTTACTAGCAAATTCTGAAGCAAAATCTCTGGATATCTGTCTGTGAGCTAGAGCGAACAAAGGTCATGCAGCAAGACAATGACCCTAGGCACATCTATGCAAATATATGCAATATTGGATAAATACCTTCAATAAATAAATGAGCAAGTCTAATATGTATTGTCTCTTTTGTTTGATTTTGTTGTTTTTATCTAATTTTTGGGTCAAAGTTGTGTCAAAAAGTTTTTTTAAAACATTCCAGCACAAGTGTAAGAATTATAGTATATAGAATTACATTTATATAAATCTGCAAACATTTCCATGCATTTATTCTCAAATCTTCAACATACTGGTTTAGATGAAGCAATCTGCAGCCGTGGTTTGATTGAACAGCGCTCAGTGACAGTCCTGCATTAACTAACTGACACATGCAAATGTCAGAATCCTCAGTAAACCCGACTGTTTCCGTATTTAGCTGTAGAAAAGGTCTGATCATCAATTCTTGGCTGAATTTAAATGCCACCTTTCTGCAATAGTTCCTGAAGATGTTTCGGTAACACTTTCTATGAATGTCATATTTATTAGACGCTATAACCTCATTCATAACATATTATAATGCATTCATAAGGCATTATAAACACGGCTATAAATGTTTATAAAAATGCATAACCTCAATAATAGCCATGTTTGTTAAGCATTATGACCTGTGATCATAATACATTATAAGCTGTGCTTTTAATATATATGTTAAAATAGTATATCTCTATCATTAATAATCTAGTCTGGCACTTTACTTAGAGCACACAAAGACCTGTTATAATACATTTTAATTTACTATAATTAATATTATATTCAAGACAAGAATAATTTATGAGTGGTTAAAAATATATTTATAGGATTATTGAGGGTGTGTTTGTTACAGTCTGCAAGCTGGGACTGAGTTTCTTGGTATTGATGTATAACATGTTATAAACGCAGCTATAAATGCATTATAATCACAGTTCATGATGCATAATAAACATGGCTATAATGAATTTTACATTTTTATAAATATGTATAGCCACGTTTATAATGCCTTATGAATGCATTATAATGTGTTATGAGTATGTTTATAGAGTCTTATAGAGATGACATTCAAAGAAAGTGTTACCGGAACAATACAACTGAACATAAAACAATTATTTGTATATAGAAACTGTATACAGTGGCATGAATGAGTATTTCCCCCCTACAGATTTCATTTTTCATTTTATCAAACAAACATTAATATCAGCTCTTTTTAAATGATAATTTAAATTTTTTGATACACTTTATTTGAAACACTTTACTGATAATTGGTATTGAGTTATTCTCATCTCTGTGGAGGAAGTTAGTTCCTCTCTTCTTTACAGAATTGTTTTAATTCAAAAACATTGGAGGATTTTCCAGCATAAACATCCCGTTTAAGATCTCAATCAGTCTTTAACTAGACCCTCCAAAACCTGCATTTAGTTTATTATTCCATTCAGATCCATATTCTCCTTCAGGATGTTCTGGTAAACAGCAGAATTCCTGGTTCCATCTATTACAGCAAGTCATCCAGTAGCTCCAGACCATCACACACACACACTACCACCACCATGTTTTACATTTACATTTTTCTGAAATAATGTCTCGTCAGTCCTGTAAAGAATATTTACCCAAAGTTCTGGAGATCCTGTTAGTTGGTAAATGTGAGACGGGTGGTTGTATTGTTTTTGGTCAGCAGAGTTTTTATCTTGAAATTCTCCATGGAGACCATTTTCACCCAGTCTCTTTATTCTTATTATTGAATCATTAAAACTGATCTTAACTGAGGCGAGTGAGATCCTGCAGTTCTTTAAATGTTGTTCTGGGCCCTTTTGGAGTAATTTCTTTTGGTCGGCCGGTCACTCCTGGGAAGGTTCACCAGTGTTCCATTGAGTGTTTTCTCCATTAGTGAATAATAATAGTGAATCACTGTGGTTCTCTGGAGTCTCAAAGCTTTAGAATTGAGTTTATAACCTTTTCCAGACTGATAGATGATCAATGACTTTGTTTTCTCATCTGTTGTTGAGTTTCTTCAGATGGGGGTATAATAATAATGTGCTGCTTTTTGAGATCTTTTATCTGCTTCATGTTGTCAGACAGGTTCTATTATATAAGTGATTTCTTGATTATTCTTCAAGTCTGGCAGTGATCAGGTCTGGTTGTGTTTAGTAGTAAAATTGAACTCCGCTTTAAAAAGGGTGATAAATCACAGTTCATTTATTGGGAGGTAAACACTTTTTCACAACGAGATAGATTTGTTTGAATGTTTTTCCCTTAATAAATGAAATCATAATTTAAAAAGTGCTTTTTAGATTTTTTATATTTAAATTTTAAAATTTTTATATTTGTTTAATATTTAAGTTTGTTTGATTATCTGAAAAATGAAAGTATGAAAAAAATTCAAAAACAAACAAAATCTGTAAGGGTGCAAACACTTTTTTACGCCATTGTACCATTGTGTATAGTGTCATTACCTATAATTTTTGAATAATATTGTTTTTATGCAAAATATATATATATATTTTTTCCATCCAAACAAAACTGCATTTTTATTTGGAGCTTGCAAAATGTACCTACTGTATATGCCAAATGTCATGGAACAGTTGTTTTAATCCATATTATGTCAAGAACTAAGCTCAACTCAAGTAAGTAAAGTAAAAAAATATATACTTTATGAAATCAAAGTCAGTCAATCCAAAAAGTCAAAAAGACCATCAAAACGTTCTGATGAAACTGGCACTCATCAGGACCACCCCAGGAAGAGAAGAGCGAGAGTTTTCTCTGTTGTACAGGATAAGTTCATCCTAAGTTACCAGCCTCAGAAACTGTTAACAGCATGTAATGCCTACAATTTTACTTATTTATTTATTTATTTTTATTTAACCACTAATGAGGCAACACTGTGGAAATAGCAAAACGCCATGAAATCTGTATGAAATATTATATATAAAAGTTCTTTACAGCGAAATAAATTAGTATGAAACTCTGCTACAGACACAAAAACACACATTATACTGATTTTGACCCCAAACAAACTGAACACGTAGAGGAAACAGGATGTAAAACAGCGGAGTCAGGGTTTATAGACGGTGATGAATGAAAGCAGGCCGCTGCCTGTGCTGCCAGATGCACAAATGCCATCTCCCTGCTGGCATTTATCATTTGATAACAGGGAATTATCACACGCTGGGATCAAAGGAAGACACTGGGAAAATAGTCATTAATCCTACTACGGATGCCCGTGTCCCCTTTTCAACTCTGTGATAACAGGGCTGACGATAAGGGAGAAAGCCCACCCTGCGCTGTAATTAAGGACAGTGAAGGTCAGAGAATCTGCACGGCTTTCAAAAGGCTGTGAACTATAAGGGCGTCCGTCTGGACGGCTCGAGTTCGGGAGCATGCGCTGTAATTATTAGCCAGAGTTATTAATGTCACTGTGTGCTTCCAGTACTCGCTATGTGAGGAGGCGTGATCACATGCTGGAGCGTGATGGGGCCATTCAGCTGTGAAAGCTGTAATCTCCAGCAGAAAACTGTTTGTTTGCACACTCAGCGTGTGCATGTGTGTGTGTGTGAGTGTGTGTGTGTGTGTGTGTGTGTGCTGTCAGATTCTGCTGGATTATCGAAAATCGCAGGTCATTTTCATGTTGACTGTTGACGTCGGAGACAAGGCTGTGCGGTAGTCATCACCAGCGTGTTCATTTCTAGGAAACGACTTATATTTTAAAGGAGATAAATTATGCAAAATTCACTTTTTAGCATGCTTTTGTATTACCACTTGAGTCTCAACTGCCCTTATAAATTCTTCAGCCACAAAAAAAATCCAGAATATCACCTCCTATGAACCCTGTATTCAGAATGTCTTATGAATGCATTTATAATGCATTATATGACATGCATAATACCTTATAATGACTGTAATAAGGCTGTATAATAACTCATAAGTACTTACAGCAAAATTCATAACACATTATAAATTACAAGTATAAAGAAAGTTTATAAAGAAAGGGCTTATAACGCCTAATAATATCTGTTTATAAGAACATTATACAAAGTAGTGTTGTACCAAAGTATACCAAATCTGTGTTATAGTGTATTACAACACTACAATGTACAATGTTCTTATGAACAGATATTATGAGGCATTGTAAGCCCTTTCTTTATAAACCCTTATACTTGTAGTTTATAATGTGTTAATAATGAATGTCGCTTTAAGTACTTATGAGTTATTATACAGCCTTATTACTATTACAGTCATTATAAGGTATTATGCATGTCATATAATGCATTATGAATGCATTTATAATGCATTATGAATACAGGGTTCATAGGAAGTGTTACCAAATCCACTGTGAAAATGACAAAAAGCCATGAAATCTGTATAAGATATTGTAAAAGTTCTTTACAGTGAAATAAATTGGAATGAAACTCTGCTACAGACACAAAAACACAAATTATACTGATATTGACACACATTATACTGATATCTCAACTGCCCTTATAAACACTCCAAGCACCAAAAAAATCCATCCAATCCATAACTTTTTTCTGTAAAACAGCTGAAAGAGTTTGGTGTCATGAATCACAAATATGCTTTTATGAGTTGTTTGGACGGCGCCCTTATTGTGACGTCACAGTAAGGAAACTTGCATAGAACCACTCTGACACCACTCATCAACCCCCACCAGAGCCCCTCCCATATTTTAGTCGGCTGGCAAGCAGACTTCTTCTGACGGAGGGATCTATACCAACAAGTCCTTTCAAATAATGAGTTTTGTGTTTCTATCACAGTTAAGCATATACTAGCCTGTTTATGTTTTGCCATTTAGCACAGGCTAAGACTAATGTGTGGTAAACGCTCAGAACAAACATGGTGTGGCCAGTAAAAGCTTATTTGCATAAAAGTGCCAGAGCCCAGAAAAGGCTAATTTGAGAGGGACTGAGACTGGATTAAAGAATAAAGCTGGTGAGCATGTTTTGTATAGCCCATAGACCTATTTTAATTTGTGTAAAAACAGTTATAAAATGTTCCTTTTAAGTATGTTTGCTTCTTATTTAGATGTTGAGTCCATAATGGTTAATCAAGCTTTACAAATTATATATTTCTGTTTACCAGGGCATTTTAAAAAGTCTAACCTATATATCAAAATGTGCATCATTTTTCTACACTCACTTTTTAATTTTAATTTTTTTTTTTCAGCATCACTGGTCATGAAGAAACATTTTGCAGCTCATTTATACCCTGATTGTCAAGGGTCAGGACCCCACAGGATAGACCACCACAGAGCTGAAGCTTTTATTTATGGGTTACTCTGTGTTTAATCTCTCACTGTCCTCCACGCTATTACACACTCCTACCTCCAGCTGAAACACCTTGTAGATAAAGTAAAGTCAGAGACTAAAGTTCCGAATCTGTTGCTGCAAAGTTTAAAGTGTTGATCATCCTCTAGTCCTTCATCAGAGCTCAAAGAACATTTTTGGTGGAATATTCTCAGTAGAACTACAAAGTGTAGTGTATCTTATAACATCAGTGGAGGTGAAAAATAGATAATAGGCATTATTAGTCATATTTGTCATGCTTAATCTGTGTATGTAAATAACTGCATTCAGGGGATGGCTTGGCAATAACCACACCTGTATTAGTTGTGCTGAACACTGGCCAAGGTGCTCATGGCAAGGCCACGTCAATTTGATCAGAATTTTAAGCCGTGACTGTGGGTTCCAGATGGGTGAGACGTTCCATAATTTACATTTTCTGCCCAAAAAATTGTGGTTGATTGCACTCTCTGGCATTCACATGTGTGTGTATGTGTTTGTATGTGCGTATGCTCAGTCAGACTGAGCTGGTTTATCGAAACTCCCAGGTGATTTTTATGGTAATCTGCTGACGTCGGCTCCGAGGCGGTGTAGAAGTCATCGCTGCCTCATTGGTCAGTGGGAAAGAGCCAGGTCTGGAAAGTGAATTGCGGGAGTGAATATATATGGGGTCGACCCGGCGAGATTAAATTAGCCGCTGTTGTGCTGTTGATCCTCCTGAGCCGACCCTGAGGGAGCTCTTAAACCTTTCCTGAAACAAGGCAGGAGGGTAAGAGGAAAACAATCAGCGCTGTTTAGAGAGCGCACGCTGAATAAATACGCAGGTATGACCAACACAGGGCCGTCCTTCTGCTGACCCCGTCATACACGTCACCACCGCCCATCACACTGAGTGTTATACTACTATATACCCTTATTTTAGCCTTATTTTAAACCTTTTTCGTCTTCATTATCAAAGAAATAGTTGCATAAATAGTTGCGACCAAAGGGAAGTGTTGGATTGCTATGCTAATCAGAAGGAAAATAAGATTACCATAACAAAATATAGGAAAATAATAAATCCTGAACCTAACATCTGGGTTTACTTTGGTTTAGCGATCTTTTCAGCACTGGTCAATTGTAGCTTGTTACGCAGCTCAAAACAACTAAAAGCAATTAACTAATTCTCTTAATTAATCGTGGGTGTGTTTAATATTGGGCGTAATGTGAAATAAACCAATCAGTTTGCCAGTTGTCATTCCCTTTAAAAGTCAGATGAGCTCTGACTTTGGCGCATTCATATCTTAACAGCGCGGCGCTTTTGTGTGTCTCAGCAGAGGAAACTGAGCACAGCCAGTATGCAAATAGATTGTGCAAGAAGCCAATAGAAAAGAAGCTACCAATGGTAGCAGACTAAACTCAGTTTTTATAAATTGATTCTACTCAAGGGTCTATGTTTAAAGGTACAGGGGTTAGACAATGAAACTGAAACACCTGTCATTTTAGTGTGGGAGGTTTCATGGCTAAATTCATTAATTGCATATTGCACCAGTAAAAGCAGAGTGTGAAGGTTCAATTAGCAGGGTAAGGGTTTTGCGGAAAATATTGCAATGCACACAGCATTATTGGTGACATACCAGAGTTCAAAAGAGGACAAATTGTTGGTGCACGTCTTGCTGGAGCATCTGTGACCAAGACAGCAAGTCTTTGTGATGCATCAAGAGCCATGATATCCAGGGTAATGTCAGCCAATACCACCAAGAAGAACCAACCACATCCAACAGGATTAACTGTGGACGCTGTAAGAGGAAGCTGTCTGAAAGGGATGTTCAGGTACTAACCTGGATTGTATCCAATAAAAAACATAAAACCACGGATGATCAAATCACGCAGAATTCAATGTGCACCTCACAAGGGCAACTTCTAAAGACCTAAAGACCTGATCATGCCTCCATGCCAGAAACAATAAATTACGATTTAAAAAAATTTAACAAACAAACTTAACTTAAGGCAGTGCCGGCACTCTGCCCATGCTGTATCTTTATCTGAATTAGGTTCAGTCAACAAATAATTTTCAGTATAATTGAAATGCTGGACTTTTGGATGATACTCTTTTTTTTTTTTTTTTTTTTTAGCATTTTTCAGTATAAACAAGCTGGTAAAATCACATCAGCTACAGACTGTACTAATTCAGCGAGAGGTCTGAAAGTTTTATGTGTGAAATTGCATAATTCAGTGTATCTGAAGTTGTGCTGGCTCAGACTTTGAAAACTGTAATTGCTGTAGATGGGCAATTTAAAGGCTTTTAAAATGCATTTTTCCACGTTTCTGTGCCTTGAGTGAAATTTATAATGTATGGGTAGAACTATAAAAACTGATCTTTTTGCTAGTGTGAATTCAGTGTAATTTAATGTTCAAGCAATTACAGCAATTACCACCTCTGTACATGTCAGTGTCTCTCAGAGCGCAGCGCAGTTATCCTCGCTCCTGTCTGCTGGAGTGTAGAGAGATAAACCGATGGGTGAAGTAATTGCATTAGCATTGTTTTTTTTCTTCTGCACTATCCACCCGTCCTGGTGAACTCTGCCTCCCTGAGATAGAGAAGAGACAGATTGCACCAATATTGCACCACCACTCCGCCCCAGTCATCCGCTCCAGTTGTATCACAGCTGTGCAGTGTGTGTGGTATTTGTTTGGGTGAACAGCTCTGGTTATATCTCAATCTGACTTCTAACATTATGGATTTGTATAGGATTACTGCCCTTTAGATTAAGAGTTGGTGTAAGTGTGTGTGTGTGTGAACTATAAGGGCGTCTGTGCGTCAGTGTGTTGGGTCTCCAAAAGTTCCAAAATTCAGTTTTGTGCAAAATCCCTCAGCCTTGATTACAGTGTATGTCATGTACTGATGTAATATATGCTATTCCATGGAAATAATCTTCACTTTTTCACCCATATTAAGTCAATCCAATGCTATGTTGTGTTGGGTGGGTGGGTGGAGCCAAGTTTTGCAATCTGGGTGAGACATTCCTGGAAAACCATTTCTTCAAAATCCAGTTGGATTTCATGTTATGAGAGATGCAGGATGTTTTAACACTCAGCTGATAGTGAGTGTACCTTGTATCACTACTAGGGGTGACTGATTGTAATATGAAATTATTTTCCAGATTATCACACCAGTAGTTGGAGCAGTGTGTCACTCAAAGCACTCAACACGAGACCACTATACTCAATCCTGACCATAATTGGGTCCCATGTTTTTTTCCTGGGGGCAGAAAATACAGGTGCACTACTGATTGATTAAAATGCTGACAACAGTCATTCAATAAAAGTATAAAATAACAGTGCTGTTCCCGTACATTACCTGCTGGTGCATCTTTACAGCGTAAACGCACAGGTCAGTATCTTCTGCTGAGATTTTGCAAAGCGCTGAGCCGTTAAGATACCAACATACCAAAGTCAGAGTGCCTCTCTCTCCTACAGGGGAATGACAAGGTACACACTGATTGGTTTAGATTACAGCAACTAACTATTTAACTAATAAAAATAAGTTACAGAGTAATCACAGATTAGGCCAAAACGTGGTGAGTACTTTATTTCCTACACCTTCAAAAGACTCTTGGAAACTGGAGAAAACTGCTACAGGAAGACGTCTGGCTGACCCACATGAAAACAGCAGCTTTAGCCTTTAGCTCAGATGAATAATTAAAGCCAGGTTCACACTTCACACCTTTTTAAGTCTTCAGTCATTGTGCTGTTCCCACTACACAACTGGTTGTGCTGAAATCGAGAGTGCTTCAGTTTTTTTAAACTAAATGACTCATTGGCAACACGGGCTCAAAAATTACAAGATTTCTTATTGTGGGAAATCACTGACTCGTCACAAGAACACACCTGAACTAAACACACGAGAACTAGCGATTCCATTCCAGAGAATCTCTATAGAGGAGAATACGCACTTAAAGTGAGTCCAACATGAACGAGTTCATATGAAGCAACTGAGTAAAATCAGAGTTTATAAATGATCAGTCTGATCAGTTTTATACTGAAATATGTACTTATGTCCTCACAACTCCAGTAATAAGCCTTTTAAACATTTCAACAAGCTCTACCTGTATCTCCAGGATCAGCCCGCCAACCAATCAGCTCACAGTAGCAGTAATGCTAATGCAGTGTGTGATAAACTGAAATATACAGGCATGCTTTCTTCGTTTTTTTTTTAGTAAGATACATGATTCTACTTTCTTTAATAAAAGAAATATTCAGAACTAGTAGTTTATTATTATTTTAATTGTTAAGCTTTTAGCTTTTAGCTCCATTTAAACTTAATCATAGAGGACTCACATTACATGATATAACAAAGGGAATGGTCGGATGGTCAGACTCTCCATAAACAGATCTGGTGTGTTTTAGACCCGTGGTTCTCTCTCTGTCTGTGATCCCACTGGCGGTATGTAGATGCTGCTCCTGACTCCTAGTCGCCGACTGAGTCAGATATTAAACATGTTGGACATTTGACCAGTAGTGTACAGTATTCATGAATAATAATGATGATTATTTTAATATGTATTTTTATATTGTGTTTTTTTTAATGCAATGTAAAGCGTCTTTGAGTTTCCTGAAAAACGCTATAAAAATAAAATGTATTATTATTATTATTATTATTATTATTATTATTTTTATTATGAGTGTATGAACAATATCATGATGTTATGCTGGATCTGTGTTTAGAGTTTCAGAGCAGTTATACAGAGTGAGGTTAGACTACAATTACCAGGAATCAGTGTGCAGTAATGAAGCTCGGTACAAATCCTGACAGGAGTGCTGTGAGGACGTTACAGGAAGGTATTTATTATATATAAGTTCCTGAAGCATCCAAATGAGGCTTTTCTTCACAGCGGGTGGGGTGAGTGGTGAACAGCTGATTAAATAAATATCCTCTAACCCCAAATTTATTTGCATTACTTCTTAGAAATGCACTACAGGGAACACGGCTCAATCTAAAACTGGGCCACATATTTTCTTTTTTCAGCGTACAAAGTCAGAGCGGTGCCCTTTCCCGTCTAATCGCTCCTAATGAGTGCAGATAGACATTTACACTGCTGCCAAGCCTGGGCCAGATGGGGGGGTGGGGGGGCTACACCGGGGCATTTCTCACGCTGTACTGTCCTAATGAGGATGGATGCCCCACTCAGTGTGCAGGGAGCTATGGCTAAATATGTCAGCCCGTTCTGGCACAGTGCCACTTGGGATAAAAATCACCAACTGTGAAGTATTTATAAGCCTCATGAATTATTCCGACACACACCTGTAAGGAAGGAGGCAGTGATGTACACGCTCTGTAAAAATAGGCTGTCCCTACCGTAGAGACACTTCCTAAAGTCAGAACTGACTGAGAGATTTCATCTAAACTGGAAACAATGAGGGCCCTAGATGCTCATTGCTATCTTACACCCTGTCAACAGTCTATTTTCACGCTTTGCGCATGCGCTGTTAAAATAGCATCAGAGTTTAGGAATAAATCTACACTGATGGGTGTGATGGTCTGAAAGTGAGAAAAGGTGTGTTCAGGGAAATATCTGCTGTGTTTCTATATATTCTGGCAGTGGAAAACACAGGTGCTCCACTGACTGATTAAAACCCTGACAACAGTCAACAGTCAGCCGCCCAATCTAATGTTTAGGAATAAAAAAAAAAATAGTTATCGTATTAATTTCGATATCGATTTTATTTTAGAGGATAGTAATGTCTTATTTTGTGTGCCTTCAAAACAGCATTCTTATATTTTTTCATTACTGGAAAATTATTCAGGCCTGAAAGGGTTAAAAGTTACAGAGAAATTACAGATTAGGCCAGAAAGTAGTGATTTCAGTGTTTCTATATATTTTGGAGGTGGAAAACACAGGAGCTCCACTGACTGATTAAAACCCTGACAACGATCAACAGTCAGTCGTCCAATCTTATCTTATTAATACAGGAGCACCACAAATAAATGCACTGCAGAGCACACACCTGACTCTTAACTCAACAATAAACAGAATAAAGAATAAAATAACATTACAGTTTCCTTAAATAAGCTGCCGGTGTATCTTCAGGTTAGTATTCTCTGCTGAGACGCACAAAAGTGTCACACTGTTAAGATACGAAAACGCCAAGGTCAGAGCTCACCTGCCTCTTAAAGGGAATGATAACTGGCACTCTAATTGATTTATTTCATGTTATGCCTAAAGTACACTTTAGATAAGATAATTACTTCTTCATGCCTTTTGCGCGTTTCAATTTTTTGTGCCCTCACGATACCAAAGACTCACTCGCAATTGACTGATGCGCTATAGATCACTAAAATAGGGCTCTGCATGTGTTTACATAAACTTCAAAATTCAATAATGATGATGATGATGACGATGATGACAAATTTATACTTAAATTATTAGTCAAACTTTGGAAACACCTAAAATTCAGTGATATTTAATTATTTTAAAATCTTCTGCATTGTAGATTATTGTACATTACCTAAAGTCTTCCAAACTATGAAAAAAAACCGTATGGATTTATTTAGTAAAAAGTGTTAAACAAGCCAGAATATGTATTTTTATATGTTTCTTCAAAGTAGGCAACTCTTGCCTAAAAAACAGCTGGCCCATATGTAAGGATGAGAGGACAGATATTAAAGCCAATATTAATAACTTAATTAAACAAGCATGATAAATACAAAAAAAAACTAATCACAACTAATGCAAAACCAAATAAAGATGAAAAAAGAGAACTAGACCGCAAAGACAAGACAGGAAACAGAGGACAGCTATATACAGGCTAATGTGTGATGACAGCTTTGCACATCTGTATCTTGCTCTTACATCCTTCAACACTAATTACAGACAAACACAATATATTATAACATGGATAGAAAAAAAGTCCACTGATGTATATTTTTTTCTGCAATAATAATGAGCTGAAACTGGTGACCCTGCAGGTGTTTATAGGAAATAAATGGTTATATCTGTGTAGCTGATATCTGTGTGATTTCTATCCTCAACACTGTAGACTGATAAGCTTTTCCACAGTGAATCATTATTTTACATTAAACAAGTTTTATTCTGTTTATTTCTCAGTACATTAATCATGCAATGTTTTTATATCTTGGTGTAATGAACCTTTAATGCATTATTAAATCAGTGATGCACCATACAGTATAGCCGTACAGTAGGATTTATATTTAATGAATTGAAAATGAATAAGAAACCCTATTAATATAACCATGAACTAAAACTGATTATTAATTTATCTCATACAAACACAGTTTGCAACTTATACAGTCATTCAGTAACTTGAATGTAAGCAAGAATAAGTGTGTATTAAGGTTTGTATTAATGTGTGTATTAATCTGTGTATTATTCTGTGTGTGTAAAAGTATGTATTAATCTGTGTGTATGAAAGTGTGTATTAATCTGTGTGTATTAATCTGTGTATTAATCTATGTATTAATCTGTGTGCATGAATGCGTGAATTAATCTGTGTGCATGAATGTGTGTATTAATCTGTGTGTGTGTAAAAGTGTGTATTAATCTGTGTATTAATCTGTGTGTATTAATCTGTGTATTAATGTGTGTATTAATCTGTGTATTAATCTATGTATTAATCTGTGTGCATGAATGCGTGTATTAATCTGTGTGTGTGTGTGTAAAAGTGTGTATTAATCTGTGTATTAATCTGTGTATTAATCTATGTATTAATCTGTGTGCATGAATGCGTGTATTAATCTGTGTGTGTGTGTGTAAAAGTGTGTATTAATCTGTGTATTAATCTGTGTATTAATCTGTGTGCATGAATGCGTGTATTAATCTGTGTGTGTGTAAAAGTGTGTGTTAATCTGTGTGTATGAACGTGTGTGTTTTTCTCTCTGATACAGGCTATTTTCTTTGGCCAGTTCCTGGAATAACAGGCCATAAATAGAGCCTCAGTGTCTCTCAGTGAGGAAATTCGCTCTGTATGATCTGCTGGTGTTTATGTACCTCTGTGTCTAATGAGAGCAACAACAAAGCCATCGAGGTCAAACACACACTTGTGTCGGCTTCTGTTTACAGCAGACCCAGTTCTAGATCTCAGAAACACAAATTCAGAACAGTTCAGTGATTCTGGAGCAGCTGATCCTCAGAGCTCTGTGTGATAAAACCTCACAGCCAATGACTTTATTAAACTCTACAATACAGAGATTTATTCACAAATTCCACTAAAAATGTTCATAAGACTGAGGACTTCATTTTCTCGTAGTTTCTTAAAAACATTCTTAAAAATACTAATACCCCCAAAAACTCGTTCTAAAGAGTATTCAGACCCACTCTTCCTTTCCTGGAGCAGTCCTGATGAGAGCCAGTTTCTTCATAATCGTTTTACTGCCCCTGCGACTGCTCTTGAGGATACTTTTAAAATTCTTTTTTCTTTACTTACAGTAGTTGAGTAGTTCTTGCTTCTCAAAATCTGGATTAGAACATAAAGAGCTCAAATATTCTCTATTCACTGTATACCTGTAACTCTACCTCTTCACTACTTTACTTTAACTGATGCTCTCAAACACTTAATTAAGAGACAAGAAATTCAAGTAATTAACTCTTGATGAGTTCAGCACAGCTGTTAACTGAAAGCCTGAATTCCAGGAGACTCTACCTCATAAAACTGACTGAGAAAATCCAGCAGACATGGGTAAAACTGATTGTCTAAGCAATATTCTGGTTTGTTCATAATTTGGATGAGTTTAGTATTAAAATAATGAACAAACACTGAATTTAGGGTGTCTGGAAAAAAAATAAGAGAGCACTTAAAAATTAGGAGTTTCTTTGATTTTGCCAAATTGAAAACCTCTGGAATATAATCAAGAGGAAGATGGATGATCACAAGACATCAAACCACCAAACTGAACTGCTTGATTTTTTGCACCAGGTGTAAAGCAGCATAAAGTTATCCAAAAGCAGTGTGTAAGACTGGTGGAGGAGAACATGATGCCAAGATGCATGAAAAAACTGTGATTAAAAAACAGGGTTATTCCACCAAAAAATTGATTTCTGAACTTTATAAATATGAACCTGTTTTCTTTGCATTATTTGAGATCTTTTTGTTATTTCAGTCATTTCACATTTTCTGTAAATAAATGCTCTAAATGACAAAGTTTTTAATTGGAATTTAGGAGAAATGTTGTCTGTAGTTTAAAGAATAAACAACAATGTTCATTTTACTCAAACATAAACCTATAAATAGCAAAATCAGAGAACCTGAATCAGAAACTGAAGTGGTCTCTTCATTTTTTTTTTCCAGAGCTGTATATTCATTTGTTGTTAGGAAAATGCACCCCCAGCAGCATCAACTTTTTTGGGCTACTATTAGCAACCATTCTAAAAGCCAGTATCTGTCATGGTATAGATGTCAGTACTCTTCTGTGATTCTAGATTTTGTAAAATACACATGCAGAGAACTTCAATGAGTCTGTAGCATCAGTGAGGCTCTGAGTACTGATGGATTCATAATATGTGTTAAGGTCACATATCTAATGAGTGTGTGTGTGTGTGTGTGTGTGTGTGTGTGTGTGTGTGTGTGTGCTGCAATATAAACCCATACTATCATATTATGTGTGCAGTGAGCCCTGTCTGCTGTATTATGTAACTGTAGTGGAATAAGGCCAGGGGCAACATGTGGGGCTACTGTTAGGGACATGCAGCATCTCTACAGCTCTGTTTAAACAGTGATCCAGCTCTGAAAGATGTTTGGTAAGTCTGGTTTTGATTTTAGACCAGTGCAGATCATCATTTGAAATTAAAGGTTAAAATCAAGGTTAAAAGTAGAAGGGTAACTTTACTTACTGTACACTTCTAAAGCTTATTAATGCAGTACATTATTTTTTTCAGGGCATGTTACATACTTACTCATGTTTCCACATGACCAGTCAACCCACATTATGTATATTTTATATTATATTTTTATCATATTTTATCTGCTTAACTTAATTTACTTTATAAATATACAGTACTTTGACCCCTTCAATTTCAATTGTGCATTATAAATTTACTATCATCTTTGCTGTCATAACAGCAGGAAAAGTACACCTTGTGCAGCTTCAAACATGCAAAAGTCATGTACTGCTTCTCCTAATTAATCATGAGTGTGGTTAATTTTGGGGGTGTAACATGCAATAAACCAATCAGAGGATCACTTGCTCATCTTTCCTTTTAAGAGTAGACCAGGTGCGCTCTGACTCTGACTGGCGGATTGCTATTTTAACGGTGCAGCTACCGTCCAATGCTTTTCAAAAAAGGTATCCAACATGCTCGTTCTCACTCATTAGCAATACACCAAAAAATTATCTGAACACACCTCACTTTCAGACCACTACACAAACAATTAAGAGATCACTTCAGTTCCTGAATCATTTCCTCTGATTTTGTTATTTATAGGTTTATGTTTGAGTAAAATGAACATTGTTGTTTTATTCTATAAACTACTACTACTATACACTGCTCCCAAATTACAAATAACAATATTGTCATTTAGAGAATTTATTTGCAAAAAATGAGAAATGTCTGAAATAAAAAAAAAAAGATGCAGAGCTTTTGGACCTCAAACAATGCAAAGAAAAAAAGCAAGTTCATATTCATAAAGTTTAGTTTAACCCTGGTTCTCCTCCACCAGTCTTACACACTGCTTTTGGATAACTTTATGCTCCTTACTTCTGGAACAAAAATTCAAGCAGTTCAGCTTGGTGGTTTGATGGCTTGTAATCATCCGTCTTTCTCTTGATTTTATTCCAGAGGTTTTCAATTTGGTAAAATCAAAGAAACTCTTAATTTTTAAGTGCTCTCTTATTTAATTAAATTTTTTTTTGCAGTAGAATTATCCACTGAAGGTTGTTTATGAGCTGGAGCAGAGTGTTTCTCAGGCAGGGCCTCTTTAGCTCTGTTTTCTCAGGGCTGGTATCTGTGAGATAGTGTGATAATCCGCTGAACTCCTCACCTACACTAACACTATTATTAGCAGAGCTGCTGAGGACAGAAGTGCAGGAGTAGCAGGGAGTGGCGCTGGGATCTGGGACGTCCCGGGGGGAGAAAGCAGGGCTATTTTGGCCGAGGGTTTCCAGGCTTTATCTCGACTCGCTCTTTACACAGCTGTGGATCTGAAGGGAAGGTCAGAAAACCAGTGATCCCCATTTAAACCAACACACCAACTACTGTTCCCACTCCCACTGTTCCACTACAGTACCAGCAGAACTCACATAAAGAGCGACACAGTTACTCTTTAAGTAAAAGTGTTTAAAAAAAAGTACTGGTTTAAAAAACTACTTAAAGTATAACAGTAAAAGTAATTAAAGGGGAAAAATAAAGCCATTAAGAACAAAAGCTTAGGCCATGCCCACAGAGTCCTATAGTGCACAACCCCCCTCCCCAAAACACATTTTTCTAAAAGCCATAATGACTATATTAATGTTAAAATATTAAAATGTTAATGTTGATAATATAATTTGGGATGCACTCGGCTCCTCCCTAGTGTTTCAGCTGCATATATGCTGATTGTAAATAAATATATTTTAGTAGAATGTAAATATATTAAGGAAGCTTTAGTTGGACTGGACTTTGTCTGGAGTTCTCTGCACGGATCATCTTCATACTAGACTACATACGTCTGCTATGTTCTTACTGGAGTGTGTGTGTGTGTGTGTGTGGAGGTGTGATGGATCACAGTATAAACCAATAGGGAGTCGGAATGGTATATGTTTATACTTCTCTACATCCAATCACAATCAGATTCCCTCTATCTGGACGGGGAGATTATCTGGATAGGGGTTTTATTGAACGATGAGAAGCTGGAATGAAAACCAGCTGAAATGAAACAGGAGTAACGAGGCTGTTTTTATTAAAATGTAAGGAGGAGAAAGTTCAGATTATTGTGTGAAAATGTAAAAAACATTACTGCAGATAAGTTGAGATAACCTACATTTATACTTAAATAAGGTTGCTTCACACCTCTGGTTAAAGTAAAGAATGAAGAGATACTGAAGGTAAAGCATTACTGCAGTAAAAGTAGTAAAAGTCCACCCTTTAGACCTACTCTGGAGTAAAAGTGCAAAAGTATTTACTTTCAAATTAATTTGTATTTAAAGTAATTTGTACCGAAAGTTCTATTATTTATTATGACTTTAATGTTCTATTATCATTCTTATCATTGTTTAGTTAAAAATATTCTAGTGTTTCTCTCACTTTATTGATCTTTTAAAATAATGTCATTAATTATTAGGATATATCTGCCTTAAAATGGTCATAAACACAAAACTCTGAAGGGAAATTTCCTAGTTTAGGATGTGCAGTATTTGTAAATTTGTAACTGGATTAGTTTATTTAAAAAAAAAATAAAATGTGTTTTAAAGACTATTGATATTGACATTTCATTCAGAAGACTGCAAGTAGTTTTGAACATTTTAAAAGTGGAAATCACATCTAATCTTTTTCTCAGCTCTTTTATATCAACTCATGAGAACAGAACAGACGAGTTAGTGTCTGTTCTGTTCTCATGAGTTGATATAAAAGATATTCTAAAGGTAAATAAAAGGTCTGTAGAGGTCTGCGCCAAAGTCTAACAGAGAGATGAGCTGAAGATTAACCTGCACGAGAGAGAGAGGAATGAGGAAAAGGTGAAGAAATAGTAAATAGAAAACCAATCAAACATGTTAATTTATCTGCCATCATGGTAGCCTTAACAAATTAAAGAAAAATCCTGCTGTTCATGGGTTAAGTCTCTCATTGTACTTATGATGGCTCCTATATTCAGTACTAAGGTCCCACTGGCTAAACCACCATACAACATGCCCACAGTTAAAAACACTTAACTCAATCATAAAACAAAGGTAACTTGCTCTTACAGCCTACAACACTGAGGCCTGGCAGGTACCTAATATATGCAATAGAAATGAACACCCAGCAGAAGGTGGCTTTGGGTGACGGACAAAATACTGGTGTTCAATTGCAAAGACTTTACTTCAAATCAAATACTTGTATTTTTAGTAGAATACAATAAAACATTTATACTTAAGTAAAGTAGTAACAAAGTATTTTTACTTAATTACTTTACACCTCTGGTTAAAGTAAAGAGAGAGTGAAGAGACACTGAAATTAAATTCATAATGCCTTATGAATGCATTATAATGTGTTATGAGTATGTTTATAGAGTCTTATAGAGATGACATTCAAAGAAAGTGTTACCGTCTTTACTTCAAATCAAAGACTTTATCTATTAACATAGTTTCCAATAAAACAATAAAGATTTGACTGAAGTCTCCTGGTAGAACTGTACATGTGAATGTATGTGTGTAAAAGTACTGGTGAAAACTTTATATATATTTATATATATTTCAATTATTAATATTTTATTGGATTCAGCAAATTTTCTAAGGTGTTTTTTTTTTTGGTTCACCACCTTCTTTGTAAGCTTCACTTAGCACTAGTGGTAAAAAAAAAAATGCGTTTTCAGACAAAATAAGCCGTTTCTTCTCTATAAAGAGACATGTAACATGCTTGTCTTTATAGCAGTGAGAGTTTTATTCCTCTGTTATACAACCCAAGCGATTCGCTCCACATTTCTGCTCTGAAATTACAGCAGCTCCAGATGTAATTGTGGAACTCTGGATGGCTGGAGCTGAGATTAGTGCAGGGTTCTCTGCTTTTAGACACAGTGAGCATGATAAATGATCTTACGTGTGTGTGTGTGTGTGTGTGATCCTCTAGGAAAGCTAATAGCTATCTCTCAGTAGTCTCTAACTGCAGATTTAATGCATAAACACAGCAATCTGTCTGCTGTTTCTTTGTGTGTGTGGTGATTTGTGTATGTGTTTATTTGTGTGTGTGTGTGTGTGTGTGTGTGTGTGCGTGAACATGTTTATGTATCAGTTTAGTCTCTCCAGTCATGCATTCCAAATTTCAAGGTACATTTACATATTGCATAACTCTGTAATTCAATCAAACTGAGTGATGATTTTTTAAGCTCTATTGACAGGCATGGCACAGGCTGACACTGAGTGCTGATCACAGAACTTGGCGTATATGTGTGCCAGTTTTCTCCCAGGCTGGTTTTATCCGTAGAGTATCTGTGTGTGTGTGTGTGTGTGTGTGTCTGTGTGTGTGAACATTAGCCAGTCTCTTTTATATTCCTGTGAATGTGGACTCAGGGTATCAGGGCTTGGTATCTTCTGGATTGGATGGCTAATGCTAATGCTAATGCTGAGCAACAGGAGAACCCATAGCTGTACCTTGCATTTGTAGATAATATTTATTTTGGAACTGTAATGATCTGGCCAGACTCGGGGGGGGGGGGGGGGGGGGGGTTGGGGGGGGGCTTGTAGTGGAGTAACTCCGTTAGAAACTATAGCTAATTACCTTTTTCAAAGTAACATGCCCAACACTTTTTACAATACAGCCTGCATTTTAGAGGGTAAGTACTGAGTACTTATAGAGTAAGAATGAAATAAAACACTGTACACTACATATATACAGCCGGACACTTCCTGTTGTTTCTGAGTAATTACTGAGTAAGTACTGTGTATTTAAAGTGTACGAACAGTAAAAATCAGGTGAGATGTGGGTTTATTAACCATTAATATAAAACCTTGTGGTTTCTGTGTATTATTAAATACATTTTCTTCAGCATTCCTGATTGTATTATTGAAGATATATAAATATATATAATATATAAATAATATAATTGTATTTTAGTCTAGACATTACAAACTAATATATATATGTAGTGTTTTTTTTTTTTTTTTTTCTTCAGACTCCACCCTGACTGTTTTTAGCTGCTCCACCCTCAACAGTTTTAAAAGCATAAATCGAATTCTCATGTACACACAGAAAACTAAGTACAGATTTGTACTTAAAAGATTACAAAGCTTGTCGCTGGGGCTGTACCTTATATTGAGGTACAAAAAAAGTACCTTTCAGTGAAAGTCTTTTTTTGTACCCATGTTTTTGTGCCAGTAAAGATTATAAAGATTATAAACATTATCATCAACTAAATATGTGTCAAGAACTTCATGATGCAAAATTGTCTGGCTCTCAAATAAAAAAAATGTGCAAATAAAATATATATTGTTTATTAGTACAGTGATACAGAATACTGAATGTACCCTTTGGCTGGTTAAATGGTACAAATCTGTACTTGTTGCTGTTAGAAATTACTTTCTACTTCAGAGGGAACAAATCTGACCCTGTAAAGACCAATATTGTACCTTTGAGGGTACAATTATGAACAGTGTACCTTTGAGTACAAAAAAGTACTCCTTTCATACCTCTGTTTTTTAGAGTGTACTTTTTCAAACTATTATTAATTAATTATTATAATAATAATACTGTAATTCCCTGGAGTGTGGCTGGAATAAAGCCTGCATAAGTGCCATGAACAAAGGGCAAAATGATAAAATATAACTTTATATGAAAAATGCACCACAAAATTGCAGGATCTCCTGTGCTTTATTTGTATCTATATTTAAGTACGAGTAGGAGCCCATAATCAATTTGTATTTACTGATTCATAGAGAACAGTAACACCATAAGTGTTGGGAAAGTACAGTACAGGTAAGTTTCAGAAAGTTAACTAGTTGTTACACTCTTGTTCCTGGTTGTACTTTATTTATACGTACAGTTAAAGTACATGTAGGACCCTGTATGTAAGTATTTTGAATGCACTGGTTAATCCAGAGAAGTTACACTGTAAGTAATGGTACTTACCCTCTAAAACACGGCCTGTATTATAAAGCATTACCAACGGTTTTATTAAATCAAGGGGGGAATACAAAAAGTGGTCAAAGAGAAAACGGTCAGTGCTTAGAAACAAAAGCCAACAAGGGATGACATATCACAAACAATGAAACAGTCCAGGGTCAAAAACACAGGCAAACACAGCAATGATGGCAGACAAAAAGCAGAGACGAGGTAAACAGAAAAATAGATCAAAAACTGGAAATCAAATCAGAGCAAGGAAAACGCGTTATAAAGCAGGATAAAACAAACAATACCCGGAAAGGAGTGAGTGAACTGAGTGGGTATATATACATAGGAAAACAGGTGAGGCTAATTACAATTATTACATCCTGATGAGTCGTGTGATTATTGGATGAGTCATTGTAGTCCAGTCAAGTGTGGTGCTTTCTGGGTATTGTAGTTCGGTGACTGAAGAGTAACACGAAAGAATTTTTTGTGCAAGCGTCATCAAGAATTCTGTCGGAGGATGTAACTGTTTACATTGTTGTTAAAAAAGGATTGCAAAGCTTCTAAACCTGCTTAAAGAAGAATGCTAATATATAGACTTGATACATCCATAGTACACAATCACAAATCATTTTCACTAATCTGAAAAAAAATATAAAAGTTTAATAAGAAAATCCGTAGTGTCTCTGAGAAAAGAAGGTGAACAATAAACTAAATCCTTATATTATAATTAAAAAAAAAATGAAAAAGAGGTTCTGTAATGGACTGACTGCCTGAAACTATCGGACAACCAGGTGGATTAATCAAAACACTTGTGAATTTTAGGCAATGTGTAAGTTACTGGTCTCACAGGGTAAGATTGGAGTATGAGTCACTGTCTCTCTCTGAGAGCTTTTTTAGAACTGATTTTACTTCTGCATTAAACCTGAAAGTAAGATCCGACATAAATAATCTATAGAAATTTGTGTCCTCAAGCTGTTTCACTATTTCTTGGACATACGCCATTCTATCTTGAATCGCAATGGAGCCCTCTTTATCTGCAGGCTTGATCACAATAGTTTAATCAGATAACATGTGCTTCAGAGCCTCCTTTTCAGAAGCAAGTAAATTCTAATGAAATGAAAACCCATCTGTTTCTATTAATCTACAAAACGTATCCACAGTGGCAAAGGGTAGAAATGCTAATGCTAATGCTCACTCACTCCAGAGGTTAACGGGTGCAGGACATCAGAACCTGTCTTGGCTGTTTACATTGGTTTCACTGTAGAGTAATGTGCTCAATGTGCTGACGTAAAAGCGGAAACTACAGAAGAGTAAAATCCACTATGTTAAAATCACAGATTTATCTTAACAAACCCAAGAGTTAAACAATCTCCAGAGTTATTGTTGTTGTACAAAGTTAAAATTCAACTCCCCACAGTGTATTCTGTCTCAGGGGCTCCACCCCTTACATTTTTATGAACATTTTATAATATCTTTTCTTGAGACAACAATGAAGATACGACACTTCCATACAGAGTAAAGTAGTCAGTTTGTAGCTTGTATCACAATGTAAATTTGCTTTGCCCTCAAAAGAGCTCTATAAATCACTGAAACTCCTCCATGATGACATCACAAATCTGGTGGATGTTTAAGAACTTGCGTTCCACCACCTTCCATTTGAGGATGCCCCACAGAGGCTCAATAGGGATTAGGTCTAGAGAAATGTTTGGCCCGTCAATCATATTTACCTTAAGCTTCCTCTGTAAGGCAGTGGTCATCTAGGAGTGTTGTGTTTTTCGTTAAAAAAGAACTGATCTCGTTAGCCCATAGGACTGTTTTTCTTTAGCAAACTGTTTTGCTGGCTTTCTTGTGCATCAGCTTTAGGAGAGGCTTTCTTCTAGGACAGTGGCATGTAGACAGAGTTGATGCAGTGTGTGGTGTATGGTCTAAGCCAGGGGTATCCAAACTTTTTTTTGTTGGGGACCAGAAGGAGAAATATATTTGAAGTCACGGGCCACAGACCCCGTAATAAAACAAATAATGAAATATACCACTTTAAATAATACATTTTCCTGATTATTTTATTTACACACCATTTTACTTGACTTATTATCTTTATCTTTGACAGTGTTGTGTAAACTAAGATTTTTCAAATTGATGTTTAATTTCATGATGTCTCTTAATATTAAACTCCTTAATTACGGCAACTTTTAGACTCTTTGCTCTGTTTCTCTGCGCTACAAATGTGCACTCTCTGCTTTTAGACTATTTTACCCCGTTTTTCTGCACTAGAACTGCGCACTCTCTCAGCTTTTAAACTCTTTTACCCCGTTTTCCTGCGCTAGAAATGCGCACTCTCTCCGCTTTTAGACTCTTTGCTCTGTTTTTCTGCGCTACAAATGCGCACTCTCTCCGCTTTTAGACTCTTTGCTCTGTTTTTCTGCGCTACAAATGTGCACTCTCTCTGCTTTTAGACTCTTTTACCTCGTTTTTCTGCTCTAGAAATTCGCACCCTCTCCGCTTTTAGACTCTTTTAGCCGTTTTTTCTGCGCTAGAAATGCGCACCCTCTCCGCTTTTAGAGTCTTTTATCCGTTTTTTTCTGCGCTAGAAATGCGCACCCTCTCCGCTTTTAGACTCTTTGGCCCGTTTCTGACACCTAGCGGATCACGTTCTCACCACAAACGAACGACTCTGGAGTCCACCTCCTCTAGCAGGTCTCAGTACGGTAGTTTTGGTCCGAACAAAAGTTCATACTCTTATCTACACCTCATACCTCACACCTGCCGAAATGAACCGTATCATGAGTGCAAATGAGTCCAAAGTCTGTTTTAACAGAACCAAATAATGCTGGTGTGAAAATGCCCTCAGACCCTGACTCTGAGACTTGATTTGGACTCATGACCAAAGACTTGGTCAAAGACTCAATGGTAAGATTGACAGAGCAGTGAATGGTGAAAAACAGCAGATTAATCTAGGCTGCAAATTCAGTATTATTAATAGTCAAATTAAAGATAGCATTCAGCATTTCAGTTTCGCAGCAACCCGTAAAAACACAGGAAGCAGAAGTACATATAGCAGTCAGCTGTGTGATCACAAGTACGTGTTTGTGTGTGTGTGAGTGTGAGTAACGCTGATAGAGATCAGTGTTTTGCTGAGACAGTAGGCTGAAGCAGCAGAACGCCGGGCTGTAGGGAGATGAACATGTCTAGACGTGTTGCAGTTCTGGGTTCAGTGCGGCGGCAGAGCGAGTCAGTGTGTGTATTTAGTTCAGTTATAGATAGAATCCTCTCACTATCACCTGCAGCCTGTCTCTCTTACTGTACGCTAAAATAACTCTGCTGCCTCTGTACAAACACACCAGCTCAGACCTGCTGTCTGTTCAGGTTTACTGGGTGCACTAACTCCTTATCTGTATATACAGTGCCATGAAACATTATTTTTCCCCCCTTACAGATTTCTATGGTTTCCTCCACCATACATTTCTGACCTCTTGCGTCCATATTCAACCCAAAGAGTCCTGAGATCTTCAAATCAGCTTCTCTTGGAGACGCCACGTTTTAAGCTGAAGTCAAAAAGTGACAGAGCTTTTTCCATTGCAGCTAAACACCTACTTATACTCTCAGGTCTTACAATGTTTTTAGTTTATAGTTCTAATAACTTATCTGTATGTCCAGGGTTAATCTGAATCTTGTTTGCTGATGCTGCTTTTATTTACTTATCTTATATCCTATTTGTTGTTTAGTCTTATACATTTAATTGTTCATACTTCTGTATTGTACAGCACTTTGGTAGGCCCTTGTATTTTTTTTAAGGTGCTTTAGAAATAAATTTGACTTAATTTTTGACTCGACTTGTCATATTCAAATTTTCAGATGTATTTTCAGATTATCAAACAAACTTTAACATCATACAGATACAAATAAAATAGATTTAACTAACCAAACCGACTTATGTGAAAAAAGTAATCCCTCCAACATGAATTAACAGAATTTAACTACATTTTTTGGAAAGCTGAGTTTAAGTTCACCAGTCAAAACCAGACCTGATTACTGCTGTAGACCTGTAGAATCAAGAAATCATATAAGTAGAACCTGTTTGACAACATAAGGCAGATAACAGATCTCAAAAAGCAGCACATTATCATTATGCCCCCATCTAAAGAAATTAAAAAACAGATCAGTCTGGAAAAGGTTACTATAGCCCTATTTCACACTTCTACTCAGTGATAAAACTCCTGCATCTGGACTGCAATTCAAAAAACAGGATCACATGACATTGCGGCGTTCAGTAGCTCCTCCATTTCCACCCGCTGTTGTGTTTTTTTTACGTGGATACATAACTACTGGTAAATACTTATTTAATTAAACATCAGAAGATATTTCAAAAAATTTTGTTGGAAAAGAAGCATTATGTCTAAAAATTCAAGGTTTATAAGTAAGTTTTGAAATAGTCAGATGGACTGGAAGACAGTGTTTTCAGGGAATTATACAGGAGTATATACAGTATATTAACTCAAGAACAAAAATGTTAAAATTAGTAACACCATCCCTAACGTTGGGCGTTGGGTTTACACTGTACGACAGGTTTTAAAACCATTCTTTAATTTTAACATAAAAAATAAGATGCCATGGATGACCCTATAAAAAAAAGCTGAAAATTGAATGGAAAATCAGGTCATTCTTAACAGGTAATATCCTAACCAAAAAAAAATAATGCTGCTGGGAACTTGGTCTTTGGTTCATCCATTCCTTAAACATGTGAGCGCCTGATTAAAACACAACAAAAACACTAACATACATCAGGTAAATTACACCCATAAAAAACTCTCTATCACTAACGTTGGATGAAAATCACCTGAACGCATGCCTCTTAAAAATATATATAAATTGGAGGAGGAAATCAACCTAATACACATAAAAATATATTGTGTGGGTGAAAATCACCTGGCGTTAGAGTTCTAGGGTTAAATGGATTTATTACTAATAACAGCATTTATACACAATCTCTTACTGTTCTGTCCGAGTGAGAACATTTCCCATTCTTGCTTCCTCAGTTTTCAATCTAGAACAATAACTCCATTTCCACTGTAAGTAACATTACAGGAACCATGTGTGTGTGTGTGTGTGTGTGTGTGTGTTCACTAGGGAGAAGAATGAATCACCGAGTATGCTGCATGGTTCACAATATGGTGGGTGACTGTTTGACCCTACAGAAGAAATAATGCCTCCAGTGCTTCAGAAACCAGTGATTAGAAGCTGCAGAAAAATCCCAGATCACTGGAAGCCGTGATGCACAGTCACATGGCGATGACTCCAGTATGGCTGAACTGGAAGGGGTGTGAGATAAAGGGTGTGGCAGATGACAGGGCGCGAGAGATAAAACAGATGTTAATGCTTTTGTCATTAATCACTATTAATCACTCTGAAGTTATGAAAGACTGTCTTTTCCATAACTGTGCATGCACCCCCACCCCCCACCTGAGGCATAAAACACAACCTATTTTACACCCTGCGCAAGGTGTGTTGCAAGCCAATCACCAGAGTATTGATTTCACCTGTTCCTCTCAGTATACTGTATATACACCTTCACTACACACATTTCTTTGCACACTCCCACTTTATAAAAAAACAAACCCATGCTATTGTTGTTTGCATGTATTGACCCTGCTTGCTCTGACACATCTCTCTGTTTTACTCCTTATTACAATAAAATCTGTTTATGGCATTTGGGGTGTCCTAATTAAGTGCAGACAGTATGAACCTGGTCTACTGTATTTCATGTATTATATCCTCAAAGTCTTTTCATTTATTAATATACATCTATTCGTGCATTTCAGGCCTGCTACACAAATCAAATCACATATCAAAAAAACTGCAAAATTGATTCATGAGTTGGAGTAGGAGTAGGAGCACCTTTTTAACTAACATGACATTGGGTTTAAATTAATATTTTAGAGGGTAGAATCTCTTAGAAACCAACATAGGAGGAGATTCACCAATCTGCCAAAATGTTTTTAGAAACATTTTATTAATGTGTTACTCAATTTAACAAAGAACATTTAAAAGACTTTGGATTTCCACATCATCTACTGAATATAATATCACCAAAACATTCCGAAATATTCAGAGGAACTTAAGAAATATTGAGTGCTAGTGATCTTCAGGCTTTAATGCAGTGCCGCCTGATGTTTTTATGATATGATATAGTGTATATGATGGGGTATCCCAAGTCTTTGACCTTTGATATTGATATTATTTCTTAATTATTAGATACAGTTTGGGCAAATCTTCTTCTTCTGCTTCTGAAAGACTCAAAGACTAAAAGATGTGAGTTAATTGCCCATTGACTATTTAAGCTGATTTTTATTAGTTCCAGCTTCTTTTCCAGCCCTTTCTTGGTTTATTTATATAAGGGTATAAATAAACAATATATGAATTATCTCAGGTTTATATGGTCTGCAATTAAAAAAGTTATAAAAGTTAGTGTCAATGCTAGAAGTACTGTTTTTTTATCATATTTGAATAATTTATACAATTTTCTGACTTGTGTTTGTATGATATTTGGGTTGTGGTGTGATTTTCGTAGCCATGCAGTTTTATGTTTTCCTCCCTGAAGTGTTTCTAATATTAGTCATGTTGTTACGTGTAATAAAATCTTCATGAGCTGTGAGCTGAACACACTGTTGTTCTCCCCTTTGACTTTGCTTCATTGTTATTCACTCGTCTCAAGGCCTGTTTCAGTGCAAATCATTTTCCAGACCCATTGTTTCGGGCGCATTCCTGTAGCCATGCAGCCGTGTGTCACTTGTTTGCCCGGGCGGCCGAGGGGTTTGTGTTTTTCTGATTAGAAGCGCATCAGTTTCCTGCACACGGCGCTGTTTCTGCTACTGGTCATGGCTGCCGCTGTCCTTCAGGTCCTCTCTGGAGCCCCCGGCCTCCTGTTCAGCTTCCTGTTTACATGTCGTACGGCGGCCTGGTTATTTTGGGGCCGTCTGAGGTACTAAAGTGCAGCTTACGAGAAAAGGGAAGCAGTAGAGACTTATAGAAACTGCGGCGTTGCTCGAAAGAGATTACAGCAGATCACAGGGTGGAAGAATCTGCATTAATATGAAACATGATTCATATTTTACAGCTTTAGTTTCAGAATAAGAAGCAAAAAGCATGTGATTGAGAAACAAAGTCTGTGTAATTTCTTACAAGTATTACTCATGTCTGGAAAATTACAGTAATTAAATGACTGTAGTTACTGTTATTTTACAGTGCATATCTGTAATTATCACACAGGCCAGACTAAGAACAGACAGAGTTTATTATATAATGAGAAAGCTTATTATTAAAGGGACTAGGTTAAGCCTCAAAGCTGGGTCATGCATGGTAAATGTAACAATATAAGGGAGAAGGCCAAAAAGAGGAGGAGTAAAAAAATACAAAAACAATCAGCAAATGGTAATGAATAGAATGGGCAAGGCAAAATACGATAAACAGTGATACAAAAAGGGTTAGTAATAAAAAGGCAAATAGAAAATAACGTGTTGTAGAAGAGCTAAAAAAAAAAACTAGATTCAATACTCAGCACTGAACTGAGCAAACTGAGGGTTTTTTACACAGGGGACGACAGGTGAGAATGATTAGTAGCTCGGAGAGTGGGAACACTGTAGCATCACGTGATCAGTGGAGTCAGGGAAGTCTGGTGTGGGTGCATGCTGGGAAGTGGAGTCTTTAGTGAAGATTTCAGAGTCTGGAGCAGGCAGAGTCCTGACTGACTGTCAGGACTGACAGGATTTTACGTGTTCTAGTGCATATATCTGTATATCTGTAAAGTGTGAAGCTGCTTTAACACAGAACACAGAAATTTTGGTGCTGTGCTTTAAAACACAGTGTTTTTAATGGGACGTGCAGCACAGATGTGAGCAGTGAACACTGCACATACCACGCTCTTATTGTGTAAACAGCATGGAGCAGCACCAGAGACAGGGTTTGTTCATAGCAGTATGTTATCTGGCTAATATAATCAGATTAAACTGCTCTTATATATACAGGGGTTGGACAATGAAACTGAACCACCTGAGTAAGTAAGTAACCAGCAGAGTAAGAGCACAGTTCTGCTCAAAATATCACAATGCACACAACATTATGGGTGACATACCAGAGTTCAAAAGAGGTCTAATTGTTGGTGCACGTCTTGCTGGAGCATCTGTGACCAAGACAGCAAGTCTTTGTGATGTATCAAGAGCCACGGTATCCAGGGTGATGTCAGCAAACCACCAAGAAGGACCAACCGCATCCAACAGGATTAACTGTGGATGCTGTAAGAGGAAGCTGTCTGAAAGGGATGTTCGGGTGCTAACCCGGATTGTATCCAAAAAACATAAAACCACGGCTGATCAAATCACGGCAGAATTCAATGTGCACCTCAACTCTCCTGTTTCCACCAGAACTGTCCGTCACCACAATAAATTATTGTGGTCTAAAACCAGGTGTTTCAGTTTCATTGTCCAACCCCTGTATATATCAAGTCAAGTCAACATACGTAAGACAATAGTGCAATATTTATGGTGATTGAGATGGAATGACAGTATAAATAGTATATATCAGCAGTGCAAATATGGTATGTGGTATATATCTTAAGGCAGGTAAAGTGAATGAGTGCGTAAGTTCTTAAAGTTCACAGTTTATGGGGAATTAAAGTGCGAATTGACAGTGCAAGTATATCAGATATTGGGTGTGTAGTGCAAGTCCGTTTGGAAGGGACCAGTACTTTGTGCATTGTAGTGCAGAGTTTCAGTACTGTATTAGTGGGGGGTCAGGATGCTGAGTGAGTGTGTGCTGGGGGCAGGATTGGGATGGGGGGTAGAGCAGGAAGAGAGTTCAGCATCCTCACAGCCTGATGGATGGGGCTGTCTCGCAGTCTGCTGGTCCTCGCCCCGAGACTCCTCAGTCTCCTCCCTGACGGCAGCAGGCTGAAGAAGCTGTGTAGTGGGTGGGAGGGTTCTCCTGCCAGACGGAGGGCTTTCCGTGTGAGGCGGGAGCTGTACAAGTCCTGAAGGGAGGGGAGAGAGGTGCCAACAATCTTCTCAGCTGCTCTCACGATGCGCTGGAGGGTCCTGCAGCAGGATGCAGTGCAGGCCCCGTACCACACGGTGAAACAGCTGGTCAGGATGCTCTCGATGGCCCCTCTGTAGAAGGTGGTCATGATGGGGGTGGGGGCTCCAGCTCTTCTCAGCTTGCGGAGAAAGTAGAGACGCTGATTTGCCTTCCGGGTCAGTGATGCTGAGTTGGTGCTCCAGGAGAGGTCCTCTGTGACGTGCACACCCAGGAACTTGGTGCTGTTCACCCTCTCCATAGCAGTTCCGTTGATGAACAGAGGTGTGTGCTGTGTGTGAGTTCTCCTGAAGTCCATCCGCAAACTTGACGAAGAGGTTGGAGGTGTGTGCTGGTGTGTCATGGGTCAGCAGAGTGAACAGAAGGGGGCTCAGCACACATCCTTGGGGAGCCCCTGTGTTCAGTGTGATGATGCTGGATGTGCTGCTGCCAACCCGCACTGCCTGTGGTCTTCCAGTCAGGAAGTCTAACAGCCAGTTGCACAGTGAAGTGCTCAGCCCCAGACTGTCCAGTTTGAGTATGAGCTGTTGGGGGACGATTGTGTTGAATGCCGAGCTACCAAGCATCCGACACCAAGCATCGCTCATGTAAACACAGAGCCCGCCGCCACGGCTCTTACCTCCGTCAGCTAGCGCGCAGTCCGCCCGATAGCATGTTAGCCACTCCAGCTGAACGGCGTGGTCCGGGACGCTGTTGTTGAGCCAGGTTTCGGTGAAAACATAAACACAACAGTCTCTCACGGTCTTCTGAGTTCTTCTCGGAGTCCGCGGTTTAACTCCAAAAGTGAGTTTCTGCCGACTCCAAGCAGAAACTCACGGCTGTAGGTGCGCTTCAGGACGTGAACGCACGACAAAGACGAACAAAAACACTGCGACTTACGAGACAAAAAACACGAAAACGCTGTTTCCTCGGAAGAGAGAGTAGCCGATGCATGTGCATGCGCCGCCATATTGCATGCTCGTATGAGGTGTAAAAGGAACCCCTGCTCTATTCCATTTAGATTTTCCCCTCTAAAACCATGTAGGAACTTTTTTATTTTAGTCGTGAACTTGAGGAGCACTAGCCCCATGCTGTGTTGTAGCCATGTTTGGAACACTGTTAATGTGGTGCTAAATGAGCTGTCGGGTAGGTGGAACATTGGGCTGAAAATAGAAAACGCTTTGTTTAATCCGGGAGGAGAAATACGGACAGTAGAATATAGAAAATCATTAGTCAGTAGGACCCGGAGGAGTCGGCCCTGTCCCGAGTTCCCTCCTCCATCACGCTTGTTTATCTCCTCCACTTCCTGTGCATGTTCTTCCATTCATGTACTGCTGTAGGCAGTAGTGTTATAGTGTTTTTACTGTCCTCATTCTCACCCTCTGTTCCCTCAGTTCTGTTCTTTAACCATATACCAGCAGCCTGTGGCCTCGCCATGAGTGTTAGGACGACTGGGAGTGGTCCATCGACCTATAAGATGTGCTGCTACTGGAACAGAACTGCAACCAGTAACACATTTACATGAGTGTTCAGCCCTTGGGCTCTGCTTCTTTAGCCAATTTGAAATTTTCACAATTTTTAATATTAAAATATACAAAGAAATACCTGGAAAAATGCTATTTATATGTTTATGTTTGAGTAAAATAAACATTGTTGTTTTATTCTATGAATTACAGACAACATTTTTCCCAATTTACAAATAAAAATATTGTCATTTAGATCAGCCTCTCTCAACTGGCTTCATCCCAGGACCCACATTTTCTCATGGTCATTACGTTGAGACCCACTTTTATAGAATACAAACCAAACTAATTTCTTTTTAAAGAAACCGAGAAGAAACATGACAACTACATGTACAAATGTTACTACAATAAAATGAAATATCTAAACTGCACAAAATCAATCTGACCTGCTTCAATTTCTTTTGCACCTGGAGTGGCATATAATCAAGCAAAAGCAATGTGTAAGACTGGTGGAGGAGAACATGCCGTGATAAAAAATCTGGATTATTCCACTAAATATTTATTTATTATATATTGATTATTGAACTCTTAAAACATTAGAATTGTTATATCTAAACAAATGTGAACTAGTTTTCTTTATTTTATTAGACAAAAAATATATATATATTTCAAATCAGCTTAAATTTTTACTACAGGAACCTTTTTTGCCCAACAAGAATAATAATTGTGACATTCTAGCGCACTTTCAACAGGACAACACTCATCCACATACACTGAAAAAATGATGCTTAAAATTACTTTTAAAAAGTTTCACAACTTTCTGCATTTGCTTTTTTTAAGTAAATTTAATTTAAGATAAATTTAAGTAACTTCAACTCGGTTTCAAGACTGTTACATAGAGTAAATAAGTGAACTGAACTTCAGTCAATCCTTTCTTTTAGTAAACTTTACTTCATTTTTGCATACAATATTACCTAATTACAATTACTTCATTTATACAGTATACGCTCAGTCTGAGGCCTCACCTATTGCAACTACTTTAAATGTTAATGAGATGATGAGTGTGATCTGTGTGCACTTTGAGTATATATATAAATATATACTATATTTAGTGTGCAAACACATGGTACATATATATATATATATATATATATATATATATATATATATATATATATATATATATATATATATATATATATACACACCATAATAGCCACATTCTTCCCCTAAACTGTGTTCCCTCTGCAGCTGAAACCCCAGGCTGACTCCTCTGTCCTGCTTCTTCTATTTTTTTCTCTGTACTCGGGTTTACTGAGCGCACGCCGTGCTGTGACACATGTGCAATCGCAACAAAACTGCAGAGGGATGTGGGAAATCACAGAGCTTATTTTTAATTAATGGCCAGTCTGCACAAAGCCTGCGGTCTGAATGAGCCACAGAGTGGGAGATCTTACCCTGTCACAGCACTCTGTGGACCACCACGGCCCCCTGAGAGCAGCGGCTAATTCAGCCCTGTTGTTTTTTTATCTTTCACACACTCATCAGGTTAGCAGACCTGCTTTCTCCAGCCTCCTGACCCACTTACACCACCACCACCACCACTGCCACTGCTGCTGCAGAGCACTGCAAAAAATCTGCAACACACACTGAGCTTCAGAGCTTCTCTGGTGCAGTTTTTAAATAAATAAAACATGTAGGATTAAAGTCTACCCCTGGAAGCCCAGCCAAGTCCATGCGGCGTTTTCTATTTCTGGGCCGAACACATCTGAGCTGAATACCGCAAACTGGGCCTGTTGGACTGGCTGAGACACTTACTGTACCAAATTTCCCTCTAAATAATGCAGCTGATCTTAAAGGGAACGTTATACCCTTTTTTTACACAAGTTAGAATAGGTCTATGGGCTACACAACAATCATATGCATTAAGTTTTGTGAACAAAATCACTCTCACATAAAGATAAAGAGATCTCACCAGCTCTAATCTTACGAGTTTTGGTACCTTTTAGAATGAGCCGTTTAAGGGCTCTGTCACTTTTATGCAAATAAGCTGATGCTGAACACACCATGTATACAAAAAGCATTTAAAACATGTTAGTGTTAGTGTGTGCTATATGTCACACAAACACAAACAAGCTAGTTCATGCTTAACTGGCAGGAGCCAATAGGAAAAAGGTATACAGTGCCCTCCATAATTATTGGCACCCCTGGTTAAGATGTGTTCTTTAGCTTCTCATAAATTGAGTTTTGTTCAAAATAATATAGGACCACGATGGAAAAAAAGAGTAAAATACAACCTTTAACTCAAGTGAATTTATTCAGTAGGAAAAAAATCCCACATTAAGAAATAATTATTTAACATCAAATCATGTGTGCCACAATTATTAGCACCCCTGATGTTAATACTTTGTACAACCCCCTTTTGCCAACAAAACAGCACCTAATCTTCTCCTGTAATGTTTCACAAGATGGGAGAATACAGAAAGAGGGATCTTTGACCATTCCTCTTTGCACATTCTCTCTAAATCATCCAACGACCTGGGTCCTCTCCTCTGCACTCTCCTCTTCAGCTCACCCCACAGGTTTTCAATGGGGTTGAGGTCTGGGGACTGAGATGGCCATGGGAGGAGCTTGATTCTGTGTGCGGTGAACCATTTCTGTGTAGATTTGGCCACATGTTTAGGGTCATTATCTTGCTGAAAGACCCAGTGACGACCCATCTTCAGCTTTCGGGCAGAAGCCACCAGATTTTTTTAAAATGTCCTGGTATTTTAGAGCATTCATGATGCCATGCACCCTAACAAGGTTCCCAGGGCCTTTAGAAGAGAAACAGGCCCACAGCATCACTGATCCCCCGCCGTATTTCACAGTGGGCATGAGGTGCTTTTCTGCATACTCAGCTCTTGTGTTACGCCAGACCCACTTAGAGCATTTGTTGCCAAAAAGCTCTATCTTTGTTTCATCTGACCAAAGCACACGGTCCCAGTTGAAGTCCCAGTACCGCTTAGCAAACTCCAAACGTTTGCGTTTATGATTGTGAGTGAGAAATGGTTTCTTCCGTGCATGCCTCCCAAACAGCTTGTTGGCATGTAGATAGCGCCTGATGGTTGTTTTGGAGACTTTGTGACCCCAAGAAGCTACCATTTGTTGCAATTCTGTAACAGTGAGCTTTGGAGAACTTTTTATTTCTCTTATCATCCTCCTCACTGTGCGTGGTGGCAAAATAAACTTGCGTCCTCGTCCAGGCTTGTTTACCACTGTTCCAGTTGTTTTAAACTTCTTAATAATTCCTCTGACAGTAGATATGGACAGGTGTAGGCGAGTAGCGATTTTCTTGTAGCCATTGCCTGACTTGTGAAGGTCAACACACATCTGCCTCACTTGAATGGTATGTTCCTTTGTCTTTCCCATGTTGAAGATAAATGGCCTCTGTGTCACGTCATATTTATACCCCAGGGAAACAGGAAGTTGTGAATTACTAATTAAATGTTCCTACATACTCTGATCAACTTCGTAAACTACTGTAGAAGTGACAGAAATACTTTTATTAAATTTATTTCCTAAGAATTGTTAGGGGTGCCAATAATTGTGGAACAGGTGATTTTATGAAGAATAATTATTTCTTAGTCAGGGATTTTATTTCCCCCTTAAAATTTACTTGAGTTAAAGGTTGGACTTTACTTTTTTTTCCCATCGTGGTCCTATATTATTTTGAACAAAACTCAATTTATGAGAAGCTAAAGAACACATCTTAACCAGGGGTGTTAATTATTATGGAGGGCACTGTACATTACCATATTTCATGTGTTTTAACTGTTCAGTTGCAGTATTTACTAAAAAACATGGGATAAACGCTTAATTTAACGACATGTGAATACATTCTAAAATACTACACTGGCAAAAGCCATCCCTGAACTCAAGCTAGAAAATAAACTTCTAACACTTTTAAACACTGATGTACGTTAATGTAAAAGTAAATACTTAAAGTAAAAACTGATCCAGCACAGACTTCCTGCATTGCAATTTTTTGTCGGCATAAAATCGCACTTAAAATAAAAGAGAACAGTAACTTGCTCTGATGACCTACAACAACGTTGCCAGCCAATCAAAAATTACACAAAATATAACAGAATACCCAGAGGAAACACACATGCATTATGTAAATAATTGAAGGCAGAAGCCAATAGGAAAGAGGTAGACATTAACATATTTAGTGTGCCTTGGCTGTTCAGTTTAGGTAGCATTTACTCAGAACATGGGGCAAACATACACAACTCTGGGGAAAATTATGAAACCACTTCAGTTTCTCTGATTTTGCTATTTATAGGTTTATGTTTGAGTAAAATGAACACTGTTGTTTTACTGGATAAATTATTATATGAAGAAAATGAGAAATGGCTGAAATAACAAAAAAGATGTAGAGCTTTCAGACCTCAAATAATGCAAAGAAAACAAGTTCTAATTTATAAAGTTTCACAGTTTTTTTCCATGCATCTTGACATCATGTTCTCCTCCACCAGTCTTACACACTGCTTTTGGTGGATACCTTTATGCTGCTTTACTCCTGGTGCAAAAATTCAAGCAGTTCAGCTTAGTGGTTTGATGGCTTGTGATCATCCATCTTGCTCTTGATTATATTCCAGAGGTTTTTAATTTGTTTTCACTGGTAAAATCAAAGAAACTCCTCATTCTTAAGTGGTCTCTTTTTTCCCGAGCTGTATATATAAAAATACAGTCAACTGTGTATTTGGAGTAAAAAAAAAAAAAAAAACACATACGACAGTAATGAATGGAGTGTTGAGTGTCTGATGAACTGAGCAGGGCAGTATATTTATTTAGTAAACACACCGGGAAGAGAAGATAGGAGGCTGTGTTAATGAAGTGAAAGGTGAGAGAACATTGGCCCTGTATAAATCATGCAGTTGTCTGACAGAGATGTTTCTGAAATAGAGAAAGGCAGAAATGTTGCTGAGCAGGTCTGCAGTAATTAGCAGCCGTTCTGAATTCAGCTGTTCAGATCATCACACCCTGAATATTAGCTTTACATTCTGTACCTTTCTGCTGCACGTGATGATCTTTATACAGGTACAGTACAATAAATACCCAGCTAAAACAGTATGTACACACAGATAATGATCCTGAGAGTATTTAAACAGCAGTGGTGTGCAGTAAGGAAGGAAGGAAATGGAATTATTTACAGAACTTATACTATACTGTATATAGTGCTGTATATAGTCCTGAATCTTAGGGGTGTCACGATTTTGATATTTTAATCGAAATCGATCTAAATTATTTCATGGTCTCGAGCATCGAAGTCAAAAAGAGGATCGACGATTCCTCCCGCAAATGGCGCACTACAAATATATCCCAACTAAATCATTTAAATTTGACCATTAGTGCCTAATGTGGTGTATTACAGATCACTTGTATCACTTTGCATCACTTATATCAAGGCCTTTTGAAATAATATATTGTAAATTTGATTAATCAAATCAATGAATGACCATAGACCAATCTAAAACTGGCATAGACCTCTCTGCTGTAAAAAAATAGAAAAAAGAAAATCGAGAATCGAATCGAATCGTGACCCTAAAATCGGAAATAATATCGAATCGAGGATTTAGAGAACCGTGACACCACTACTGAATCTGTATGTTACTGAATTATTCCCATTAAATTTAGAATTAAATTCTCTACATTAAAATGTATTAAATTATTTTTAGATAGTGTGGAAATGGGACAGGGGGAATGGCAGGGGGCAGATTCAGTGGTCCTTTAAGCTGAAATTTTGATTGTTTGTAAAATGTATTAATAGCCATTGGAATTGTTTACAATTGTTTGACTGTTTTTTTATGTTTCTGATCATTTTAATATACATCAGTGTCTGACGAATTGTACTAAATTGTACTAAAAAGTTGGTAAAGCTGATTAATTGTTTTATTTTTTGTGTAATGTTCTAATGTTCATTTTGAGTAAATTTTGCATATTGTCTCAGCTGTTTGATGCAGGTAATATTTATTAATGTATATGCAATAAGCTCTACAAAAAGTGGGTTCATTTTCTTTTTTTTAGAAAACAATGTGCACAATCAGTAATATTTAATGGTTTTCCTGAAGTATGTTTTCATGTGGAAAATTATAAATTTTACTCAAAATCCCCCTTTCAGGTAATTACTCAATTATTTTATGTAAATGTTACTAACCGTCATGTATATTTTTGTACATTTTGAACTTATTTTTAAGTGGAGATCTGAAGGAAGGACTTGTACTTTTGACAGGAGTAATTATTTACCGTCAGTATCTGAAGTATTTTAATTTAAATACATGATCTTCATACACAGCTGTAATAATCACAAGACTCTGTATTGAAGAGATATGCAGAGTATATTTCCATGTATCAGTTTGTGCTGTAATTCTTATAAATGGAGGTCTGTGTTTCTCATCCGCTGTATGAATTCCACAGTCGTATGCCAGAGAAGGATTCCTGCTATGCTGAGCCCCGGGGAGCAGGTGAGGCTGAAGAATTTATAAAGCTGACAGGTGGAGGCCCGGAGTTCAGCTCCAGCCATGCTGGTTTGCTTCGTCAGCTTCCGTCCGGTTTTGCTGACTTTCCTTTGCTGAGTAACTTCATAATGCTGTGAAGCTCCAGCTCATTCCAATTACAGTTTTTCTCAGTCGATTTGGTACAATTTTCACATCATGATTGGCATCCCAACAAGTGCATTTCTCAAAACAGTCAGTGCAAACAGCAAAACTCAATGAAATACCAGCAAAAGCTCGTACCTCCCTCAGAATTCTTTGTTTTTGCTTCAAAAGCAAATATTAATTTCAATCAGTTTGTCAGGGCCATCAGAATGTCTAGTCTGTGTGTCATTGCCTCTGAACAAGCCAGGCAAAATATTTAGTCATGTTGGCAACAGTGTACAGTGTGAGCATATTCTGATGAAAATGAGCTTTTGATTCGAAACAAATCAATTAAAACTGTATGTGTTACACTCAAAATACACAAAAAACTTACTCAAAACATAGTTAATCATGACTGTATGTGGGATACTGACAGCAAGAAATTGCACTGTAATCAAACATTTTGAGTAATACTCTTTACTGTATTGTTTGTACTGCAATTTGTTGACAAAAAAATCTGACAGAAATTCAGGAAGGACAGACAGCTGTTTGACAGCACTCTATACATAACACAAAGAAAAACTACAAAATTCTAAACTTACTCTAAATATTCAAAACAAACTGAGACAACAACTTATGAATTATAGTGCTTTCTTTTTAACCCTTGTGTGGTGTTCATATTTTTGTTACTCGTTTACTTTGTTACTTGTATTTAATTCAGCAAAATTAAGCAATTTTACATTAAAATGCTTTACACATGCTTGCTTCACCTAAATTGCAAGCAATATAAACAGCTTACATGGTTAATATTTGTCCTTTACCTTTCTTATGTTACATTTCTTTCAAAAAGTGCTACTTTTTTTATTAGTTTTTTAATAAAATGTAAAAGAAAATGAATTAAACTCAAGATATGAGTAGAAAATTTGTTTAGTTTCAAATTTACAAATGAAGCAATGTTTATTAGCCCTTGGCCAAACATACTGTATGTAATATAAAAAAATGAGCCAATGAGTTTGAGTTAGAAAAAATATTTGTTTAGTATCATTTGATGAAAAATGAAAACGGGTCCCACAGACCTGAACACCACACAAGGGTTAATGCATTCTGACTCTCTTCTCTGTTGGGCCGCATGTTTTCATTCACGTTACACTGAATATCATCCCTTGCGATGCTTTTGAATGATCAAAAATTCTTCAATATTCTTTCAATATTTGGCTGCACCTGGTGAGCAGCTTCAGCCATTGTAAGACCAGGATTTTACCAACTTTACCAACAAAGTTTTATAGAAGTGTATAAATTATCCCTGAGAGATTATGATAAACTGTTCAGCACTTTTGCTTATAATGACCGAGGCAATGACCTAAAGCCTAAATGTTTTGGAGGGTAAGACAATTCAACAGATATTCAGTACAACACATTTTGATGAGCACGACATAAGCAATGGATAATGCAAAAAACAGCTGAGAATTGTACATTAACATTAGCAATAATGACAAACACATTTGCAAAATGTGAAATGCAATTGTGATGTGCACAAGTGACACGGAGATGTGGAGATTGAATGAACTCTTTTGAGAATTTCAATTCTGATCTGAGAAAAGAAGCAAATCGACTGAGAAAAACTGTAAATCATCTCAAATCACCATCTCATTTCTCATTCAGTAATTATTTTCCTGTATTTTGGGGAGGCAGACAGTAATAAAAGTGTAGTGTGGTTTACTTTTTATTTACTTCTGAGAGAGACACCTCAAAGTCAAAGTCAAAGTCAAAGACAACAAGATGGCAGCGCGTTAACACGCAGCGGCCGCTCCGGGTCCGTTAAATGGTGCTTTTGTGTTACTATTTGTCGTTTTTTCCGTTTATTTCCTGCAAATATGTGCATCGGACCACCCGTGCACATGTTCTACCACCGCCAGACCCTGCTACAGTGGAGAAATCAGCCAGAAAACACGCTACCGGACGAGGTTCTGCAGACGCTACTTGAGCTTAGCCTGCTAAGAGACCCAGGCCGCCAGCCCGCCAGCCCGCCAGCCCGCCAGCCCGCGGTGTTTCCTGACACCGGAGCCCAGCGGAAGTGCCATCGCAAGCGATGCAAGCGTAAGCGGAAGCGCGGAAAGAGAGCCGGTATCTGCGCGAGGCTAAAGGCTAGTCCTAGCCGGCCGGCTATACCATCGCTCTTTCTGGCAAACGTCTGTTCCCTTGACAATAAACTGGACTACATCCGACTCCAGCGAACAACCCAGCGTGAGTTCAGAGACTGCTGTGTTTTGTTTTTTTGTGGAATCGTGGCTGAACGACAACATTCCGGACAGCGCCATTCAGCTAGCCGGGCTAACCGCGTTCAGAGCGGATAGGAGCGCGGCTCTATCCGGGAAGACCCGCGGTGGAGGCGTGTGTCTGTCAGTCTGTCAGCCGCTGCACCTCCTCTCTGTATGCTGACTCGTCGCCTTTGGTGATGAGACCCAGCACGGTTGTATCATCGGCGAACTTGATAAAGCTGTTAGAACTGTGTTTTGCAGCACAGTGTGGTTTACTTTTTATATATAACAGTAACTTTTGAGAAAATGTAGGTCCTCAAAAATGTATAAATCTACCACATGCAGAATAATAGACTGTAAAAAGTAACATATAGAATCTACAGCTATGATGTAGTTATTACAAAAAATATTTTACAATAATATTATATATTTATTCACAACAAAACATATTCTAAGATGGCTGTAACATATGCAATCTTTCTCCGCAGTGAATTATTAATAATTTTACTCTCCTTTATTGCAGCTTTTTGCCTTTGACTTTCTGTAAAATGTACAAGAAGCATTTTACAGTGTTATTATAAGGGTTCTACATTACAGTGCTGTATAATGACATGTTTGGCATGTCAGGTAATTTAGTGACTATATGTGGTGATTTAGTGTAAACAGGTTCAGACCAGTTACAGGTAGTGACCTATGAGAGCAGTGTTGATTTAAATACAAACCCTGTGTCCAGAATTTTTGTATTTTGTATTTTGTAGAATGATGAGCTAAAACCAAGCATGCAAAGGCTGAGTTAGTTAAAGAGAAATGCTTTATACTTTTAAATTAAAAGAAAAAAATACACTACTCTAAAAACTGAATAAATGCCTTGTCCCGTATACAGGCTACAGGTGAGGGACATACAAACCCTTATTTTCTGCAGGAAAATAACTTATTTAAGATCTGAAAATTTGAGGGTTTGAAATCTCCTACAGGACACTTGGAGAAGCTGCCTGTTCTGTCTTCTCTCTACTGCACTTAATAATTCCAGATCAGTAACATCAGGAATCAACCCAAATTCTGCATGTTTGAAAATAGACGTAAAAACTAGACAAACATACTGAAACTAAAGGTTTGGAGGGCATGAACTGGTTGATTTGTATTCAGGTGTCACGCCCTGCTCTGTTTCCCTGTGTTTCTACGTTTCCCAGTGTGTTTCCCCAGTTATTTTCCGTCACGTGTCTGTAATTTGTAGCTCCGCCCCTCAGTACCTGTCTCCCCAGGTGTTCATTGTTTCCTGTTAGTATATACAGTACCCTTTTGTCTATGTTTATTCATCTGTCTTTGCACCTTCCTCTGTCGTTTGTCTCGCCACGTTTTGCTATAGTTTATTCACGGTTTTCTTTGCGCTCTCTTTGTTTATCTCTTGTTTATTTCTAGTTCCTTGTATATCACATATATATTTCCTTGTATATATATATACCTTTTTCTGTTTAGTTAATTTTCTGTCTAGTTTGTTCCTCGTTGTTTTCCCTGTTTGTTTATGTTTACTTATTTTCTTGTTTATTCCCTGTTTGTTTGTTTATTTATTTGTTATTTAATAAATCTGTCTGTTTTTGCCGCTTTTACGTCTGCTTCCCGTCTGCTCCACTGTTACATCAGGAAAATACTGACTTTAATATAAGGTTTGGGAAAGAGCCAATTTTATGATTTAATTCATTATATTTTTAAAGTGGCAGATTTACAATTTTTTTTTTTTTTTATAATTTCTACAATAATTACAATTACAATTTGTTGTAACATTTATTATCAAACATGAAACCTTTTTATGTAATGCTTGAATAGAAATCTTCCAGATTTAGGTGTGCACTATCAGGCAGAAAATTGACAAAAATGCTGGCCTGTAAATGGGTTAAAGTGTTATATATATATATATATATATATATATATATATATATATATATATATATATATATATATATATATATATATATATATTTTTTTTTTTTTTTTTTTTTTTGAAGATCACATCGTGTAGTTTGAGTGCACAGGGAAGCATAGTGAGCTGGGAAAAATGTAAACTGTGTCAGGTGACTTCATGCTGACTGGCTCTCAGGTGGATGTTTTGAAGTTCAGGTGGTTTGGCTCTGTTTCATGCTCTACCTGAAATACAGCATTGCTCTAATATCCTCAGCAGCTGCACAGACTCTGTGTACGAGTTCCAGAAACAAGTTCAGCAGTTCCTCACTACTCAGATCAGCAGGGAGGAATACAGAAAAATAGTCTGCATGCTCAGGAGCTTCAGTGTGCCTGCTGGAAAATAAAATCTGCATCTCTTTAAAAGTTGTTTTCAGCAGAGGGAAGCTGTAAGATATGAAGTTCTGTAAGATTTTGTGGGGGAAACAAAACTGCACTGACTTTAGACTTAATAATAAAACACAGTGGATCAACACCAGCAGATGACAGACATGTCTCTCCAAACCATCACTGATCATCAATAAATTTTACATTTCGTTTGTAAATCAATGGAGCAGAGTCTGGAGGAAGAGTGGAGAGACACACAGTCCAAAGTGCTCGAGGTCTAGTGTGAAGTTTCCACCAATCAGTGATGGTTTGGATAAAGAGACATGTCATCTGCTGGTGTTGATCCACTGTGTTTTATGAAGATATCAAAGCCAAAGTCAGTGCAAAGTTTTGTTTTTCGGCAAAATCGTAAAGCACTTCATGCTTCCCTCTGCTACTGACAACTTTTATGAAGATGCGGATTTCATTTTCCAGCAGGAACTGGCACACTGCCCAGTTTATTCAATTGACAATAACTAAACCAACTGATTATAGGCCATTCAATGACAAAAGAAACAACAACAAAAAAAAAAAACACAAACTTACTCAACTACCAAACACTATCCATAACAATCCATAACAAAACAATTATATTAAATTTATGAGCTGTAATGAACAGTATAACCTGCAGTTATAGACAGACCCCTACCCCAACAGTGTGTTAATTAATGATCAACGCTTTATTTCTGTTACAGATAAAACACTCATTTTTAATAAAAAAAATACTAATGTTAAAAATCTATATATAAATGCTATAAATGATTTTTATGATAACAGTGTTGACTGATGAATGAAATCTTCCCATGCTTGAAATCTAACTGCAATTATAGAATGGGTCGTGTACATGTTTAATTAGTTACAATTCTAGCATTAGCTGTATGCTATCTATCTCTCTCTCTCTCTCTCTCTCTCTCTCTCTCTCTCTGTATCTCTCTCTCTCTCTTTCTGTAATTTTATCTTGGGTCAGGCCAAGCTTGCCATCATTTTAGTTGAAAGGAAAAAAAGCTGGATTCGGGTTTGATTGTGATGTTTGTCAGGTTTTTAAAGGTTTTGTGCAATCAATGATAAAAATAAATTTTATGTTTTTTAAGACTATGCAAAACAATAATGCATTTGAAGAAGTGTGGAATTTTAATGATGCTCTTTGTACAGTAGAAAATGGCATTTTACACTTCTCTGATGTTTTATGTGAAGTATTTTACCTGAATGCCTATGCTTTTTATCAGCCTGAGTGTTTGTTAATAAAGTACGGTCAAAAACTCAAAAACTCTGTGTCTCTCTCTTTCTCTCTCTGAATGGTGTGTGTGTATGTGCTGAATGTATATCCTGGCTGTACTGAGGTCAGTGTGGAGGGATTTGTGTGTGTGTGTGTGTGTTTGTGTGGTGGGGGGGGTGGTTAATGTGGTGACTGGTGAGCTCAGGCCTTCCGGAGATGTGAAAACAAAGGAAACAGGAAGGAAGTGACAGAGATTTCACTTTAAAACTGCCACTCTCTCTCTCGCTCTCTCTTTATCTCCATTTCTTTCTTTGTCTTTCTCTCTTTTTCTCTCTCTCCCACACACACACACACACACACACACTTTGTCATCACAATCAGTTGTGGAATTTTTTTTTTTTTTTCTGCTATTAAGCGGCTTTATTTGGCCATGCTCATGCTGCCTGTACTGAGAAACACTATTGCAAGACTTTTGCAAGTATTTAAATCTATTATATAAAAAGCTCCTTGTTAACAACACAAATAAACTATTATATATATATATATATATATATATATATATTATAAAAAAAAAACTATTTATATTGATATTAATCCATATACAGTACAGACCACTGTAACCATTCACGTTGGAAGGGGGGGGGGGATGGGTGGGACATGTCCCACCCAATATAAGAAAGAGGTGGATTTGTCCCCCCCCCAAAAAATTCTATCGTTTCGCTCAGTTCAGCAGTACTATTAATGAGGAGACAGACCGGACCAATCACGGAGCCAGTTCAGGAAACAAGTTCCACCTCTCAGGAGAAACAGCCAATCAGCTTGCTGTTTTTGCAGTGCGCGGAGGTGTCAGTGTGTTGGTGGGGGGGAAGCCCCTCCCTCTCTGTGAGATTTAGCAGCGGGACCGGGCTGCAGCAGCTTGAGCTGATTTTAAGATATGGATATACGGCGTTTTTTTTTTCTAAAAGAAAGGTAACAGTATCTAATCATGTAAACTGTGATGATATGTTTCTGATAGCTGGTTAAAAATACACGTCTCTGAATCAGCACACAGTTTACTGCACTGCACAGCACACTGTGATTAATAAACTGCAGCTGTGTTAGTGAGTTAGCTTAACTTTGGAATGACCTAGATTGGGAGTCAAGGTTAAAGAAAGAAAAAAACTATATATGTAATGTTCAACTGTAATGTTGTAACTATATATGTAATGTTCAAGCCCGCTCCTACGCCCGTGACTGTAACACTGGTATATAAATTAGGAAGATATTTATTGATAACCGCTTACCGAATACTGGCTGTTACATACAGTATTCCCTCCAGGCCATTTAAATGGTCATCCCCCTATTGTGAGTATGTGTGCAATAACAAACACTTAACAAGGTTTTTAAGTCCTAATTCAGAAAACATTACAACCAAAAGCTGAGCTGTTTATAAAACTATAAACTCTCTACCTCAGTAACTGCTGTGATTATATATGTTCTATATGTTAGGGCCTAATTCAGCGAAACACTGAGGAAGGAAGGTGCCTGCCTGATGACCCCTGAGAAGAGCTTGCACTGAAGTTTGTGTTAGAGTTTGGATGAAGGGGATTGGTGTGGTCCTGCTCTTGTAATAATTTGTCTCATGAGTTTTTGTAGACGTCTGAGTACTTGGCAGTTGAGGCACGGACCATGAACATAGTTCGCTATGCTTCTGGATTCTTGTCGAGCCAGTATCAGATGGTAGTGGTTGCTGTGTTCTGCTCACGCAACTTATAATGTGATTTATTGTGTGTGATTGTGCTTAGGTAAGTGTGTTGTTGCCATAGTTAAAGGAAGTGAGCTTAGATTAAGGAGGGATTCTGTTTGTTCATAGGTTATTTTTTGGTAGGTCTGTTACTTGGCAGTTGAGGCAATGGACCATGAACATAGTGTTAGGCTGTGCTTCTGGATTCTTGTCGAGCCAGTATCAGATTGTGGTGGTTTTGCTATTGTTGTTAGTTGAGTGAGTAGTAGATCCTGGCTGAGCCCTATGCATAACCCCAGCTGTTAGGTGCAGGATTTGTCAATTTCCTGTATTATATTACTTACTAGAATGTGTTATACATCTCTGCACCTTATTCTCACTGTGCACTTTATTATACCGTATCGGTACTGCACTGCCTTGTCTTTAAAATTGTCTCGTCTTTTGTATTTATTGTAGTGTTATAGTTTTATGTTGCACTATCATCTCTCTTGCACTTGTCTGTTATTTGTTGTTCTATGTTGCATCCTGGTTCTGGAGGAACATGATTTCACTATACTGTGTACCTGTACTCAGATATAATGACAATAAAAGCCTCTTGGCTTGACTTAACTTGAACTGTGTAAAAAAAAAAAAAAATGAAGTTTTCTCTATCCAATTTATCATGCATTCTTTATTACATACAACTCTATGTATGTACAAGCATTTTAATTAACACCACTAATATAAATATATAATTGCATTTTACATTTCTCACATTCATTCTTGTATTTACATTTAAATATCCACTATACAAACTTAAGAAGTCTTTAGAAGTACAAGTGTGATCAATTGCAGTTAATCACAGAATATTGCTAAGTCATGTTTTTTATCGATTAAAATCAGTAAATTTGTTTAGTTTTCTCCTTAAAAACTCCTAGTAACTCAAAGCATGAGTTCTCCACTAGTGTTTGTAGTTGTGTCAGCTCTTCACGTGCAATTCCTTCTGCTAATCTCATCAGAAACTCCCACTGCTGCCCAATTACAACATTCCCACAGAGGCCCTGTCGCATTCTCCTGAAGATTTAGAGCTGAACTTCCCGCCCACTACCTGCAGCCCAGCCTCAGCCAGAGAGTCGTCTGAACGCAGGGTTAAAGCGCTGGATAATGATGGGCCTCTCGCGCTCATGTCTGTTTACTTGGGCTATGTGAGGCCATGAAGTGGACCATCTGTTGTAATGATGAGAAGGGTGGCACGCGCTGATACCAGCAGCTGAGCATGTGCCAGGTCACCTTCTGGAAGTTCACCTTGAAGGAATGTGGCCACCTGTAGATTTCCATGTGGCTCACGTTCACCAACACGGTTTATTGTTTGAATACTGCAGAGTAATACATGTAAAACATCTCATTTTTAAAGGGAACGTATTATACACCTTTTTTTATCAAGGTGGGCAATTAATTTGAAATTAATTGGCCACATGAGAAATTAGAATGGTTTTAGAGGGCCAGTCTATTATACTTAGCTTGATTCTGGCGTGTACATATACAGGGGTTGGAGAATAAAACAGAAACACCTGTCATTTTAGTGTGGGAGGTTTCATGGCTAAATTGGAGCAGCCTGGTGGCCAATCTTCATTAACTGCACATTGCACACAACATTATGGGTGACATACCAGAGTTCAAAAGAGGATAAATTGTTGGTGCACGTCTTTCTGACGCATCTGTGACCAAGACAGCAAGTCTTTGTGATGTATCAAGAGCCACGGTATCCAGGGTAATGTCAGCATACCACCAAGAAGGACCAACCACATCCAACAGGATTAACTGTGGACGCTGTAAGAGGAAGCTGTCTGAAAGGGATGTTCGGGTGCTAACACGGATTGTATCCAAAAAACATAAAACCACAGCTGCTCAAATCACGCAGAATTCAATGTGCACCTCAACTCTCCTGTTTCCACCAGAACTGTCCATCACCACAATCAATTATTGTGCTCTAAAACCAGGTGTTTCAGTTTCATTCTCCGACCCCTGTATATATTTACCTATACAATATTTATAATAACCCTTTTTATGTAAAAAAAAAAAAACACAGTAAATGAAACATTACAATGATACAATAAAATGTAGATTATTAAACAAGATTTAAGTGGGAATACAAAAGCAAGCAAAAAGTGAGTTTTGCATGATATATAAGCAAGAAAGCAATTTAAGCAAGAAAAAAGCAAAAGATTCAGCTTTTTGTTCAAATATTATTATTCACGAAAGTAATTTTCTCGTGTTTTTGTTGCACCTATGTTTTGTACCTCGGTAGATGCTGGAGTTTCTGCAGTGCTTTTGGAAAGCAGCAGTAGAGCCTGAGGGGTTTTGATTCATATGTATCTCTACAAAAATACAGGAAAGTACCAGCAATATCATTTTTTATCATGTTTAAAATATGAATTCTGTTTTTATTAGTCAGTTTAAGGTTATTAATTGATTGACTACACTATTGATAACTATTTTGTTGCGGCTAAATAAACTCTAGTGAAGGGTTTCTGGATTGTGTGTGTGTGCATATAAGCTTTACTGTTCTCCAGTCATTTCACCTGTTCACCTCACTATATCTACACCCACATCTTGTCGAGTACTGTCTGGTTTATCCACATTACAAACTGTTATTCCTTGCGTGTGGTCGTCTCTCGTTTACGACCTTGTATTGTTCATTCACCGACTCTGACTCAGAGCTGGATTGGGTTATGGTATCTGAGATACCCAGTCCAATAAAATACACCTGGATCAGCACCAATCCCAGTCTGTTGGATCGGATTGGAACACTCCTACTCATGGTGATTCTGTGACTTGTATTATCGATGTCCAGAAAATGTAAGTAATGCCATTTTCAGTGGAATTTATTCTTTATTTATTAAGTGTGATTATCTGTATGGCTTTAGGATTTGCTGACATTTTCATTTTATCTCCTACTTGAATTACAGGATTTGGTAATATGAGAGATTTTTATCGCTTCCATCATTTTCATTTTTATTTTTGTTGATGTTAACAAAACAAATTTCCAAAGTAAGCCTGAGGACCTGCAGCAGCAATGCAGGTTTTGGATGATTGATGGACAGGAATGTGAAAAAAGTCAATAAAAGCCATACATGACCTCTACATGACCTCTTGTTCTGCATGCAGTACAGTCTACAGACGTCTTCTGCGATTTTAAAGAACAAAAGGTCAAGTTTACATTCCTGTGTGGGCGTGCGGTGCTGTCTGGTCTGTTGCTGGACTCGCTGTGTTTATGAGGGTTAGTACTCAGTTACTAAACTCCTGCCTGTAAGCACTGATTACTTATAATATTAATTACTGTAGGGTGTCAATCGGTTTAAAAAAAATATTCAATTAATCACAACAATATTCTGTGATTAACTGTGATTAATCGCACTTGTTCTTCTTAATACGCAAGATTTTATAGTGGTTATTTAAATATAAATAAAAGGGGCGCCGAGTGGTCCAGCGGTCTAAAGCACTGCCACTATGAGCGGGAGGTCACAGGTTCGAACCCCCGCTCATGCAGCTTTGCCATCAAGCCGCCAGCGAGGGAGAAAAATTGGCCCTGCTCCCTCCGGGTGGGTAGATGGCGCTCTCTCCCCACATCACTCCTTGGGTGATGTGGATCAGCACAAGGCTGCATCTGTGAGCTGATGTATCAGAACCGAGTAGCTGCACTTTCCTCCGAGTGTTAGCACTGTGATGATGCTACTCAGCAATGCTGCATCAGCAGCAGCTCAAAAATAAGTGGTGGCTGACCACCAGAGGAAGCATGTGTTAGTCTTCGCCCTCCTGGTGTGTTGGGGCATCACTAGTGATAGGGGGAGTCCTAATGAGTGGGTTGGGTAATGGCCATGTAAATTGGGGAGAAAATGGGAAAAATGTTAAATAAAAGTTATGTATATAAATAAAAGAATGAATGTAAGAAATGTAAAATGCGATTATTATATTTATATTAGTGGTGTCTATAATCAAAATACTAGTAACGTAGGGCGCTGGAATAAAGAATGCATGATAAATTAGAGGAAACTTTTATTTACTTTATTATAAACATCTCAGCTTGGTTGTAAGAAATTCTGTATTAAAACTTAAATTAACTAAGTATAAAAGAGCGTTTGTAGAGCATCTGTAGTTGTGAAAGTTTCATTGACCCCAGATCAGTGGATGAGTTCACGTATATTCGTTTTTTTCCCACTCTGTTTGGTTTGGTTTGGTTTCACACAGGCATAAACCTAAATGCACCAAAATGCACATCAACAAACCACACAAGCACATCGTCTCCTCTGATTGGTCAGAGCTGTCTGATGTTTGAGCAAGAAAAGAAATAGATGTAGTGATAAAATTCTGTGCTCCAGCACGTATTTCTGTATATCTGTGCAGAGTGAAGCTGCTTTTACACAGAACGCTGATCATTTACAGCGCAAATAAACCGAGTGTCACGGTTGTGTGTGCAGTAAATTCTGAACATACCACGCTCAGTGTGTAAACAGCATGGAGCAGCAGAGACAGTGTTTGTTCATAGCAGTATATTATCTGGCTTATATATCAGATTAAACTGTGCCTTTTCAGCAGTTTAGCTTAATTAAAAAGAAGTATATTTCATAGTTGGGTCAGATTAAGACCAGATTACGGTGTCACCACAAGCGAACTGCTTCAGAAAAAAAAATTGTAGGGCGGAAGTTGGGGTCAAACTTGGCGTTATTAATTGCATTAAAAAAATATTGATTACTGATTCCAAATTAGTTGCTAACTAAATGCAAATTAATTGTTGTTAACGTTTTAATGTTGTTATAAGTCACTATAGGGTGGGCTTTGATTAATTTTAGCACAAATTAACCCCTCAATGTCAAATCCCCTCCTACACCTTTTGGAAACAGGATAAACTAAGATGCTAAATTAGTTAAGGCTTCTCGAAGGTTATTTTTGTTAAACAGCTAACTGTACTTTGGGCCACAGTATGGTTCAGTGGTTGGGATTAAAGACTGAGGGATCTCTGCTTATTGGCTAACCAGACCAGGCCTCCACCATAGAGATGTTGTTTCTTAGCAGCACAGCAAATATTTGTATCTGAGAACTAGGTAAACTTTAGGAAATGAAACCACAAACCTGCGATCAGTAACCCAGTGCCCTAACCACTGTGCCACCACTGCCCCGGATAAAACACATCAGATTTTCCCTACAGACTGAGCATCAGACTGAGCATCGCTCGCTAAAATCTCCTGTACACGACCTCCTACACACCACATCAGAGAGATGGAATTTCCCCAATAAAGTGAATCTACAAACCGAAACAAACCCAACAATAAAGGACAGTATTATGAGTTACTATAGATATAATACGTTCACTATGCTCCAAAAACAGGGTTTATACGGTCATGAAAAACCTGGAAAAGACATTGAATTTGAAAACAGTAATTTCTATGAATTATAATTTTAAATACCCAAAAAAGTTTTGGTAAAGTCATTCACGAAAATTTGCAGTCTATGAAAGTGTTTTTCCACTATTTTGAGCTAAGAAATACATCAGCTCAGCGTTAGATCAGTAACATAGCCCTACACACTCTCAGGTTCTGACTCGTGTTTTATGATTATTGAAGATTGGGTAGCAGATTGGGTGCTATGAGCAGTGAGCGCTGCGCTCTCAGTGTGTAAACAGCATGGAGCAGCAGAGACGGCTTTTGTTCATAGCAATATATTATCTGGCTAATATATCAGATTAAAGATTTGTTAGCTTTAAAAGTAAGACTACCTTTATAAAGAGTTCATACATGCTTTATAAAGGAGCTTATAATTGTCATTAATTAGGTTGGAAATACTTTAAAACCTATTAATAAGCAGTTGATAAATATATGACAACGTATAAATAGAAATGGCAACTGTGATTTATACTGTCAAACCTCAGATCTATCTAGATATTGATCTTACTTTGTGTTTTACATCAATCAGTATTAAATCTGCCATAGTAATATATTTGTATGTTTAAGTATGTTTAACTATTTATTATAAATGACTTTGAATTAAATGACTAAATGACTAAGCAAACCAAGATCACTGTTGCCTTTTTTAACTGACGTGTTGTAACTGCAAAGGTTTTTAAAGCATTTATGACCTAATTAATAATAATTAATTAAGTAATTTATAAAGCATTTATAAAGCCTTTTTAAAAGTAGTCTTATTTTAAAGTCAACATTGTCAACAATGCAAACAATTTTTTTTTTTTGCCATTATTCAGTAGTTTTAGTTTATTTTTGATTTTATTGTCCATGTCTGCGCTTACTCTCTCTTAAAGACCTGTATGTATGTTCATGACAATTTGTTGGCTTGAAGACATGGAAAAGTCATGGAAACTTATTGGTTAAAAGTAAATGAAGTCTGAAAAAAACTAAACAAATATTTCAACTGTACAGCAGTTTTTAGTATGTAGTATTAATGTGGCTGATGTTAAATTTATGATGGCTTCCTGGTGTGTGTGGTAAATTCTGATTTATATGGCGTGTGTGGTAAAGGCTGGTTTACATGGTGTGTGTGGTAAAGCTGGGTGTTTAAATGTACGCTGAGTAAACTGATTACAGTAAAAATGATAACACTGAGAAATAAGCCGAGACAGGGTGGTGAGGCCTGGTCTGCCCCCAGTTTATTTTTATATATTGGAACACAGCCCCCCTCACGGCTTAACGTTTTCACTAATCTCTCACTTCACTAATCTCTCACTTACATTAGGCGTCTTTTCCTAGTTTCACTGGAAACGTATGACTAGTTTCATTATGATCTTCAAGGTGAGAGAAAAGAGAGGCAATCAGATAACTTTCACGCCATCTCAGAGATTCATCTTCTTCCATCAAGTGCGTCAGTTCTTCCTGCTCTGTTCATATATATATATATATATATATATATATATATATATATATATATATATAAATAAAAAATAAATTAAATTAATGAAATGTGCATTGAATGAAAAGGTGTTATCCTGTGCAACAGAGGTAACTCTTAGTCTTTTTTCCTGGGGCCGTCCTGATGAGGGCCAGTTTCATCATAATGCTTTGCACTTTCTTTACTTAGTTGAGTAGTTGTTGCGTCTCATAATCTGGATTAGAACATTACTCTATAAATATTCACTATTCACTGTATACCTGTAACTCTACCTCTTCACTACTTTACTTTAACTGATGCTCTCAAACACTTTATTAAGAGACAAGAAATTCAAGTAATCAACTCTTTATGAGTTCAGCACAGCTGACTCTACCTCATAAAGCTGACTGAGAAAATCCAGCAGAGATTTTTTTTTTTACTAAATAATTCCATTGTGTTTGAATGACTGTATAAGTCCACAATACACAACAATCTAAATAATAAAAAACACCAAATTTAAGGTATGTGCACACTTTTCACTGGTGATGTATATATTATATTAATGTATAAAATACATTTAAAAATGTGTGTATTTTTCATTAATCTACTGCAGTTTTTTGAAATACATTTTGAAATTAAACAGTATATTTGAAATTTATTTGAAATGCATGATACATATTTATAAAAATGTATAACAATGTATAATAATGTTTATTATGAATTATGAATGCATAATAACGTGTTATGAGTATATTTGTAGAGTCTAATAGACATGCCAGTCATAGTCTTATAGCCATAGTCTTATGACACATTATAACGCATTCATAAAGCAATATAAGCATGGCTATACATATTTTACAAATGTATACCACATCATAGCTATGTTTATTATGCATTATAAACTGTGATCATAATTCATCATCAGTTGTGTTTATAAGATGGTACCTTAACAAAGCTGCCTGTTTATAAACACACACTTATCTATCTAATTATAGTTTTAACTAATTAATTGGCTAAATAATTATACTTATGGTAAGAAATATAATAACCTATGTCAATTAATAATGTATTATAATGTGTTGTTGTACACTTCAAGCATATGATGCATTATAATCACAATTTATAATACATTATAAATACGGCTTTAATGTGTTATACATTTCTATAAATATTTATAGCCAAGTTTATAGTGCCTTATGCATTAATATAATGTGTTTTAAAGATGCTTTTAGTATGTTTATAGAGCTTATAATAGACATACCATTCATAGAAAGTGTTATTCATTATCCTTATCTCTGTTAATATAAATATAATCAATATTTTGATTATAATCAAAAGTTCACTCGTAGAACTGTAGATCAAGATTGGTCTACAATAATTCACAATTATTATTGATTTATTACAATATAAATAGGCAAAATAAAAATGTACCTCTGTTTTATTATTAAATTTAACCATGAGAAGCCTTTGTTGTCATTATTTAGCCAAATAAAATCAAATCTAGAGCAGTATGTGTCTAACATAAACTGTATTTAAACATACATAATAAAAGACATTTAACCAACCATTAGAGAGTTTTATGATCAAAAATCATTAAATATATATAGAGATTTTTTTCTATACATTTTGTAACTTTAAAATGGGTCAGTTACCCACAAAACAGTTCAATTAAAAGATGATAACGGTAGTTAGGGCAGTTTTAGTGTCCTCTTGAGCTTTTGTTTTTCAGTGTATTTTTATTTTGGCAGGATTTTACTCTTCCTGTTGTTTTATCTGTGTGTTATCTGTGTTGTATTTGCTTCAGCTGGATTTTATGTGATCTGTTGTGCAGCACTTTGGTCTATACTTATTGCCCATTTGTAGGCCAGGTCTGATGTTTATTATGAACTGGGTGTATTTGTAAATATATAGTGTACATGTGACTGGACTCAATAAAACCGGCACAGTTATTTATTTATTCCTCCAAAATCTAAGATGTATTTATGGCTACATCTGTGGTAAACATGGTAAAAGCATGCCCACAGCTCACCTCCTACAGCAGTGCCACAGCAGACTATAGAGCAACATCTTCCAGTTCAAAGAAAACCACGGCTGATGGTGGATTTCGGGTTTGGTGGAATTTCCTAAATATTTAACACAATTGTCTCCCAAGTTTTGCTGATCCAATTATCTCACACACTTACAGGAAGAGTCAGGACAAGCGCATGCCTCCTTCGATACATTTAAAGTCACACTTTGCCTCTTTTCCAATTACTAGTTGCAACCAATACAGCATCCCCGGGTGGCCAAATCATTCAGAGGAAGGCACCAGATAAATGGCTCATCAAATGGCTGAGGCCTTATTTAAGTGTCAACTGCGCACCATGGAGCTTGATTTAGGGCATGTCAGTGTGCTTTGCTGTTGTAACAATGGCAAAAGTACACCTTGCGTGACTTAAAACATGCAAATTTTGTTGTAAGGTAAAAAAGATGTCTCCTTAACCTTGATTAAAAACGGTCAGTCTACCTACAGCTCTGGGAAAAATGAAGGGACTACTTTAGTTTCTGAATGAGTTTCTCTGATTTCGCTATTTGTAGGTATATATTGAAGTAAAATATAAATTGTTGTTTTATTCTATAAACTACAGACAACATTTCTCCCAAATTCCAAATAAAAATATTGTCATTTAGAGCATTTATTTGCAGAAAATGAGAAATGGCTGAAATAACAAAAAAGATGTGGAGCTTTGAGACCTCAATTAATGCAAAGAAAACAACAAGTTCATATTCATAAAGTTTTAAGAGTTCAGAAATCAATATTTAGTGGAATAACCCTGGTTGGTTTTTAATCACAGTTTTCTTCATGCATCTTGGCATCATGTTCTCCTCCACCAGTCTTACATACTGCTTTTGGATAACTTTATGCTGCTTTACTCCTGTTGATTATATTTCAGATGTTTTCAACGTATTAAAATCAAGGAAATCATAATTTTAAAGTGGTTTCTTATTTTTGTCCAGGGCTGTATTTCCTTCTTAGTACTATCGAGATAAAAGATTTCCTTATTTCACACTTCGCCTCTAAAATTTTCCTGGTATAACCAGGTAGAATCTTCCTGGTAGACACTCGGAAAAACAAGGGGTAGGGATGCACATGAGAAATGGGATTGGGCCGTAGCATTGCATCATGACTATTTTAATAACACACACTGGTTTTAGATCAGAATGACATCGCAGTTTCTCAGAAATAGCATTACCGCGTAATTCAGATCCTCTGTCTGTTCTTAAACAGTTCTGAACAGGTGCTGCTGTTTCTGTTTGCAGAAATCCCGCTCGCCTGTTCGCCATGAGAACATGAAACACAAGCCCTCAGAGAGAGAGAGAATTTCCATGAAATCTCCCAATCAGACTGGAGACTCGTGTGTCTCGTGACTCGGGCTGCTCTCCTTTATTATTATTCCATTTCCTCCCTGCTAACGGAAGGACCAAAATAACCGCGCTGAGATCTATTGCTCTCCTGGAGGAGGACTTTTGTGTTAAAAACACTGAGATAAGAGATGCCCTCCCGGAGTCACAGTGTCCTCAGTGTTTGGGGATCAGTGACAATGCTCCCTCCATCCTGAGTGTCCTCAAGGTGGGCACAGGACATTGTGTGCAGACAGGCCGGGCGCGAGAGCGTCTGTGTTTGTGCTTTAAAATCGCACCCACAGGCAGATGTTTCAGCCAGGGTCCCGCCCCCTCACTCTCTCTCACAATGACTGTAGTGTTCAAACCGTCCCCGTCACAAATGAAGAAACGTACAGAAAGAAAGGAGGCGGGATGTGCTGAAGGTTTTGTCTTGGGCCTTTGTTTTTTCCATCATGGTACATTTTTGAGATGGACGTGTCTCCTTTGATCTATTCATGCGGAACATATTTATATTTTTAACCCTTGAAGATCAGATATTATTCGTTTTTATTTTAAGATTTATTTAAAAAACATTTTAGCTAGGCTGATTGCTGTATATCCCCTATCACTAGTGATGCCCCAACACCAGGAGGGTAAAGACTAGCACATGCCTCCTCCGACACATGAGAAGCCAATTACAGCTAATAGCCTCTTTTTGAACTGCCGCTGATACAGCATTTTGCCAAGAAGCATCTTAAAATGGTTTATAAAACACACAGAGCATCAGCATCCTGCATCAGTAAAGAGTTTATTTCCTTTATTTATGACTGGAATTGTTTTTATTTACGTTCTTTTGATTCAATAACTAAAATAAAGCAGCGGAACACCTCCACGAACTAATGCATGCTCTCCTCTCCGACAAGATGTATATAAAATATAAAAAATACAGGCCAGATGCGGCCTGCAAGCATGAAACATCTGGCCCATGAGGTTGTTTGAACGATAATGAACGATAATGAAAAGAATAAAAAATAAAATGCTTCTCTGGTGAGCTTTTGTTTATATTCCTTTCCTGTCTCTGTCACTCTGTCGCACTCGGCATGACTTTTCCGCTTGTAGTTTCCACTTGTACTCGTTTTTCTCGTTGTACTCGTAATGGCTTGGAAAATATCTGGCCAGCTGCCAAACTTATTTGCCGATGCCTGCGCAAGAGCATTAATAAGCAGCAGGTTATGAACGTAGATAACTGATGGTAATCACAGCAGCCCTGTAACAGATCGTGAGTGGAAAATTGCGCTTCTTTCCCTCAGAGATTCTTAACCTGGCAGACCAAGTAATTAATCTACTTTTTCAATTTAATATTATGACTTTATTATTGTAATATTATTACTTTAATCTCATGACTTTTCCTGGAAGGCTACTGTATATTTTTTTTAAACCAGCCATGTTTCAGCACTGTTCATGGTGCGTAAAATTATTTGTGAACATAGCTTATTTAACTATAGTAAATTGCGGCCTGTATGTGTAAAAAATGTTTTAATTAGTGGGTATGTCTTACATTCAGATATTCTCAGTAGCCCGTAAATTACGGTAATCAGTGTGGAACTACAGTATCTTTATTCCTGCAGGTGAATTGTGATGAATATCAGCTCTCAGGCAGCTTGAGAATGTTGATGTGGGCGTGAGGTTGGGCTGAATCGCTCTTTCTCAACACAACAGACTGAAAACAAACAGATATTAGATCCCAGTGGAGAGGGTTCAGTTTCAGGGTTGCTCTTTGATGAAGTGCAAGTTCAGCATAAACATCAGGACATAAATACACTGTCCTGAGATACATGATCCTGACCTCAATCAGCCTCAACATTTTATAATGTCATCAGAAAATTTGACAAGTTTATAACATTAATATACAGTACAGTTAACTCTTGGAACAGTGAGGCCAATCCCTTATTTAAAAAATGAATGAGACAAAAGATCAATATTTCAGCTTCTGAGTTACTTATTAGGTTTGGATCTTTTTATTTCTTGTGAGAGAAAGTATTGGAACATGTGACTCTCAGCTGTGTTTTGTTGCCCAGGTGTGTCCTGATAAATGAATTATTTAAATGATCAACAGCATTAAATATCTATGCTCAGTTTTAAATTTGGATTTTGCCTGTGCAGACAGTCAGTTACAAAAATTGATTTAGTTATTAATCTTAATCATTTTTAGTTCTAAATATTTAGGGGTTTGTAACAGCCATTTCAGTTTGATATATCTAATAACTGATGGACACAGTAATATTTCAGGATTGAAATGAGGTTTATTGTACTAACAGAAAATTTGACCGGTGCAAAAGTATTGTCACCCTTATCATTTTATTGACTTGAATACTCCTAACTACTTTTTACTGACTTACTGAAGCACACAATTGGTTTGGTAACCTCATTGAGCTTTAAACTTCATAGCCAGGTGTATCCAATCATGAGAAAAGGTATTTAAGGTGGCCAATTGCAAGTTGTTCTCCTATTTGAATCTCCTCTGAAGAGTGGCATCATGGGCTCATCAAAACAACTCTCAAATGATCTAAAAACAAAGATTGTTCAACATAGTTGTTCAGGGGAAGGAGACAAAAAGTTGTCTCAGAGATTTAACCTGTCAGTTTCCACTGTGAGGAACATAGTAAGGAAATGGAAGAGCACAGGGACAGTTCTTGTTAAGCCCAGAAGTGGCAGAACAAGAAAAATATCAGAAAGGCAGAGAAGAAGAATGGTGAGAACAGTCAAGGACAATCCTTAAGCACATTAAACCTGAGTGGAATGTTATACAATGAGCAAACAATGAGCAATATTCTTTCTTTGGGTTTTTTGGGGGGAAGGGTTCATTTTTGTGGAGATTATCTGTGTGTGTTTGTTCAGTTCTGAATTTAATTTCCACTATTGGGGCATTATAGATCCACTTGGTGTTAGGTTGGACGTTAAAATAAGGGTCTCCACTGGTGCGCTGCTACCTTAAATAAAAGTAAAGCAGTGAATTCCTGGAAAACTTAGTCCCAACCTTAATTTCAATTCAAGATAGATAGATGATCAAAGATCTCTCAGAATAACATCTACAGATTTTCATTTTACATTTACAGCATTTTAGCTGACCCTCTATTCAGTTATTCTTTATAAGGTTATTTTTTATTACAGAGGTACAGGGCCAATGTAGCGTTAGGAGTCTTGCCCAAGGACTCCTATTGGTGTTGATCAGTATTCAATCACCCAGACCTGGAATTGAACCCCAGTCTGCCACAAGGTAGCTCAAAGGCAGGTGGTGGTGTTATCCACTCCACCACACCAACCACAAACCTCCAAATACGGATATTAAAAATTGTAGGACTCTCCAAAAAAAGTGAAACGCAACTGAATTCAGTTCTAGTCTTTGGTAAAAGTAATACCAAATACCAAATGCAATACCCGATGTCCGCTACGAGGGACAAATGATAAAACATAATATTTCTTACTGGCAACAGTTACATTATTTAAGCAATAAAATGATTAAAACCTTTTTTTCCTGAAACCTAGGATATTTTATCTTTTACAACCCAAGTCCTATACATTTTTAAGTTAGTGTTACACAAAAAAGAGCATTCACAGGCAGGGTTCTATAGGCCTTTTTTTTAAACTTGGAGGCAGTACAGAGACTTAATGAAAACAGAGTAGGCTACTATAAAAGCAAAGGGTTGGGGGGGGGGGGGGGGGGGTAGAGAAGAGAAGTTGGATGAGTGAGCAGCTCTTTACACCGGTGAAACTGGAGACTGATCGGTCACGATGTTCTGACCAACATCATGCATTATTTAAGGGCGTAATGTTGTCCTGGCTTGGAAAAGACCGGATCCATTTCAGGGTGAAATCTGTTCTGCTGTAATATAAACCCTCTAATTCAGCTCTTATTTTAGGAGTTGAAACATTTCTTCGTGTAGCTGAACCTCATTCTTTAAGCTGGGATTTGGTACATGTACATACGTGGGTATATGTATAAATGTTTCTTGGAATATAAGAACCGAGACTAACTGCAGTACTAGATCTGGATGCAACATTATACCACTATATGCTTAAAATGCATATTTTCAATACACCATACCATATAAACGTTCAGCTGTTTATATTTAAACCAATCAAACAAGAGCTACTGTATTTAAATAGCTCAATACAACTACAACACTGAAGTAGAAAAAGTTGGGACAGTTTGAAAAAATGTAGTGGTAACACTTTCTATGAATGTCATCTCTATAAGACTATAAACATATTTATAAGGCATTATAAACATGGCTATACATATTTATAAAAGTCTATAATTCATCATAGTCATGTTTATTATGCATCATAAACTGTGATTATAATGCATTAATAGCTGTGTTTATAACATGTTATACCTCAATACCAAGAAATTCAGTCCCAGCTTGTAGACTTGTATCATGACTAAAACAGCTTCCAACTTATAAACACACCCTTAGTAATCCTATAAATATATTTTTCACCACTTATGAATTATACTTGTCTTGAATATAATATTAGTTATAGTTAATTATAATGTACTATAACAGGTCTTTGTGCGCTCTAAGTTAAGTGACAGACTTTCATTGTGGGACTAGATTTTTAAAGATAGATATATACTATTTTAACATGTATATCATAAGCATAGCTTATAATGTATTATAATCACAAGTCATAATGCTTAATAAACATGGCTATAGTGGGTTATGCATTTTTATAAATATTTATAGCCATGTTTATAATGCCTTATAAATGCATTATAATATATTATGAATGTGGTTATAGAGTCTAATAAAGATGACATTCATAGAAAGTGTTACCAATGTAGTTAATATTCATATTGTAAGTTAACGTGTGTAGTGTATATTATGAATATATTATGCACCCAAGTTTTTACATAAATACAACTGTATTTATGTGATGTGACAAATTTGATAAGTTGATCTTATTATGGATTGGAATTTAGGAAACCGTGTGTCACTTGCCATTCCCTTTAAGAGCCAGGTGAGCTCTGACTTTGGCACATTCGTATCTTAACAGTGCGGCTCTTTTGTGCGTCTCAGCAGAGACCGATACTGAGCTGCCCGTTCACACTGTGAAGATACACCAGCAGCTCATTTAAGGGAACAGTAATGTTATTTTATTCTTTATTCTGTTTATTGTTGATGTAAAAGCTGGATTTGCGCTCTGCAGTGAGTTTATTTGTGCGTAACGAGCAGGGGTGTATATGCATTTCAGCATGGCTAAGATAGGATTGGGTGGCTGACTGTTGACTGTTGTCAGGGTTTTAATCAGTCAGTGGTGCACCTGAGTTTCCAGCTGTTCCTACTGTTGATGGGGTGTAAGATAGCAACATGCATTGTGATGTACTGTACCTTACGCATTGTACAGTACATCACGATAGGACCCAGAATCTTTTTGAGTTGTTTGAAAAAGGTTTGTAGGTTGTATGTTTGTGGATAAAGAAAATATTTGAAGGTTTAATAAGAATAATTTGTCTATACTGAATCAGAAAATGTTTATAAAAAAGTTTATAAAATTAACTTGCACAATTGTAGTGACTTAATTACTTTATTTAAAAGTCAAACTATGTTTGGGCGTAATAATAGGTATTTCCAAAACAAACAAAAACAAGGTGAAAAAAATGGTATAATGTTTTAAAAGATTTTTTTTATATATATACATTTTAAATCAATTTTAGATTCTAACTAAATCATAAATATTCATAGAGAAAATCTTATATATTTAGCTGTAACAAATTAGATTTTTTTTTTTAAGTTGGTCCAAAGTACTATTTTTTCAGTATAAGTATTTTACTGCAGTCCTACAGGTGGTGAACCCTAACCGAAAGTTAAAAACCATAAAAAAAATTGTTGTTTCGTTTCCTTCTTAAAAGTTTTTTAAAGCAGTGTGAATGTAGTCTGGATGGTAGCGTGAATGGGAACTGCTCAGTCATCTGTGGCCCAGTAGCTCTACAGTATTTGCATTCGGAAGCTGATAAAAGAGGAACTGGGTCTTAACTCTTCTTAGCTTCTTCTTCTTTTTGACCCGTATCTGAATTCCTTTTTAGGCAGAAATTCACTGGCTGGTGTTTTGAATTTCTGAATTGGTGCTGGCCAAGTTTTTATTGCTAATAAAGTACAAAAAAAATATGGTTACATTTTCTATGAATGTGATGACTATAAGACAAAAAAAAAACTCTATATATTCTGGATTACTTCTCTATTCATTTATCATGTAGGAATTTTTTTGACTGCTAATGTATGTTTAAAGGATAGCACTTGTTTTTGCTAATAAGATTTACAAATAGTACAAAAAAGCATATTACATTATAAAAATCAAATCAAATTTATTTATATAGCGCTTTTTACAACTAGTGTCACAAAGCAGCTTTACAGAACAGAGAATCGGACAAAACACTAAACATATAATAAGGAACCCCAGTGAGCACAGAGGAAAGGAATAATGTGTATAACTATGTCATTGCTATGATGTTGCTAGATGCTTGCTATGGTGTCTGTGGTGGTTGCTGAGGAGTTGCAAGGTGATTGCTAAGGCATTGCTATGGTATCCATGGTGGTTGCTATGGTGTTGCTAAGCAGTTGCTAGGTGGTTGCTAAGCTGTTGCTATGGTATCTGTAGTGGTTGCTATGGTGTTGCTAAACAGTTGCTAGATGGCTGCTAAGATGTTGCTATGGTATCTGTAGTGGTTGCTATAGTGTTGCTAAGTAGTTGGTAGGTGGTTGCTAAGGTGTTCCTGGGTGGTTACTAGGCAATGTATTTGCATAAATGAGATTTAAAGGCTCATTGCTAAGATATGGACACTAGGTTGCTCTGGGTGTGCGGCGTGTGCAAACTTTTGACCGATAGCTGGTTTATCCAATAGCTTCTCCATACAATCATTATACTAAGCCCAGTTAGAACTTTGGGCCCCCCATTCATTTCTATGGGGAACATGCGTACGACAATTGTACGAAAACCATAAGTCGTATTGTTTCGTAATTTTCGGAAAGAACGTGATAAGTTCTATAGACCGTCCTATTTTCATCTTCGTATCTCCAAAAATATGACATACACGGGCTTTCAAATTTCTCCCCATTCATTTTCAATGGGAAAAAATGTGTACGTTTACGAAGTTTTTACGAAAACTGTATGTCCTATACAAGCACGCATCGCACCATCAGGTGTCGATATCTTGAAAACTGCGGGAGAAGAAGCGCGGCAACAAAAGTGCAAATAATAAAAATACGCTCAAGCAATGCGCAACCATAATTAATTCCGAATTGTAATTATCATGCATTATAATCTGTATTTATATTATGTTATGTTATATAATGTTATATTAAATACTTATTGCCATTTATAATGCCTTATTAATAAGCACTATGTCGTGTTATGAATGTGTTAATAGAGTCTGATAGACTCATAGAAATTCATAAACATTCATAGATAGTGTTATTAGTAAAACTAATAAAAAATACCAAGCGCCATAAGCTTGTAAATTTACTTATTACAGAATGTTAAAAAGTACAAGTTTGTCTATTCATAAAGGCTTATATTAGTATGTACGATGTTCTTATGAACAGATATTATAATGCATTATTAAACCTCACTTTACAAAGCAATTGTACATCACTGTAAGTTATTATGTATGCTGTATAATGCATTATAAATGCATTCACAATGCATTATAAATACAGGATTTATAAAAAATGTTACAAACTATGCTGGAGTTATTTCTGTTCGCATTTAACATTACATTTAAATCTGCAGCTGCTTTAAACACTCTGGAAATGATAGTGAATAATCTGAGTCTGATCTATGTCCCTGTCTGACTCTCAGAAAAGGCTCTGGAGTAAAGATTTGTCCCCAGTTTGAACCAGCGCCACCACAGTGAGGTAAAGCTCTGCCCAGAATATTAATGCCCACATCAGGATTCCCAGTGCCAGCGACTGGGGTTTCCCACTGAAGAGTCCTAAATAAAAGGGCTGGTTACTGGCAGAGCTGGAACTAGTGTGGGTATAGCCTAGACAATTTACACGAAAAAAAGGTAACACACCTTCTATTAATGTCATGTCTATAAGACTCTATGAACATATATTTATAACACATTATAATACACTCTGTAATGAACTGTCCTGTGAAATTATACACTGTAAAATTGTGTAAAATCACTGAATTAGTATTCATGGCTTCACCCACGTTGACTCAGGCTGCAGCAGAGCCGAAACTGTCTCGTCAGCTAAAGAATATACAGCTTGTACTCCAGCTAGTCAGCGTTAGCTATCTTATATAAGTAAGGTTTAAATTGGATCTCCAGTGGTTTCTGCGTTTTACAGAGACCTTAAATACACACTATGGGAGCACTGGTCAAAGTGGGCGCGCCGTTTGTGTCAAATTTTATAAAATAGAACAGAGTCCAAGGAAAGAGTTTAGTAGCGTTAGTTTAGCTGAAAGAAACATTATAAATGCTCCGTCCCAGATAGAGTGCTTTGGGGCAGGAGAAAAACAAAGCACATGGAGCAGATAGGACAATCAGACTCGCTCTGGAGTTATTACACTTATGTATTAGTTTATACATGAGCTAATGCAGCACCAAAGCACATTTATGGCGATACATACAGAAATTAAATAAATAAAAGAAAGAAGCACGGTTATTAATCTGGTGCCTGCATTTAGCGTAAGAATCTTTTAAAGGGACAGTGTACACATTACTGAATACTGACCGTTACATACAGTATCCCCCCCCAGGCCATTTAAATGCTCATTCTTTTTAAATGCATTTCAATTTCTGAATCTGTAGAGGTTAACAGAAGCGTGAGGAACTGAGAGAGAGCTGTAGAGCTGAGCTGCTGAGGCTGAGCTGAGGCAGTATAAGTACACTCTCTGTGTTTTATATAAGGAAACGAGTGCAGTTTCACATCACGCTGTGAGATCACTTCATTAAGCAGTGTTAATGCCACTTATCCTGCTGTGCATGGGGAAAAAGAGGAAGTACCTCACATAGCTACAGAGTACCAGATTTTTTTACATAAATACATTATTATACATTCATTATTTTTCTAAGCATATATAAGTTAAATGTTTGTGGTCTTTGGTTGTCTAGTAGTGCAATACTGGCAGCAGAGATGTTGCCCTTCGCATCAAAGTAATTGGAAACTTGCTCTTATGGCCTATAACACTGCAGCTACACTGTAAACCCTGTAAAAGTTGTTTAAACTCAAATGAATTAAGTCTGTTCAACATAAATTTGGAAATTTCTAAACATTAATCAATTGTTTTGATTCCCAATTCACTAGCCAGGGCAGCGGTCTGCACAGATCTGATTGGCCGAGGAGAGCGTTTAAAGATTTTACACCACACGTGATTGGTCAGCAAATTTCCTGTGCCGCAGACACGTATACCGTAAGGACAAGAAAAGTTCCGGTGCTTTAAATGAACTCTTTCAAAATTAAATCCTTCTCAGTAGTTAATTGGTTTGGATCTGCATTGAACAACGTCTGAGTCCGGACCCGGACCGCAGTCTGCATATATGTGATCCCTGGTCTAGATCATATACATGGTTCTGTTTTATAAAACCACTCCTTGCTGCCCTGCAGAGAACAACAGGTTCAAAGTACTTTTAAAATCAAGTAATCCATAAAGTAACTAAGTTACTTTTTAAAGGAGTAATCAGTAATTGGATTACTTTTTCAAAGTAACTATACCATCACTGGTGGGCACATTTACATTCAAACGGAGACCAATAGTAAGTTGAACCAACTTATAATAACTGAGTTTAGTCTGTTGCCATTGACAGCTTCTTTTCCATTGGCTTCTGGCACAATCTATTTGCATACTGGGTGTGTCCAACAGTTTCTGACAGACTCAACATCCGTGAGTAGTCATTCCCCCCTCGGGCTCCCTTAGGTAAACTTGTACAGTTGATCATATATTATGATGATAGACTGCTTGGTCTCTGTGTTGTAAGAACAAGCAGCATCAGTTTCTGAGCTGCTTCAGTAACTCTGTGTTGCCGTGCTCTCAATACTGTTCACTCTGTAGCTAATTTATGAATTAAAAATTTTCAGAAAAAACTACTTTCATAAGTTCAACATAACTCTGATGGCATTGTTAATTTAGATAGTTTAGAATTTTTCTAGTGCTGCCCCTTTCATTTAGAATTTCTGGCTTTAAAAACCACTACAATATGCAAATGTTGAGTGAAAACAACTGAATTTAATCATTAAAATAAACTTAAACAAGTAAGATAGACTGGTTGTGCAAAAGTTACTTCGATATAAAATGTTGAGTTTCAGGTACAACACATTTTTGTACCACTTTAAAATAAGACTACCTCTATGAAGGGTTTTTTAAAGTGCTTATAAATTCGATTAATCCTTATTATTGATTATGTTGTAAATGCTTTAAAAAACATTGATAAGCAGTTACAACACATCAATTGAGAAGGCCACAGTGATATGTTGTTTGCTTAGTCATTTAATTCAACATAGTCATTTAATTCATAGAAAGTTAAACATTAATTATTGACAGGTTTAATGCTGATTGATGGAAAACACAAAGAAAGATCAGTATCTAGACATATCTGAGGTTTAACAGTATAAATGAATGTGAAATTAATATTTTGAAAACTTTCAACTCACTGTTGCCATTTCTATTTATGTGTTGTTATATAACTATTAACTGCTTAATGAATGGTTTTAAAGTATTTGCAAGCTAATTATTAACTATTAGTAAACACCTTTATAAACCATTCATAACCCTTTATAAAGGTAGTCTTATTTTAAAGTGGTACCCACATTTTAAATGTCCCTGAGAAATTGCCTTAAAATGTTTTGAGTAACTTATTATACTTAACTTAACTTAACTTCTCTGATCCTAAATCAGTCAATCATTATACAAAATATAACCGCATACCCAAGCAAAGTTGGCCCTGGTAGGCATGACTGCACACTGATGGGGAGCTAGGGGTGTGGACAAACACATTATGCAAATAAAGCATGACATGGGCCAATAGGAAAGATTATCTTACATTTTGTTTAGGATACTATGAAATTAGATTATTTCATTGGGTCTTGGTCAGTTTACGTAATATTTGCTTAAAATATGGAGTAAATTCTACCCAAACAAAGTGAGAGCAAACTGTTGCTTTAAATTTATTGACTATACTCTTTATATTTAATTTTTTTACAGTCTATAAATGGGTAAATTTTAGGAAGTTTCTGCATGTGGTACGTGTGATGTGTTTTTTTTCTGGTGGTCACACCATCACACTCCAGCAAGAACATAGCAGACGTTTGTAGTCTAGTATGAAGATGATCCGTGCAGAGGCTCAAGAGAACTCCAGTTTTACAAACCCAAGTCTAACTAAGCTTTAACTTTAATATATATTTACATTATTCTTTGTGTAAAATACATTCATTTTTAATAAGCATATATGCAGCTGAAACACTAGGGAGGCGCCTAGTGCAAAATCCCAAATTATATTATCAACATTAACATTTTAATATTTTAACATTATTATAGTCATTATGGCTTTTAGAAAAATGTGCCTGGATGAGGGGAGGTAGTGTGTTATAGAGTAAGTAAAGCTTTTGTCTTTAATGGCTTTATTTTTCCCCATACATTACTTTTACTTTAATACTTTAGGTACTTTTACAACCAGTACTCTTTTAAACACTTTTACTTAAAGAGTAAAAAGCTTGAATTGATATTTTTTTAATACCTAGTATCTATACTACTCTTCTGCCTGAGTAATGAATGTGAATTCTTTTGTCACCTTTAATTAAAAAATGCTCTATACGTTCTATAATCTTATTTCTATGACTGTGTCAAAATTCGGTAGTCCCATGTGGCTGGAAGACTAAATATACAGCTCTGGAAAAAATTAGGAGAGAGCACATTAGTTTCTGAATCAGTTTCTCTGATTGTGCTTTTTATAGGTTTATGTTTGAGTAAAATAAACATTGTTGTTTTATTCTATAAACTACAGACAACATTTCTCCCAAATTCCAAATAAAAATCTCGTAATTTGGAGCATTTATTTACAGGAAATGAGAAATGGCTGAAATAACAAAAAGGATGCAGAACTTTCAGACTTCAAATAATGCAAAAAAACAAACAAGTTCATATTCATAAAGTTTTAAGTGTTTAGAAATCAATATTTGGTGGAATAACCCTGGATTTTAATCACAGTTTTCATGCATCTCTGTCTGTTCTCCTCCACCAGTCTTACACACTGCTTTTAGATAACTTTATGCATTTACTCCTGGTGCAAACAAAATCAAGCAGTTCAGGTTTTCAATTTGGTAAAATCAAAGACACTTATCATTTTTAAGTGCTCTCTTATTTTTTTCTAGAGCTGAATGTAGAATGTAATATAATAAATATTAAACACTTCCATATAGATGATTTATTAATAGTAAATTGATTTAAATATGTTAAAATCAGAATTGTGCTCAGAGAAGACTACGTGTTTAGATGTGGGCAGGAATGGGTTAAGTCAAATAATCAGCAAATTCTCCAGAGTCTGAGCGAGCTGAGCTGCCTCCTGATTTCCTCCTTATCTCTCTGAAGTGACAGACGAGGCACTGTCCTGTCCTCCTTACGCACAGTATCATCACAATGTCTTGTAGAGTAGAATATACACAGTACTTTAACTTTAACTCAATTTAACTCACATTAAAAAAAGTGCATAACACTGGCCTGTACCATTCTTCTGTTTTTTTATTGGTAATTAAGTGAGGTTCACAAAAACAAACCACATTTACCTCTTTAAAAATAATAAACATTATGAACATATTTGAATATATTTACATCTCGGTACACCGCAATGTTGTTGTCTCTTTTGCACAGCAAAGATAGAACATTGGCGTTTATAAGAACATTGAAAAGGAGACGACAGTATGTACAAAACTTGTTAATAGAACGACTTAATTACAGCACAGTGCAAAAATATAGAACAGAAAGTGGAACATCCTGAAAGTAGCTAGCATTGTCGGGGGCAAACTACAGCAAAAAAAAAAAAAAAGGGAGTAAAATCGCTCAGGGCCGTCGTTTCCACAAAAAAAAAGAGAAAAGAAGAGAAAAAAGAGACGCATTTCCTTTGGGGGAAATGGATCGGGTAAACAAGTTCAGATGTAAAACGTACACAGCCAAAGCCCCTAGTGTTGCATTAAGTCTTTACAGTGCTGGATTAACTCTTACCGTATTAACTCTTACAGTGTTGGATTACCTAATAGTGTTGGCCTAACTCTCGCAGGGTTGAGTTAACTCTTACAGTGCAGATCTGCACTCTAAAAAAAAATGTTTTTTCAATTTTTTTAAAGTTCTTTATGCAGTTTTTCTCTTGAGCCACATTAAGTTCTTTATAAGTAAAGAATCTACAATAGAATGGTATAAATAAGAGGTTTCACCCTTTTTTTTTGTACAGAAACTTATATTATATAACTTATACTATATTTATTCTAGAGTGCAGCGTGTAGAGTTAACTCAACCCTGCATGTTTTCAGTGCAGACTGCAGGAGCTGTGCAGATCCACTTTCTCCATTTGGCTGTGTAGCTGAGGAGAGCACCGCTTTGCTCCTTTCTCCTGCCCAACTCAACGCTGGATTGGACAAGAAGGAGGGTGCTTTGAGCTCAGCCAAAGGCCTTTAGTTTGTCCTGTGGTTTGTCACGCATTTGTCCTGTGTTCTCTCCAGTTCAAGGTGGTGAACACTGTGAAAAACACTGAGAAAAAAAGCCCAGAACACAGTTTTTCATCTTCATCTTTCAAGTCATACGGATAAGGTGGCACAAACCCCATACCCTCCCAGACCCAACGTCACCACTTCCCCAGGGCTGGCAGACTCAGTCCAGGACCACAGAGTGGACCGACGTGTGGACCAAAGAGTGCGTCACTGTAAACCATCGGGAACCTCGCTGGGAAGTGAAAAAAAACTAAACAAAACAGAGGGGGTTTCACCTCCTGTCCACCTCAGCCCACCTCCTGCATGTGCCCGTCCTGCTCAGAGTGCGGCGGGTTCACCGTCTCCGGGCTGCTCTCGATGGACGACTCGCTGCCCGTGCTTTCGCCCGACAGCAGCCGGGTCACCCTTAGATCAGCCCGCAAAGTCTGCACATCGTTTCCAATTGCCATCTCTCCCAGGTCACTGATGATCTGGGCCAGCTCAGCCTGTCCCGCACCGTTCAGGACCTCGTCCCCCTGGAATCGGGCGGACGCCTTCTCTTCTGCCTCCTCTCCCAGAGAGTCCTCGGTGATGGAACCCAACTTGGGCGCACTGCGGCTGCGCTCCACCGGCGGCCTGTAGCAGCACTGGCCGTTGAGGAGCTTGCGAAGTGGCACCAGAGGCACGGTGCGCTCGCCCACCAGCTGCTGCTGCTGGTGCCGGGCATCGTCTCGTCTCTTGAGCCGCTTGAACTCTGCCAGGGCGGCCGCCGACGTCTGGTACAGGAGCAGTGCCATGGCTTTAGCCTTCTCTGGCTTGGACACGAGCACGGCGTGGCATCGCAGCATGACCGCCTTGTGCTTCAGCTCGTGCCGGTAGATCCAGGCGAAGATCTTGGGTAGGCGTGGGTCGGCCACGCAGTAGGTGACCCGGTGCAGAAGGTAGAGGTGTCCGGGTCGGCGCGCCCGCTCGTCGGAGTGCACCATGCGGATGCCCTGAGAGCTGACGGTCAGCTTCATCTTGGTGCCACTCTTGCCCATGTCGCTCTTGGCCCAGATCTTGCTCACCGCCACGTCCGTGCAGCCGTCCCCTTTGGACTGGATGGTGGTGGCGTTGCCCAGGTACAGCACGGTGTAGGTGGGGTCCTCACCTGTGATCTTCACTTTCCTTCGCTTGGACTTGAACATGCTGCCCACCCGGTGCAGGGCGCTCTCCGGGCACGACCTGGCGAAGGAGGTGAGGGCTGAGTAGTTGAGGCTCACGGCATAGCCCTTCTGCTTGGACTGCTTGTCGTCCTCGATCAGGTCGAACTTGTTCTTCTTCCAAGGCAACATGATCCACGCGCTGCACGTGGAGCTTCAGAAGGCGCGCTCAGGACAGACCCACCCCCTCAAACCCTGACTAAACTCTACAGACTGCCAGTCTAGACTTATACCAGCCTAATGCACTCACTACATTCCTCAGCTCCCGGACCGCTGCACTGCCGCACGAGCTACAGTATCTCTCCGCGCGCTCCGCTCCTCCCCGCATCGTCTCGAGCCTGAAACTGACAGCAGCGCGAGCGAAGCAGCGCTTATGAGCTGGACTGAACCATCTGAGCCGCGGGGAGGGGGAGCAGCTCTGAGCGCGGGACCAACCAACACACACAGCTTCCGGGGACCGACTCAGACAACTGTGCCCAACAAACACAGCAAAATATCACAGTCTAACGTCGCATAAACGTTGTCCAAACTTTGCTCGGTGTATGTTTCATCAACGTAATCAAATTACATTGCCTTTTTTCGCTATTAGAACACCTTTTAACAACTTTCCAAGGACGTAGTGCACTTCAGCGTTAAGACAATGTTTCCTAAACATTGAACAAACTTTAGTTTTTGGTTGCATTACATCATCACTTTTTAATGTTGATATTGGAAAAACAAACCTTAAAACAAACTTTATTTAACATTGGCTAAAAGGTTGGTGTTGAAATTCTGATATTTAAAGTAGATTTGAAGGACTCTAGACGTTTATTTGAAGGCTTTTTCATGGGTGGGATTCTGATTCTACACTCAAATAGTTTTTAGAGAAAGGCTGCTTCCCACAAGCAACAACCATAATAATCCTAATTATTTTACTATTTTATTTATTTCTGACCCATAAATAATAATAAAAATAAATAAATAAATAAATAAATAAATAAATAAATAAATAAATAATAATAATAATAATAATAATAATAATAATAATAATAATAATAATAATTGTATATATCTAAGTTAAATCAAATAATTAATATAAAACCATAAATCAATGTTAAATCAACATAAAAGCAATGTGCACAAATAAATCATGAATGTATTAAAGACAGAATAATACAATTTTGCTATCTGGGTTGTGGGCACCACAATAATAGGTTGTAAGTAACTGTGTTTAATGGCTGTCTGTTTTTATATATACACCTACATACATTTATTTTCTTATGTTTAATGGTTCCTGTGATGTTCTGTTTCACTTATAATAACTCTTTAAATTTTTTTTTTTTTATTTTAAGGTGAAAATATCTTCCTTATTTAATAATAATAATAATAATACTTATTATTATTATTATTATTATTATTATTATTAAGGCAACACAACCGTATGCATAATGATAAAAAAATACAATAAGGTGATATCTGCTGCCATCTACTGGAGGATAAAGGTATCCGCACCCTCATTTAAAGACAAGCACACTGCGCTACTGCGTTCATACAACTGTGTTCAAATGTTACAGTGCTTATGTTTAATGTTTAATTAAATTAGCATTTTTAAGTTATAAGACAAGCTTCTGTTGATTTTCTAGAACTTTCATCATATTTCACATCTTCTGTCTAAATTTTAGTGGTTAAACACATCCTGCTCATTTTACTGAATTCCTTTAGTCCATAAGAGCTGAGACCCATTTCTGAATGCCAATTTCTAAATTCAATCTGATAAATTCAGTGAGCAGCTCATTCATGTTTTTTCTTCTTTTGGGCACATGACTGCTAATATATTAAGATTAAAATCTTGATGTAACACAAATGACGCAGCAACTTTAATAACTCATATTTTAACATTGGCTCCAGAAATCAGGTCAGAGCTTGTTATATGGGTCAAAAATTATTTAATAAAAGCTTTTGAATGATTAAATTGTTAACTCAAAAAATATGCTAGTTCTATCTCCAGTACTCCTCTCTTGATGTTTCCATCACTTAGGAAAAGTGAAGGACAGAGCTTTAAGGAACTTTACACAGCTTGTAATGGGTCTGTGACACATATAACTTCTAAATGGCCTCTTTTGGGTTAGTAACAACTCACTTCTGCTCTAAGAGAGGACTTATAAAAGAGTCAAATTACTAATATTTTGATAAAAAATAAAGTTCTGCAACATAAGAATAGACTTTTTGTGAACATTGAATTTCCATTGATTCAATGTTATAATTGTTTATGCATTATTTGTATTAAACTTAACTTTATATATTTAGTATATATGTATTGTTTGTATACTATATAGCTTGTTTGGTGTTCTTGCACTGGCTAGCATTACTGCTACTGTGAGCTGATTGGTTGGTGAGCTTTAGGTTTATACTTGAATATTAAAAGCTCTATTGTATTCGGTACCAAAACACGTGATAATGTTCTGTCTATATATTTGTGTAAGACTGGTGGAGAAGAAAATGAAAAGATGTATAAAAACTGTGATTAAAAAACAGGGTTATTTCACCAAATATTTATTTCTGAACTTTTAAAACTTTATGAATATAAACTTGTATAATTTGAGGTCTGAAAGCTCTGCATCTTTTTTGTTATTTCAGCCATTTTTCATTTTCTGCAAATAAATACTCTAAATTACAACCAGTACTTTTACATTTTTACTTGAGTTGATACTTCTACTTCTAAAATTATTTTAACTCTCGTATCTATACATCTACCTAATGAGTGAGAAATAAATGTAAATACTTTTCACACCTTTGCTCATTTAGTTTTAAGCATTTTCTCTAAAGAAGCTACTACTATAATACATTCGATTATAATTTGGGGTAAATATAACATACACAAAATTTAATTTGCTTAAAACAACAACAAAAAAAATCCTTATTCCAAACATTTGTTTATTTGGATTTATATAATGATATACACAATAAAAAAAATAGTTTTAAGCTTATCAATTTAATTTGACTTTTTTTTATTAGTATTAAACTGGCCTATTGCTTTTTAAATGGTTTGATTGTATGAAGTACATACTCTCTCTCTCACTCTCAAATATAGACGAAAACACAAAATTGGGTCACAAACAAATTTCAAACAACCATCTTTACAAAAATACAAAAGCAAAAAGAAAAAAAGGGATTCATATAAATTTGAAACACTTCAAAATATCTATGGATTTATGACATTTCATATTTTTCAACAAGTGTATATAATCAGTATATAAAAGGTGTGAATATACAAATGTCTGGAATAAGGGTATCTATTTAGCTAATGTTGTTTTGTGTATATCAAAGTTATTTAAAGTTACAATTAAATTTATTATTCATCTCTCTTTGTGGTGAAATAAAGGTTCATCAAAAATATACAATATATTTATTGGACTTTGAGAAGAAATTCTTTACCTAACCTCATCTTCAAGTTTCAAAAAACATACGGGAGAAGCGGAACCATTATTATTATAGAGCAGGATAGAGTAGGACGCTTTAGTGTGGAACACTGGAACATACCACCTCCGTGTTTACACTGTACTCTAATAATTTATTTCTGTTTATAACTGTAATACAGCTGTTCTGACTTCCATCAGAACACAGCCGCATCTAACACGCACACAGACGTGTACACTGATATATAAACTGATATAAACAATAAAATAATATATAACTTAATCAGTGATCTGCGGGCTGTGAGGGGGAGTTTGTGGGAGTGGATCAGTCCCGGTGACGCTCCTCTCACAGCCAGCATGTGCAGCAGTAGCAGCTGGAGCTAAAGCTAAAGCTAAAGCTAAAACCCGAACCAGCAGCAGCTCTAAACCCGCAGCCCGAACCCCGAACCCCGGACCCGGTATGGGTAAGAAGAAGAGCACGGGCCTGGGCAGGGCCCTGATTAAAGAGAGACTCGGAGCGGCGCGGGGGAACCGGAGGAACGATACCTGGGTACGGGAACCTATAACTATCTATATAGCTTAGCCTAGCTATAGCTTTAGCTTCATGCTAACTGGGGCTTTAAACTTCTGTCATAGTGAGAAAACTCTGAACAAAAGCTGAAACTATAAAATAATAAACCTCTCTAGGTTAAATTAATTCCTAAAAATATAAGCCACCTAACTCACCTATTAATAAAGAGCCACACATACAGAAAACACACAGTTATAGCTAGCTTAACAGCCTTATCTTTACTTGACAGTCACGTGTGTTTACTAACATCTATCTATCTATCTATCTATCTATCTATCTATCTATCTGTCTGTCTGTCTGTCTGTCTGTCTGTCTCTATCTTGTCTGTCTATTTATCTTTCTGTCTATCTATCTCTACCTTGTCTGTCTGTCTATTTATCTGTCTGACTGTCTGTATCTATCTCTATCTTGTCTATCTATCTATCTATCTATCTATCTATCTATCTATCTCTATCTTGTCTGTGTCTATTTATCTGTCTATCTATCTATATATCTATCTAGCTATCTCTACCTTGTCTGTCTGTCTATTTATCTGTCTGTCTGTCTGTCTATCTATCTATCTCTATCTTGTCTGTCTATCTATCTATCTATCTATCTATCTATCTATCTATCTATCTATCTCTATCTTGTCTATCTATCTATCTATCTCTATCTTATCTATCTATCTATCTATCTATCTATCTATCTATCTATCTATCTATCTATCTATTTATCTCTATCTTGTCTGTCTGTCTGTCTATCTATTTGTCTGTCTGTCTGTCTATCTATCTATCTATCTATCTATCTATCTATCTATCTATCTATCTATCTATCTATCTCTATCTTGTCTGTCTGTCTATCTCTATCTATCTATCTATCTATCTATCTCTATCTTGTCTGTCTGTCTATTTATCTATCTATCTATCTATCTATCTATCTATCTATCTATCTATCTCTATCTTGTCTGTCTGTCTATTTATCTGTCTATCTATCTATCTATCTATCTATCTATCTATCTATCTATCTATCTATCTATCTATCTATCTATCTATCTCTATCTTGTCTGTCTGTCTATTTATCTGTCTATCTATCTATCTATCTATCTATCTTGTCTGTCTGTCTATTTATCTGTCTATCTATCTATCTATCCATCTCTATCTTGTCTGTCTGTCTATTTATCTGTCTATCTATCTATCTATCTATCTATCTTGTCTGTCTGTCTATTTATCTGTCTATCTATCTATCTATCTATCTATCTATCTATCTCTATCTTGTCTGTCTATCTATCTATCTATCTATCTATCTATCTATCTATCTATCTATCTATCTCTATCTTGTCTGTCTGTCTGTCTGTCTGTCTATCTATCTATCTATCTATCTATCTATCTATCTATCTATCTATCTATCTATCTATCTATCTATCTATCTATCTCTATCTTGTCTGTCTGTCTATCTCTATCTATCTATCTATCTATCTATCTATCTATCTATCTATCTATCTATCTATCTATCTCTATCTTGTCTGTCTGTCTGTCTGTCTGTCTGTCTGTGTCTGTCTGTCTGTCTGTCTGTCTATCTATCTATCTATCTATCTATCTATCTATCTATCTATCTATCTATCTATCTATCTTGTCTGTCTGTCTATCTCTATCTATCTATCTATCTATCTATCTATCTATCTATCTATCTATCTATCTCTATCTTGTCTGTCTGTCTATTTATCTATCTATCTATCTATCTATCTATCTATCTATCTATCTCTATCTTGTCTGTCTGTCTATTTATCTGTCTATCTATCTATCTATCTATCTATCTATCTATCTATCTATCTATCTATCTATCTATCTCTATCTTGTCTGTCTGTCTATTTATCTGTCTATCTATCTATCTATCTATCTATCTTGTCTGTCTGTCTATTTATCTGTCTATCTATCTATCTATCCATCTCTATCTTGTCTGTCTGTCTATTTATCTGTCTATCTATCTATCTATCTATCTATCTTGTCTGTCTGTCTATTTATCTGTCTATCTATCTATCTATCTATCTATCTATCTATCTATCTATCTATCTATCTATCTATCTATCTCTATCTTGTCTGTCTATCTATCTATCTATCTATCTATCTATCTATCTATCTATCTATCTATCTATCTATCTCTATCTTGTCTGTCTGTCTGTCTGTCTGTCTGTCTGTCTATCTATCTATCTATCTATCTATCTATCTATCTATCTCTATCTTGTCTGTCTGTCTGTCTGTCTGTCTGTCTGTCTGTCTGTCTGTCTGTCTGTCTGTCTGTCTGTCTGTCTGTCTGTCTGTCTGTCTGTCTGTCTGTCTATCTATCTATCTATCTATCTATCTATCTATCTATCTATCTATCTATCTATCTATCTATCTATCTATCTATCTATCTATCTATCTATCTATCTATCTATCTATCTATCTATCTATCTATCTATCTATCTATCTATCTATCTATCTATCTATCTATCTTGTCCGTCTCAGAAATCTGGCATTTAAACTATGTAAAATAATGTCTCTGTATTTTTACCGTATTTATGTTTCTTTTCCAGCTTCACACCAGTGAACTGAATGATGGATATGACTGGGGTCGTCTGAATCTTCAGTCTGTGACCGAGCAGAGCTCACTGGATGATTTCCTGGCCACGGCTGAACTCGCTGGAACTGAATTTATTGCAGGTTTGTTCATATTTAAGGCAATTATTCTATATAGAACCAGGACAACTTTAATAAACACTCAAGTGTTTAAACGGGTTCTTTACACTGGTATAAGTATTGTGACACTTTCAAAATTATACATTAAACATTAATTGATGGTGTTGTAGTGTACATTGCAGTTCCACTGAAACATATGTAGATATCAGTTATTACGGTAGTCATATCGCCTAACCCTGTCCAGTGGTCACATTTACAGGTACTGTGTCGCTCAAGGCAAATCAATCCATACATGTTATTCTATATGTTGCTTGATACAACAATAGAATTTTAACATGCTTCATGTTTTGTCAGATCTGTCAGTTAAATGATTATCAGTTAAATTTTTTGATGATTTGAGGCTAAATTATAAAATAGAAAATTGTGTATAAAGCCTTATTATTTGTGTTTTATTTAGTATAGTGAACAATTTGTTTATGTTCTGTTTTTCCTTTTTTATTTTTCATTTCTGCTTTTTGAAAGCAGAATATTAGAGGAAAAAAACTGAACTTATATTATATATATTTTATATATCTGCCCAAAAAAGTAACACAGTAAATTTGATTACATGTTGGATCACTGATTTTTCAGTTAAAATTTCTGCTTTCATTAATATTGAAATAAATGTCAAATATGAAAATATCATGCAGCTCTATTCAAGTGTAGGAAACATGTCCCAGCTGTAACTGTGTTGAAATGCTAAAAGTGTGTCTTTCTGTCTCGTTTTATAACATATTTACAGAGAAGCTGAACGTGAGGTTTGTACCGCCTGAAGCCCGGACTGGATTACTAACAGCCGAAGAGTCCAAAAGACTGAAGAAGCTCCATGAAGACAACAGACAGTTCCTTCGGATCCCACGAAGGTGATCTTGAAAGATCAGATAACTGCAGTAATCCCATCTCCACAGATTGTTTTCCAACATGCATTAAAAATAGGATTGTCCACATTAAAGGGTTTTAAAATTTAGTTTTTACACAATTACTTGTGCCACCAAGTTGGAAATTTACTGTTTTGATTTGGTATAAAAGTTTAATTTGTGTATTCATGCATTTTCTTTCAGACCTCCGTGGGATGAAAGTACGAGCCCCGAGGTTCTCCAGCAGACTGAAAGAGACACTTTCCTCACATGGAGACGAGATTTGGCGAGGTACATTAACATTTTATTTTTATTTTGTTCTTTTTGTGTTGTACTTGTTAAGTGCAGTCATCTTTTTGTGAGTTCCGGCTAATTATTTTCCTGTTTTGCTGCATCAGGCTGGAGGAGGAACAGAAGTTGATTCTTACACCTTTTGAGAGGAACTTGGATTTTTGGAGGCAGCTCTGGAGAGTCATTGAGAGAAGGTACTCTACATAAGCCAATGTTATTTTTGTTGGATTTTAGAAAGTGGAAGAAAGTACCCTCTAGAGCAGGGGTCATTAATAGGTGGACCGCGGTCCGGGTCCGGATCCAGACGTTGTCCAATGCGGACCCAAACGATAAACTACAGAGAAGAATTTAATTCTGACAGTGTTCATTTAAAGGGGCGTAACCTTTCTTGTTCACACTGCAGCGACACAGCATCGCTCCCAATCGCTTTCTCCGCCTTTCTCTCGCCGCTTTGGGGTGCGTCTCCTGAAAGAGCAAGCAGTTTATCTTCCTCCAGCAAGAATATGTAGAGTTGTAGTTCAGTGTTGTGTACGAACCAGACGCTGTTATTCTTTTATAGCCCTAAAACATCCAGTTCAGGATCAGCTGGCCCTCAGTCTCTGTAATCACACAGAGGTTAACATAGAGCACAAAAAAGCCTGTAATCAGCCTCTCCTCCGTTTTCTCACTCTGTAGTTCAGCCTGTGGTGTGTGTGGTGCTGAAGCCCTGTCTGCGTGGCACTGATTGGCTACTGCCCAGTGAAACTCGCTTCTCATTTGCATAAAGTTGAAAATATCTAAACTTTTTGCCACTCCGACAGGGGAGGAATGTTATTATATATTTTTTCATCATAGTTCAAACAACCTCACAGGTCAGATGTTGCATATATATATATATATATATATATATATATATATATATATATATATATATATATATATATATATATATATATATATAGACGCATCACAAATATTTGACATGCTAGATATCTGACCCTGTTGGTTGACTGGGAGTCAGAAGCAGCAGCTAAATACTGCTAATGGAATTACAGAGAAATAGAGGGTCCAAAATGGCTCTAAAACACTCCCCCTGCATTACCAGAGCTGTTTATGAAGAGTCTTAGCACGTTCTGTCCCCCTGTTATATCCGTAAATGATTGTTAAACACTAGAGGGAGGTCAAGAGTGGATTCTCTATGAAAGGGGTAAATGGAGCTAAAAGCTAAAAACTTTAATTTAAAAATAAACATAAGCTACTAGTTCTGAGTTTCATTAATTTTAGAAAGTAGAATAATGTATTTTACTAAAAAAAGCAAAGAAACCATGCCTGTATTTTATAGGGCTGGACCCGAATATTCGGGTATTCGGATATTCGTTCGTTGAGTAGGTATTCGGTTTTTAATTTTGGTATTCGGATATTCGTTTTTTTTCTCCTTTCCAGAGTTCCACCTCACTCTAACCACTTCTGTTCTCGCGGGTCCCGTCAGAATATCTTGCGCGCGGGACAGAACTGAACTGTTATTGGCTGGAGCGGGAGTTTAATCCAGACGATGCGGGAGCAAATTAATAAATAGTTAAGAAAACTGTAATAATTGTAAAAAAAAAAAAAACCTAAAGAAAACTCTCAACGCGCAGGATGGACCGACACACACGCACACACCGATGGTGTTTGGACTGGGGTAAGGAAAGGGACCACACTTTTCAGCGCTGCTGTTTTAATAAATATATAAGTAAATTTGAAGCATTAAATGTAGTTTATTTAATTTATATTAGGAACGTGGGGCGGGAGCGGCAGAAATGTGTATGTGGCGGGCGGGCGCGGGATTAAAAGAAGCAATTTTTTTGCGGCGCGGTAACGAGACAGAAACGCGGGAGCGTGGAAGAGTGGGTTTAAAAATCAGTCTCGCGCAGACCTCTATTATACATGATAAAAAAAAATGCAGGCTCTTCGAAACTGATTTATATAATAAAACGTAAGGGGTAATGTGGCAACAGTAGGGGCTAAATCGGTTACAAAAGCCTGGCCTACAAAAATGATGTCTGAACGAATTTCCTCTTATCTAATATAATTTAAAATGGTTTAAAAATATAAAATAATTTCTAAGCAAACGAAATATTTAATATTGAGCTTATAGCCCAAGTGCAAAAATACAAAATCAGTAATACGGCTATGCCCTGCACAATGCTAAAACCGAAATAGACCAAGTACAATAACGTCATTAACAATGACTTTCCTCTACTCTAATATAATTTAACATGGTTTAAAAATATAAAATAATTTCTAAACAAACGAAATATTTAATATTGAGCTTATAGCCCAAGTGCAAAAATACAAAATCAGTAATATGCCCTGCACAAAACCTTTAACCGAAATAGACCAAGTACAGTTTACAATGACTGTCCTCTAATATAATTAACAATGTTTAAGAATATAAAATACTTCCTGAACAAACGTTTTTTTTGTTTGTTTTTTTAAGCAAATAGCCTAAGTGTGAAAACACAAACAGCAATTTACTGGGCTGGCTTGCGCAGCGGAGAAACCGTGCAGCAGCAGCCTCGGTGTGGGGCAGCAGAAATTCCGGGATGAAAACACAAAGAAATCTGGGCTAAAAACACAGAAAAAATATGGGGTGAAAACACAAAAATCCGGGATAAAAACACCAAAAATCCGGGGTGAATATGTCTCGTCGGTCAGAGCAAATTGAACATTTTTCAGTGGATTAAAGGGGCCGTGATTTGCTTTTTTTTTTTTTTTTTTTTTTTACCTCTTTTTTTAAAAACGAATATTCGAATATTCGCTTCGAATCAGTGCCGAATATCCGGAGCTCAAAAAACGCTATTCGGGCCAGCCCTAGTATTTTAGTTTATCTACAGATAACAGGTTTTATATTGTAAAGGAATAGCGTTACTGCTACTGAGAGCTGATTGGTTAGCGAGCTGATGCAGGAGATACAGGCAGAGGTTGTTTAAAAGGTTTATAACTGGAGTTCAGAACAATAAAAAATATGTCTGCGGTGCTGAAACATTTGATGTAGTTCTGTGTTGAGGACATAAGTACACATTTCAGTAAAAAAACTGATCAAACATTTATGAACTCTATTTTTCTTAGTTGCCTCATTTCTACTATGGGGTGTGGTGCTGTTGTGTATAGGTTTATCCCACAGGTGAGTATAATGAAGTGACCCCAATAGTTATTTGTCTAATTAAGACGTGCCTCACCTGTGTCAAGTATTGCTGTAAATAGTGTGAGAATCCAGAGTAATAAACATGATGTGGTGCTCTATAGAATGCCCTTCCAAGTTACGATCTACCCACCCAGAGAAAGATGACCAATTGCGCTCTCTCAGACTCTGGCTGCTGATGGATGAGCTGTGTCCCGGGTACTCATGCTATATAGGCATAGTGTCAGATTTTTGGTCTAATGAGCCGTTTAGTGACCAGATTTAAACACTACTGATAGTGTTTAACAGAACCATGATAGGAAATGCATAGAGAAGAATAAATATCCCTTAAGGGATTTCTGTGGGGAAGGAAACATTATAAAAGTATGTTAAAACCAACAAAATGCTAATATATCTGGTTAAATATTTTTTGATTATTTATGTATTTATTATTTTTTGTGTTGATTTTGTTGTTTTAAGATATACAGCCATCATGCACACATACACACACAAACATTAACAAGAAATAGAGAATGTAAAATAAAGTAAATTTTAAAATTAGACCATGTTTTTTTTTTTCCCCACAAATAAACAAAATATCAGCGAGAAGGCAACAGTCTAGACAGCCCAACACGAACATTTACTTTAAATATCCAGATCTGGTATCTGATCCTGAAACTCTATTTCATAGTTAGAGCCTTTTAGCTGATAATTAATTTTTTGATCAGTTTCATAAAATGCAGTGTATGTTTAATTCAGTGTTTTTTTTTTGTTATTTATTTGGTGTTTTATGATAAAAAAAAAAAAAATTCACATTTTTTGTAATTATTTTCTTGTCTTCTAGTGATGTCGTGGTTCAGATTCTTGATGCCAGAAACCCTCTTCTGTTTCGCTGTCCAGATCTAGTAAGTAATTACAAATCAAATAAATTTACTGGAATTTATAAGGGTTCTCCAAGTGGTCCAGCAGACTAATGCACTGCTGTTCATCACCACTGCTACCCTGTTGGCTAATGTATCAGAGCCGTATTGGGGGTGGGTCCTAGTGAGGGGGTGGGGTAAATGTTATTCCAAAATTGGGGAGGAAAAAAGGGGAACAAAATTAATTACTAAATGTTTGCCCCTAAAAGGAACCATTTCTCTCCTCTTTTCAGGAGAAATATGTAAAAGAGGTGTCCGGTCAGAAGGTTAACATGCTGCTTTTAAATAAAGCTGATCTCCTCACTCGAGAACAGCGACGGACCTGGGCCAGGTACTTCCAGAAAGAAGGTATCAGAGCCGTGTTCTGGTCCGCTCTGGCTGAGGCAGCCCGACTGGAGGCTGAAGAAAAGGTAAGAACCCTGTTACCTTTATATTGAGGTTTCACTAGATACTGGTGCATCTCAAAAAAATTGAATATCATTGACAAGTTACTTTATTTCCGTAATTCAGTTCATAATGTGAAACTCATCTAAATATTATATAGATGTGTATAGACACACAGAGTGATTTATTTTAAGCATTTTTTTTTTAATTTTATTGTTGCTTGTTTATGGCTTACAGCCAATGAAAACCCAAAAATCAGTGTCTCAGAAAATTAGAATATTATATAATAAGACCAATTGCTACTTTTGGCAGTGTGGGCAGTGTGCCTAGTCCTGCTGGAAAATGAAATCTGCATCTCTATAAAAGTTGTCAGCAATTGTCACAAGTCGTAGTTTACTTCTCCTCTTACTGTGTTTACTTTTCATGCTTAAATGTCTATTAGAACTTCAGATCTGAAAAACTGTTCTGTTTTAGCTGGAACAGAAATAATAAAACGCAAACATCTGCCTTATACGCATCATAAATAAATTAAATTTTACTTATATGGTGTTTTTCTGGACAAGGATTCTTTACAATCATGTTTTACACACAACCATTTACACTCAGCACTCATCCACACGCACCAGTGAGAAGCGGTAGCCAATCACGCACAGCCTACTCTCAACCGGAAACAGCCGTCCACCTGAAGGACTGCATCAGGCATTGAGTATCCAATGAATTTCTGGGAACACTATCATGCACACAAACATACTGACACACACACACACACACACACACACCAGGACAATTTAGAGCATCTAAATGTACCTGATCTTCTTATTTTTGGACTGTGGGAGGAAAAAAAATGATGAGGAGGACATGAAAACTCCACCCAGCGCTGGAAGGCAAACGTTCCAACCACTAAGCCACAGCCCATCATAGCCTTCTCGGACATCTATGCTACTAAACATATGCAGGCTCCTAGTTTGTTAAGTACCCACATTATTATGCACTGTAAAGTGGTGTTAACTGTGATTAACCTCCTGGTTTTTGTTAATAAAGGGAGAAGATGTGGTTGAGGATGAGGAGATGAGTGATCCAGAAGCTTCAGTCAGCTACAGTGAAACTGAAGGATCAGCGACGAATAGTAACGAAAAGGAAATGAAAAACAATAATGAGAAGGAAGAGGAGGAGGAGGAGGATGATGAAGAAGAGAGTATAGAGGAGATTTTTGAGGACTGTACCTCAGAAGCAGACTGGCAGACCTGCTCAGAGGCGTCAGGAGACGAAGGAGAGGAAGGAGCACACAAATCATCTTCGTTTTATAACTCCAGCCGTCTGCTGCACAAAGACGAGCTGCTGGAAATGTTTAAATCTGCACATTCTGGACCCACATGCAAGGAGGGACAGCTGACCGTCGGACTGGTGAGTAGGAGTGTGCCATAACGTATCATACTAGAGCATCTCAAAAAAATTAGAATACCATTGCAAAGTTGCTTTATTTCAGTAATTTAGTTTAAAATGTGAAACTCATATATTATATAGATGTATTACACACAGAGTGATCTATTTTAAGAGTTTATTTCTTTAATTGCTGATGATTATGGTTTACAGCCAATGAAAACCCAAAAGTCAGTATCTCAGAAAATTAGACTATTATATAAGACCGATTGGTACTTTTGGCAGTGTGCCAAGTCCTGCTGAAAAATGAAATCTGCATCTCCAAAAAAGTTGTCAGTAGCAGAGGGAAGCTGTAAGATATGAAGTGCTGTAAGATTTTGTGGGGAAACAAAACTGCACTGACTTTAGACTTGATAATAAAACACAGTGGATCAACACCAGCAGATGACATGTCTCTCCATTAAACCATCACTGATCATCAGTAAATTTTACATTTCATTTGTAAATAAAGGGAGCAGAGTCTGGAGGAAGAGTGGAGAGACACACAGTCTAAACTGCTCGAGGTCTTGTGTGAAGTTTCCACCAATCAGTGATGGTTTGGAGAGACATCTAGTATATAGTGACACAGTAATATTGTGATAACTGATGTATCGTGTCTTGAAAGCAGGCTATTGTTTACAGTAATTATTTTAAGAGTATTTTTAGAATAGTTGTTTATATTTACAGTTTATAGGAATGCACTAAATTTTCTGCATTTGGTACATTTCTGCTAAATGATGTTTGTTACATCGTTTATTTGTTACATTTTTATTATTATATACACATGAGAGCCTTGTTGAGTTACTCTTATTCACAAAACAGACAAATGTCTACAGAATGTTTGGTTTCTAGTCAATATTTTAGTCAACTTTTTACACAAAAGTATTTTAAGCATTCATTTCTGCAGTAGTATATTAATAAAATTACTAAAATATTTTTTGTGTATTTTCATATCCTTTTTTAATATCATTATCACAGAAATACTTTTAATTATTGTGATATTATTTTAGGGTTGCTAGCAGCTTGATGATTGATTGATTATCTGTGTTTAAGGTTGGTTATCCTAATGTTGGCAAAAGCTCCACTATCAACACCATCTTCCAGAATAAGAAGGTGTCAGTATCGGCTACACCTGGACACACTAAGCACTTTCAGGTATGTTCTAATCTTTTATTTTGGGTTTTAAGGGTTTAATCAGGTCTAGGCTGGGGCTCTGAGTGGTCCAGCAGACTAAAGCCAGGCGGACACTGTGCAATTTTTTCAGTTAATTTTTTTTTCAGGCTGGATTATAGTTTTATTGTGCGTCGTGCAGTGTCAGAGGGGAAGTGATGTCTGATTAACTGCCCAAACGAGCTGTGAGTGAGCAGTCAGGCATGAAAAGGGATTTCTGACATTGCAGAAATTTTGGTCACTTTTTTAATGTCACAACCAGTTTTCCCAAAATTGACTACAAATATACCCATAAAAACGCCTTTCTTTTGGGGTGATGGCCTGTCTCATATGGATATCTTGTTATGTCTTGTTATATATATCTTGATAAATGGAGAAACTTTTTTCCATGAGATAGCTTAAGTCCTCAATTAATATGTGCCGAAAGTCCAGAACAACCCTGGAAACTCGCAATACGAGGTACAAAAAAGCTTTAAAAGCCGTAACTATAGCCCTTTTAAATATATTAATACTGTAGCTTGAAGGATCATTTTAATGCACACTGAATTGAAAGCATTAGTGCTGTGATGCTACTCGGCAATGCTGCATTAGCAGCAGTTCAAAAAGAGGCGGAGTCTCTGATGACTTCACATATATCAGAGGAGGCGTGTGCTGGTCCTCACCAATCAATCAATAGTGATAATAGGATATACAGCTGAGTAGCAGCTGAATGGGTAAGACAACTGGCCTAGCTAAAATTTGGGAGAAAATGGGAATAAAATTAGAGACAAATATTTATCATCAGTCCTAATATCAGTCCTAATAATGCCTGATGTCTTAAAGGTTATTGCTGCTAACCCTGACTAGCACTGCTGGAGCAGCATTAGCATTAGCTGCTAACTGCGTTAAGCACTAGCTCTTTTGTCGTTCAGAGGTGAGTATATTGGACTGTAGTCTGTGTGTTTACCGTGTTAAAACAAGCTACGTGGGACGAACCGCTAGCTGATAGCGCCCTGGCTTAGCGGAACACTTCAGTGTTCACTTAGCGGTTCTTCAGTGTAGCACTTTCGGGCGGCATTAGTTGCTAACAGAGGCTAGCCGTTAGCTGCCAATTAGTGGAAAATCTGTAAATCAAGTTTCCTGGAAGTAAAATGAAGCGCTTCACTCACCCAAATAAACAGTTTCTGGGAGAGAAATCTGTGTAAATAAACATCCAGTGCTTGTTTGACTTTAAAATATTTTTTTTTGTTGTTTTAAAAAATTAGTTTTCTTTACTTAGCTTAGCTCTACAGTTGCAAGATCTGCGGAATTAGAAGGAAAATATGGCGACACACCTGTTCCTTACTAGTGTTGCTTAATGCACATTATAATCCAGTGCGCCCTATAATGAGAAAAATAAGGTATTATGCGTGAGCAGCAGTTAAACATTGCATGTATCTGTTACAGACTCTGTTTGTGGAGCCCAGCCTCTGCCTGTGTGACTGTCCTGGTCTGGTCATGCCTTCCTTCGTGTCGACCAAAGCTGAAATGATCTGCAGTGGGATTCTCCCCATCGACCAGATGCGAGACCACGTCCCAGCTATTTCCCTCATATCCTCTCAGTACTCGCTTGCTCTTATTTATTGTGCTCGCCCACAATTATCAGTACAGAAATGGCATTTCACTTAACTGTGAGTAACGTAAAGTTAAATACTGTCCTTAACCTGAATACGTTTGTCAGACGATCCCAAGAACCGTGCTTGAGGGAACGTACGGCTTCAACATCATCAGACCAAGAGAGGACGAAGACCCTGATCGCCCACCCACCGCTGAGGAGCTGCTCGCTGCGTATGGATGTACGCTTTCAGTTCACCACATTATCATATCTACAGTGCTGGAAAGTTTATGAACCCTTAAAATCGATCAATATTGCGGCATAGATTTGACCCAAAACTTGATCAGAAGTTCTAAAAACAAATGTAAAACTCAGGAAACTACTCTGAACTTTTTTTTGTTAACTGGTATCAGATTAGAAACAGACTGGGTTTCTCACACTTCCTTACAGATTTAACTGATTTGTTACAGCAAATAAAACAAAATCACAGCCAATCACACAGTAAATAGACTCAGGGCCAGGACCCACATTTTCTAGACCCACTTTTATAGAGTACAAACCAAACTAAATTATTCAAATAATAAATAAGCATATATATGCATGCAAAGTAAATTTAAGAGCATTTTTTTGTAAGAAACTGAGGAGGGTCATGAAATCTACTTAAATTGTTACTACAGTAACTTTAATAACAATTAAATATCAAAACTGCACAAAATAAATAAGGCCACAACATTAGTCAGGATTTGTACGGTCATTAATATCCTGGAAAAGTCATGGAATTTGAAAATAGCAATGTCCAGGCCTGTATAAATTTTGGAAAAATAAAAATACCCAGAAAGTTTTGGAAAAGTCATGGAAATTTGGTCTACAAATTTTTGTGTTTCATTTTATCGATGGAGAAAATCTATTTTGAGCTAAGAAATACTTAAGCTCAGAGTTAATTGAGTAATTTAGCTCTAAACAATGGAGCTCTCAGGTGCTCTCACATTATATTATTAAAGATTGCAGGTCAACATTTTATCAGATTCTTTTTAGGCCTACTTTAAAATTTTGTAATTATAGTTTTAGATTTTTTTTGTTGTTTTATTGTTAATGTCTGCATGTTTTGAAAATCGTATGGTTATAAAAATTCGCCCTGAAGGCATGGAAAAATATGGAAAAAATCATGGAAATGTATTGGTTAAAAAGTGTATAAACTCTGCAGGACCAGTATACATAAAGAGTTATTTTATGCTCAGAGTGAGATATTAGATTATTTATTTATTTATTGATAAAAAAAGATCCAATATTAGGTATCTCTGAGTGGCAAATATAGAAACTTGTGAAGGTTTCATAAACGTCTAATATGTGTAGTGCTGTAATTTACACTGTGTTTGATGGTTTCTTTTAGGTATGAGGGGCTTCATGACAGCACATGGTCAGCCGGACCAGTCCAGATCAGCCCGATACGTTCTGAAAGATTATGTTAGTGTAAGTATGGCTTGATTTGATTGAAGCTGTTGTTTCTTTAGCTACGTATGTTTAAAATAAACCACAGGAGAAAATACAACATTTCTAGATGCATTTGAACTGTTCTTTTCATTAAACATTGATTATCTGCTGCTCTTCCACAGGGAAAGCTGCTCTACTGTCACCCTCCTCCCCACATTAACCCTGAAGACTTCCAGCCTCAGCACGCCAAGTTTTCCTGCCCCTCTGCTCAGAGTGATCCCTCTAACTGCACCATCGGGTCTTCAAAAGTCAAACGGATCGAGAATTCTGTAGATAAACACTTCTTTCATCAGGTAACACAGATAATCAGGACTTTTAATTAGGCATTTAATCAGCATTACTGTATTTTTTGCACTATAAGGGGCACTTAAAATCTTTTATTTTTGCCAAATATTCTAGTGCGCCTTATAATCCGGTGCTCCTTATGTATGAATTCTACCAGTCAGGTTGTAAAAGGCAGTAAAGCCACTCCACTGAAGTACATTGTATACAGGAGATTCAGTGAAGTTTCTCCATCACCAAGGCTGGAGCAGTACTAGCATTAGCTGCTTACTGCGCTAAATGCTAGCTTTTTCACTGTTTGGTGGCAAGTACATCAGCCTGTAGTCTCTGCACGTTAACTGTGTTAAAACAAGCTACGTGGGATGAACCACTAGCTGATATCTCCCTAGATTACCAGAACACTCAGGATTCCTCAGTGTAGCACTGTTGGCTGGAATTTACGTCTCGCTGGTGTGAGTGATTAACTGCTAATGCTAATGCTGCTGCACCCAGCATTGGTGGAAATCTGGAAAGCTAAGCTTACTCTAAATTAACAGAAGCGCTTTACTCACCCAAATAAACAGTTTTCAGGAGAGAAATCTGTGTAAATTAACATCCAGCACTCATTTGTCTTTAAAATGAAAGTGTTTTTTTTTACAGTTTTGTTTACATATCTTAGCTTTGCTTAACTTAGTTAGTAGCCCTGTTGTTAATTATCTGTTGGTCAGCTAAAGAATTTTAGACAAGAATTTTATAATATATACAGTACCAGTCTTTGTAAATTTAATATTGAAGGCTATAATAAAGCTTTACAGGAACACATACAGAATTAGTCTGTACAAAAAAGTGTTAAAGAAACCAGAATATGTTTTATACTTTAAGTTTTTCTAAATACCACATTTGGTGAGATTTTAATCTGTGTCTTCATGAGGGAGAGGCACCTGGAATAGCAGTAGTTGTTGCTTTTCCTTCACGCTGTGAAGCTCCAGCTCATCCCAATTAAATCACCTCAAATCACCATCTTTAGATCAGGGGATTAATGTGGAGGAATCAGTTCTTTATTGTTTACTACATAATTCTGTATGTGTCCCTAAATAGTTTTCATGTCTTTATTTTAATCTAAAATAAGGAAATTAAATTAAATTAAGAAAAACATTGAATTAGAAGCTGTGTTCAAACCTCGACTTTACTGTGTGTATTTAGTTTTTTGATGTAAAACAAATAATCTGTGACAGTTTTTTTTGCTCAAAACTACTGTTTTGTATCTTGCAGGAAAATGTTCGGGCTCTAACCAAGGGTGTGCAGATGGTGATGGGCTACAGGCCGGGCTGCGGTCCTGTGAAACAAGGACAAGCTGGATCAGAACAGCCTGTTGGAAAGCCGTGGAAAAAACACGGCAACAGGAATAAGAAGGAGAAAGTGAGAAGACTCAATAAGCACCTGGACTCCTGAATGCTGCCGTGTCCAGCGTAAATGTGGGACATTAATTAAAGAGACACTGGGTGGTTAATGTGTTCATGGAAAATCTTTTGCTTTCCAAATGCAACATTTTTCAGATTTTTCAGACTTTTTCTGGTGATCATTCCATCGTTAAAACAGCAATTTCCACAGTTATTTCAATTACATTGTAATTTAATGTATTAAAACATTTATACAGTCTGAATGCAGACACGTTGCAGAAACACCAATCAAACCATTAAACTATATTAATAAGAAATTACCTACTGTTGGGAGGGGAAAAAGGGCAGAAAATAATGCTTTGCAAGATGTCCAAAGAAATATCAAAAAAAAAAAGACAGGTACTCCTTGAGCATGGGTGAATCAGTCTCAACGTTGCTGTGCAGTTCATATAGATAAAAATATAAATAGGCAGGTAACACTTTACAATAAGATACTTGCAGTACTTATGCTAGAATATGTATTATATACAACATTCTTAAGGATTTAATCATTAAGTAGTGTCTTAACAGGTGTCAAATAAATAGTTAAGAGATTACTTAACCATTTAACAAAGTTTATTGCTGTCATATTTGCATGTTTTTTTTTTATCCTTTTTGTGAAGTACTACCAAGTGGCCTTTATTAACACACTGCCCCCTATTGGTCAGGAAGAAATTTTTAAGGGCAACATTTTTTTTTTTTTTTTACAATTTACAAATCATCGTTGATGCTTGAATTAACGTTGAATTGGTGTTGATTTTGGTGTTGATTTTGGTGTTGATTTTGAAAAGTAAATCAACGTTGATATTGTTGTTTCATCGTTGTATTCTCAACCTTTAATAAACCATAGATCACTAAAAGTAGAAAATCCTAGGGTAAACAGATTATTAATAATAAACTAACATCACTGAAGTAAAGCAGAGAATTAAGAAAGTTACCCACCACCACTATCAATCTGATTTAACATCTGATCTGAAAACACAGCAGTAAAACTAGTAGAACATAAACATTACCCCAGGTATGGTGACGAATTGGTGTTAAATTAAAAAGCAGTTTACAAATGAAATGTAAAATTTACTGATGATCAGTGATGGTTTAGATAAAGAGACATGTCATCTGCTGGTGTTGATCCACTGTGTTTTATTATCAAGTCTAAAGCCAGTGCAGTTTTGTTCTTCCACAAAATCTTACAACACTTCATATCTTACAGCTTCACTCTGCTACTGACAACTTTCATGGAGATGAGAATTTCATTTTCCAGCTGGACTTGGCACACTGCCCACACTGCTCCAAAAGTACCAATTGGTCTTATATACAGCTCTGAAAAAAACGAGACATTTTCAAAGTGATGAGTTTCTTTAATTTTACCTAAATTGAAAACCTCTGGAATATAATCAAGAGGAAGATGGATGATCACAAGCCATCAAACCAAGCTGACCTGCTTGAATTTTTGCACCAGGAGTAAAGCAGCATAAAGTTATCCAACAGCAGTGTGTAAGACTGGTGGAGGAGAACATGGTGCCAAGAATGGCATGAAAATGCCATGAATATGAACTTGTTTTCTTTGCATTATTTAAGGTCTGAAAGCTCTGCATCTTTTTTTTTTCAGCCATTTTAAATTTTCTGCAAATAAATGCTCTAAATAACAATATTTTTGTTTAGAATTTGGGAGAAATGTTGTGTGTAGTTAATAGGATAAAACAGCAATGTTCATTTTACTCAAACATAAACCAATAGATAAAAAATAAACGCTTACAATAGATCACTCTGTGTTCAATACATCTATATAATATATGAGTTTCACATTTTAAACTGAATTACTGAAATAAAGTAAGAACAAGTTAAGTAGAACAGAAAAAAAAAACTACAGAGACGCTTTACCTGCAGAGTCACGTGACTCTGTGTTAGAGTACCTGGATCACGTGGCGGTGTTAAGGCGCGTGCTGCAGCTGTGTGTTGCTGTGGTATGCTGCGGGTGCTGCTGTGTGTGAGTGATGGAGGATGGGGGGTTGGTGGAGACTCTGTACCGCTGGAGAGACGCGCTGATCTGCGGCTCCTCTGCGGGAAAGAGCGGCTGTGTGTCCGCAACTCTGGGAGCTCTGTCCCTATCATCCCTGCTCATCTCCTGCTGCCTGTGAGTAGCTTTACACACTGTATCAGACTCCTGTCTGAAGCTCCAGTCTAATCTCTTACTATAAATAGTTTTAAATATATATATATATATATATATATATATATATATATATATATATATATATATATATATATATTATTAAATTGAATATTTTATTAAAGTTATAACCACTCTGTAAAGGTGAGCTCTTATCTGGGGAGCTGTTTGCTAACTTGTGGTTTCTGAGGCTGGTAACTCTAGTAAACGTATCCTGTACATCAGAGGGAACTCCACTTTCATCATCATAATATTTTTAACGCTTATTGTGACTCCATTTGACTTTTTTGTTCTTTAATTATTTGAGTACTTATTGCTGCTCATAATCTGGATTAGAACATTACTCAACTATTCACTATTCACTGTATACCTGTAACTCTACCTCTTCACTACTTTACTTTAACTGATGCTCTCAAACACTTTATTAAGAGACAAGACATTCAAGTAAATCTCTCAAAGACTGAACTTCTGGTCATACCAGCAAAACCATCTTTTCAACACAACCTCTCTATAAGCATCGACTCTCTTTCTCTCTCACCGACAAAGGTTGCTAGGAACCTGGGTGTTCTGGTTGATGACCAACTCTCCTTCACGCACCATGTGGCCTCGGTTGCTCGATCCTGCCGCTTCGCGCTTTATAACATCAGGAAAATTAGACAGTTTCTGACGCAACAGGCCACCCAACTCCTGGTGCAAGTGGTCGTCATCTCACGCCTCGACTACTGCAATGCCCTGCTAACTGGCCTCCCGGCCTGCGTAGTAAAACCACTCCAGATGATCCAGAATGCAGCAGCACGTCTGGTCTTCAACCAACCAAAACGGGCACATGTCACCCCGCTGCTCATTGAGCTCCACTGGCTACCAGTTGATGCTCGCATCAAATTCAAAACTCTTACAATCGCCTACAAGGCGATGACAGAACAGGCTCCTTCCTACCTGCACTCGCTCCTGAAGGCTTACGCTACCTCCCGGCTGCTGCGCTCCTCCAATGAACGTCGCCTCGCTTTACCAAACAAACAATCAATCCAGACTGTTCTCATACAGAGTTCCCCAATGGTGGAACAAACTACCTTCCACTACCAGATCAGGAGAATCTCTCGCTATCTTTAAGAGACTCCTGAAGACAGAGCTCTTCAAAGAGCACTTACTCTCCTAACACCTCTAACACACTAACTACTTCTAACCTCATTTCCTTCTTCCCCTCCTTCACTTCTCTATCCCTTTATTTCCCTTCGACCTCCTTTAAGCCCTATCTAAAAATGGGTTATCTAAATTATCCTATTACTTTTGTACTTCATTATTGTAAGTCGCTTTGGACAAAAGCGTCTGCCAAATGAAATGTAATCTAATGTAATGTAATGTAAAAGTAATTAACTCTTGACCAGTTCAGCACAGCTGTTAACTGAAAGCCTGAAATTCTGTGGTTTCTGAGGGTGGTAACTCTAGTAAACTTATCCTGTACAACAGAGGAAACTCTTGCTTTTCTTTTCCTGGGTGGTCCTGATGAGAGCCAGTTTCATCATCATAATGTTTTTAATGCCTATTGTGACTCCATTTGACTTTTTTGTTCTGTACTTATTTGAGTAGTTGTTGCTTCTCATAATATGTATTAGAACATTACTCAAAAAAAAAGTTTTTCACTGTATACCTGTAACTCTACCTCTTCACAACTTTACACCAGATGCTCTCAAACACTTTATTAAGAGACAAGAAATTCAAGTAATTAACTCTTGACAAGTTCAGCACAGCTGTTAACTGAAAGCCTTAAATTATAGGTGTCAACAAACATTAGTGAAAGAATGGCTCTCAGGCTCTCAGGAGCTCAGTGAACTCCAGCACTGTGGTAGGATGTGATAGGATGCAGATAGGATCACTATTAAACATACCCTAGTCAACTGTCAGTGATATTATAACACAGTGGAAGAAACTGAGAATGATAGCATGACAGTCAGCGGATGCTGAGAAGCGTAGTGCCAAGAGATCACCAACTTTCTGCATAGTCACTACATTAGGGCTGCAACGATTAGTCAATATAAACGACAATGTCGATTATTTAAATTTGTCGACTACAAATTTCATTGTCTACTTATCGTTTGTTTGTAATAGTACCACATTACAAAAGGGCTGAAGACAGAAGCGCAAAGGGAGATGGGTAAATGGTTTTCTCACACAGTTTACAATCAACTTAGTTTGTATCTCCAAAAGTGCCCAAACACAATAGATAACATATTTAATCACTAAATATCAGTACTTTCCACGTTTAAACAGCGCTCAGATTTTTAAATATCATTTAAATCTCATGTTCTGCTGTTTCTATCATTTTTAGAGATCGAATAATCGAAAAAATAATCGTCAGATTAGTCGACTACCAAAATAATCATTAGTTGCAGCCCTACACTACATCACTGAAGAACAGTAGAGCATAAAGGGCCTTATGGAATGGGTACACCAATAAGAGTCCTTGGGCAAGACTTGTAACACTGCAATGGCCCACTTCTGTAATAGAAACAACTTCTTAAGTAAATGTAAAATTTAATGTAAATGATGGTGGCTTTTCTTTCTAGGCTTTTCTGCTACAGGTGTAAGGTAAATGCCTGTAATGCAGGGGGCGCCGTAGCCTGGGGCATTTACTGTTTAATTGGAGATTTCTGTAACACTGCTGGATCAGTACTCGCTCATCAACTACCTCTACAGGTGAGACCCTGTAGACCATGATACAGAAATTATGTTTGGACACAATCCATTCTCATTTATTGATTTTTTTTTTCTTTTTATAATATTTTTCACATTGTAAATTTAATATTGAAGTTTATTGAAGCTATACAGGAGCACATGCAGAATTATTCTGTTAACAAAAATTGTTAAACTAACCAGAATATATTAGAATTGTACTTCTGTCTCATGCAGTTTGTTTTATTTTTATTTTATAGATCATTATGGCCTTTTTTATGTTAACGTTGGACGTGTTGCTTTTAACTGCAGTCATTTTGCCCTTCTGTTGGTTTCACCACTCAAGAGCTGGTGAGTCTGAATCTGTTTATTCTTCTGATTTTCTTAATGTTTATTTACATAGTTGCATAGATGAACACTTTCACATCTATAATTCAATTTTGTGTTTTAATGTTATGTAAAACTATTGTGTTTTATATGTTGGTCTTTTAAAAGTAATAAAGCAGTGAAACATTAAAAAAAAATAAACATGTATTTTTATATGACAAACGGGGCAACTATCCTAATTGATTGAAATATCAACACTGCTCGTAATAATTTTTTTGGTTTTAGACTACTTCTGGATAATTAAACATGAACCAGGTCAAACTGACCAGGAAATACCATTGCTGTTCCTGACAAATGAACTTAACAGGATTGTTAATTAAGCTCCTATTAGCTCTTATTTCTCTGGTTCTCCTGTTAATCCATATTACAGTACTGTATATTCCAATAATGCCCTGAAATGTAAATTTCTGTCTAAAACCGAACAAAATTAACATCTTTTGCCTTAAAACGTTTTATCTCAGATTTGTATTAATTTTTCCATTTTTAGTGTTGCATGAGTGAAATATTACAAGAGGATTCCTGTAAATTATAATTAGGGATACACACAGGGCCCAGTTTATTCCCCTCACCCATACCTTAATTACTGTTACATCAAAATTCAGGCCTTTTTACAGGCATTTCACTGAATTATGATCCAGTCTGCATAAAAAATATATATTTTTTATTGTTTTGTATACATTTGCTTGACATTTCACTTGTGCTGATAGTGTTTTTTACAATCTAGCCAAATAATTTTGCTTGTCAAATATCCAGTGCATCTTTTGCTTAATATTTTTATGTTTCTTTAACTGGTTTTCATATTAATTTGTTTATATATAAATATTTTTACTTATTTACTGTTGCACTTTGCATTTACTTTGTAACTAGCCTAATTTATTATCCTTTTATTTTTGGGTTCTTGTTTTGTTAAGGTGTATATGATATTTATTTATTTTTATTCTTCTTATATTATTATTATTAGTGTCAGTAGTTAATGTGTGTGTGGTGCTGAAGGCAGGAGAGCGCGGGTGATGAGCAGGAGGAGGAGGCAGAACTCTCTGGCTGTGTTTCTGCTGTTTGGGATGGGAGGATCTGTTTACTTTGGAATTCCGGTTAAACCCCACAGTCCGTCAGTTACCGGCTCGTCTGTGTCCGGCAGGAAGCTGCTCGGCGTTTTCCTGCAGGTGAGTAAATGCTTCACCTGCACCTGTGTGTTTTACAGCGTGGCTTATCTTTTATAATGTAGATATGAAAGAAGAGCTCATGCAAAACACAGGCACTGCACAGAAGTGCAGAAGAGCAGATGTGCAGATGATGATACGCGCATGTGTGTGGATGAGCAGATGTATAGATAAGCAGATGTGCAAATAAGCAGATGAAACAAGTGAAGGAGCAAATGAACATAGGTGCGCAGGTGTTTAATGAGCAGGTGTTTGATGAACAGGTGTGCAGGTGTTTAATGAGCAGATGTTTGATGAGCAGGTGTTTGATGAGCAGGTGTTTAATGAGCAGGTGTTTGATGAGCAGGTGTTTGATGAGCAGGTGTTTGATGAGCAGGTGTGCAGGTGTTTGATGAGCAGGTGTTTAATGAGCAGATGTTTGATGAGCAGGTGTTTGATGAACAGGTGTGCAGGTGTTTAATGAGCAGATGTTTCATGAGCAGGTGTTTAATGAGCAGGTGTTTAATGAGCAGGTGTTTGATGAGCAGGTGTTTGATGAGCAGGTGTTTAATGCAGGTGTGCAGGCGTTTGATGAGCAGGTGTTTGATGAGCAGTTGTTTGATGAGCAGGTGTTTGATGAGCAGGTGTTTGATGAGCAGGTGTATAGATAAGCAGACGTGCAAATAAGCAGATGAAATAAGTGACTGAGAGGATGAGCATAAGTGTGCAGGTGTTTGATGAGCAGGTGTTTGATGAGCAGGTGTTTGATGAGCAGGTGTTTGATGAGCAGGTGTTTGATGAGCAAGTGTTTGATGAGCAGATGTTTAATGAGCAGGTGTTTGATGAGCAGGTGTTTGATGAGCAGGTGTTTGATGAGCAGGTGTTTGATGAGCAGGTGTTTGATGAACAGGTGTGCAGGTGTTTAATGAGCAGATGTTTGATGAGCAGGTGTTTAATGAGCAGGTGTTTGATGAGCAGGTGTTTGATGAGCAGGTGTTTGATGAGCAGGTGTTTAATGCAGGTGTGCAGGCGTTTGATGAGCAGGTGTTTGATGAGCAGGTGTTTGATGAGCAGGTGTTTGATGAGCAGTTGTTTGATGAGCAGGTGTTTGATGAGCAGGTGTATAGATAAGCAGACGTGCAAATAAGCAGATGAAATAAGTGACTGAGAGGATGAGCATAAGTGTGCAGGTGTTTGATGAGCAGGTGTTTGATGAGCAGGTGTTTGATGAGCAGGTGTTTGATGAGCAGGTGTTTGATGAGCAGATGTTTGATGAGCAGGTGTTTGATGAGCAGGTGTTTGATGAGCAGGTGTTTGATGAGCAGGTGTTTGATGAGCAGGTGTTTGATGAGCAGGTGTTTAATGAGCAGGTGTTTGATGAGCAGGTGTACAGGTGTTTGATGAGCATGTGTTTGATGAGCAGGTGTGCAGGTGTTTGATGTGCAGGTGTGATGAGCAGGTGTGCAGGTGTTTGATGTGCAGGTGTGATGCGCAGGTGTGCAGGTGTTTGATGAGCAGGTGTGCAGGTGTTTGATGAGCAGGTGTTTAATAAGCAGATGTTTGATGAGCAGATGTTTGATGAGCAGATGTTTGATGAGCAGATGTTTGATGAGCAGATGTTTGATAAGCAGGTGTTTGATAAGCAGGTGTTTAATGAGCAGGTGTTTAATGAGCAGGTGTTTAATGAGCAGGTGTTTAATGAGCAGGTGTTTGCTGAGCAGGTGAGCAGGTGTTTGATGAGCAGATGTTTGATGAGCAGGTGTTTGATGAGCAGATGTTTGATGAGCAGGTGTTTAATAAGCAGATGTTTGATGAGCAGATGTTTGATAAACAGATGTTTGATAAGCAGGTGTTTCATGAGCAGGTGTTTAATGAACAGGTGTTTAATGAGCAGGTGTTTGCTGAGCAGGTGAGCAGGTGTTTGATGAGCAGGTGTTTGATGAGCAGGTGTTTGATGAGCAGGTGTTTAATGAGCAGGTGTGCAGATGTGTTGTCTCTGTGAGAACAGGATGAGACGGAGCTGCTGGGGTACGTGCTGGGGCTGCTGTGGTTTGCCATCAGCTGGACCTCCAGGTTTCTCTTCTTCCTCAAAGCTGTGAGTAACCTGGATCTGCACCTCCTGCTCCTTCTGAAGCTTTACCATCCCTTTTAACGAATAAAATACACACACATATAGCTAGACCTTATTTTTTTGGCAATATGCTGGGTATTTGCATTGATTTTGTATTGAATTGATTGATCTCTAGGTCCCAGTTAATTTTAGGATATGGGCAAAATTTATATCTCAATAAAATTACATTTAATGGATACAATATAATTCTGATATCACTCTTTGATGTACTTTTATTCGCCTAAAAAACTATTGGAGAAGTTATTTGCAGGAGATCCTAGGCTACTTAGACGTGTCTTAAGATGTGAATATTAGCAGTTAACAATTTAAATATTAGATCATATCTTGATAGCTTACTTATGAAAAATCCAAATTTAATTATATATATATATATATACATAAAAAACTTTGTGTGCTTTATTATTCTGGTATGTTAGTATGAGGCACTAAACCCTAAACCATATTTTTTCCATTAATAGCTGAAATGGTAATGAGTAATAGTGCTGGGCGATATTTAATTTTTTATATCACGATAACGATATATATCATGTTAACACATTTAAGTATGTTTTCAGTTATTCTTTGAAAAATATGACAAAATAATATCATTGCCTACTTTTTTCCAACTTTATTTCAAACTGACTTTAAACCAAACTTTCACAAATTAGAATTACTACCTTTTAATGCATTAATATATATATATATATATATATATATATATATATATATATATATATATATATATATATATATATATATATATATATATATATATATATATATACGTGACCGTCAAATAACGGAAAGCAGTATCATGTCCAAAACCACAATATAAAGCTTTTTTTGCACAGCGTTAATGAATACCAACTTTTATTTTTTTAAGAATAGTCCACCTCCTTTTACCCTCAGCATTTTAAAATACAGCACTTTTTGCTGATGCTCCCAAAAGCCTTACAATGGAAGTGATAGGGGCATAGAGTTGCCTATTCAAAGAATTCGCTATTTTTGCACCATTGACAAGTAAAAAATAGCTCAAAGTAGATTCTAGTTGAATTTAATTAAATCCTCACATTAGAACTCCAAAATATAGTAGAATGCCTTCTCTGTGCAGTAGAGAATGTTATTTCAACTATTTTTTATTTCTTGATTTCAGTAGAAACATTAAATGAATATGTGTGTCAGTACTAGATTTGTGCCATGTCTTATCGTATCGTACGCAATATTATCACCAACATTTTTAAATATAGTGAACGATATTATACCCTGAAATATCGTGCCATATCACCCACCTCTAATAATCATATCAGGGTACTACTTTTTTACTGTTTTTAGCAAAAATCTACTAGAGACAGATTATATCTGTCCAGTATCATTTATTTTACTTTAATCCTCGATATATATATGGAGATATTTGGAGGAGTGCATTATTATTAGTATCATGACATTTTGGATCCTTGACTTCTTCTGTTACAAATCTGATAAAATTCTTATATTTTGTTTAATGTCTCAGTTAGGGGTGTGCCATATCATATATCATATCATATGCAATAATATTTTTTTGTTTGTTTGTTTTTTCAGTAGTGTATTCTTGGTAAAAAAAAAACATTTTGCCAAGAGTATCGTTATCGCGAAAATACCATGAAATATTGCGATTATATTTTAGGGCCATATCGCCCACCCCTAGTCAGTACTGTTGCCCATATAGTGTATTTTCCATATCTTCCTGTGTAAACTCGTATCACTAGTGCCACATTTGTGTTCAGATGGTGATGTACTCTGAATTTTGTCCCCTGCAGGGCCGGGCAGAGACGGGTAGTCCTCTGTGGCTGTCCTCCAGGGGTCTAAAAGCTCTGTCCGGTGGTCTTTACGCCTCTGCTATACTGGTCCATGATACACGGCTGGAGTCTATAGTGAGGGCGCTGCCATGGATCCTATCAGGAAGCTGCTGTGCCATTCTAGATGTTATTGTATCCTTTTTTTTTTTTTTTACATCCCATAACATTTATACTTTATTTATTATTTTTTACATTGTAAATTTAATTTTGATAACATACATACTATATGTGCTATACAGGAAAACATGCTGAATTATTCTGTAAACAAAAAATATGTTTTACATCTCAGTGTCTTCATGAGGGAGAGTCACCTGTCAGCGTCTTGAAGGAAGGAGTTTCTGGAGGTGCTGAACAATAGCTGCTGCTTTTCTTTCCTTCACGCTGTGAAGCTCCAGCTCATCCCAATTAAATCACCTCAAATCACCATCTCAGTTCATCAGGATTAGATCAGGAGATTAATGTGGAGGAATCACACTTTTTGTTTTTCTCCATATGTGTCCCTTAAAGATGTTTTCATGTTTTTGATATTAATCTTAATTTTAATATACATCTACAATCATAAATTAGAAAAAGAAAAACATTGAATGAGAGGAGATGTCCAAACTTTTGACTTGAATGGTATCTCCACTCCACTCTCTAGCAGCCATAGAACTAAAGTTAAGCCTAATTATAATTATATATTTATAACAGTTTGCATCAATAACCGTAGAACAGCATAAACAGCTCAATAACGTCTTCCCTTATGTTTTAATGACAATACAACCCCACCCATTTGCCATCTAGATTTTTTTTACTTTTAAACAGTCTTTTAATCTCCAGTGAACAATTCCATCTGTTAATTTTCCCTGCGCTGATGTTGTCAAAACTATATCATTTTCTTCTAATATCGTTCAGCCCTGGACTGCAGATCATCTTTGACTCTTCTACTGTTCTGCTCCTTATCTTTGTTCTTTCAGATTCTGTTTGTCTCTTGTTACAGAGTTTATTCTAATGGTCAGTCGGTTCAGCCGCTCAGTACAGACACTGCGTCTCTTTTAGGTCGTAGGCTTTTCTCTGGCCAGCTCAGCCCTAAAAAAGATAAACCTGCCAGAAAACTGCATCATCCCTCCAGGAGGAGCAGCACTGCCACAGAGGCTGAGATTGGATGTTACATGGATGTTCATTTACAGCCTGTTCGAAAGGTCTGTACCATGTGATTAAATATGATATTTAAATTAGTGAACCTCCACACTCTGCTCTTACTGGTGCAATGTGAAGTTAATGAAGACTGGCCACCAGGCTGCTCCAATTTAGCCATGAATCCTCCCACACTAAAATGACACGTGTTTCAGTTTCATTGTCCAACCCCTGTAGCTATCAATGACAGGGTTGATCAAGGCTCTTAACTATTACTGCTCTCCAGGTAACATTGCAATGGGCAGTGTGTGTGTGTGTGTGTGTGTGTGTGTGTGTGTGTGTACTGCACAGATTGTGGAGCGGTCATTTTATGTTACCCTGGATGCGTCTGAAAAAGTACTTCAAAGGGGAACTAAACCCACTGATTATATCTGACTCCACCCTCAGCTCAAATTTTAAAAAATGCTAAAACATGGGAGATATAGGGTCGCTGGCTGATGTATGGGTTTAGAGGCAGGGCAGAAGGCAGAGCTAATTGGACTGATAGCCCAGATGGTAACAGTCATTATTGGTTGACTGATCTGCATATTGTGGTGTTTGATGTGTCTGTGTACCAGAGTACATGAAAACATCATCCTCTTCTATAGCATAGCTGATCCTGAGAAGAGCTGCAGAGTCAGAAATTACTGCAGTAAAAGCGCTTTTTAAAGGTTAAGAAATGTTTATAAAAAAATTAAGCAGGACTGATATGTTTTATTATTTCAAATAAACACATTTCAGCTATTAATGAAAATATATGGTTCAGGGTTTAGTGCCTCTTTAAAGGAAGAAACAGTAAGAAATGAGAGCGAATGAATGAAATGACTACAAGAGGCCTGTCACCATAACATTTTTTTGCAAACGATATGTTGTCCCAGAAATTATTGCGATGAACAATATTGTTGGCATTTTAACCCCATTAAATGACACTAATATAATGATAACATAATATCATAACAAAGGAATTACAATAAACTTTCCATTCCTGTTCATGGGCCTAATTTTGGAACCTGAATAGTTTCCAGCTTTCTTGAATCAAAGTAGTGCGTGCAGCCCCAGTCTGTCCCAGCTGGCACTCATTGGACCAGCCTAAAGAACATCAGTGTCTTACCTCACTAATGCGGTTCTGGAAGAATGGTCCAAAATCCCAATAAACACACTCCTAAACCTTGTGGAAAGCCTAAAGACTTCCCAGAAGAGCTGAAGCTGTTAAAGCTGCAAAGTTTCAGCTGATATCATATTAAACCCTATGGATTAAGAATGGGATGTTATGCATATAGTTTATATGTATGTTAAGGCAGATGAGTGAATAGTACATGTGCATAATTTAATGATGCTTCTGGTTCAGGTGTGCTGTTTTTTATAAACCCTCTGTGCTGTTCTGTAGGTATGTCTGAAGGAGGTGACGATCACTCGGGAGGGCTCGGTCGACAGTCAGCCTCTGAGGAGATGTGTGAAGGTGGTCCGAGTGGATGAGTGTTATTCATCAGGGAGCACCACAGACTCCTCCTCCGTCAGCTCAGAATTGGAGGTTAGCAGATTTTATGTGTTACAGAGGACTCTATGGTTCTGAAAATGGTTCTGTTTATTACAATTCTGTTTTAAATGATGTAAAACAATGTTATACAACCAAGTACTATTTAAAAGGTAGTATTTAAAAGGTAATATTAAACAAATAAAATACTTCATTTATGTTTAAATATTTGCAAAATCCACATAATGAACAGTAAATTAAATTTATCTTGGATACTAGTGCATCTCACTAATTTTTCATATCATTGAAAAGTTACTTTTTCCCAGTAATTGAGTTGAAAATTGTGAAACTCACACACAGAGTGATCTAGTTTTATTATTAATGATTATGGCTTACAGCCAATGAAAACCCAAAAATCAGTGTCTCAGAAAATTTTAATATTATATATGACCCATTGGTACTTTTTTCAGTGTGGGCAGTGTGCCAAGTCCTGCTGGAAAATGAAATTCACATCTCCATAAAAACACTGTGGATGGAATCTCCACCCACTATCAGACCTTACTTTAACCTCAGTACAGTAATTCACATGGCCTTGCCATGAGCACAATGGCCAGCATTCAACATCACTCACTCATCAACTAATACTATATTAACTTTAGGTTTAAATGTTTAAATTAAAATTCCTTTAGATTCTAGACTACAAGTGTTAATGATCAGTGTATCTTTTTACTGTTAAATTGCTGGCAGTAGGTGGCAGTAAGTGTTAAGAAGTATCCCAATTATAGGGTATCATAGAGTTTTTCAGGGTATGTCATAGGGTATAGATTTAGTATATTTCCCACCCCTCACTGTTTTAAATAAAAGCATTTAAATTTGTAAAATGAAAGCATTTAACCTATAAGAGCCCAGAGCCTTTTCTTAATATTGATGCCAATTTCAAAATCGAACCAGATTAATTCAGTAAGCAGCTCATTCATGTTTTTTTTTATTGTGGGCACAATAAATATTAAATATTAAGGTTACATTCTTCATGTAATGTAATTGACATATCAGTTTCAGAACTATCAACTCTATAAACCATCTGGTGTACTTTTCAAATGCTGGCTGTGTCCCAAATGAGGAATACACAATAAAATTATAAAATATAGACTATAAGGTACATTTCCTGTCTTTGAGATGGGAATAATGCAAAATTATTTTTCAGATTAATAATGGACAATTTGTTGTAGTAAAATTAAGTGTTTTTTTAATTTTGTATTTTTATTTCTACTTTGTATATTGTGTATATTGATATTAAAGAAAAGAAAACATATGAAACTAGATTGCAATCCCTGCAGAAACTGCGAGTGTGATTGCAGTGCTGATTCATGGCCGGTTACTATGGTGTTGATGTGGTGTCCATGATGGTTGCTAGGGTGTTTCTAAGTGGTTGCTAGGTGGTTGCTATGGTGTTGCTAAGCAGTTGCCAGGTAATTGCTAAGATGTTGCAATGGTATCTGTTGGTTTCTATGTTGTTTCTAAGTGTTTTTAAATTCTTCATGTAATGTAATTGACAACAGTTTTAGAGCTGTCAACCCTATAAACCATCCTGTGTACTTTTCAAATGCAGGCTGTGTCCCAAATGCGGAATACACACTTAAACTATAAATGTAGACTATAAGGCATATATAATCCAAATGTATTTTTGAGATCAATAGTGCAAAATCCTTGTAGTATTTTTTTTGCATGGTATATTGATATTAAAGTCATATAAACCAAGAAGAAAAACATATGAAAGTAAATTACAGTTCCTGCAGAAACTGCTAGGGTGATTGCAGTTCTGGTACATGGTTGCTAAGGTGTTTGCTAAGGTGTTGCTGTGGTATCTGTTTTGGTTGCTGTGTTGTTTCTAAGTGGTTGCTAGGTGGTTCCTAAGGTGTTGCTAAGCGGTTGCTAGGTGGTTGCTAAGGCGTTGCTATGGTATTTGTTGTTTTTTTATGTTGTTTTTAAGTGTTGTTTCTAAATTCTTCCTGTAATGTAATTGACACAACAGTTTCAGAACTTGTATTTTTACATTCTGTTCATCAAAGCATATAAATTTAAAATAAAGTTAAAATGGATTGAACAGAACAGAGCTGTCTAAGTATAAAAAAAATCACCTTTTAAGCGACAGTAACAGGAGAAAAGCATTATATAAAACCATTCTAAACAGTACCAATGTGATTTTCATTTTGTTTCTTAGTCACTTTATGCACCAACATCTATGTAAAAGGGGAAGTCTTTGTTAGAGGGCCTGGGTTCTGGTGCGGCTCCGGCATTTCTTGGCCCGATCCTCTGCTCTGAGGAATGCCAAGTCATTAAGGATGTAATTTAATCAGAAACAAAGGCGAATTGCTGAGGGTGAAAACAATTGAACTTTGTTTTATTCACTAAACAGGAAAAAGCAGACTATGTGAACCTCTTCAGAGCAGCGTGGTGGACCGAGCAGCAGGTTATAGTCCAGCGCTCAGCGTCCGGCTGCACACAGGCTCCTCCTAGAACAATAAACCTGAGGCCGGCCTGAGCGACGTCTTGTTTTGCTATCAGACGCAGTGCTCGGGGTGAGGAGCGCCGGGTTAACCTTTGGTGAACTGTTGTTGCGTAACTCCAGGTTCAGATCTGAACTTCACTGCTGTGTTTTATCGTGTTTGTTACAGATTTTGTACGTGTTAAAATTGTGTGTGTGTGTGTTTGTTTAAGAAGCTAAATGAAGGAACAAGGGTCAGCAGTGGATCTCCATTAGTGATCCATGCTGGTTGAATATTTTCCTGAGCTTCTTTAAGACGTTTGAGTAAACAGTGTGTAAGTCACACAGTTCTGGGAAGGTGACAAAAGTCCAGTGCATTAACCCTGTCAACTCTATCAACTCTATAAACCATCCTTTGTGCTTTTCAAATGCTGGCTGTGTCCCAAATGGGGAATACACTATACAAACTATAAAATATAGACTATAAGGTACATTTCCTATCTTTGAGATTAGACACACCCTAAATTCTGTGTTTTTTTCCATTAATTATTTATTTTCTGTTTTGTATATTGATTATTAAAGTCATCCAAACCGTGAAGAAAAACATATGAAACTAGATTGCAGAAACTGCATGTGTGATTGAAGTGCTGATTCATGGCTGGTTGCTATAGTGTCTGTGGTGGTTGCTAAGGTGTTGCTATGGTATCTGCTTTGGTTACTATGTTGTTTCTAAGAAGTTGCTAGGTGGTTCCTAATGTGTTGCTAAGCAGTTGATAGGTGCTTTCTAGGGTGTTGCTATGGTATCTGCTTTCGTTACAATGTTGTTTCTAAGAAGTGGCTAGGTGGTTCCTAATGTGTTGCCAAGCAGTTGATGGGTGCTTGCTAAGGTGTTGCTATTGTATCTGCTTTGGTTACTAAGTTGTTTCTAAGCAGTTGCTAGGTGGATTGCTAGAGTGTTGCTATGGTATCTGCTTTGGTTACTATGTTGTTTCTAAGCAGTTGCTAGGTGGATTGCTAGAGTGTTGCTATGGTATCTGCTTTGGTTACTATGTTGTTTCTAAGCAGTTGCTAGGTGGATTGCTAGAGTGTTGCTATGGTATCTGCTTTGGTTACTATGTTGTTTCTAAGAAGTTGCTAAGTGTTTCCTAATATGTTGCTAAACAGTTGCTAGGTGCTTGCTAAGGTGTTGCTATGGTATCTGTTTTGGTTACTATGTTGTTTCTAAGAAGTTGCTAGGTGGTTCCTAATGTGTTGCTAAGCAGTTGATAGGTGCTTTCTAGGGTGTTGCTATGGTATCTGCTTTCGTTACAATGTTGTTTCTAAGAAGTGGCTAGGTGGTTCCTAATGTGTTGCCAAGCAGTTGATGGGTGCTTGCTAAGGTGTTGCTATTGTATCTGCTTTGGTTACTAAGTTGTTTCTAAGCAGTTGCTAGGTGGATTGCTAGAGTGTTGCTATGGTATCTGCTTTGGTTACTATGTTGTTTCTAAGCAGTTGCTAGGTGGATTGCTAGAGTGTTGCTATGGTATCTGCTTTGGTTACTATGTTGTTTCTAAGAAGTTGCTAAGTGTTTCCTAATATGTTGCTAAACAGTTGCTAGGTGCTTGCTAAGGTGTTGCTATGGTATCTGTTTTGGTTACTATGTTGTTTCTAAGAAGTTGCTAGGTGGTTCCTAAGGTGGTTGCTTAACAGTTGCTAGGTGGTTGCTAAGGTGTTGCTATGGTGTCCGTGGTTGCTCTGGCGTTGCTAGGTGGTTGCCCAACACATGTCACGGCTATGGACACTAGTGTGCTCTGAATGTGTTGGGAGCCCAAACTTTTGACCAATAGCTAGTTTGACTTTAGACTTGATATAAGACCAACTGGACCAACACCAGAAGATGATCATGGAGATTTATGGAGATGCAGATTTCATTTTCCAGCAGGACTTGGCACACTGCCCACACTGCCAGAAGTACCAATTGTTCTTATACAATATTCAAATTTTCTGAGATACTGACGTTTGGGTTTTCATTGCCTGTAAGTCATAATCATCAACAATAAAATAAATAAACAGTTAAAATAGATCCCTGTGTGTTTAATACATCTATATAATATATGAGTTTCACATTTTCAACAGAATTACTAAAAAATAAAGTAACTTTTCAATGATATTCTAATTGTTGGAGATGCACTAGTTAGTAATTAATTTGCTGCTCTCACATAATAATCTGCAGGCTTTTTTTTATTATTAAGAAATAATCTCTTCTTATCTGCTGATGTTGATAAGGGATATACAGTAAAACTCTCAGACACATGAACATACTGTAGCTACTGTATCCTGGCTTTAGACTAGGGCTGCAATTATGATTATTTTGGTAGTAATTATTTCTGCCATCTCTAAAAATGATAGAAACAACAGAACATGAGGTTTAAATGGCATACAATGGCATCTGAATGTTGTTTAAACATGGAAATTACTGATATTTAGTGATTTAATATGTAATCTGTTGTGTTTGGGCACTTTTGGAGACACAAACTAAAGTTGCTTTCACACCTGAAAGTCCGGACCAAGGTTCATGTGTTGCTACATTGTATATATTTGGTCCGCTTATTTTTGTTTTCACACTGCAGTTTAGGGAGCGCACCAAAGACCTTTGTGTGATACTCCTACATCCTTTCATCCTCACTTACGTATCGATGCGTTTTCCTTAACTTGACGCTGATTGGTTTTAGAAGGATATGTGTCTGACGTTGGCGTGTTGACAATTCAGCAGGTGGTTCATTCGGCGGGAAGCCTTTCCAAGATAAGGATAAAATGAATGAACAGATTCATTTTGTCTCCATAGTAGTGCTGCTGCTATTGTGGTTTTTATACCAGCAGCAGTAACTTCAGGTACAGTACTCTAGATTAGTTCAAATTCTCCAAACGAACGTGCTTCTCCTGAAGCAGCTGTATCCACGCCTCATTTTTCCTGCTTTCCGGTTATTTTGAGAGGGGACTGACTGCAGCCTGCGGGAAGGCGGAGTTGGACGTCCAGTGCGTCCAGCTCCGCCCACTTTGTTAGCGTAATGCCGCCCAGTCCCGCCCACTTTGTCAGCATCATGTCTCTGCCTCTGAACGGAAGTAAACAATGTACAGGGCAGTTAGTGGTCTTTAAATATAATGTGCTGCGTCGTCCGGCTTAAATACTGTGTTACACTACAAGTTTGCAAGACTGACGAGACGTGGCGTGGACAAAGTGGGCGGGACTGGACGCGCTGGGCGTCCAACTCCGCCTTCCCGCAGGCTGCAGTCAGTAGTAGTTGGTTATTATTCTTCTTCTGCTGCCGTTGTTGAGGAACGCCTGCGCAGCTTCCTGTAATTGGTCCGAAAGATCGAACCATCCAGAAAAGCGCTTTCACACTGCAGGCGAAACGGACCATGGTTCAGAAGATCCGGACCGAAACCACCTCTTTTGGTCAGACCTTTGGTCCGGACCGTGGTTCGCGGCCCCTTTCACACCTGCTACTTTGGTTCGGACCAAATGAGGCAGGTGTAAAAGCACCCTAAGTCTCCCATTGCGTTTCTGTCCCCAGCACTTTTTTTAAATAATCAACCTTGTCGATTATATCGACTAATCGTTGCAGCCCTACTTTAGACTATGAAACTGTGACCACAGTGCTGTAAGCCCGACTGATATCCTGCTCCATTGTGTCTGGAGAACTCGAGTGTGGAGAGAATGGGGTCTCGGCTTTAGACTTTTCTTCATGTATTAATTGTTCTATTAGGAAAGATCTGTGATAAAAGCACAGGGCAGGACTCGGCTGCGTGGGAAGTGCTGGAAAATGGCTGTGAAGTCTGTGGGGGATTATTCCATTGCTCTGCTATTTCGGGAGCTTTTTTTCCGCTGCTGTTGATACCCAGGAAGCCCAGTGCTGGAGAGCATGGCTTCTGATTGATGCTCTTATAGATCAAAAAGGGTTACAAAATCCTGTGATCAAGAGTCAAAGGTCATGGGCTACGTTCCCACAGCAGGTGAAAGTGGCCCAAATCTTTCCTTATCTAATTAAATTATCATTATTTTAGGCTTTTCTTGTGCTCTACATCACATCATAACAGTTAATGCTTCTAAACAGTCATTTATGCTTCATGTATAGTTTCAATTTCATCTTCTCTATCGTCACAGAAGCTGTTAAGTAGTTCCAGTATCTACAGCCAAGCTTATCCAAGAGAAAGCGTTCTAGCTTGCTGTAAAAATAGCACATTATTAAGCCACGCCCATCCTTTTTTTTGCGTCATTATTTTGTTTTAACATAATTTTAGGCTTTTTATTTAATTTAGACGTTATTTATTTATTTATTTTGCCATTTCATTTCATACATAAAGCGGTTTCCGGTTGCGACACAAAGCTTTTAATTAAGTTTGAACAGAGAAATCAGGGTCAGTTGTAACATTTATCAGTTGAATTGTCTGACTAATTAAGGCTAAATTTGAAAATAGAAAATTGAGGGTAAAACCTCTTTATTATTTAACTCTTACCATTTTGTGTAGTATAGAAGAAACGTTTTTTTTTTTCAATCTATTTTCGTTATTTCTGCAATTTAGAATTTTAGGAAAAATTAAAAATCTTCTCTAAATTTTCAGATTTTTTCATTTTGTAACAAAAGTAAGTTGCATTATACCATCAGATTTTTTGTTACAAGATGCAAAAATGGAAAAATAAAAAAATAAATGAGAAAATAATATTTTTTTCCCAAATTTTGACTGGAATTCCAAAGACTGGAAACACTGAACAATTTCTTCTTCACCAAAGTAAATAAAAGAAAAATTAAAGGTTACCCAATTTTTTATGTACAAATTTTGCCTGAAACTGTCAGAAAATTTAACTGATAAGCGTTACACTGACTTATCACGGTCTGTCAGAGACCTGTTATCTCACTATCCAACGACTGATACCATTTTCTTGTTTAGCCTTTTTTCCTTGATGTAAAAAAAGTTGCTTAAATTTCGATCTGTTTGTTCAGACAAAGTCGCATTGCTGTGAATCGGAAATGTACTTAGTCTTAGTACTGCATATGAAAGTGGTACAAATTCGAATTGAAATATTTTGCCATTCACACTACCACACAGATAACACGCCTGTGTAAACTACATTCACACAGTAGGTATTTGTGTCCCCAAAACTATATTTTGTGTTATGTGACACAGGTGTGTACCAAATCAGTTTTCTTCATGTGTTGCAGTGTGAATGGCAAACACTGATTCATGGTAATGAGACTCAATCAAGATATGTGGATTTCACATATAGGAGAAGGTTTATTTTTTCTGATTAAAAAAAAATTAAATGGATAAATGGAAACAACCGTGCATGGCTGCACTGTCAAAAAATAAAAAAATAAATCAAGTTTAAGTGCATTCTCAGTGATTAGTCCAGCTGCAGACACTATAGCTCCTCAATAGATCCTGTGATGCTGGAGAAGATGAAACCGAAACTTCACGTGAAGCACAGCTCTTTAATGCATGAGCATCAGTTTAGGAGCATGTTCAGACCATTAACCCTTTCAGACCTGAATTGTCTCCAGTGATGGACATTATTATTTTCCTTTCCTTGCCACTGTGTCACCACAATAATTGGCATCTCTGTGGTGCTGCTCATAAGAGGCGTGGGCCTGTTTTTCTCTGTAAAGCTGCTTTGTAAATAACTTTTGTTGTAAAAAGCGCTATAGAAATAAAATTGAAATTGAAACAAAAGAAGACTCTAATAGTCTACTCTATAGTCTAGTCTAGTCTAAATCCAATTAAATAAAATATTTTATAGTTTTTTTTATTTCCATTGCATTGGAAGCCTGTGTGTATTATTTTTTATTTTATAATGACCTTTTTATTTAATGAATCATCCCTAAACATTAAAAAAACATCATTAAATCAAATTTAAATGGTAAAAGTTAGCTGTTTTTTTGTTTTGGTGGCTCTAGTACTAACTACTGTTTTTTTCAGTGCAGTGGGTGTGGTCAAGCTAATTCTACTGTTTCATTGGTTTATAAACGTGTTTATTGGCTGGTTCATGGTCTAGTCTGATGGACAACAACTTGCGAATAAATAGTGTTAAAAAATCTGAAAATAGTGTGAACAACCTAACATAAACATCAGATTTGATAACAAAATCGACTTGGAGCCTCTTTTACTCTTACTCTTTTGTCAGAATGTATGCGTTCAAAGTCTATTAAAGCGGTCATTCCAGTCATATCTTTAACTAGACTTTCTTTGTTATATTTTTACGCAGTGGGACTTTGAGCAGACGAGTCCACAGTGGAGTTCACAGAGTGGAGGGCAGCACAGCATGGAGGCGTCCCTCCTGCAGGAGAAGACGCTGGATCAAAGGTCAAAGTGCAGCAGTGGGTCAAATTCGCCTGCCTGCTTCTGCCGCAGTTCTGATCCGGAGGAGCAGCCGGTTTCTGCATTACCTGACGCTAACTTGACTCGGTTAAATGATTGATTTCACAACCTTATCCTGGTGTTACATAAATGATTCAGTATCGGCGTATGATATAGTATGATGTGTAATAAAAAAGAGTAAAGATGAACTCTGCAGATTTCATAAACTGATTATTTACATTATTGTTTGATATTTGGCAGATGTTCTCATCCTAAACAATTACAGTTAAATTATGTAACAGTGGGAGGGCCAACATAACGTACAGTAATTAGGACTCTTACCTGGAAGAGGGAATGGAACTCGAGTGTGCTGCATGGTGCTGCATCAAAAAAATTGAATATCATTGAAAAGTTACTTTATTTAACTCCTGTATTGAATAGATGTATTAAACACACAGAGTGATCTATTTTAAGCGTTTATTTATTTTATTGTTGATGATTGTGGCTTACAGCCAATGAAAACCCAAAAATCAGTGTCTCAGAAAATTTGAATATTATATGAGAACTATTGCTACTTTTGGCAGTGTGGGCAGTGTGCCAAGTCCTGCTGGAAAATAAAATCCGCATCTCCATAAAAGTTGCAGTCAGCAGAGGGTGAAGTGCTGTAAGATTTTGTGGGAAAACAAAACTGCACTGACTTTAGACTTGATAATAAAACACAGTGGATCAACACCAGCAGATGACATGTCTCTCCATTAAACCATCACTGATCATCAGTAAATTTTACATTTCATTTGTAAATCTAGGGAGCAGAGTCTGGAGGAAGAGTGGAGAGACACACAGTCCAAACTGCTTGAGGTCTAGTGTGAAGTTTCCACCAATCAGAGACCGCTAATCCAGTGAACTAAAGCAGGGCTATACAGAAACACCTGAGCACTTTTTTTAATGGGTTAATTTATAGAGACATTCTAAAGACCACAACTAGACATTTTAAAATGAAGGGGAACTTTTTTCTTTTTTTAATGATAACAATGTTTAAAGGTTAAACCACATGTGGTTCTTCACTACAGAGAAACATTTTGGCACTCTTCTTTTGTAATGTGTCCACTAAAGAGCCAGTGTTGAGTCGGCGGCTTTGATTGGCTGTTCTTTCTTTCCGCAGGGCGAGGAACACTTTCATCACCTCTCCTTCAGTCACATGCACTGAGTCAGCCTCACAAGCCCCAACGGTGATTAATGTGATGACACTCAGAGCCATATCGAGCCAAAACATAGACAAATGGAGGGAGGTGTCTCATAAACAGCCCTAATAAAAACAGCATCGCCCTTTCGCAGGACTAATAGATCAGTAGGTCACTTCCTGCGTTTTGATAGTTGGACAGTTTTATCTGAGCTGGAATGAACAAGGCCCAACAACCTCTGATAAGGCCCAGACCAGACGAGCCTTTCTGCTGCTCTTCCGCCTCGGCCATTCTTGTTCAGTGACTCTGGGGCTCGGGCTCATTGTGCCCCAGTCAGTCTCGATTAACAGATGAGTAGCAAGGAGACTTCCCGGAGAGGCTGATAGTGGAACAATGCAGCGATTAGAGGCTGTCGGGCACATTCCTCTCCCGCTGGGGCTTTACTGTTGGGACATGTCTCGTGACAGACGATAAGGTACTAAATTAAAAGGAACAAAGCAGATACTGTATGTAAAGCTGTGGTTTGTGAGATTATTTACGCTGACTTTACTGAATATGTATGCTCTATTCCTCTCATCAGGAAGCCCCTATTAAATTAAGTGAGGCTCCCTAAATTTATGAGATAAATAGGCATTATGGCTATAACTTTGGCAAGACCTGCTGTTATTATTGTGGCTGACCGGCTCCAATCTTGCCGAGCCTGGCTACTGTGTCTGTTAGCACTGTGGATTGAACCCATCCAATGCTGGCTGTTAACACTGTGGCTAACCCACTCCTATTAGTCTTGTGTGGCTAACATGTTTCAATCTTGTTGAGCCTGATTACTGTGTTTGTGTCTGTCAAAGACTTCACAATACCTAAATGCTTGCTTAATGGCTCTAATCATGTCAAAGCAGGCTGTCAGCTTCACAGTTAACCTGTTGCAAACTTTTCAAGCCTGGCTAACTACTGTCTGCCCCAGCTGTATTGTGGTAGGGTGACTAAACGTCCGTATTTCCCGGGACATCTCCGTATTTCACGTCCTGTCCCGGGTTTTTTTTTTTTCAGAAAGTAAGGAAATGTCCTGGTTTTTAAATTACCTTCATTGGACCAGAGAGCAGTAGACAACATGACTGTCTACTGCATGGAGTCCTCCCTCCCCCCTTCCGGTTCAGTCTCACAGTAAGAGCAACCCCCCATCCCCCCCCCATCCCCCCCCCCCCCAACCCGGCTACCAGGTGTCCTGGTTTACCCAAATAAAAATATAGTCACCCTAATTGTGGTTAACCAAATCCAACCCTGCTAAGCGCAGTTGCTAAGTCTGTTATGTCAGGTTCACACTACATGATTGGTGAGTGATGAGTTATTGCCGATTTTCTATGAGCAAAGGTTTTTGTTGGCAATCAACGAAAAACAGTCAGCATGTGAAAAAACAGGCCAAAATCATGTAGTGTTTGGATGGTCTTTTCCCTTTATTTTTCATTTTCTCCTATTTTTTCTTCTCAATTTAGCTAAACCGATTGTTCCATCCATTTATTACTCAGGTGTATATCCCCCATCACTAAAGATGCTACAACACGTTGGACCAATCTCAGACATCCCAAGTTGCAAAAGTTGATTTCAGGGAGGTTAATCACCCCCCCCCCACCAAAAAAAAATAAACAAAAACAAATCTTACACACACACACACCAAAGGATAACGAAACTTTACTTTTATATTAATTAATTTTACGTTTTTTTTAAATTAAATTTAGAGTATTCAGAGGTGAAATTACATGAGTTTTCTTTTTTCTTTTTGGAATGCTCTGCCTCTGCTTTCCTTTTTTTTTTTTTGGAAAAAAAGCCTTTATTTGACAAAAATTGACAGTTACAATATCACAAAAAATTGCACAACATCAAAAACATTTCATATCATATTACAATAATTATTAATATTGCCTCCGCCATGATCTGCTTTCTCGGAGATTATATGTGACTCACGGGCATCAGGGAGCCACTACCGAAATGCGGGAGACTCCCGCAGCTTCAGAGAGACTTGGTTTGTCTGCACTCTGCACCCTATTTGTTGCTTTATTAATGTTTAAAACGTCAGATTTAGCTGCCTCAAACAGTAGCTGGATTAGATCTAAAGCCCTGCCCCACAGGCTTTATCTCAGCTTCTTGATCTTTGTGTAGAAGCAGTGCTGAGCCATCACTTCTCCGACTAATAAAATTGAACTTTAGCTTCTGACGTAAGCGGCCACTCTATACGTTTCTGTTGGGTCATCTGAGCACAGTCTGGGCTTTACTGAGCAGCTTGCTGGTGGGGCCACTGCTTGAAGTCTATTCATTCCCTCTTTGAGACTGGGCGAAATAAAAACAAACTGCCCGGCCTGTATAAATAGGAGGAATTCTGTCTGCACAATGAACTGGAAGCAGGATTAGAACATCTGAAGCTGCAGTAATGAACAGGGCTCTTGTTTTTCTTTTGGATTGATAAGTATGTTACCCCTCCTCCCTTTCACACTGAAACAGTTAGAATCAGAATCAGAAAAGTTCAAACATCTGCTCACTGAGGGCTTTAAATGCAGTTTTATTGCAGTATTTACCTGTTTATATTGGACACATGATATTCTATTCTATACTTAACATGGGAATTCACCTGATGCTCACAAATACATACATTCAGTGAGTGACAAAAAAATACAGAAATACTGACATTCATGTGGTCATCACCACTTTATCTATTGTCATATAAAGCCAAACGATATAAACTGCATGTAATGACTTATGACTTATTCCTGGTATACATGTAACACTGTGGATCTAGGAATGTAAATTCTCACACATCTTCCATCTTCAGAAATGGAATATCCCATCCATAATTTACATCGCTTTTCCGTGAGCAAGCTGGCCATTGTTCAAGATCACTCATAAGACAACACCTCACAACTTCATACAAATAATAATAAATCAATTACTGGATTATGTGGTTTAAGATGGTGAAATAAATGGTCATGCCGCTCCTTTAATTACGATGTTTCCACAGCCCACCTTGCACAAGACAGTACTCTGTTGATGCCCCGTGCATGTTCTCTTTAGTAATGAATCACACACAGGTGGTAACCTGCATGGAAGTTGCAAATATTATGACATGATATCCAGTGGTCTAAAGTGCAGGCACTTTGAGCTGCCACTAGATCGCTGGTACGAATACTGGTCATGCAGCTTGCCATCAGCAGCTGGAGCCCTGAGAGAGCAAAATTGGCCTTGCTTTCTCTGGGTGGGTACAGTAGATGGCGCTCTCTCTTTCCCCTCATCACTCGTAGGGTGATGCGGATCAGCAAAAGGCTGCGTCTGTGAGCTGATGTATCAGAACCGAGTCGCTTCGTTTTCCTCCCCGAGTGTTAGTGCTGTGATGCTATTTGGCAATATTTGATAAGAGGCGGAGTCTGACTTCACATGTGTCGGAGGACACATGTGTTAGACTTCACCCTCATTGTGTTAAAGGGACATCACTATTGATAGAGGATATACAGCCAACTAGCAGTTGAAGGGGTGGGACAATCGACCTAGCTAAATTATGTTAAAAAAAAAATTAAGAAAAATAGAAAATAAATCTAAAATAAAATAGTTTTGAACATATATTGGAATTTACTATCTATTTCCCAACCCCACTAATTCCCTACTAACTTCCAGCAAATTTCTCCCTTTTGCAATAATTAATAAAACAATTAACAACTTGCTCTTATGGCCAGCAACACTGATGTCATGCAGTCAAACCTGGCATAAAACATAACCGAATACCATGGTATCTCCAATTGAGGTCAGTATTTTACGAATATGACGTGATTGATGGGTCTCTGTGGTAAATACAGGACAAAATAACTCATTCATTTATTGCTTTAAAGATGGCCACAAGGTGAGACGGTCACTGAATTTAGTCAACAAGTCCAGTTTAACAACTGTTTTGTAAATGGGTCACTGATAGGTGATGTAACATTGATCAACATTGACATACATTGATCTTATATAGTCCTTATATAGCAGAAAGTGGACTGCATACAGTTTTAATGAGACACATTAATATGTTTCTGCTGTCCTGTCTTAGTGTGTGTGCTAGCCTGGATAATCCAAAACATCACATAAATGTATTGTTAACATTTGTATTAGCTAAGAAAACAAAACAAAAAATCAGCCCACATTAGCACACCATTATAAGGGAAAGGGAACGGATTTAGCTAAAATAAGGCTGACATGGTGCTAAACACAAATAGAACCACACTGATAGAACATCACATGTCAACGACCAATTAATCCAAAAATATCGCTGGTGTCATCGCTCAGCTCATCTGGAGAAGCTATTTCCTCATTTTACTTCTGTTTCTTCAGTAGATTTGCTTTAAATTAAAAGTTTTAGTGCATCTACTGTACCGCTCACAGGAGCTAAACCTTAAATGCTGTGCGACATTACGCCTAATGAACACACACGACTCTTAACGACCAGTGTTGGGAGTAACGGCGTTAAAACTAACGGCGTTACTAACGCCGCTACTTTTTTCAGTAACGAGTAATGTAACTAATTACTCTGACTGTAACTATAACGCCGTTACCATTTCCGACACCCCGTTACTGCACGTTACTTTTTTTGTTTTAACTTCGCTTTGCCCTGGTTAACCCCTCCTTTTTCCGGTGAACTTGAGCTTCTGGCAGCTGTGCCTGTAGGTGGTTTGGCGTGGTGAAGTGAGGCAAAATTGTGACTATTTGCGTGCTCTAATCAATTCAGTGATTGCCGTGGACAGGCCAAGTTCCGATTTAAGGACGTTAAGCTCTTTTTAGCTGCTCCGGTTTTTGTGGTGCTGCTGCTTTCTCTTTTAGAGTTTAAATTTTCTGCCAGAACCCGACCTGACCCGAGGACCGACCCGAAATCGGGCTCCTATTTTTATTTTATATAAAGCTCTGGTGTGATAATCACAATGTTACTAAGTAACCAATTATCATTGTTCACTAAAGCAAACGAAATACCGAAAACTGAAAGTGAAAAAAACATTTGTGTTAACTGAATCTAATAAAAACGGTAATTAAAAGGAAAAAGCTACCTCGAACTGTATTTTGTGTTTATAAAACTAACTAAAACGAACTGAAATTACTGATAGAATACCCTCATTTTCGTGTTTAATTTATTTATAAGCGCTGTTGTACAGCGGGCGGTGTTGTGCCGAGCGTGCGGCACCTCGTGGTCCGTTAATTTTCTTCTTGTGTAAAGCGCTCGCGCTAGCCGCAAAATACGACAGAAAACACTGAAACTGCAGAATTATGTATGGGATTACAATATCCGCTCCAGGCAGATGAAAGAGAAACAGGAGATACAGTATGTGAGAACATTTACCTGTGAGTAGCTCATACCAGAAATCTCTCTTTCTCTCTCTCTCTCTCTCTCACGTTTATTAGATTGATCTCTCTGATGAGATGTGTGAATAATAAAAACTAGCAAGCCCACCTTAAAAACAAATTAAAATTTACTGAACAGAAAAAAGTAAAACAAAATAAAATTAAACTATAATAAAAATTAAAAATGTAATCACGTAGCTCTGGGCGCACGTGAACGCCTCCGCGTTTGACTTGTAGCACTGTGTGTAGCTGTTCTTAAAAATCATGTTAATTAAATAATAGATCTATGCTTCTATGTTACAGTGTTAATAAACATAATTCTGATCATATTTTGCTCATTCAATCAGCCCGAAAACAGACAGTTTATGGTTCGGGTTTGGTCGGGCTCGGGCAGAACGTGCACGGGCTGGGTCGGGTCGGATTTTTTGGGCCCGATCTAAGCTCTATTCTCTTTTGGTGAAGCTGTTATATTAATACCATTTTAACGGTCATTAGATTGTTGTTTTTGTCCATTATTTTTTTTTGTTTATATATACATATTTCCTTTGAATTTCATCCCCAGATGCGTTTTTTCGTTTTTTCCGTTTTTTTCAGTATTACAAGTTTTAGTAATTTTCTTTGCTTGTGTGGAGAATTTCGTTTTTTTTTTTTTTTTTGAAATTCGTTAGATTATATTTTTGTTTGTTATTTTTCTAATAATAATAGTTATTACATAATTGATTTCCTTTTTTTTTGAGGGCGAATAATAAAAGTAATGCAATAGTTACTTTTACTGGTAACTAGTTACTTTTATAGTGGAGTAACTCCGTTAGTAACTCAGTTACTTTTTTGGAGAAGTAACGAGTAACTATAACTAATTACTTTTTCAAAGTAACGTGCCCAACACTGTTAAGGACTGATTACCATGTTCTCTGTTCATGTCAAAGCCGAAGCTAAAGCCACAGTACCTGCATATAGAAGTCTGCAAGCCGTGCTTCAAAAAGTCTCACTTGTGTGCACAGGCATAAAGCTTTATCTTCTAATCTGTATGATTTTTGCCTCATTTAGCAGGAACATGACCACACTAACGTTATTGTAATCTAGTTAATTAACCTACAAGTATTCATACTTGGTAGGTTAGTTAGTTAGTTAGTTAAAAACAGCTGTACTGAGCCGGCTGATACTCTGTGTATCTGTACTGGAGGCTAGCTTTTAGCAAGTAAGCTACAGAACACAACACCAAAAACATACCAATTTCTGCATTCTGTCCATCCAGAGTCATTGTCATTTATAAGTGGAGTTTTAGTGTTAATATTGTATTTGGTTATTTTTCTGTTTAAAAACAACTGCCATGTTTTAACTTTGTCAAAAACGTAAACTTTGCAAACAGTTAAGTGGTTTAATTATACTAGTGGATCACAAAATGTTTAGAATATATTTGAAAAGTTCAGTTATTTCAGTAATTCAGTGCAAAATGTGCATACATTATATAGATGTATCACACATTTTGAACTAAATTACTGAAATACCACATTTAAGTATGTTTTCAGTTATTCTTCGAAGAATATGACAAATTAATATCATTGCTTACTTTTTTCCAACTTTATTTCAAAGTGACATTAAACCCAACTTTCACAAATGATAATTACTACCTTTTAGTGCAGCAATATATATACAGTATGTATCAAATGAAAACAGATGAGTTGGATGCAGTAGCTAATTTTTTAAAAAGAACAATGCGTCCATCAAATAATGTAAAGCAGCGTCGCAAAACCCCATTATGAAGCTTTTTTTGCGATGATTTCTTAATTATCACTTATATAAACCAAGTTTATGCAAAGTGACCACACCAATACATTTCATCGTAGCCTACTTTATATATTTGCATGAATAATTGATGAAATTACTGTAGAAATGATAGGGAAGATAGAAGGTAAGTAGAGCGATAGACACTTTTCTATCGTCCCACAATATTTATCGTCATATCGCACAGCACTACTATCATATGTGCATTTACTTCTTATTTTTTGTTTCTGGCGCTTCACTGTCATCACATCAGTCCTGCAGGCTCACCTGTGGACCACTGGTAGTAGCCTGGTAATGAAACAGTGTTATTTATGGTTCATTGGGAAATATCAAAACCTTGGCAAAAGCATGAAGGGTGGTCCCAATTTTAAGGAATAGGATTTCAGCTTTTTCTTTGTAATTATTTTCCAAGGGGAAAAGATTAGACAAAAAACAAGAGCTATGGGTACAAAATAGTAATAGGCCTCGGTCTGTAACTATAACGTTACCTTAAACATGGCGCTTTGGTGACGTTACTCATAGTAAACCCACGTGACTTCCAACAACTGATTCAGTCATGGCTTGCGACAGGGGCTTCCAGATGAGCTCATTATACCTGGACAGCTCGCGCTGCAGAATATTATATATGAGCACTTCTGAAATAAATGTCCTAATATCTAATATTACCATTATACCTTTACTCTCCTCTCTTCACTAAAATACTAACACTACACACAGCGCGGCTCCCCCTCGCGCCACACACGCTTAGCCACTGATCTCATTTCCCGTGCCTCACTTCCTCCGGAGGCGTCCGCGAGCCAGTTCGAGGCGGTCGGAGTCGCAGGGTGCGCGCGCTCCGTCATCACGGCGTTACCGGGCAACTTCAGCACGGACCGCGCGGACACCACGGACCCCTCAGCTGCCGCTGTTCTCCCCCCACGACCGGCCTCTCCTTCAGCGCGGCGGCCCCCCGCTCCACCATGAGTCCGAGCTGATCTCCAGTCCGGGGGTTCTGGGTACGTACACACACACACACACCGCACGCGGGCGCATGTGTCAGGGAAGAGGATGTGTATGTGGTGTGTGTGGTTTGTGTCAGTCCCAGTTTGAGCTGTACTGCTGTAACAGTTAATTGGGCTAATCCTGTGTTTACCAGTCCTCCACCAGTCTCACACTCTGCGTGTGTATCAATTAACGTTACTAAGATCGACTGTATTGATTGATTATGGGTAGCTAACTAGCTTAGCTAGGTTGGTTAGGTTTAGCTAGTTAGGTTAGCTAACCTTGCTAACCTTGCTAACTAGCTAGTTATTAAATATGTGTTAGTCCTTGTATGTAGTTAATTAGCATTTTAAATAGATACACCAGTAACTGCTTGTGTAAGTTATCAATCACGATATTAGCCCAGATCGAGCTAACGTTAACGTTACTCTATTGATTGGTTATTTCTACCCTAGCTAGTAACGATACTAGCTAACCTAGCTAACAAACTAGGATTAGTAAATAGACAACCTGTCTTAATTATCAGTTAAAGGTAGTTTAATGTTTCAGGACTGGGTAGGGTGTAACACAGTCAGTTTCAGAATGAGCTGCTCCACATATTGGTTAAAACGGTGTTTTTGATGTTGTATTGACGTTCCCCTGGTGCTCCAACATCCTACACCATCCACTTTCTGATTACTGTATTACCCCAGATATGCTCTATTGATTGATTTATTAAGATAACTGATTAGCTAAATGAATATCTGGGATTATTACTGTGCTGGTTGGATAGCTATCAAATTTGTGTGTGTGTGTCAGTTCCAGTATGAGCTGTTCCACATCTTGGCTAAAACTGTGTTTATGGTGTCGTATTGACGTTCCCCTGGTCCTCCAGCATCTTTCACTTACTGTGTGTCGATTACTATTTTACCCCAAATCTACTGTATTAACTAATTGATGAGCTAACTGACTAGCTAAATGAGTAGCTCGGATTATTATTGGGTTGGTTTGCTAGCTGTTAAATGTGTGTGTCTTTGTGTGTGTGTGTAAGTTTCAGTGTGAGCTGTACTACGTCTTTGCTAAAACTGTGTTTATGCTGTTGAATCGAGGCTCCTCAGCATCTTAAACCATTCACTGTCTGTGTGTCGATTACTATATTACCCCAGATATACTCTATCGATTACTATTGATCTATTGATTAGCTAAATGACTAGCTGCGATTATTATTGGGTTGGTTGGCTAGCTGTCGTATGTGTGTCACTTCCAGTATGAGCTGTACCACAGTGTGGGCTAAAACTGTGTTTATGCTGTTGAATCGAGGCTCCTCAGCATCTTAAACCATTCACTGTCTGTGTGTCGATTACTATATTACCCCAGATATACTCTATCGATTAATTGATTAGCTAAATGACTAGCTGCGATTATTATTGGGTTGGTTGGCTAGCTATCGTATGTGTGTCACTTCCAGTATGAGCTGTACCACAGTGTGGGCTAAAACTGTGTTTATGTTGTCGTATTGACGTTCCCCTGGTCCTCCAGCATTTTACACCATTCACTGCCTATGTCTGGATCACGATATTGCCCCTAAAAGATTGTGTTGATTGATTATAGTTATCGTAACTAACTAGCAGGGATTATAAGGTTGGTTGGGCAGTTAGTTATCATAGTGTGTGTGTAGCATATGTTAGTTCCAGAATGAGCTGTACTACAGCTGGGCTAAAACTGTGTTTATTGTGTTGTATCGAGGTTCCACGTGTCCTCCAACATCTTACATCAGTCACTGCCTGTGTATTGATTACGATATAACCCCAGATATACGATATTGATTGATTATAGCTGGCTACGCTGGTAGCTAACTGACTAATGTGATTATTTGCTAGTTTAGGTTTGTTTGCTAGCTGTGAAGTCTGTGTATGTGTGTGTGTCAGCCAGTCCCAGTATAAATGGTAGCTACTACAACTGCGCTAAAACTGTGTTTATGTTTTCGTATTGACGTCTCCCTGGTCCTCCAGCATTTTATACCAGTCACTGCCTGTGTATTGATTACGATATAACCCCAAATCGATTGTTTCGATCCATTATAGCTAGCTAGCTAGCTATGCCGCTAAATAACTAGCTGGGCTTATTAGACAACCTAGCTAACTAACCTAGATTAAATAATTAGCAGTATAGGCTGTTTTAAGGTTTTAGGAATGGGTATGGTAGCTAGCTAACTTACAAAACTATCTATAATACAACCACGCACATGTGTGTGTGTGTGTGTGTGTGTGTGTGTGTGTGTGTGTGTGTGTGTGTGTGTGTGTGTGTGTGTCAGTTTCAGTATGAGCTGGCTGTACTACACTGTGGATAAAGCTGTGTTTATTTTGTGTTGTTCCCTGGGTCTTCCAGAATCTATCATCTATAGATTGTAATATATTACTACCACTTTCTACTGCTATCAAACTAGCTGAGATGAATAACTCTAGCTAAAATAGGTTAGCTACTTTAGTTAGCAGTCTTAATTCTGTCTTAAAGAATTTAGCTGTTCTGGTTCGGTTTAAACAGCCCGTGACTCTGAGTCCACTCAGTCCCGTTAATCCCCCTCCATACCCAGGCAGCTCTCTGCCTCTCTCCCCGTTAAACCCACTCATCCACTGGGTCTAGCTTTAGCCTGTCTGCTAGCTAAAGCTAACCTAAGCTAGGCTATGGTAACGTTAGGTTAAGTAACACCGTGGCTGAGCTGCTCCGACCTGTCAAACTCATGTTTTACCGTCGTTGTTGTCGTTTAAACGTTAATGATGTCTCGCCAGGCACTCGTCCCCGTATCGTTTAATTATATAGAACGTTGTTGTGAAGCGCACGTGGTTCGTTGGTTCACTTCTCGCCTTTATTATGAGCATTTTGTCTTGTCGCCATATAGAATCAGGGCATCGTGTCTGGGCTCAGTTAGCCACTTTGGCTAACGCAAGGATGGACTGTAACATGTTATGTGGCTACGAGTCAATGCTACACATTAATGGCGAGTTTTAGCCAAATACAGCCCTGATAAAAATATTCAAAATAATCAGGTTCTCTGATTTTGCTATTTATAGGTATATGTTTGAGTAAACTGAACATTGTGGCTTTATTCTATAAACTACTAATAATGCAAAATGCAAAAAATTGTATTCAAAATCTTATAGAAACAACATTAACACTAAAGTTTTATCTAAGGAAGAGTTCAGAATCAATAATTTGTAGAATAACCCAGATTTTGTATCACAGCTTTCATGTCTGGGCATGTTCTCCACCAGTCTTACACAATGCTTTTGGGTGACCTCATGCCACTTCTGGTGCAGAAATACAAGAAGTTCAGCTTTGTTTGATGGCTTGTGACTAGAGACCGACCGATATGGGTTTTTCTAAGGCCGATGCCGATACCGATCATTAGTGGCCAGAGTCAGCCGATGGCCGATGTGACCTGCCGATTTTTAGGGCCGATATGCTATCGTATTATATTTATTTGGCATGCTTAAAATCATACTAGTAAGAGGAGGCACAACAGTTGTAAACTTCACACAATTTATTGAAAATAAGGTTAGCATTTTATAGTGACTTTAATGTTACTATATCACTATATGTTAATAAAAAAAATATTAATTTTATTTAGATTGTATTATCCATAACATTTTATTTTATTCATTATATAACATATGTTCTATATACACTATATATTCATGTTTATAGTAGAAATATTATGTTGGCTATTATATAAAATTTACTGTAGGGGCCTACTAATTAACAAATGTATGACTTGTTGCAGTCTGTTAGTCTATTAATTATTCATTTTAATATGTTTAACAGAGTGCAAGAAGACTTCCATAATGTGACAACTTTAGATAGTTACTCCAAAACGGCAAAGCTCATTTCTTCTTCAACTCCATGCAGTTGAAAACGAATGGACATGGGAGGACAATGTTATAAAATGTTCACATTAGGGCTGCAGCTATTATTTTACAAAAATGGGTGACGTTTAAATTAAGAATAAAATGATAAATAATGCAAAAACAGACAGGTGCTGTAATTTAAATATAGCTTTATCTGTTTTTTTTTTCTTCTTCAAATGAGCTCCTTAGCCAGAGAAACGCGTCTCATCAGCTGTACTGGAGGTTCGGTGCGTGAGCGGAAAATGAGTTGAGAAAGCTGAAGAGCGCGGACTTTATAGGTTCAGGATAAAATGAGCTTTTATCAGAAAAGTCTGGAGGGGGTTCTAAAGTAGAACCCGACAAAACAGAAAATTCTGCTCATCGTTTCATTTAATATCTAACAGCGCAAACCGCTTTAAACGGGTGAGTTTTACAGCAGAACAGCAGGAGGCGGCATGATTTAATGTCTGTTTGTAGTGAAGGAAAAAGAGATGTTTTATTTTAACTCCATTATTTTAGAAACTATTTGTTTTATTAATTCGTTTACAATAAAGCTTATTTATATAAGGAGAAGTACAGTCCTCTAATAATCCTGACTAACCAGTAATTATTATTTCAGCGCAACTGATGCTGCAAATATCCTTAAACAGTTTTAGTCCTGCCCTTTTTCATTTCGTCTAAAAATAATTTAAATACTGAAAATATCAAGTGTTAATTTGATTTTATTTACTTAGATTTTCGTTTCTGAAGAAGAGACGTCAGTTATTTTATACTAGAGCTTATAGATAGGGCTTGCCTTGCATAGTCAGGGCGCATTCCAAATGCACTCCTGCCATCAACGCTAAGCATAGTTTCGTTTGGAGAGAAATGCTACAACACCGATGCAGTTGAAATTCTATTCTTTTTCAGTAAATGAAGCAACATCACAGATTACTAATCATGAGAGAAAATATAGACTTTGGGACACTGGATTGTAAAAATGGATGCCTTACCCGTTGAAAGTCTTGCTCACTCTTGAAACCTTGCGCTGCGTTCCAAGTAGCTGCCCGCAGATGTGCCGGATTAAAATCGGCGCGGCCAAATAAGAAAATCGGCCGATGCCGATTGATAAAAAAATAACAAAAATCGGCCGATTAAATCGGCTGGCCGATCGATCGGTCGGCCTCTACTTGTGACCATCTTTCTTCCTCTTGCTTGTATTCCAGAGGTTTTCAATGGGTTTCAGGGCTGGTGATTGGGGTTGCCATGACACTGTCTTGATCTGGTGGTCCTACAGTCTTTAAAGTTGGGGAACATTGCTAAAGCAGAAGGAAGCATGTTTTTTCCAGGATAATCTAATATGAGGCTTGATTCATGCATGCCTTGCTGAAGCATCATCCCCAGATTGGTACAAACCTTTAATGGCCAGGCTTTGAGCAAAGGTAAAGTTGGACTCATTAGAGAAGATGATCTTACTCCAGTCCTCTATAGTCCAATTCTTATGATCTTTTGCGAACTTCAGCCTGGCTCTTCTGTGCTTCTCATTGAGGAAGTTCCTTTTCTAGTAAGCCTAGCCTGTTAAGAGATTGTTTTGAACTGTTCTTTCCGTGCACTTCACCCCAGCTGCCATTTGCCATTCTTTGTATATAAGTCTCTTGATGTCCTCTGCGGCCTGCGGTTGCTGACTGACATTCAAAAAAGTTGACGGTCAATCTCCAGACCTGAACCCTTTGAAAGACCTGTGAACTGCAACTAAAGCCCCTGTTCTGTTGTCTACCAGAGGATAAAACACTGTCCTGAAGTGTGTACATTTCACATTAAGTTGTCATCTGGGCATTTAAATTGTATTTTGAGCTGTTTGTATAGTTTCTAAAGAAAGCTAGGAACAGGAGTCATACCTAAAAAAGGAATCCAACTAATTGGGGAAAATAGTTGACATATTAGCCATCTACAAAAAATTTGAATTACTATAATGGAGAATTCCGATTCTTAGAAAACAGTCTCTATTGATTTTGCTTACATTATTTTATTGTAAATGATGTTCCTGCCTGGTTTGCTTCTATTTGAAAGAGTAAAAGAATGTTAAAATGTATTTGTCTTGTATAAAGGTCTGTTAATGTTTTAAGAGAGATTTATAGTAAAATAAGAAACCACTTAAAAGTGAGCTTATTTGGAATATAATCAAGAGGAAGATGGATGATCACAAGCCATCAAACCAAGCTGAACTGCTTGAATTTTTGCACCAGGAGTAAAGCAGCATAAAGTTATCCAAAAGCAGTGTGTAAGACTGGTGGAGGAGAACCTGATGCCAAGATGCATGGAAACTGGTGGTTATTCCACAAAATATTGATTTCTGAACCTTTAAAACTTTATGAATATGAACTTGTTTTCTTCGTGTTATTTGAGGTCTGAAAGCTCTGCATCTTTTTTGTTATTTCAGCCATTTCTCATTTTCTGCAAATAAGTGCTCCAAATGACTATTTCTATTTGGTTAAATGTTGTTTGTAGTTTATAGAATAAAACAACAATGTTCATTTTACTCAAACATAAACCTATAAGTAGCAAAATCAGAGAAACTGATTCAGAAACTGAAGGTGTCTCTTATTTTTTTCCAAAGCTGTAGTTTGTTATGAAGATTAAGAGAAAGCATCTGAGAGTGGTTTCAAAATGTAATATTGTAGTTTGTCTATAACTGTAGTATAAAATTATCTTTTAAATTTGTGTATGCATGTAAAAATTATGTTCAATCTATGATGTCCCTATGGACTGACGACCACAGGTCACGCTGCTTTGCCATCAGCAGCCGGAGTCTGAGACAATTGAGCGCAATTGAAGAACAGTGCTGTCTCTGGGTGGGTAGAGGATACTGTGTGATATTGGTCGGCACAAGCGTCTGAAAGACATTTATTTACTCACTCTGTAGATGATTTGTCAGGCATTGTAGTAGCAATAAGAAGACAAGGTTATTAAACAATAAAGTAAGATGTCATGCTTTTTGTTCTCTCTTCTCATTAAGAAATTATTCCTTATCATACTTCCCTGTTAAATTGCTTTTTATTGCAGGAAATTAAGGCATGTGCTATTTAAAAAAAGAAACTTTTATACTAAATTAATTTACCATTGGCTTGTTGTTGAAGATGTAAACATGTCTGTAATTTGATTGCAGTGGAATCTGGGGAGTGTGGGCTGTGCCCTGCCCTTTAACACTCCTTTATTCAGTTTGAGTGAAATGTACTGAATCCTGATGTTCGTTTAGACTAAAAGCAACAGTGTCTGTCTCATGCTGTGTTTTTTTTACATATAAATAAAACATACAGCTATGAAAAATAATAAGATACCACCTCAGTTTCTGAATCAGATTCTCTGATTTTGCTATTTATTGGTAAATGTTTGAGTAAAATGAACATTATTGGTTTATTCTTTAAAAACTACAGACAATTAGAGCCGTTTAGAGCATTTATTTGAAGAAAATGAGACATGGCTGAAGTAACAAAAAGACGCAGAGCTTCCAGACCTCAAATAATGCAAAGAAAACAACAAGTTCATATTCATAAAGTTTTAAGAGTTTAGAAATCAATATTTGGTGGAATAACCCTGATATTTAATCACAGTTTTCATGCATCTTGGTATCATATACTCCTTCACCAGTCTTACACACTGCTTTTGGATAACTTTATGCCACTCCTGTTGCAACAATTCAAGCAGTTCAGCTTGGTTTGATGGCTTGTGCAAAAGTATTCAGCCCCCTTTACTCTAAAACCCCTAAACAAAATCCAGTTCAATTATCTTTAGAAGTCACTTAATTAGTTAATAGAGCTAATCCAGCTGTATGTAATTTAGTCTGTGAAGACCTCTGTGGTTTGTTAGAGAACACTAGTGAACAAAGAGCATCATGGCGACCAAGAAGGAACTCACAAGACAGGTCAGAGATAAAGTTGTGAAGAAGATGTTTAAAGCAGGATTATGTTATAAAAACATATCCCAAGCTTTAAACATCCCAAGAAGCACTGTTCATCAATCCATCATCCAAAAATGCTGTTTCTACAAATCTACCAAGACACGGCCATGGTCCACCCAAACTGACAGATCCAGCATAGAAAACACTGGTCAGAGAAGCAGCCAAGAGGCCCATGGTCACTCTGGAGGAGCTGCAGAGATCCCCAGCTCAGGTGGATCAGGAGAATCTGTCCACATTACAGCTATAATTTGTGTATTATACAAATCATTTGGCCTTAATGGAAGAGCAGCAAGAAGAAAACCATTATATGCGATCATAAACTGTATAATACTAATGATTTTATCCAAGTTTAAATAATATGCAGTATTTTTATATATATAAAGTCTTTATATATACATTTTGTTATGTATCTGAAACCTTCTGCACCCTTCTCTCCAAGCCTGTGTGACAGGGATAACATGGAATTTGAAAGTTTTTCAGAGAAGTGTTAGTCTTGTGTCCGCTGGAGCTTTGAGGCGAGGCTGAGCTTACTTTTCACAGACTTGGTCTAAAGCATTAGCTTATGACAGAAAGTCTGCCAGTGTTGAATCAGTACAGGGGTGAGAAATGTCCTGACATGGTGTCAGTCTCTTGAGCAATGTGGAGAGTGTTTGCCTGGATCCGTGGAGGCAGGAGCTCCGAGAGCGGGGTCTTTCTAGTCAGCAGCGCGTGGTTTACCTCCAACAACTCCAAGGTAAACCAGCTCGCCTCACGGCAGGTGTGATGAAGCGCCACACATTAAAAATAGTAGCAAATGTGAAATTTGGGAGTAAAGTGTGAACCGGGAACCTCGGATTATATCTGAAAACACGGCTTTGAACCTGAACTCTGTGGAGAAGAAGAAAGAGATCTGTGATCTGGAATAGATCCCTTTGAACCGCAACTTTATAAATCAGAGGAACATCGAGGGTGACTCTGATCTTCAGTGCAGCCGAGCATTTATAATAACAGGGATTAAAAGAGATAAAAACACACACAAAAAAGTATGTAATCAGGTAAAAATTACAGAGAAAAAATACATAGCTTATAAATATTAAAAAGAAAGCAAAGAAAATCATCAAATAAAGATTAAAAATGACGTCAGTCAACATCTTTCAGATTTTTTTTACATTAATTTATTTGAATTCATCGAGTTTAAATTGAATTGAAAAAGTGATTGTCATGTTTAATTCACATTTACATTTTTTATAGCTAAACTAATGTGAAATCTTCAAGGACGTCCTTTTTTTAGGTGGTGCTTAGCTTTTTAGAAGGTTAAAATAAAAAGAGAGAAACATAAAAAAAGTAATCAAAAAGAGAATGTAAACAATTTAACACAAAAGATAAAATTGCTAAAAAACTAAAATCTTGGGTTAGTTTGTGAGTTTACACCTACCTTGTTGGTACCTGGACTTTTTGACTTTCTAGTTTGGTCCAAACCATAATGGCAGGTGTGGGTCTTGGTCTTGGTCTGGATCAGCTGAAACCTTTGTCCTGTGGTCCGGACCGTGATCTGAGGTCCCTCTGGCACCTGCTGTTTTGAGTTTCAGCTTCAGTCCTGAAACAGTTTTCATTAAACTATTTCGAAGACTACACTCACAGTTCGAAGTAAGTCTGTGTGACAGTAATAAAAACTTGTCAGCTTGTCCATAAAAATGTGTTCTGTATTGGAAAATCCGATCTGAACCTTTAGATTTTAATCTGTCTGTGCACTTTTAAAGCTCTCAGTGCCTACCAAATGAAGTGTGGAGATTCTTTGAGTTTGTTAATGGTGTAAAAATAGTGATTTGTAAGCTGTTGGGAGCATCGGCTGAAAGCTCTGTATTGTAGAATGCTATGGGTCAATTTCACACCGGATTTCTCCTTTAAGGGGTCGGATAAAAGGGACTCTGGTTGGTTTGTACTCTTAGTGCATTTCGATTGAGCAAGTGTGAAAACAGTAATTACATTTGGTTGTGGATCAGACAACCAAACTTTGGAGTGGTTCGCTGGTGGTGAGAGTGTGATTCGACCCAGTTATTAAATATACTTCTTTTATTTGCATTAAACTGATGATAAGGTGCAGTCTAATCTGACTTATTAGCCAGATAATACTAATTATTACAGCTATGAAAAAAACAGTCTCTGCTGCTCCATGCTGTTTACACTCATGGTGTGTGCAGCGTTTACTGCTACCCGTCGCATGACTCTGTTTACTGTGTGTACATCTGTGCTGCACATGCCATTGAAAACACTGTGTTTCAGTGTTTCAACACTGCGTTCTGATTTGTCCTCTGACCAATCGGAGGAGACAATCTGCTTGCGTGGTTTTTGGTGTGTATTTTGGTGCGTTTGAGTTTATGCCTTTTGTGAAATTAAACCAAACAGAGGAAGAAACTCATCAACTGACCAGACCATAGAAACTACAGACTGCAATTGAAAAAAACAGGAGGACCAGTGAGGTTTTTTTTTTAAGGCTTTCTCGGTCACATGTCATCACGTTCAGTAGCTCCTCCATTTCCACTTGCTGCAGTGTTTACGCAGATCACAGAGTTTATCGAAAAACAGTAGGTAATTCAGCCTGTAATTTTCTCAGAGGACGTCTGAGAAAAAGCATGTATATGGTTGTAAGTCGTTAAATGCCTTATGTAAATTATTTCATTAGAGAGTAGCAGCAGTAGGAGGAGCTTGTGCTTTTGAAATGAATGACTGATATAAATTCTGTTGCTGTGATCTGTTCATATATAAGCCCCATTCATCTCACTTTCCATCATTACAGCCGTGTTTACAGCTGCTCATCTAGTTTTATTAGACTGTGGTGTTTTCTAATGTGTGCCCTGCTCTTCACCTTTTTTAAAACTGATATAAAAACACCACACCTTCAGTCACTCTCAGACTCGTATTGTTCAGAAAGGCCATTGTTAGGGGAGTGGGCCCTTGTTAGGCCATTGTTAGGCCATTCTTATCAGCGTTTGTGTCGTTTGCCAGCAGTGAGTTCTCATGTTTACATGTGGAGGATCACAAATCTCACAGTTTAAAATGGATCTCCTTTTTTAGACAAAGATTTAATCATATTTTCAGATCTACAGAAAGAAAAACAGTAAAAATGTGTGTCGGTAATTGCAACTTTTAGTTTAACCCTCCTGTTCTGTTCTGGGTCAAATTGACCCGTTTCAAAGTTTGAAGACCTAGGAAAATAAAGTTAAAAGTATTTTTTCAGTATAAAACTTTTTCTGCTTGCCTTAATTAGTGTAACCAACATATTAAATAAAAATGGTTCATCTCACATATTTGCAACCAGCCTTTCTAAAAACTAAAACAAAATTGCGATGTTACGTTTCATTGTTATGTAAAACTATTGTGTTTTATATTTCTATAGGACTTTCAAAATGTAATAAAGTAGTAAAATGTTTTAAGTTTGAACATGTAATTTTTTTTTTTTTTTTTTTGAAAAACTGATGACACTGCTTGTTAGGTTTTTTGGGGGTTTCAGACATCTTTTGGATAATTAAACATTAACCGGGTCAAACTAACCCGGGAACACCATTGCTTTTCCTGACAAATTGAAAAGTGAATACTATAAATATTTTTGTTTTCAATTATATTGCGGTATCACAATATTTTCACTCTCCATCAGCAAGGATGCTGGCTTTTTATACTGTTTATATTATATATTATTATTATAACGTATCGACCAAAATTAAAAAAATATATTGTGATATAAATTTGGCCATATCGTCCAGCCCTACGTCCAGTAAAATCACAAGACCTAGTTTGTTCATGTGTTCACTTTTATATAGTTTTGATACAGAACCAAATCTCCACACTGTGTCAGAAGTTATCAGTAAATTTCTCAAATTTTAAGCCATATTTTTACATACAATACGATATGGCACACCCCCATCACCCAGTGCATGATTACGTACACCAAGGGTGGTGGCTTTTATACTGTTCATCCAGCTCTACGTCCAAGGCTTAGTTTGGTCGTTTGTTCACTTTAATTTTGTATAGTTTTGATATAAAACTGTGTTATCAGTAAATCTCTCGCAGGTTTGGAAAGATCATTAGGTAGAGAATAGTCTGAGATGATCATGGCTATGTGAAACTATAGCTTAATCTCTTCACAGTGGATCAGCAGCTTTTCCCATGCTGGAGTTCCCATGGAGCCGCTAATCCACCGTCATGTGGCCTGACTTAGATCTGAATCTTATATTTGATCTTTATTATTTATTTCTTCTCACCTCAGGACCACACTCACTGCTCCCTTCACCACAGACACGCCTCTGTGGTCTGAAGTGTACATACATTCACCTCACACCGTACATCTCACACCCAGCCGCAGTCTGCTCCCCCTCGGACTGATGGGAAGCGTAGTTTGTTGTGCGAGAGGGAATGGGTGTTGTATTCGTGAAGGATTTACTTAAATGCGCTGAATAATTTTATAACGAGCAGAACAGAAAGCTCACGTGTTCTTACTGGTAAGTAAGGCCAAACTGCTGGTGTTTCTTACTTTATTTTATTTATTTAATTTTTTGCTGTTTTTCATTTAAATGTAATTTTTATGGAGGAAACGTGAGTCTGGTGAGATTTTTGATATTTTATGGCAGTGCACCTTCATATTTACAGTGTTTAATTGAAATCTGGTGGAACGCAGATCTTAATATTATAGTCACAGATTGAATATTTGTAAATTACGAAAAGAAACTAGTGTGATGGTGTGAGATTTCAATTGGAAAAATATTTTTTTACAAATACTCTCATAATATAAAAAAAGATCATTCATGTTCATAAAATGTGAAAAAAATATATATACTTTTTATCCAATCAAAACAGTGGGATTTAATGACAATGAGAATGAGTTCAACACTAGCTAGTGGGCACTAAATAAAGCACTTTCAGACACTTTCAATTATTACATATAAACTGATCAATACAGATATTTAAAGCAAAGTATTATATATTTTTTTTGATAAGGTTTGTTTACTTAAATGTAATAGTGACTTTTATTTTGACCCGGTCTGTTTGGTTGTTTGTATTAGTGACTTTTATGTTGACACAGTCTGCTAATTTGATTGTATTAGCAGATTCATTTTGACACGGCCCATTTGTTAATTTGCATTAGTGACTTTGTGTTTCCATAGAGGTTATAGGGTATTGCCCTGTGCATGCCTTGTTCATGTGACGGGCAGCTGCTCAGTCTGTATATTTTTACTGCATCTCTATTTCCAGATTGAGGGAAATTCCCCAGCAGCAGTAAAACTGTACTCCACTTTAACTGCAGCTATTAAATCACAGTTCACGTGCATTCAGAACTGTGTGGGGGGCAATGTACAGATCATAGATAACTTGCGATATTTCACACCATTAAATTGTGACATAATAATAACTGTCGTAATTAAAGAAATACATGTATCCTGCTCTAAGAGCAGCCTATTATTTACTGTGAAGCTTTATGGATATTTGTTGTGTAACTATTTGTGTTTGCAGTATGCAAAGTTGAAGTAGCATAATTTTATTTATTTATTTATTTATTTTTTGTTATTGCAAAATGTCCTGAAAATTTTCAGTTTCATTTAAAGACTCATCCCTATGGAAACCTGCATAGAACCACCCTGTCACCACCCCTTGCCCATCAACCTCTACCAGAGCCCCACCCACTAGATAAGTTGAAGAAACACCATTTCTGTCATTTTGAGACAGGTTGAGAGTCTTATACAGTACACAGCAGGATTAGCCGGCAGACTTCTTCTGAGGGAGGGATCTCCACAGACCTACTGTCTGTGGCAAATCTGCAGATGATGGAGATGATTTTATCACAATTAAGCTTGATCTAGCTTGTTTGTGTTTTTTAATTTAACACAAGCTAGCACGAACACTTCACTGTGCGGTAAATGCTCAGCGTATACATATGACGTGGCCAGCCACAGCTTATTTGCATAAAAGTGACAGAGCCCTGAAATGGCTCATTCTGAATAGAGCTGATGAGATCTTTATCTTTACGTGAGAGTGATTTGATGTAAAGATCTTCATGAACATGTTGTTGTGTAGCTCAGACCTATTCTAACTCATGTAAAAAGAGGTATAATTAGTTTTTTTTAGGTGATTTTCTGTGGGTAATTTGAAAGTTGTCTGAATGGAAAGATGCAGAATTCATCTATGTGGCCTATTTATTTCTCTCCTCAGCCACTCAGCCTCTTTAATCGTACATTCTTGACCAAAGTTACTGGGCACAATCTGATTAGGAGCTTTGCGTGGACTGGGCTACGCTGCAGAAATCAGATAAACAGAATACTTGGCAAAGGGCTCACGTATTTCTGAATCACAGCTAAGGATAGAATCTTTAGCTTTATGAACGAGGCTATTCAGCCCGTTACATCCACAGAACAGAGCCTGGAGCTCCAGAGATACAGAAAGAGAGGAAACTCTAGATGGTATTTCACATTTTTTGTAAGAAGTGGTTGTGTAAGATCAGCATGAAATTGTTATAAAAGGAACATATTTGTTTAGTGCTTTATATCAGCAAAAATACACATGTACAGTATATACTACTGTACTATAAGGCAGTGTTACACAAAAGCTTGTCATTTTGTTGCATGATACATTTTTGTATTGTTTCAACAGTATGCTTTTTAAGCCTTTATGACATGAATTATATTTTTTAATAAGGAAAAAGCTGTTTTAGGATGAGGGTCCTAAAAGTTATATTTCAGGTGATTTAGAGGAACGAAGCACTCAAAACATGCAAATATACAGGTTGTAGAAGAGGGTCTTCAAGACCAGAGATGAGAATCATGATAAATATAATAAAAGTAGTCTAACTGCACAAGACAATGAATTAGAGCTGGGCGATATGGCCCAAAAATGTAAAAATCCGATTTTCGAAATTTTTTTCCCCCTACTAAAATCTCCTAGAAGTCGCTAGAAGTCGCTAAATGACGTCATTGCATAATTTGCATAATACATGTTTTTGAAGCTGTAAAGGACTAACATTGTGAGAGAGAAAAAAGTGAGTAAAAAACCCTCCAACAAAGGAACACCATCTATTGCTTTTTAAATAGGCAGTCACGTCTCAAAATAATTTTATTTTTACGTAAAATACATAAGTCAGTTTTTTGTCGTGTTGTTAAATGTTATTATAAGAGCAGTTTTTTATTTTATTACATTTCTTTTTATTAGTTTTCTTAAGTTTTCTTTATTTTCAAACCTATTATAGACAAATTGTTGAATAGCTTTTTACAAAGAGGGAGACACTGTGGATGAGGTGAGTGACAGGCTACGTGGTGAATGAGGTGAGTGACTGACTGAGACTGCGTGAGTTAAATTCAGTGAGTTTTTTTTTTCGTGTCACACTGAAGACACTTTTATATTTATATTTCTGCTCTGTAAATACGGGGCGGGGTCAGTCAGCACGCACAGTGTGTTCGTGGAGCGGTGTGTGTGTGTGTGTGCTAAGTGTGTGAGACTGCACTGTGCGTGTTGTGGGGCGGGGCTCACGGCAGCAGTCGCCAAAAGTCTCCAATAACACAACAAAAGATTTGTCACTAGTCGCTTTTTACAAAAAAGTCACTAGAGGGTCTGAAAAGTAGCTAAATATAGCGACAAAGTTGGCAACACTGCTCCGCCATCATGTTTGTGTTTTTGTGTGTGTGTGTGTGTGTGTGTGTGTGTGTCTGTGTGTGTGTGTGTGTGTGTGTGTGTGTGTGTGTGTGTGTGTGTGTGTGTGTGTTTGTGTGTGTTTGTGTGTGTGGGTGTGTGTGTGGGTGGGTGGGTGGGTGGGTGGGGGACCAGGAGGAAGAGAGGGGCAGGGCTGCGCGCGCGCGAGAGAGAGAGAGAGAGAGAGGGGCGGGGCTAAGCTCAGGGGAGCGTTGGTGGTGAAAATTAAAACTCAGAGAAATCGATTTTCACAAAAACACATCGTGCTTAACTGTAAATTCGAATTAATCGATAAAATCGATTAATCGCCCAGCTCTACAATGAATATAAAACACTGTTTTAGTAAGTTTACATCAAGTATTACTTATTACTTATTACCTGATGCCTCATTGTGTTGAATGTAGTTATGCAATGTAACATCGTTTTAAAGATAAATAAGTAGGTAAATTATGTAAAGTATGAAAATAAAATTGGATTGTTGCCTGAGGGCAACACTGCCATAGAGAATAAAAGCGTAACAATGCAGAATGCACAAATGTGCAGCAAATATGGAATAAAATCATTGTACTATCTATAGAAGAGTATTTGAATAACATATTGTAAGAGTCTGATACTGTTGATTAGGGATGGGAATCTCAGGGCATCTTAATGCGAGACCACGATGCATTGTACATTCTGCTATTTATTTTGCGATATCGCACGACAATTCTGTATAATACTTTTTATTATGGATCTATTAGTGTTAGTTTCACTGAATTTGTCAACCAATATTCTTCATCGCAAGTTTACCATATTCATTTTATTATTGGCATAAAGTTATCCAAAAGCAGTGTGTAAGACTGGTGGAGGAGAACATGATGCCAAGATGCATGAAAAAAACAGGGTTATTCCACCAAATATTGATTTCTGAACCCTTAAAACTTCATGAATATGAACTTGTTGTTTTCTTTGCATTATTTGAGGTCTGAAATCTCTGCACCTTTTTTTGTTATTTCAGTGATTTTCTCATTTTCTAAATATTCTAAATGACAATATTTTTATTTGGAATTTGGGAGATGTCAGTAGTAGCAAAATCAGAAAAACTGATTCAGAAACTGAAGAGGTTTCTTATTTTTCCAGAGCTTTATACATAACATAAAATCATATTTAAAGTTAGTATTGGTTGGGGGTAGGGGTTAGAATCAAAATTCATGGTTGTTTAGGGTTGGGCATAGAGCCACTGATACAGGAGGAGAAGTCTCCTTTCATATAGTTAAGAAAGCTGCTGAAGCCGAGTAACTGATGAAGTTAACAAAATGAAAATGAAGTTTTATTATTGCGTACGGTATGATATGGCACTTCCCTAACTGAGATATTTAAAAAAAAAAAAAAACAAGAATTTTATCACATTTGTAACAGAAGTCAAAGATCCAGAATGTCATGATACTAATAATAATAATGCATATATCCAGGATTAAAGTAAAATAAATGATACTGGACAGATATAATCTGTCTCTAGTAGATATATAATTGGAAATGAGAACAGTGTGAATTTTTCTTTTGCAAAAAGCAGCAAAAAAGTAGTTTCCTGATGTGATAATTAGGGGCGGGTGATATGGCACCATATTTCAGGGTAAAATATCGTTCACGATATTCAAAAATGTTGGCGATATAATCGTGTACGATACGATAGTGCTGGACGATATGGCCAAAATTTATATTACGATATATTCCTTAATTTCGGTCGATACGATATAATTTCGATATCGATATAAATACTTAGAAGGCCTCAGAAAACTGCTAAGAATCCCTGCAATGGAAATCTGTACCTACTACTGTCTGAAAATTTAATTTAGGTCTTTGAAACCTCCTTTCACCAAAACTTTATAATACTTAAGAAATAAAAAATAGTTCAAATAAATCAATGCTTTGCATATAGCAAAATAAAAACATGATATCCCTGTCAAACATAAGCCTATATAACTACTACCAATAAAAATAACTTTAAATTACAACAGAGGCAGAGCTTCTTATTCTATGGCACAACCCTAATGCAGCGTTTCCATGTTACATTTAGTCCAGTTAATGACATAATGAATATTGGAACTCGCCGGGTTCACTCCCACAGTATCAGTCGAGTGAACTTGTGAACCTGACCCGGTTCTGTTTCTCCGCAGTAAGCAGCATGCTGATCGGGTCGGGGTGGAACTGGGTCTTCTCTGGTTCAGCCACGTGTGTAAATAAAAACAAATAAAGAGTAAATCTCCCACTATTAGCAGATATTTTCCACTCGCTGGGTGGTATTAATGTCACTCTCTCAGCCTTGATTACAGTATCAGTGTTACTCTTTTATAAACATGCCGTGTACAAGCTAATTCCTGAGCTGCGCTCACTGTGGAGTGTTACTGTGCATTTTTATAATAAAATGGAATTTAAGGTTTTAAAAATTTTCAAGAGAGAACATTTATAGTGTCTATGAAACTAGGGGTGGGCGATACATGGACCTAAAATAATATCACGATATTTCATGGTATTATCACGATAACGATACTTTTGGCGATATGCCAAAAAAATTAAAAATAGACTACTGCAACAAAACAAAACTTACATTTTATTATTGTATATGATATGATATTGCACACCTCTAACTGAGTTGAGGTTGAGTTGCTGATAGGTGACTGTTATGAGTATAGAGGAGTTAGACGCCTCTTTCAGGATCTTTCAGTTCTCATTCAGGGAATCTGCAGTCTTTTAAAAGCATCCATTTCTTTGAAAGTTTCTTTGAAAGTACTGCAGTTTATGTGAAATTGGTTTTCAGCAGTAATAATAAATGCATACCTGTCAAGTTTTGGACTTAAAAATAAGGGATATATATATATTTGTAATTAATAGATTTAAAATTGAAATTGAAGGGTGCACAAATTTACAAAAAGGACATGGATCAGATATATTCCATAAGTAAATAATAGTCCTAAGGGGCCTACACAATTAATAATCTTTCATTAATACTTCTTTCTACCCCTTCTAAATAATACATTACATTACATTATAATACATTACCACAATACTTGAGATTTAAACAAATTCTAACAAACCCTAAAACTAGCCCTGAACTAATAGAGTTTGGAAATGATAGTTATTGGCTGATCAGGCACATCAGGGCAGGGCATTATATATATATGTAGATTTTTCATATATGTAGATTCAAACCCTGAATATCTATCTAGCTAATTCTAAAGTTAAGCTAACTGAGTCACAAGCTGTATTTTATTAAGCACACAGTGGGTTTAATTTATGTTTTGATTCAGAGAAGAGTCTTTTTAACCAGCTATCAGAAACAATCTCATCACATTTTACATGGTTAATTACCTTTCTTTTAGAAAAATCTCTGTATATCCAGATTAGTTTTAACGACAGCTGCTCCGACTAGCTGTCTGAACTCACAGCGAGGGGAGGGGCGGGGCTTCCCGCACACTAAACTGCGCTCCGCAAAACCAGCTAGCTGATTGGCTGTTTCTCCTGAAAGGCGGGACTTTCTCCTTGAACCGGCACCACGATTGGTTAAGAGACCCACAGCGGTCAGTGCATTGTCGCCTGTGGCCTATATATATTTTTATTTAGTATAATACGGGAAATTTACGGGAAAATACTAATACGGGAGGACGGCGGGAAAGAGGAGTAAAATACGGTAGTTTCCCGGCCAAAACGGGAGACTTGACAGGTATGTAAATGGCTAATCATGATAATTTGCTAGTATAAAAAAAAGAGAGCCAGTATGTTTGCAATAACAATATGCTTTGCAATATGACGAAACCATTTATTTACTTTAAATTATGGCTGTCAATGTTATTGTAAAATAGTGTTTACATTTGACCCCAACTTCTGCCGTAATCTGCCATGTTCCCCGCTTAATTTATGAGAACGTGATCTGGTCTTGATCTGACCCAGCTATCAAATATACTTATTTTTAATTGAGCTATTCTGCCGATGAGGCACAAACTAATCTGATATATCACCCAAATAATATATATATATATATAAGAATCTGTGCTGCACGCCCCATTTAAAAACACTGTTTTTAAAATACAGCAGCAGATTTTCAGTGTTTTTTGTTAAAGCAACTGCATACTGCACAGATATACAGATATACACACTAAAACACAGAATCTTCTCACTATATTTAATTTCTTACTTTCTTTGTCCCACAAAATTAAACAATATAAAGAAATCAGACTTCATTATCAGAAAAACAGCTATTTTTTTCTTTACTAAACTATTTTAAATAGTTCCATTAACACTATAAATGGACCAGACATACTCAAAATGTAAGTATTCAAAAGATATTTCTCAAAGGCTTTATTGCATGAGTAAGACATAAGTTTAATATCAATTTACAGTGTGTTATTACTGAAGCCAATTAAGACATTAAAGTATTTAAGCAGCTGTTTATCAGTTTATCACACTAAACATAGTTACTTATAACTATAACTATAACTTATACTTATAATAACTAGACTGACCTGAGCTGCCATTACTGTGCTTCTTTGACTGTGCTCCACACTTCTACACAGCGCTCCACATCCACAGTGCCTCTAGTGGCGTGGCGGATATATGAAAAACGCATACTGATTTTAAATTCCCCTCCGGTATAGCATATGAACCGGTAAACTGCCCAGCACTAACTCAAATAAGTTGTTTGTTTGTAAATTGTTCCGTCTGTTTCGGTTTTCCTGCATCTCTTCAGTGCTGCATTAAGATCCATACCTGAAGCAGAGCGAGGGGACCTGAATGACTGCGGGGAAACGGAGCAGACGAGGGCAGCCGAGCACATCCCGGAGCGAGGCCGCGGTCCGGACCCAGCACGGCTCTGTGTGTCGCAGCTGCCCTAAACAAAAGCCTCCGCTCTAATGGACTGTGATTAGGGGAGGAAGTGATAAAGAAAGCGGTTTGGGCCGAGAGCTCCAGCGCCGCGAAACACTCGGACCTCCTAAAGCTTCCATGAATTATTGCTGCCTTCATTAGGTCATCGCTTATTATTAACAATAGAGCTGCTGCCGCTGCAGGGAGGGGCTGTGTGGAGAGGTGGGGTGTGCTTTTTTTCTGGAAATAGGAGACGGGGTCTGTCAAAGTGCTGAAACTGCTGTTTTTTCCTTGTAGAGCTGCATCGTGGCGTGTGTGTGTAGTACTGCATAGTGTATTCAGTGATTAAACACCCTGTCTAGTCTTTAGGTTCTTTCTGGTGAATTTGTGATTTTCTAAATCTGCTATTGTACCACTTTTTATTTATTTATTTATTTATTTATTTTTAATCCTGGAAACTGAACCAGAGTCAGTTAAACTGCTGAAGCTGCTGCTGTTGAATGCTCAGAGGGACAGGGTGTGTGTGTAAGCTTTTTTTTTTTTTTTTATATATACACTGCCTTGCGCAGCCATGTAGTTTTTAGTGCTTTAGTTTTTGAGCACGTGCTGTGGTTCTATAGAGCGCCGCTCGTGGTACCGGCAGTAGAACGCTCTGGAAGTCTGGGAACAGTGCTGTGGTTTATAAGTGGAGTTCAGGTGGAGGGTGTTCTTCTCCAGTTATTAACCTGTATACATTCTTTACAGGTGCATAAATAATCATTCTTAAATTTTATATGGATTAAAGTAATTATCCTAAAGTCCTAAAGAAGAAGAAGAAGAAAAAGAAGGGCACAGGCTCAGGGTCTGCTCTCAGTTCCTCTGCTGGTCAGGAGGCGTGTGAGGGGGTGAGGGCTGGTGTTTGGATTGAATCACATGACTCTGGCGTTCTTGAATAGCGGATAAATTATTGTTCAGTCGCTCTGCCTCGGCTGCCTAGGGATGTCTAGACAGCTAAACAAGTGATGGTGGACAATGCTGTCTGCGTACAGTGGCTGGACGGCACAGAGACGTTGGAATGTGTGTGTGTGCGTGTGTGTGTGTGAGAGACTTGGCTATGGTAGTTTTTATTTGTTCTGTTGTTATAGAACACTCTATAACACGTACAGAAACGCACTGATTTCTGAGATAAGCACATTGAAACCATATTGATTTTCTGTAAATTATATATATTTAGACACTGATTAGCCCTAATAATAATACCACTGACATGACAGCTCATCACAAGTGCTTAAAGCAACACAGCAACCGAAAGACATTTATTTTCAGTAAGTGAGTTTACTTGAGTTTGGTTCCTACAGCAGTGTTACTTCCTATTTACAGTGTAAGTGTCTCTAAGCAACACTGCTACTTCCTTTTACAAGCCAACAGTTTTGTTAAGGCACACTGTCACTTTATTTCACTAACAGTGTTGCTTAGTTACACTGTTACTTTCACCGAGCAAGAGTGTCGCCGATTTTTGCTAAGTAACAGTGTCGCTAAGTAACACTGTTACTTTCATTCAAAATGTAAGTGTTGCTAAGTTACATTGTTAATGTCTTTCAAAATGTAATAGTTTTGCTAAGTAACACTGTCACTTTATTTCACTAACACTGTGGCTAAGTTACACAATCACTTCCTTTCGCCGAGTGAGAGCGCGTCCGAGTGAGAGCGCGTCCGAGTGAGAGCGCGTCCGAGTGAGAGCGCGTCCGAGTGAGAGCGCGTCCGAGTGAGAGCGCGTCCGAGTGAGAGAGCGTCCGAGTGAGAGAGCGTCCGAGTGAGAGCGGTGGCGCTCTTGCCGCCGAGTAAGAGTGTGTCCGAGTGAGAGAGCGTCCGAGTGAGAGAGCGTCCGAGTGAGAGAGCGTCCGAGTGAGAGAGCGTCCGAGTGAGAGAGCGTCCGAGTGAGAGAGTGTCCGAGCGAGAGCACCGCCGAGTGAGAGCGTCGCCCGAGTAAGAGCGGTGGCGCTCTTGCTGCCGAGTGATAGCGCGTCCGAGTGAGAGCGCGTCCGAGTGAGAGCGCGTCCGAGTGAGAGCGCGTCCGAGTGAGAGCGCGTCCGAGTGAGAGCGTCGCCCGAGTGAGAGCGTCGCCCGAGTAAGAGCGGTGGCGCTCTTGCTGCCGAGTGAGAGAGTGTCCGAGTGAGAGCGCGTCCGAGTGAGAGCGCGTCCGAGTGAGAGCGCGTCCAAGTGAGAGAGTGTCCGAGCGAGAGCGCCGCCGAGTGAGAGCGTCGCCCGAGTAAGAGCGGTGGCGCTCTTGCCGCCGAGTGAGAGAGTGTCCGAGTGAGAGAGTGTCCGAGTGAGAGAGTGTCCGAGTGAGAGAGTGTCCGAGTGAGAGCGCGTCCGAGTGAGAGCGCGTCCGAGTGAGAGCGCGTCCGAGTGAGAGCGCGTCCGAGTGAGAGCGCGTCCGAGTGAGACCGTCGCCGAGTGAGACCGTCGCCGAGTAAGAGTGTCGCCAAATTTTGCTAAGTAACAGTGTCGCTAAGTAACACTGTTACTTTCATTCAAAATGTAATAATGTTACTAAGTTACATTGTCTTTCACAATGTAACAATTTCACAAAGTAACACTATCAGTTCTGCTAAACAACAGTTTCACTAAGCAACAGTGTCACTAAACTACACTGTCACTTCCTTTCCATGAGTAACAGTGTCAACATAACAGTGTTAGCAAGTCACACTGTCACTCCCTTTTACCACGTTACTGTGTACCAAGTAACATTGTTACTAAAGCTAATACTGCAGGAGAACTAAACTGAAACTCCTGTATAACTCTGTACTTCTGTGGAGTGGCTTCTGCTCCTTAATACCTGACTGATGATTTTTGAGAAAATTAAAGAATTTTATAATGAAAAATTAATGTAACACTTACTTTCTTTGGCAATGTAACAGTGTTGCTAATTTACAGTGTCTCTAAAAAAAATGCTTAGTTCCTTTTACTTAGTGTTGCTCAAAATTTAACAGTATTACTAAATACGGGTCACTTCCTTTCACAGTGTAACAGTGTTACTAATTTACAGTGTTGTTAATTTACAGTGTTGTCAATCGCCTACAAGGTGATGACAGAACAGGCTCCTTCCTACCTGCACTCACTCCTGAAGGCTTACGCCACCTCCCGACCGCTGCGCTCCTCCAATGAACGTCGCCTCGCTTTACCAAACATTCACACAAAGCAATCCAGACTGTTCTCATACAGAGTTCCCCAATGGTGGAACAAACTACCTTCTACTACCAGATCAGGAGAATCTCTCACTATCTTTAAGAGACTCCTGAAGACAGAGCTCTTCAAAAAGCACTTACTCTCCTAACACCTCTAACTAACTACCTTCTACTACCAGATCAGGAGAATCTCTCACTATCTTTAATAAACTCCTGAAGACAGAGCTCTTCAAAGAGCACTTACTCTCCTAACACCTCTAACTAACTACCTTCTGCTACCAGATCAGGAGAATCTCTCACTATCTTTAATAAACTCTTGAAGACAGAGCTCTTCAAAGAGCTCTTACTCTCCTAACATCTCTATACTACCAGATCAGGAGAATCTCTCACTATCTTTAATAAACTCTTGAAGACAGAGCTCTTCAAAGAGCACTTACTCTCCTAACACCTCTAACTAACTACCTTCTACTACCAGATCAGGAGAATCTCTCACTATCTTTAAGAGACTCCTGAAGACAGAGCTCTTCAAAGAGCACTTACTCTCCTAACACCTCTAACTAACTACCTACTTCTAACCTCATTTCCTTCTTCCCCTCCTTCACTTCTCTATCCCTTTATTTCCCTTCGACCTCCTTTAAGCCCTATCTAAAAATGGTTTATCTTAATTCCTATTACTTTGTACTTGACTATTGTAAGTCTCTTTGGACAAAAGCGTCTGCCAAATGTTATGTAATGTAATGTAACACTGTTACTTCCTGTTACTAGGTAACGGTGTCACTTATTAATACGTACCTTTTTCACAATGTAACAGTGTAGCTAATTTACAGTCTCTTACAGGTATATGCAGTGCTTTTTAGCTCCTATTAAACTTGGCAGAAGTCATGGGACACTGTACTACTTTTGTTATTGTGTGAGTGTATTTATAGAGCTAGGCAAATATACCTGTAGGCATGATGGTGTCATTGTTCTCACGCTCACAGCTCTGTCGTATAGATTACTGACGTCTCATCACTCGGGAAACACGGAGCTCCTCTCAGGAATGTGTTGCACTAATCATCAGTCAGTGTCACTATAGCTTTAATTGATGATCAGCGGGTAATGAAGCGAGCGCTGTGAATATGAAGGTGTGTTTTCTCAGTACTGTCTCATTAAGACTCGTAGAGTATATGGTGGTAAAGGTTATAAAAGGCTCAGGGCTCAGGATTTGTGCTCTGTAATTAAAGCTTTGTCTCTTTGGGTGTGTTTCAGGGGTCCAGGTCTGCATCGTGAGCGAGCGTGTGAGCTCTTCCAGAGGAAGGAGCTGCCTCGGGCCTCGTGCCCCAGGTTCTAAGGTAAGATCACTTTATCTACTCTACGCAAAAATACACTTTATTATACACTACAACTTTGTTTAAGGACCACTCAGTGTTTTCCATCATGTGGATGTGGTGAAAATGATGTGGGGCGGGTGGGTGGTCATGGTATCCAGTAGTCCAGTGAGTAGGGCTGTATGAAATTGTCAGTTAGGGATGAAATTTTTAGGGTTAACGATTATTGTAGAATTATTATAATCTGTCAGTAATAAGACAATTTAGCTGCTGGAGCCCTGAGAGAGCACAGATGGTGCTCTTTCCTCTCATCACTCCTAAGGTGATGTGGATCAGCACAAGGCTGCGTCTATGAGCTGATGTATCAGAACCGAGTCTCTGCGCTTTCCTCCGAACGTTAGCGCTATGAAGCTACTCGGCAATGCTGCAGCATCAGAAGCAGCTCAAAAAGTGTGCTAGTCTTTACCCTCCTGGTGTTGGGGCATCAATAGTGATGGGGGGGGGGTGGATGTACAGCTGATTAGCTCTATAATTGGCCTAGCTAAATTGGGAGAAAATGGTAAAAAAATAGTCCATATCTTCATAATTAATACTTTTTTTTGGACTACTGCCCTTTACAAACACTGCACGGACTTGTGGGATATGTGATGGGGTCTCCTGCTTTAAATTTTGATCTAAGGGTTTCTGCTTGAGTGTGTTTACATGGACAATTCTAGCCAGACACTGCCAGTCACAATCATTACCACACAATGCACTGTGCTGCCTGCCTGCCCACTGTGGGTGGTAATGTTAGCATTCTATGATGTACTTCTAGTACACACTTGACACATACACCTCACAACTGTACATGTATTGGCGTGCTAAAGCCGTACCCTGAGGTAACGCTTCATGATCTATTTACCGTCATTTCCGGGCTATTGAACACATTCAGCTCGGAGCTCCACTTTAAATCCATGATTCACGCTGATGTTGAGTAGCTGCAAATATTTTGTTGTCCTGGCGAGCCCTGGATTAATCTATACACTGAATTATCTCTCCTGAAAACAGTTTATTAGGGTGATTAGGGTAGATTTTCTGTATTTTTGATTGAACTGGCATGTTTTGGCGGCATGAAGTTTGTTAGCCCGTTAACCAAAAAAAAAAAAAAAAAAAACATATGTTAGTCTCACCGTTAAATAAGCTGCTGTGTTGAACGAGGTGGGAAAAAAATATGGGTTTACTGCCAAAAATGATGGTAAATTCTGCTTTTTTTATGACTTTCCATGGCATTTCTGTATATGAGGACTGGAGAACATTCGGTACCACTTTAAAATAAGACTACCTTTATAAAGGGTTTATAAATGGTTTACAATTATTTTATTAATAGTTACTAATTAGGTTGCAAATGCCTTAAAAATCATTAATAATCAGTTATAACACATACATAGAAAGGGCAACAATGACCTGTTGTTTGCCAAATAGTGAACCCACAGCCATCTATATTGTTGCCCTTTCTACGTATGTGTTATAACTGCTTATTAATGATTTTTGAGGCATTTACAACATAATCGAATCGAAGCGAATTGTAAACCATTTATAAACACTTTATAAAGGTAGTCTTATTTTAAAGTGGTACCGAATAGGGGTGGGCAATATTATATCGTATACAATATATCGTGAGACAGAAATATTGTGATATTAAAAATCCATATCGTGATAATAGAGATGTTCTGTCTTAAAAGTAGTCTATTATTTACTGTGAAGCTTTAGGTGTATTTATTGTGTATTGTGTTTGCAGTTTATATGCATGCACTAAATATTCTGCAATATTTTTTGCTGCATTATATTATTTTATGCTATATTATTTATTTTGCGACATTATGATTATGCTGTTATACTCTTATACTATATTCCTGAAATTAATTAATTATTTTTCTGTTTTCCTATATCGCCAAGTATATCGTTATCGCAAAAATACCCTGAAATATCGTGATATTATTTTAGAGCCATATCGCCCACCCCTACTGTATATATGGAGATATTCTGGTATTTTTTATCTCAGTTAGAGATGTGCAATATCATATCGTATACAATAATATAATGTAAGTTTTGTTTTGTTGCAGTAGTGTATTTTTTTTTTTTTTTTGTCATATCGTCAAGAGTATCGTTATCGCGATAATACCATGAAATATCGTGATATTATTTTAGGGCCATATCGCCCACCCCTAGTACCGAACATTCTATGCAATAGAGTAGGGGTGTCCAAACTTTTTTTGTTGGGGGCCAGAAGGAGAAATATATTTGAAGTCACGGGCCACAGACTCTGTAATAAAACAAATAATGAAATAAACCACTTTAAATAATACTTTTTTCCTGATTATTTAATTTACACACCATTTTTCTTGACTTACTATCTTTATCTTTGACAGTGTTGTGTAAACTAAGATTTTTCAAATTGATGTTTAATTTCGTGATGTCTCTTAATATTAAACTCCTTAATTACGGCAACTTTTAGACTCTTTGTCCCGTTTTTCTGTGCTCGAAATGCGCACTCTCTCCGCTTTTAGACTCTTTGGCCCGTTTTTCTGCGCTAAAACTGCGCACCCTCTCCTCTTTTAGTGTTTTTTGCCCCGTTTTTCTGAGCTAGAAATGCGCACTCTCTCCGCTTTTAGACTCTTTGGCCTGGTTCTGACACCTAGCGTTCAAACTTTGAATCTCACATTATAAAAACCTGCTTAACAGCGGGCCAACTTTCATTCTATTTCTAAAATACCTTGCGGGCCGCTCCAAAACAGGAAACGGGCCGCAAATGGCCCGCGGGCCGTAGTTTGGACACCCCTGCAATAGAGCAAGCAGCAATAAAGCAGAAAATCCGCCAGTTTTTTATTTTTTTATTTTTTTATTAAGATTCATACAAAACAAGATCTCAGCAACTTGTTGTAAGCCTGTTAGAGCCCTCATATTATAGTAGATGAGGTCAGTGTCAGTTTTAAGGGAGGAGAAACAAACAATAACCTTTAGAATTAAAGAGTCCCGTCACTGTCTTGCTGTCTTGTATGTTTGGAACTAGATTTTGGCAAAAACTCTGAAAACATCTCAGGAGAAAAAAAGTTGCTGAAGCTCAGCCGCCACACCGCAGGAAGCAAACCACTAAGCATTGAGAACAGAGCGGTCTATTTACAGCACGCTGACCAGTATTTAAAGCAGTCTGCTCAGTACCAGGACACACACTCCCGGCAGATGAGACAAAAGTCTGTACCAGAGAGAGAGAGAGAGAGAGAGAGATGGATGGAAAAAAGCAGCTGCAGATGATCCAGAGCAGAGCACTTCATTAGTGAAAGACTGGGAGATTGTTTTGTTTTGGGCTGTATTGGTGTGACGGGAACAAGCCGTCTTCATTCATCTTCGTTGGCTGGCATAGCTGCAGCAGGTTTAATCCGGACGCGTCTGCTCACTTTCTACCACATGCCTCCAAACATCTTCCAGCAGAACGACAGTGACCCAAAGCACACACTGCCCTCAGAAACGAGGAGTCGCTCGCAGCCGAGCCGCGGGATGTTCTCCATCAGCTCAGTCATCTGATCTAAATCCCATAAAGGCCCTGGAGCTGCTGGAACGACTGCAGAACAGAGCAGGTCCTCGAGGACTGCGCCAGGGAAGATCCCCGCTTTACTAAGTGGATGCCGTGTGCACAGCCTCCGCAAGGTCTCCAGGTATTTAAAGCTCCAAGGCTTGAGTTTTGAATGGGGTCCAATCAGTGCATTTGTTGCCTGTTAATGGATCAGCTCAAATTAATGCCTTTTTTGAAACAATAAGAATATAATCGAAAGGTTACTTCAGTTATTTCAGTAATTCATTTCAAAATGTGAAACTCATATATATTATATTAATGTATTACACACAGAGTGATCTATTTTAAGTGTTGTTTTATTTATTTTTTTATTTTATTGTTGATGATTATGGCTTACAGCCAATGAAAACCCAAAAATCAGTGTCTCAGACAATTAAAATAATATATAAGACATATATATTTATGTCATTGTGGGCAGTGTGCCAAGTCCTGCTGGAAAATGAAATCTCCATCTCCATAAAAGTTGTCAGTAGCAGAGGGAAGCATGAAGTTCTGTAAGATTTTGTGAGAAAACAAAACTGCACTGACTTTGTACTTGATGATAAAACACAGTGGATCAACACCAGCAGATGACATGTCTCTCCAAATCATCACTGATTGGTGGAAACTTCACACTAGACCTCGAGCAGCTTGGACTGTGTGTCTCTCCACTCTTCCTCCAGGCTCTGATGATCACTGATGGTTTGCAAGCTACCCATCAAGCCATCCACTACTTTCATCCACGCTTCATGGCAGGTTTCCTCTTGTTGAAGGTGGAATATGGAGCTACACTAGCGTAAAAAAAAATGTCCATTAAACTCTCAGTTAAACTCAGTAACTCAGTCTGCCAGACCTAAACCACACTAAACTATTATTACTATTACTATCTCCATCTCAAAAAATACAGGGAACGACCAATTCAAACATGATTTATTATATGTCCTCTATTTGTTGTAAATTGTTTGTTTGTGTTTCCTGTTGTTGAGGCTCCTGATGCAATGCATGTTTTACTGCATCTTAAATAATAATACATTTTATTAGGGGTGTGACGAGATCTCGTGGCACGCGAGATTAAAATGGACAATATTTCTCGTCAGGCTTAAACCTGTCTCACGGGGCAAAAAAACAGTTAAGTGTGGACTTTGCAAGAGGGATCTGGCAACCCAGTAGCGATAGAGTATGGTGGCTGAGCAGTGAGAGCAGCTCTCAGCAGAAGAGTAAAATTCAGGCATTTGTATAGAAGATGCTTCTGCTACTTTTAAGTTGTAAGTCTGGCTGCATTTTGGCTCCAGTGGAAACAATAACCAGTAACAGAGTGACCAACAAGACACAAACCATATATAAATACTGTAAGTAAATCCTACACGTGACTGTTTCATAGACAGCTGTACTAATCCCTTAACTCTGTACTGTATTTAAAAACATGTTCTGTCTCTGTTTCACTTCAAGCATAGTCTTAATATGACTGGTTATGGTTCTGCATAGTTAAATTACAAGAGATTTAGGAGAAAAAAACACAAACCATAGTCTTAATATGACTGGTCGTGATTTGCTCTTATTGTTTGCACTATATAAGACCTAGAAAAGTTTTATTTTTATTTTTTATTCTTATTCTTATTTCTATTTCTTATAAAATCAATGTGTGAGAGAAACCAGTCTGTTATGTTTGCGTTATATGATTTTGTCAAATAAAACTCTAATTTTGTTAAGCCATTTTTTTTTTTTTTGACGTTTTCTTTAAACTTTTATTTTTAAATCTCGTCTCGTCTCGTTCTCGTGAACCCAGTATCGTGTCTCGTCTCGTGATTAGTGTCTCGTCACACCCCTACATTTTATTTGTAATGGACTTTACATTTTGAAGAAATCTTAAAGTGCTACAGCATAAAAGGCAATAAAATCAGAAGCAAACATTTAGTAACAAGTGGATAAAAACAACAGAAATTACACACATCAGAAATATAAATAAAAATGTCCTAGTAGACCATTTTGAAAAAGATTGTTCTTTTTTTTTTTTTTCTTTTTTTTCCAGGGCTCACACCTAAACTTTTAGGGACCTAGACATATTTTCCAGGACGTTTTGATAGTGGACAAACCTATATAAAATCACAAAGCATATTATATAGTTCATAAGTCATAGACACACACGTGAGTGAAATTTGCACACACATGCAAACAAATTGAACAAATAAAGAGTTTAGTAGTAAGCTGATGTAAAGGATGTTGAACCCTTTATTTCTGCTGCCACTTCTGAAATAAGTATATTAGACAACATATCACACTGTGTGATTGAAGTAGAATGAGTACAGTGTTTTGCATTTACATTTTATTTTTTATTTATTTATTTATTTTTTTTGCAGGCTGTTTAAAAGCTTCTGGAAGTCTCTATTCTTTCATAGTTAGGATATCTTTCAGGGTTGAGCTCCAAGCTGGAATAACTAGAAAGCAGCTTGATGAATACTGCATACAATTGCTTTATTTCCTTGCATTCATCCAGTAAAAAGCACGAGATGAGAGGGAGGGAAAAGCCAGAGCGTGTGGGTCAGCTCTTCTCGATATTCAAATAAATTGTGTGTGACAGTGGAACGTGGCTGTGCAGTGCTGGCCCGGCTGCTGTAAAATAGTAGGAAGGGCACGGTCCTGAGCTGAATTTCCCCTTTCCGTGGTGTGTGGAGCGGGTGCAGGGGGCAGATAAGATCAGGGCCGGGGGCAGGGTGCAGGGAGCCGGGCCGGGCCGCCGCCATGCTGCCTCCCTGCTGCCCTATTGTTGAGGAGACCGGGCACTGTGCCCTGCCGGCAACCTGAACTGCCTTTCTCTCTCTCTGTTTTTTTTTTTTTTTTTTTTGTCTCTTTTCTCAGTCTTTTTGACTCACTTACAGTCTTTTTTTTTTTCTCTCTCTCAGACACTCAGACACACACACAGTCTGTCTTTCTCTCTCTTTCTCTCTCTCTCCTGAGGTTGGACGTTCTCTAGAGGACAGGACACGAGCAGAGTGTGACTTACAAAGATCTCACCACTAAGTCCCTTCCTGGGGATTTAACCAGATACTGCACACGTTTGCCAGACATCCAGACACCAGGCCTCTGTTCTAGTGGTGGATTTTAGAGGTGTGCGCTTTGTTATCGGTGACCAGGAAATTACAGGTTTCTTGTAATGCAACATAATGAACAGTGAGATAAAGTAGATAACACGTACAGTGCAGAAAAAGCCTTTACTAGATTAAGATAAAAAATCATCCTTTATAGCCGTAATACAGCAGTATAATTAAATATTAAATTATATCATGCTATTTTATGGTATTTTTGCGACGTGACAAAAAAAACACTGAATTGAAAAAAACAAACAAAAATTCAAGAATACACTACTGCAACAAAATAAAATTTTTAAGTTATTACTGCATATATGATATGACATGGCACACCCCTAACAGAGATATAAAATATCTACCGTATTTTTCGGACTATAAGGCGCACTTAAAAACTTTTAATTTTCACAAAAATTGACAGTGCGTCTTATAATACGGTGCGCCTTTTGTATGGATTTTACTCGTCAGGTTGTAAGGAGCAGTAAACACACACTCCGTGCAGCGTTATAGAGAGTTTCAGTGCTATACAGAGTCCAGAGCCGTGCAGCTCCGAGGCTGAGCAGCAATAGCATTAGCTAGATGCTAACCGCTAAGCTAGCTAGCTTATTCACTGAGATCAGTATTATCTAAATTTTACTCGTCAGGTTGTAAGGAGCAGTAAACACACACTCCGTGCAGCGTTATACAGAGTTTCAGTGCTATACAGAGTCCAGAGCCGTGCAGCTCCGAGGCTGGAGCAGCAAATAGCATTAGCTAGCTTATTCACTGTTCAGAGATCAGTATTATCTAAATTTTACCCGTCAGGTGTAAGGAGCAGTAAACACACACTCCGTGCAGAGCAGCAATAGCATTAGCTAGATGCTAACCGCTTAGCTAGCTAGCTTTTTCACTGTTCAGAGATCAGTATTTTCTAAATGTAGCACTTTTAATACTGCTGGAGCAGTATTATTAGAGTTAGATGCTAATCGCTAAGCGTTCACCGTTCAGAGGTGAGTTATCGGCCTGTAAGTCTGTGCTGCTTTGCCTGGCTAGCATTAGCTAGATGCTAAGCGCTAACTCTCTCAGAGGTGAGTTTTATCAGCCTGTAATCTGCTTGTTTACAGTGTTAAAACAAGCTACGGGGGACGAATCGCTAGCTAATATCTCACTGTCTTACCAGAACACGCAGGATTACTCAGTGTAACGCTGTCGTTTAAGTTTGGGTTAACTTTACTAGTTTAGGGGACTAGCTAGCGTGCTAGCGGATAGCTATGCTAACGCTGGTGCAGCAAGCCTTAGTGGACATCTGGAAATCTAAGCTTACTGTAAATAAACTGAAGCACGTTACTCACCCAAATAAACAGTTTTCAGGAGAGGAATCTGTGTAGATTAATATCCAGCACTCGTTTGACTTTGAAAGAGCTAGATTTATATATACTGAGACGCTCCACCGGCAAGCGACCACCCCCGGTGGGGGAAGGGAAACATGGCGCCACCCCTGTTCACTTTGATATAGGCACCCTTTCTAGTGTCACTTAACGCGCCTTATAATGCGATGCGCCCTATGTATGGAAAAATAGCAGAAAATAGGCGTTCTTTGATAGTGCGTCTTATAATATGGTGCGCCTTATAGTCCGAAAAATACGGTATATACAAAAATGTATGAGTTATATAAGAGTATATAAGGATTTTATCAGATTTGTAATAGAAGTCAATGATTCAGATGTCATGATACTAATAATAGTACACTCCATATATCTCCATATATCCAGCATTAAAGTAAAATAAATGATACTGGACAGATATAATCTGTCTCTAGTAGATATATATTGGGAAATGAGAACAGTGTGACTTTTTCTTTTTACTAAAAACAGTAAAATAAAAAAAACAAAAAAAAACAGTAGTACCCTGATGTGATAATTAGGGGTCGTGATAAAGCACAATATTTCAGGGTATAATATCGTTCACGAAATTCAGAATTTTGGCGATATTATTGCGTAGGATACGATATTACACACCCCGAACATTAAAAAATACCCCACTTGATTTAATAACATATACTGCAATATACAAAGTGTCAACTTTAAATTGGCATTCAATGAGGTTTCTCATCATCTGTATGTTTTTAGTTATAGCTAATGTCTAAAAAATCGATACATCATTTGTGAATCGATTCATCGATTCAGAATTGGCTGGGTCTCAATCAAGATGCATCTAAGAATCAAAAATATAATCCCTCAATACATACCCAAGGCAACTATGAGCACTTAATGCTTCCCTCTGCTGACAACTTTTATGGCGATGTGGATTTCATTTTCCAGCAGTACTTGGCACACCGCCCACACTGCTAAAAGTACCAGTTGGTCTTATATAATATAAATATAAATATTCCCCCCCAATATTGTCCATGTCTACTTGGAAGCCTATGTACCTGAATCTTCCTGGGCTAGTATGTGACATTACATTACATGTAAAGGCCGGTGCTCCCCCTGAGCCCTTAATTATTATTATTGGGTGTTTTCTGGGCCGTTAATCTCTGAGGGCATGTTATGTTTCCGCTCAGAGCAGGGGTATGATGGTGTGGTTCAGCTGCCCTGCCCTGCAGCTCTGGTATTCAGCTTCTCCAGTGACAGGAGGCAGCGAGGAGCCACCATTTGCTGGTCTGGATGGTTTCTGGGTGGATGTTGTGGTTTGGAATGAACACCTGCTGTGTGTAATGGCTGTGTGAGGGACGGGCAGGGTGATGTTTGTTCAGGGTGAGGAGGATAGTGTTCAGTCTGTTGTTACGACCACAGCATTTCTCTTTTAGTATTAGCTTAACATTATTTTGTAATGTTGAATGAAACAAAAGCATTTTTATCAGGAGAGGTCAGCGTTAAAACAGTTAGCATTGCAGCTAACCGGTTTCAAGCCTTCTAAAGCTGACTGCTAGCATCGCAGCTAACTCACAGCTGAATCACCGCTAGCTTGTTTTAACACACTAAACACACAGGCTTCAGTTTGACATACTCCTCTCTGAATGGCGAAAGAGTTAGCGGTTAGCGGCTAATCCTAATGCTCTTCCAGCAGTGGTATCTGGGGTTAGCAACACGCTACAGTTCTATATACTCTCCTCTGACCAGTGATAAAGGTAGTGCTTAGCGTGGTTAGCAGCTAATACTAATGCTGCTCCAGCATTAGTGCTGTAGAACTAAACTGAAACTCCTGTATAACTCTGTACTTCAGCCGAGTGCCTGTACTTCTCCTTAATACCTGACTGGTAAAATTCATACATACAAGGAGCAGCGGATTATAAGGTGCATAAGCTGACTATTTTTGGGAAAATTAAAGGATTTTAAGTGCACCTTATAGTGCAAAAAATACGGTACACGTGGGCCTGCCTGCGCTGCTGAAACCAGGCCTAGTCAGTAGATCTAATTTGCCTTTTGTAGATGTGTCGTGAGAACAAGAACAATGGGAATTTTCTTTTCTTATCCTGCAGCCCGTCCTATTATGTGACGTTTTGCATATGTAAACATTGCAAAGACAGTGCTTATAGGGTAGTGCATATAGGATATATTGTGCAGCCGTTATTACTGTATATATAGAGGTGTCTATTTTGCTTAACTCAGGGTTTCTTAACCTGGGGATTGCCACCCCAATGGTGTTTTGGTGTAGTCACTGCGGAGGTGCGACAATAAAATCCAGGGATTTTTATTCAATGTTGTCATTTTTTATTTAATCAGATTGATTTATTCATCTTTCTGCTTAATTTGATTCAGGGTTGCCAAGTGTCATGGGTCAGCACATCAATATTTGCGTTAAATAAAGTTAAATAAAGTGCCATTTAAAAAGTATGTGTAGAAAATTGAGCTTGGATCAGTAAACGTTAACTTATAGAATTTCTTGCCATTAAAGCATTTTGAACAACATCAAAGTATTACTATATACATGAGGTAACCGCATGGCCTCCATCCACATGGTTGGGCACGTGTGGAAAGCTGTGCACCTCAGTCCAGCACAGTTTTGCAGCACACATATTTCCAGTTACAGCTGAATTCACACTTTAAATCTCATAAAATGCTCTTATTGCTTGGTTAAAGGGCCGATTACTGTTGTTTTGCTGTTTTTCTCCAGTTTTGAGTTGAGCTCAGAGCTGACTCAGCTATTGATTGGTCCGGATGTGAGACAGCACATGGGTGGTGACATCATGGCCCCCAAATTGTTTAATATAAAAACATATAGTGCCGAAAAAAAGAACATTTGCAATGTAAAATTTTTCAAGTATCGTGCAGCCCTATCTAGTGTTTTGCTAAATGGTGAACCAGGCTGCATGTGTTGCAGAATAGCTGAGCTCCCTAATCTTCTGACTTGCCATGGACAGTAGTTACAGATTCCTCCCTCAGACAAAGTCTATTGCCTATTCATGCAGTGTACTGTCTTGAGAATCTCAATCAAAATGACAAATGGTGTTTGTCCAACAGATCTAGTGTGTGGGGTGAAGGGTAGTTCTAAATTACTCAGTTCCTAAATGTGATGTCACGTTAAGGGAGGAGCAGCCAAATGACTCATGGAAACCTATGATTCCTGACACCAAACTCTTTCAGCTTATTCACAGAAAACGGATGGGTGGATTGTTTTTTAATCAGTTGAGACATAAGTGGGAATATGAAAGCACACAAAAAGTGAATTTTGCCTAATATTTCTCATTTAAGAGGCTTGGGAAAGCGATGGTGGACTGTGAGATGGATCTTCTCCTGTGTTTTGTCTCGTCCTCTTCTGTGAAGCTGAGTTATAAGACGAGAGGCTCTGAGACGCTGAGGCCACTGAGGTCATATTCCAAATCCTGATCAAGAAACCTGCAGTACCCAGCAGCAGCAAGTCATCACATCTTCGTTATCTTATCCTCTCTGTTTCACTAACTGCAGCTCAAACTGCAGCTTTAAAAGTGTCAGAGTGTCTGAGAATATAATGGGATGAACTTGGAGTATGGCTGTATATTGGTGTAAATCTGGAAATGCAATAATTATCAAGATACAATCATTAAGATTTAATATTTTGCAATACCGTAGGCAAGGCAGTATATTGCACACAAAATAAAAGCCTCTCACATGAGCAGCAGTTGAGTGTGCATTTATTTTCTACAATAAATCTCTCAGTAACTCAGCACATTACTATTACATTAATATTCTAGTTTAAAATCATCCAGACTACCTACTAGTATAAGTATAGTATCTAGTCTGCAGGTGTAAACCACACTACACCATTATTCTGTCCTCTTCCCAAAAGTAAAATTAAGCATTTAGAAAAATATATAGTCATGATTTTCTCTGTGATTTAGAATATTAGAATATATTCAGAATACTGTTACAATGAATACAATACAATTTAAGGAATTGGCAAAAATAATAATTGTTTTTAACGCGGATTCTTTTATTTACATTTAAATATCTATCACCAAAATATTATGAATGTTTGTGTACCAAAGTACACAATCAATAATACCCCCCCATCCCCCCCTGCTGACATCCAACCATCTGCGTCTCATCGCTATCAGAGGCAATCAGCTCTCCCTCCTGTCCCGCCTCTAAACCCATACATCACCCAGTGCCCCTCTCAAACTACTCCTTCTATTTTTTAGCTAAAATCAGGGGAGTCTGCTAAAATCACTTTTTAAGGAAGAAAAATGTGATTAATTGTGAATTATATTGTGGTAAATAATATCACATATCACATTTTTTTTATATTGTGAACGATAAAATATCCTGAAATATGGTGCCACATCACCCTGTTCTCATTTCCCATTATATATCTACTAGAGACAGGTTATATCTGTCCATTATCATTTATTTTACTTTAATCCTGGATATATGGAGATATTTGGAGTGCATTATTATTAGTGTCATGTTTGATCATTCTGCATCATTGACTTCTGTTACAAAAGTGTATTTTGGATTTTTTTTTTTTATTCAGTGTTTCTTCATATCGCCAAGACTATTGTTATCGCGAAAATACTACGAAATATCATGATATTTTTTAAAGGCTATATCGCCACCCCTAGTGTAAACTAAAGTGAAGTTTTTACTTTTATAAAACGTCCAAAATCACACTCAGCTTGCCATCCAGCTGCAGAGGTCACGCCAGGGACGTACAGGAAGGTGTGTGTGAGTGTGTGTGAACCTCTGTGTGTAGCAGAATGATATGACAGCTGTTATGAGGCGTTCCACACTTCACACAGTCTGTATACACACACACACTCCCTCTCCCTCTCTCTCTCTCTCTCTCTCTCTCTCTATCTCTCTATCTCTCTTTCCATCTCTCTTTCAGTACCAGGCCGTGTTTAATGAGCATTTCTGTGTGTGCCTGCAGGTCAGCAGCAGTGTCCAGTGGAGAGGAGGTGGATCAGGAGGGCGTGATGGAGAAGGAGGAGCTGAAGATCGTTAATAAAGGACTGGAGGATGAGATGGTGAGCTTCTTACCTGGACCTTTTTTTGTAGTTTTTGTATTTATATGTATTCTATTAATTTGAACTTACAGGGATTGGACAATGAAACTGAAACACCTGTCATCCTTTTAGTGTGGGAGGTTTCATGGCTAAACTGGAGCAGCCTATTGTTCAATCTTCATTAATTGCACATTGCACCAGTAAGAGTAGAGTGTGAAGGTTCAATTAGCAGGGTAAGAGCACAGTTTTGCTCAAAATATTGCAATGCACACAACATTATGGGTGACATACCAGAGTTCAAAAGAGGAATAATTGTTGGTGCACATCTTGCTGGAGCATCTGTGACCAAGACAGCAAGTCTTTGTGATGCATCAAGAGCCACGGTATCCAGGGTAATGTCAGCATACCACCAAGAAAAGCCAACCACATCCAACAGGATTAACTGTGGACGCTGTAAGAGGAAGCTGTCTGAAAGGGATGTTCGGGTGCTAACCCGGATTGTATCCAAAAAACATAAAACCACGGCTGATCAAATCACGGCAGAAATCAATGTGCACCTCAACTCTCCACCAGAACTGTCCGGCACCACAATAAATTATTGTGCTGTAAAACCAGGTGTTTCAGTTTTATTGTCCAACCCCTGTGTTTTCATATAGGTTGTGTGGATATAAGACTTAAGGTATCTGCAAGGGCAAGTTCTGTGATTGCACTATACAGGTGCATTTCATAAAATCAGAATATCATTGAAAAGTTACTTTATTTCAGTAATTCAGTTTGAAATTTGAAACGCATAGATAGATAGATAGATAGATAGATAGATAGATAGATAGATAGATAGATAGATAGATAGATAGATAGAAAGATAGATAGATAGATAGATAGATAGATAGATAGATAGATAGATAGATAGATAGATAGATAGATAGATAGATATGTACTTTAAAGAAAGAAGTAACACAAAAAGCATACACAACAGAGTCCACACCCAGGTACAAAAAAAAAAAGTGCTAAATGGTGCTTATTAAGTACACACATCAGGTATTAAGCAGTCTAATTCCAGCAAGAACAAATGACCTGCGGAACCTCTCAGTCCTGCAGCAGAGAGAGAGGAGTCTATCACTGCGCCTGCTCCTCTGAGCTGCCAGGATCCCATGCAGAGGGTGTCTGCTATTACTGATGATACACTCCATTAAACACCTCATCCTCTTCTCCACTAACTGACCCACAGAGTCCACTTTCCCGCCCATTACTGACACACACTTCCTTATAAGCTTATCCAGTCTGTTCCTGTCCCTAACAGTAATGCTGCTTCCCCAGCAGGCAACACCAAAGAAGACAGCACTCGACACAACCGAATGATAGAATGTGTGCAGAAAGTCTTTACACACATCAAATGATTTAAGCTTCCTGAGGAAGTAAAGCCTGCTCTGTCCTTTTTTTATATGCTGCACTCGTCTGCACTGACCAGTCCAGTTTGTTGTCCAGGTGGACTCCGAGATACTTATAGGACTGAACATTCTCAATGATCTGTCCATCGATGATAACAGGCTGATGGGAATGTTTCAGTCTCCGGAAATCCACAATCATCTCCTTGGTCTTCAGTGCATTGAGGAGAAGACCTTTTCTTCTACTCCAGGCTGTAAAGGCAGCAACAAGATCTCTGTACTCTCTTTCATCCCCACCTCTTATACATGCCACCACAGCTGTGTCGTCTGAATATTTCTGAATGTGGCAAAGTTCAGACACATGTTTAAAATCAGCAGTGTAAAGAGTGAAGAGAAATATATTATATAGATGTATTATATACTTATATATAGATGTATTAAACACAGAGTGATCTATTTTAAGAGTTTATTTCTTTTATTGATGTTGATGATTAAGAAGCTTACAGCCAATGAAAACCCAAAAATCAGTGTTTTAGAAAATTAGAATATTACATAATTAAGACCAATGGATACTTTGGGTACTTTTGGCAGTGTGGTCAGTGTGCCAAGTCCTGCTGGAAAATGAAATCCTCATCTCCATAAAAGTTGTCAGTAGCAGAGGGAAGCATGAAGTGCTATAAGATTTTGTGGGAAAACAAAACTGCACTGACTTTAGACTTGATAATAAAACACAGTGGATCAACACCAGCAGATGACATGTCTCTCCAAAGCATCACTAATTATGATAATCAATTTTTTTTTTATATCCGTTGTCTCGCAGGAGCTGAGCGGGTACCGGCTGTGCCGCTGGAAGCTAGCGCTGGTGGCAGTGGGGGTGTTGTGCACGGGGGGCTTTCTGCTGCTGCTGCTCTACTGGATGCCTGAATGGTGCGTGAAGGCCACCTGCACCCGCACCACCATCAGGGACGCTCAGGTGGTGCTGCTCCGGAGTACCGTAAGTACCAGTCTGTACAGCGCAATTATGATAAAAAATAATCACCTTCCACTATCAGATCAGGAGAATCTCTCACTATCTTTAATAAACTCCTGAAGACTGAGCTCTTCAAAGAGCACTTACTCTCCTAACACCTCTAACTAACTACTTTCTACTACCAGATCAGGAGAATCTCTCACTATCTTTAATAAACTCCTGAAGACTGAGCTCTTCAAAGAGCACTTACTCTCCTAACACCTCTAACTAACTACCTTCTACTACCAGATCAGGAGAATCTCTCACTATCTTTAATAAACTCCTGAAGACTGAGCTCTTCAAAGAGCACTTACTCTCCTAACACCTCTAACTAACTACCTACTTCTAACCTCATTTCCTTCTTCCCCTCCTTTTTTTTAAACCTTAAATTCCATTGTCCTCTATTAGTAATGTGCATAATTTGGATAAAAGTCTCTTCTAAATGTAATGTAAAGTAATTTCAGCCACTAAATTAAGAAATTTTGTGTAATAAAAAATGCTTTAATTAACTTTATTTTGGCAGATGTGAATTAAGTGTTTGTGAACTACAGTAAATAATCTGTGAAATTATGTTTGTGTGTGTGTGTGTTTTTCACATTTTTTCATGTGAATCAGGATGAGTTTAAGCGCTGGTTCCGGGCCAAGGTGCGTGTGATGCTGGCCCCAGGAAAGAACCCTTACATCAGCCTGGACTCTAAGACCGCCACGCCCACCGCCAACGGCCACATGCCCCGCCCCTCCGACACCCCAGCCGAGGGGTTCATCAGGAAATACGCCGAGTACCAGCCTGTGCAGGTAAACACACACACACACACACACAGACACACACACACACCGCTGTCATGCCATAACATATAACATTATTTATATATATATATATATATATATATATATATATATATATATATATATATATATATATATATATTATTGTTATTGTTATTATTATTTTTATATATATATATATATTTTTTTTTTAAGTGTTTACTATTAAAGATTATATTAAGGATTATATTTCAGGACGTATCATCAGATATTAAGGAAACATAAAAGCTAATGGCAGTAGATTCTTATCAGCCAGTATGTTCTTATCTGAACTGTGTGGTACGTCACAGTAATATGTGTGGGTTTTAGCCTCGCAGTCTCCCCACCCCCCATTCCCCCAGTCCCATTTCCACACCCCTGGTTGTTGGGTGTATACATCCTATACAACCTCAAAAGCTGACAAACTGGCCAAAACGGGTCATCGCTGAGCTTCAGTAAGGTTGCTGATCACAGCTAGGTCATTTGGGCTTTTAATTTAATTTGGGATTAATTGATGTGATGTGAATATTAATTAATCTTCATAACTAATTAAATTGAAAAATGTCAAACTTTCTGTATTTTTTTAGTCTTGTGGTGTAATGGCTCTATTTTAAAATGATTTAAGTATGACTTTTTAAACTAGTAAACATATAAACGTAATATATTAACTAGGTTAGCAAAATGTTCAAGCTCGGTTACACATGGCAAACTTTTGAATAGACAAAAATGAATGAGATTCATTATTATAAAATGATAATAAAAAAAAAAAGAGATCTGTCACGTAACTTTCTCATCTCTCGGTGTTATTATCTGAACATCTGTACATCACACCCTGTTATGCAGTGTAAAGTATTAGAACTATGCAGAATACCAGTCTGTGCAGGCAGCGTTTTGCCCCACGCCTAACCGTGTCGATCAGCGTGTTCCTCACACCTTCTACACCTTCTCCATCCAGCTCCAGCGCTCTGCTGAGTAACTGCTGAATTCAGCTTTTTTCTGTTTTTGTTTTTTCTCTCTTTCTGCTCAGATCCGGTATTTTACGCTCCATAGCACAAAGTACTATTGGAACGACGCCATCCAGAACTTTGGAGTATTGACGTAAGCAGCCTGCTCTCCTGCTGTTGAGTTGTTTCTCCTCTGAGTGTAGGTGTGTGTGTGTGTGTGTGTTAATGCTGTGTGTTGTGTTGGGTTGGATTGGTGCAGGGGTCTGGAGGATCTGGGGTTGAGATATTCCGGCCTCCACTCGGAGCACAGCGGCGGCCTCAGCCAAGACCAGCAGGAGTACAGGTACCTCCCCCTTACTGTCAGAGACACGCCCTCCCCTAACAGTTACTGTAACCCATACCCCCACCCCCCACCCACCCCCAACACACACACACACCTACACATTTTCACAGGCCTTCAACCAGTCTGTTCAGTTTAGAAGCATTACACACACATACACACACATGTTACATATATGTAAATCAGCTACAGTACATCAGATTAGAGCTTGGATCAGGCCCAAAAAATCCGACCCGACCCGAGTCCGAGTCCCTGCACGTTCTGCCCGAGCCCCACCCAACCCGACCTATAAAGTGTTATTATGAGCCCGAGCCCTAGCCAACCCATAAACTGGCTGTTCAGAATGATGTTAATTAACACTAAAACACTAAAGGAGCACATACCTATTATTTAATGTTTTTTTTTAAGAATAGCTGCACACAGCGCTGCAAGTCAAACGCGGAGTTAAACTTGTAACTTACAAGGTTATAAAAGTTTTACAATTTTCATTAGAGTTTAATTTTATTTTGTTTTCACTTTTTCTCCTTTATTCAGTTAGTTTTCATTCATTTTATAGTGGGGTTTGCTAGTTTTTATTAGTTTTTACACATCATATCAGAGAGCTCAATTTGAGAAACACATAAACAAACTTAAAAACTCAATAAACTTTACAGGTTTCACTAATTTTCACCAAAATAATAACTATATGAGAGAGAGAGAGAGAGAGAGAGAGAAAGAGATTTATTAGTTCAACTGTTCAGGTGTATGAGCTACTCACAGGTATTTTTAACAGTGTGGTGTTTATTCCACAGGATCTCCTGTTTCACTATAGAACACATGCTTTTATCTCCTTCGCGCTCGTATTATAATCCCATTTTGCAGCTTTCTCAGGGTTTTCTGCCGTTATTTCACAGATAGCGACTCCCCGCAGAATCCGGCACCGCGCACAGTAAAACTTAATAATAAATAACAAACATGAAAACAAAGGATTTTCTATCAGTAATTTCAATTTGTTTAATTAGTTTTATGAAAACACAATGCAGTTTTTATTAGTTTCAGTTAACAAAAATGTTTTTTCACTTTCAGTTTTAGTTATTTTGTTCGTTTTCGATAACAATAATAATTGGTTACTTAGCTACATTGTGATTATCACACTAGAGCTTTATATAAAATAAAAATATAATTAAAAAACAGATGCCTACATCTCTGACTATTTTCTGGAGCCCGACCCGACCCGAGGAATGAGGTGGGAAATCTCGACCCGACGGGTTCGGGCAGAGACCCTAAGGAAACCTTTCTAAGGGCAAATAAGACTTACTGGGGTGCAGTATAATTGTGATTAACTGCACTGACTGGTGTGATTAATCACAATTATTTAAACTTAATTTAAACATGTTGTACATTTGTCTCCTCTTCTAGTTAAAACAACATCAACTTTCCCATTGAATGATTATCCTTAGTGTAACCCAATAAACATGATGCTGGTTAGCGTAGTCATGTTATCCAGCCCATTTAACTGGCCTCGGAAAGCTTTTTCAGAACTGTGAGAATCTCCAGTAATGGTAAAAAATATAAATAAACATAAGTTAATAATGTGCTTCTTTTTCTTTCTTTTTTTTTTGCAGGAAATTATTTTTTGGAGTGAATGAAATTGCTGTGAAAGTGCCTTCCCTTTTCAAGCTGCTAATCAAGGAGGTAGGACAGTCTGTCTCTGTTACAGCTGTTTAATATTTAATCCATATAAACCTAAACTTATACCAAACACTGTCTTACATTAACCTTTTTCTGTGAGGAAGAAACGAAGAATGGGGTCAACATGGGAGATTTTTTTATTTTTTATTTATGCAAATATTATATGTCGGCTGAGAAATAGGACTTTTATTTTGTCTTGAAGTTATAATCCAGAAGTTATGATAAAATACTATAATTGGGGATGCACGGTGATATCTTAATTTTATTGGTATAGACTGAAAAATTTATTTGTATTTAATTATTTATTTTTGTATTTTTTTTTTTTAAAAGGACACTAAACCCCCTGATCTTAGCTGACTCCACCCTCAGCTCAAATTTTAAAAATGCTACAAAACAATAAGGGGGCACTGGATGATGTATGGGTTTAGAGGCAGGGCAGGAGGTAGAGCTGATTAATTGGCTGAGCTGCAGCAGCAGCAGTGTACCTCTGATAGCGAGATGTGAGACGCAGTGGTTATGGGCTGGGGGGGGGCGGGGGTTTTATTGATTGACTGATTTGCATGTTGTGATGTTTGATGTGTCTGCGTACCAAAGTACACAGAAACATCATTCTCACTTATAGCACAACTAAACCTGGGAGGAGCTGCAGAGGCAGAAAATAACATACACAGTAAAAGTGTTTTTTAAAGATTAGGAAATGTTATAGTTATAATATAATTATTTAATTAGATATAATTAGATCTTTTTTTAAGAAGGACTGGTATGTTTTTTCAGCTATTAATAAAAAAATTATCATTTAGGGTTTATTATATGGCGAATATTTCATATACTTCCAATATTTGTTGGTGTATTTATTGTATGCCAGGGAAGGACCAAGCAATGGCTGCACTGTTTTATGTATTTTTATTATTTTTTTCAGTTCAGTTATACCATAGTGTATAGTCTTTCTGTAAGTTATACATATTTAAAACAGCATCGGCAGATATATGCGTGCCTAGGTTTTCTACGTTGTTGCGTCACTAATTATAATAGTAATAAATAAACCTTTATTAACAATGTTAAATTAAAATTGAAACAAAAATCCACGATCCTTTATAAAAATAACTTCAAAAGCCATAAACTGAATATGTAGACACTGCATCATTTTAATTGTTGTTTTTTTTTAACTATTAATTCTATTAAAACATGAATTCTCTTCTCACTTTTTTTTTTTTTTTTAAACTCCTCTCAGGTCCTCAACCCCTTCTACATCTTCCAGCTCTTCAGTGTTATCCTGTGGAGTGCAGATGAATACTATTACTACGCTATGGCTATAGTGTTAATGTCTGTCATATCGATAGCTGCCTCTCTCTACACCATCAAAAAGGTGAGCCACTGAATTCTGTTAGTTTATTGCTGAGAATTATAAACAGACAATGTCTTTCAGTAGCTTGTTTAAAGTGTTGTAAATCTGTAGGAAAGAATATGATTAATGATGTTGATAAATGGTGTCTGAATGATTGATTGTCATTTGTTTTTTTTTTGTGTGTTTTTTTTTATAGCAATACGTCATGTTACACGACATGGTGGCTGCCCACAGTATTGTGCGTGTATCAGTCTGCAGAGCTAATAACGGTAGGTTTTATTTTTATATTTATTTATAAACCCATCTGTTTTCTTCATTCATTCAAATAATTAACTTTATTGACTTTTTATTATTTGTATTATTATTATTGTATAGGTGTGTATATGTGTATATAATGCACATAACTTATATATAGTTTTTTTCTTTTTTTAATATTTTTTATTAAAGATTAGTAAATGTTATAATTATTATAGAATTATATATATATATATATATATATATATATATATATTTTTTTTTTTTAAGCAGGGTGGTATGTTTTCAATTATTTTTCAAAGGAACACATTTCAGCTATTAATAAAAAGATATGATTTAGGGTTTAGTATATGGCAAATATTTCATATATTTCCAGTATTTGTTGGTGTATTTATTAAATGCGAGGAAAGAACCAAGCAATGGCTCCTCTGTATTATGTATTTTTATTATTTTTAAAGTTCTATTTAGTTCAGTTATACCATAGTGTATAGTCTTTCTGTAAGTTATAAATATGTTACATACATCTGTTTTCTTCGTTCATTCAAATAAATAACTTTATTGACTTTTTATTATTTGTATTATTATTATTTTATAGGTGTGTGTATATGTGTATATAATGCACATTACTTATACTTTTTTCTTTTTTTATATTTTTTATTAAAGATAAGGAAATGTTATCATTATTATAGAATTATATATATATTTTTTTTAAGCAGGCCTGGAATGTTTTTTAATTATTTTTCGAAGGAACACATTTCATCTATTAATAAAAAAATATGATTTAGGGTTTAGTATATGGCATTATTATTATTATCATTATTTCATCACGTGCAAGATTTAGCCCATTTTTAGCTGATTTCACTCTGCCGTCCCTGAAAAGAATGATGTTTTCTGAATAAAGTGAAACAGTTCTTTTTATTCTGGCTGTCAAAAACATGCACAAAACTACTCACAATTAGCTTAAGGGGACATATTACGCAAAATCACTTTTTTTTTTTTAGCAAATTGTAAATTAAAATATTGATATATTAATGAAGATTCCTGTAAAATGCACACTTTAGACTTCTGTACCGATTTTTGTAGTTTTGCATGCCAGGTTTTTTTTTTTTATTAAATATATATTACAGTTATGGTGATTTAATTACTGCTAAATCAGGAGCTGTATTATATAAGGCGTGTTGGTCTGGATCCTGAGCACCAGCGCAGTGAGGCTGGATTACCTGGCTGTAGAGCGGCTGGCGCAGTGGGCTCTGCTGTGATGAGTCAGCAGTCTGGCCATGGTGCTCGGGAGCGTGGGTAATGAGGGAACTGCTGAGCCAGTCTGGGATACGGATGCACTTAATCCCCCCCCCCCCCTCTTTCACTATTAACCCCCCCTCTCTCTCTGATTTTCCCTCTCACAGAGATCGAAGAGGCGATGTCCACAGATCTGGTACCCGGTGACGTCATGGTCATCCCCAGCAACGGCACCATCATGCCCTGTGACGCAGTGCTGATCAGCGGAACCTGCATCGTCAACGAGAGCATGCTGACAGGTAACTGCACACGCCTCAGCATTACATCATCATTATTATTATCATCATCATGGACTCTGCTGACTCATATACTGTACCGTATCTACTTTACCCTGATTCACGCCGGCTGAAGTCCTCTCATATCAGATAATACCGTGGGTTTTATCTCTGCTCTGTCTCAGGCGAGAGCGTTCCCGTCACCAAGACCAACCTGCCCAACCCGCCTCCGGGAGAGAAAGGGGCGGAGGAGGACCAGGTCTACAGCATCGAGGAGCATAAGAGACACACACTGTTCTGTGGAACCAACGTCATCCAGACCCGATTCTACTCAGGAGAACTGGTCAAAGCTGTGGTGGTCAGGACCGGTAGGTGGCTGTATGAACAAAACAGGTATTTACATGTATTAAGTACATGAATATAGGGCTCTGAGTGGTCCAGCACTGGGATCAGGTGATTGCTGATTTGAATCCCGGTCATGCAACTTGCCGTCAGCTGCTGGAGCCCTGAGATAGCACAATTGGCCTTGCTCTCTCTGGGTGGGTGCAGTAGATGGAGCTCTAAAATAAATTATCCCCCTCATCACTCCTAGAGCGATGTGGATCAGCACAAGGCTGGTGTCTGTAAACTGTATCAGCAGCAGTTCAAAAAGAGACAGAGTCTGACTTCACATGTATCAGAGGAGGCGTGTTGTAGTCTGCACCTTCCTGGTGTGTTGGAGCATCACTAGTGATAGGGGTAGTCCTAACGAGTGGGTTGGGTAATTGGCTGTGTTTATGGGCCATCAATATACTAAAAAGAAAGCAAAGGTACTGGAAAACCCACTAAAAGGTGATGTCAAATCAAGAATTTGGTCAATTTAATGGCAAATTCACCCTACCAAAATTCCTGAAAGATCACACACTATCAGCTGTTTAAGCTGAATTGTAGTCTGCTAGTGTAGATTGCCCGGGTATATTACCCACATAATCCTAGTTTTGTACTTCTTACTCTATACATTTGGATTTGACATTTGACATAAAGGCTGTAGCTTTGAGTAAAGGTAAAATAAAAAAAAAAAAAATCCTCTTTCCAAATACTTGTAGACTTAAATGTAAGTGTAAATACTGAGCTACATTCAGACGAGACAACTGAACACTGCTCTAAAGTGCTTTATCCTGTGTCTCCCAGTGATCTTAGCACTCTGCTTATTTTCTGTATTCTCTGTTTTTCCAACAAAGGAATGCGTCGTATCTTTCATCATCTACAACTCCAGCAGTTTCATCCACTGGCTGTGTTTTTCAGCCCGGTCTCAGATTGTTGTTTCTGTGCCTACTGTGTCCTGTCCTGCAGAGTGCAGAACTTCACATGTACCTGTAGATACAGTGTTTAAAATTTCCAAAACTACAATCCACTTCCAACAGAGCCAGATTTAGAGCTGCTGTAATGCACAGCACATACAGTATTATCTAATGTAACTATCAGTTCAGAAATGATCTTTTAAAAGTTTAACATATTTGGGCCATTTCACCGAATGGGTGCCATTTCTGTCCCTAGAAAATTACATGTGTAAATGTGCATACAAAATAACTTAAAAATACATTTTATTATTAAGCACAGTGTCTTGTACATTGACCTAATTGCAAAATTAAGATATGTAATTAAAAAACTAAAAATAAAAACTACGTAGAACACAAAAAAATAGCATTTATTATTTGTAAATTATAAACTTTACCGTGAAATATAATTATAAAAATCATTTAGTGCAATTTTTTTTGCATTGGTGTGTGACTCCAAATCTACTAGACTCCATCGATGCGTTTAAAATATTTTTCATAATAAATCCATTTTATTAAAGTTTAAATACATATTTTAGTTGTGTCCCTGGGTTTCACTCAGTCCTGTTACCGTAACACATTACCCCATCTGAAACATCTGGAACATACTACAACAGGAAGTCACATCTACAACAGGAAGTGACATCAGCTATTTTTTCTGACGATCATGGGAAGACCAGAATTAAGTTCCCTCATTAGTTTTTTTTTGTATATTTGATTTCATTGTAACTATGGCTGAGGAGCTCAATCTCAACACTCAGTCCTGTTACCTAAATTAATTCTTACATCTTATTTGTTTATTTTTAAAATACAAATTTTGGGAAAATCACTTGAATGTTCTCAGTGTCCTTATGCTATTAGCATAGCCGCCATTTAGCTATTTTTGTGTTTTTGCTAATTCTATGCCAAAAACTCATTCCATAAAACGTAACAGGAGTGAGTGCCAGTAACAGGAGTGAGTTCGATTAACAGGAGTGAGTGCCAGTAACAGGAGTGAGTGCCAGTAACAGGAGTGAGTGCCAGTAACAGGAGTGAGTGCCAGTAACAGGAGTGAGTGCCAGTAACAGGAGTGAGTTCGATTAACAGGAGTGAGTGCCAGTAACAGGAGTGAGTTCGATTAACAGGAGTGAGTGCCAGTAACAGGAGTGAGTGCCAGTAACAGGAGTGAGTTCGATTAACAGGAGTGAGTGCCAGTAACAGGAGTGAGTTCGATTAACAGGAGTGAGTGCCAGTAACAGGAGTGAGTTCGATTAACAAGAGTGAGTTCGATTAACAAGAGTGAGTGCCAGTAACAGGAGTGAGTGCCAGTAACAGGCGTGAGTTCCATTAACAGGAATGATTTATGTCATAAATATCAATTATTTGAACATGCAGTCAATCATTTCTTTAAAATAAAGACAATTCTTGAGAGAAAATCAAAGGAAATAGTGCACTTGCTTTTAAACATGCTTTTTAAACGTTTTGTAATTATTTTTGGCTTAGAAAGCTTGTAAAAAATTAAGTAAAGCTGCCTGAGATTGACCAGTATATGTGTTGAATCGTTAAATATATGTGTTTTTCGATTCAGAAATGTGCTGTTGTCTTATTTTCCAGGCTTCAGTACAGCTAAAGGTCAGCTGGTTCGCTCTATCCTGTATCCTAAGCCCACGGACTTTAAGCTGTACAGAGATGCCTATATGTTCCTGCTCTGTCTGGTGGGAGTGGCTGGCATCGGCTTCGTCTACTCAATCGTCCTGAGCATTATGAACAAGGTAAAAATGAATCCCAAATGTTCATTATAAGGTTGACCACTAATACAGCATGATTAGCGTCATGTTTTTTTCAATGTAAAGGTGCACCTTAAACAATTAGAATATCATTAAAAAGTTAGTTTAGTTCAGTAATTCAGTTCAAAATGTGAAACTCATATATTATATAGATGTATTAAACACAGAGTGATCAATATTAAGTGTTTATTTATTTTATTGTTGAGGATTATGACTCACAGCCGATGAAAACCCCAAAAATCAGTGTCACTAAAATGTAAAAAACATATAATTAAGACTAATTGATACTTGTGGCAGTGTGGGCAGTGTGCCAAGTCCTGCTGGAAAATGAAATCTGCATCTCCATAAAAGTTGTCAGTAGCAGAGGGAAGCTGTAAGACATGAAGTGCTGTAAGATTTTGTGGGTAAACAAAACTGCACTGACTTTAGACTTGATATTAAAACACAGTGGATCAACACCAGCAGATGACAGACATGTCTCTTTATCCAAACCATCACTTATTGGTGGAAACTTCACACTAGACCTCGAGCAGTTTGGACTGCGTGTCTCTCCACTCTTCCTCCAGACTCTGATCCCTTGATTTACAAATGAAATGTAAAATTTACTGATGATCAGTGATGGTTTGGAGAGACATGTCATCTGCTGTTGGTCTTTTCAGTTAAGCTATTTTGTAGGACTGAAGCTATTGATTATTTTAGTTATCGAGTACTCTACTGAAAAATTGTTTCGATTAATCGAGTAATCAGATAAAACATAAAATAAGAGATTTCATCAAATAAGAAATTTCACTTAATAATGAATGACCAATTGGTTTATTTTTTAAATCCACACTGCAAACACAAGTAGAAACAAATAAAACACAAAATAGACATAAATACCACCAGTAATAATTTAATACTTATCAATTTAATAAATTAAGTTCAATTATTTCAACTCAGGATTTCCTGTAAGTATTAAATTTAGAGCATTAATCAATATTAAAGGCATAAACATTGGCTTTATGTTGTGCATCTTAGCTAAATGACAATACAGTAAGTTCAGCTAACATTAACATGTATTTATTTATAAAAACTCCACAGCACTGAGTTTACTGATTACATAAAGCCTGTATTAAGTGAGAACTTGTCTCCATTGTAATACACTAACCACACACACATTATACAGTATTAATAATAATCAGCGCTCCACAGCTCTGCCGTTCTGTTATTAAGGTACATTAATGTTAATCTCATTTATTTTATATTAATTTAATTTACCTGCTCTCTCCGTTCCAAAAACCTCTGCCTCCTCCACTTCCTGCTTTGTGGGTGACGTGAAGCTAAGAGCGCTTTTTCACATTAAAAGTCCACGCTAAATTCTGTGCTCTGCGTTTTAAAATTAATTAAACGATTCCTCGAGGCACAGAAATTAATAATATATCAATAATAATAACTCTTAACTCCCCTAAATCTTCTTCAGGTTCCAGCTAAGACTATCATTATCGAGTCTCTGGACATCATCACCATCACTGTGCCCCCTGCACTACCAGCAGCCTTGACAGCAGGCATTGTGTACGCCCAGCGGCGGCTCAAAAAACTGGGCATCTTCTGCATCAGTCCACAGAGAATCAACATCTGTGGGCAGCTAAACCTCATCTGCTTCGACAAGGTACGACTCCTCCATATCACTGATTTAATATACTATATTTTCTGGGCTATAAGCTTCTACTTTTTTCACATGCTTTGAACAATGTGGCTTATTTAAAGCTGCGGGTAATGTATGCTTCTTTTTTTTTTTGGTCTGGAGTGAACACACTAGTTTAATCAAAACATTGCATATCTAAGCTCACTGTAAATAAGCCAAAGTGCTTTACTCACCCAAATAAACGATTTTCAATAAAACAAGCATGTAGATTAATCCAGGACACAACAGGACTACAAAGTATTTGCAGCTACATGGATGAAAAGCGGTGAGAAATAATTTACCAAAAGCATAAATCCTGAGAGCGTGCGGCAGTGTAAAAAAAAAAACACCATCAGCAACTCGTTTCAAAAGACTTAATTGCTGTGTGATGAAGAGGATAGCACAATCTCCACGAAGCAGCACGTGTTTCCCGACACTGAGGCATCTCAGTGCTATAAGCTAGACTATCATTAACAATGCATCCCCAGCAAAATCTGGACACTGTTTTATCTAACTGTAACACTAGAGCATTAATAAGCAGCAGGTTAGAAATAGTAGTAACTGATGATAATAACAGCAGCCCTGTAGTAGATCATGAGCAGAAAATGCTCCTTTTCCTCCGAGCTTCTTAAACTGGAAGCCCAATATTAATCTACTTTTCCCTTTTAATATTTTTATATTATTACTTTATTCTCGAAATATTACGAATTTACTCTCATAACTTTTTTCTGGTAGACTGTATTTTTTATTAATTTTTTTTTTAAACTAGCCATGTTGTAGCACTGTTCACAGTATGTAAAGTTATTGGTGTACATACATACTTACATATTTAATTAACAGTTTCTCTAACATATTTCTGTGTAAATATATCAAATCTGGTGGACAATTTCAGTTTATAGTCAGGTGCTGCCTGTAAATGTACAACTCTTATTTTTTCTTTTTAAAATTAATGGGTGTGGCTTACATTCAGGAGTGCTAAATAGCCCGGAAATTACAGTACACTGCCTAAGCCTCCTTCCTCATTAAAGTGGCATACAGCTATATAAACCTTTAAAGCAGGGGTCGCAGTTAAGTTTGGCCAGATATTTTCCAAGCCGTTACGTGGCGGGACACAAAAAAAAATTCTGTTTTCTGTTGTAAAATGAAGTGTAATGGGATGGAGTGCTGCTACAGACTAGTAGCTCTCTAGCCCAGAGGGTTGTTGAACCCAGTTGCAGAACAGTTGATCTCAAAGCAGAAAAACCCAAGAAGAAAAAAAATAATAATAATAATAAACACACACCACTCCCCATGTCGCCAAGGTCACTGTCCAATACACTATCAATGCCCTGGCTAGTGAATTGGGATGCGGCCGGGAAAAAACGACCTTATAAGGAGATAGGAAGCCCGAGAACCGGCGAGAAAACGAGAACACTGAGCGCGACAGAGAGACAAAAACTTAACACTTTTCAAGAATATTCAGGGCAACCTCCCATATTTCTCACAATTCTCCATTCTCAGAAACGAAAAGCTAGAATAGAGGAAAAGATTGCAAAATTCTGGATTCCTGCTTTGTCTAAAAATATCTATGTAATATTTGTGCATTTCCACAGAATTAATTTTGCAATCCTTTTTCCTGCCTGTTTCGTTTATGCTGGTCTTTTTTTAATAAACTAAAATCTGTGCCCTTTCAAAACTCTTAAAGAGCTGTTTGTTTAAAATATCAGGGCCCTCAGAATTCTAAAAAACAAAGTGTGTGGAGCGACTTTTGTGTGTGGAGTTTATTGTTAATAGTGTAAAAAAAAAAAAAAAAAAAAAAATATATATATATATATATATATATATATATATATATATATATATATATATATATATATATATATATATATATATATATATATATATTTTTTTTTTTTTTTTTTTTTTTTTTTTTTTTTTTTTTTTGCATGGGTAACTCTATGCCACTATCACTAGCATTGTAAGCCTGTTGGGAGCATCAGGTAAAAGCGCTGTATTTTAAAATGCTGGGGTTGAATGGAAGTGGGCTATTCTACAAATATTTGTACCAGTTCTCATGTTTCACTACAACCCAAGTCCATCATTTCACACCAGATTTCTCCTTTAAATAAATAGGTTATTTTTCTAATGCAAGACTAGAGGTCATTGCTCTTATCTACTGTAAAACAAAAAACAAGGACTCCTACTTTTTCCAGGATTAATCTATTACATTTTTGGTGTCGAGGAGACATAAGGGGAATTCATTTTTTGTGGACTATATGATGTATGACTATATGAAAAATGCACAGTTTAGGACTGAGAGGAACAAAATATTTTGTAAATATGAAGTATTTTAAGCATTATTTTATCACTTTAGTGCTATGCAGCTTCCCCCTCACAATGGGGTGGAACAATATATCAATATCTCAATATATATATATTTTAATGTTTCAATCATATTAAAATGTAGCTCAAATATTTGACATTTTATTTAAACATAGGTATTCTATATATGCTAAGACTCCACATGGTGGCGCTATAATAAAAGTAACAGTTAGTTTAATTAGTAAATTCTGTGAAACTGACACCAATAAATCCATAATTCCTGGTCTTAAAAAAATATATTTTCTTATTAGTTTATTTTTTATTTTTATTTTATTTTATTTATTATATTTTTATCCTCTTGCAGTTGTGGTGCACTGGCCCGGTTCTCTCGCACACTCAGCTGTTATTATCACTGTTCTACAGCGTGGCAGTGAAATTTCTGCTGACACTCTTCATGCTCTTATTCTGAATGCCTGATTTACTTCAATAGCAGAGCTGTTTTACTCCGTGAAACAGCCTCGCCTGCTACGACCTCAGCTTCTCCTCTCGCCTAACTCCTCTTCTGTCTGTTCTCCTGCAGACGGGCACGCTCACCGAGGACGGGCTGGATCTGTGGGGCGTGCAGAGGGTGGAGAATGGAAGGTGGGCATCGTAATTCTCATCATTAGTAATGGTGGTATTCTCAGTGTTGGAGCATTTTAGCTCTAAGCATTAGACCTGTCACAATAATTGCAATTAGCACATGTATGTATGCACAGTGCAGCTGCATGTGCATTTAAACATTTAGAATATAATTGAAAAGTTACTTTTTTTTACATTTCTAATTCTCATATATTATATAGATGTGTCTATATAATATAGAGTGATCTATTTTAAGTGTTTATTTATTTTATTGTTGTTGATTTTGGCTTACAGCCAATGAAAACCCAAAAATCAGTCTTTTAGAAAATTAGAATATTATATAAGACCAATTGGTACTTTTGGCAGTGTGCCAAGTCCTGCTGGAAAATGAAATCTGCATCTCTATAGAAGAATTTATCAGCAGAGGGAAGCTGTAATATGAAGTGCTGTAAGATTTTGTGGGAAAACAAAACTGCACTGACTTTAGACTTGATAATAAAACACAGTGGATCAACACCAGCAGATGACAGACATGTCTCTCCAAACCATCACTGATCATCAGTAAATTTTACATTTCATTTGTAAATCAAGGGAGCAGAGTCTGGAGGAAGAGTCGAGAGACACACAGTCCAAGCTGCTTGAGGTCTAGTGTGAAGTTTCCACCAATCAGTGATGGTTTGGAGAGACATGTCTGTCATCTGCTGGTGTTGATCCACTGTGTTTTATTATCAAGTCTAAAGTGCAGTTTTGTTTTCCCACAAAATCTTACAGCACTTCATGCTTCCCTCTGCTGAAAACAACTTTTATGGAGATGTGGATTTCATTTTCCAGCAGGACTTGGCACACTGCCCAACACTGCCAAAAGTACCAATTGGTCTTATAATATAATATTCCAATTTTTTTGAGACACTGATTTTTGGGGTTTTCATTGGCTGTAAGCCATAATCATCAACAATAAAATAAGTAAACACTTAAAATAGATCATTCTGTGTATAATACATCTATATAATATGAGTTTTACATTTTCAACTGAAATTAAGTAACTTTTCCATTATTTAAATTATATTTTTTTAAAATGCACCTGTATGTGCAGAGCTGCTTTTCTACACACATGTTGAAGAAGACCTTAATTTTGGACGCTGCTATAAAAATGTGTCTTTATTTAACTGGTCGTTGGTCAGCTCACGTCCTCTGTGTACGATCTTAATGATGATGTTCTGTCTCATGACCTGCAGCTTCCACCACACAGAGGAAAATGCCTACAAGGAGAACCTGGTGAAGACTCACTTCGTGGCCTGCATGGCCACCTGTCACTCTCTCACCAAGATCGAGGGGCAGCTTTCTGGAGACCCTCTGGACCTGAAGATGTTTGAGGCCACAGGCTGGGTTTGTGCCTCATCACTCATGCTGTCACTCATACACTCTAAGACTAGCACACATCTCCTCCGATACATGTGAAGTCAGACTCCGCCTCTTTTTGAACTGCTGCTGATGCTGTAGTATCACCGAGTAGCATCATCACTGCGCTAAGGCTCGGAGGAAAGTGCAGCGACTCGGTTCTAATACATCAGCTCACAGACGCAGCCTTGTGCTGATCTACATCACCATAGGAGTGATGAGGTGAAAGAGCACTATCTTCTGTACCCACCCAGAGAGAGAGCAAGAAAGACCAATTGTGCTCTCTTAGGGCTCTGGCAGATGATGGCAAGCTGCATGACCAGGACTTAAACCAGCGTTTTCCATATCATAGTGGCAACATATTTAAAATTGTGATTTTTGCCATACTTTTATGCAATTTAATCTTTCAGTTAGAAGGATTTTGTGTTGATTTTACTCTGTTTGTGCTTCAGATCCTAGAGGAGGCTACAGAGGAGGAGACTTCTCTCCATAACCGGATCATGCCCACTGTAGTGCGTCCCCCCAAACAGCTTCTTCCAGAACCTGCGATGTCTCCAGAGCAGGACATGGTGTGTTACTTCTCTATGTCCCTCCACTGTACAGATAATGATAAGAAAATTTATCTTTAGTCTGTCTTACTTCATTGTTATTTTAATTATTATTATTTATTTAAAGTTATTACAGTAATAGTATATTGTTCGTACGGTCATGAAAAACATGGAAAAGTCAAAAATTCTTTCAAAATAGCAATTTTTTAAGGCCTGGATAAGTTTTGGAAAAATATAAATACCCAGAAAATGTTGGAAAAGTCTTGGAAATTCGGTCTACAAATCTTTGTGTTTCTGTTTATCGACGGAGAAAATCTATTTTGAGCTAAAAAACAAATATATCAGCTCAGAGTTAATTTAGTAATTTGTCTCTACATAATGGAGCTCTCAGGATCTGACACAATTTATTATTAACATAAGGAATATGTGTCAACATTTTTGCTATGGTGTTGCTATGGTATCCGGGGTGATTGCTAGGATGTTGCTAGGTGGTTTCTAGGGTGTCGCTAGGTGGTTGCTAAAGTGTTGCTATTGTATCCGATGTGGTTGCTAAGGTGTTGCTAGGTGGTTGCTATGGTATCCAGGGTGTTGCTAAGTGTTTGCTTGGTTGTTGCTAAGCAGTTGCTACGCAACCCAAGGTGTTATCTGTGGTGGTTGCTAGGGGTGGGCGATATGGCTCTAAAATAATATCACGATATTTCAGGGTATTTTTGCGATAACGATATACTTGGCGATATGGAAAAACTAAAATAATTCATTAATTTCAGGAATATAGTATAATAGTAAAACAGAATAATCATAATGTGGCAAAATAAATAATATAGCATAAAATAATATAATGCAGCAAAAAATATTGCAGAATATTTAGTGCATGCATATAAACTGCAAACTAAAACAATTATACAATAAATACACCTAAAGCTTCACAGTAAATAATAGACTACTTTTAAGACAGAACAGTCCTATTATCACCATATGGATTTTTAATATCATGATATTTCTGTGTCACGATATATTGTATACGATATAATATTGCCCACCCCTAGTGGTTGCTATGGTGTTGCAAGGTGGTTACTAGGTAATTTATATAAAACAAAAGCCTTAAAAAAGGTTATGAAAAATAATGGGAATTTATTGGTTAAAACGAGTATGAACCCTGATGATAACATCAGTTTATTCTTGTGTTACAGGAGCTGTATGAACTCTCAGTAAGTACCCGAGTCCCCGTCTCAGAGCTCAGTCTGTATTCAGTCTTTATTCAGTCTGTTTAGGGGCGGGTATTTAATGGTGTATCCTGCAGGTGTCGTACGAGATTGGAATCGTGCGTCAGTTCCCGTTCTCCTCGGCGCTGCAGAGGATGAGTGTGGTGGCTCGTCTGCTTGGGGAGAAGAGGATGGATGCCTACGTTAAGGGGGCTCCAGAGGTGGTGGCGGGTCTGTGCAAGAGAGAGACGGGTGGGTTGAACTGGATGAAGCTGTAAAGTTTATAGCTTAAAGTCATATTTTATTGCAGTTTAAGACATTCTATTCAGATCTCCTCAACAATCTCCCACAATGCTCCACAGTGCCGCCGGACTTCTCAGAGGTACTGGAGGACTACACCAAGCAAGGCTTCCGCGTCATAGCCCTCGCCCACCGACGACTGGAGTCCAAACTCACCTGGCACAAAGTACAGAATGTTAACAGGTACTAGAGAAAATGTTTTAATATCATTAAAAAGTTACTTTATTTCAGTAATTCAGTTGAACATGTAAAACTCATATATTATATAGATTCATTAAACACAGTGATCTATTTTAATCGTTTATTTCTTTTATTGTTGATGATGATTGTGGCTTACTGTCGATAAAACCCAAAAATCAGTGTTTTAGAAAATTAGAATATTATGTAAGACCATTTCGTACTTTTGGTGCAGTGTTGGCGGTGTGCCAAGTCCTGCTGGAAAATGAAATCCACATCTCTATAAAAGTTGGTATCAGCAGAGGGAAGCATGAAGTGCTGTAAGATTTTGAGAGAAAACAAAACTGCACTGACTTTAGACTTGATAATAAAACACAGTGGATCAACACCAGCAGATGACATGTCTCTCCAAACCATCACTGATCATCAGTAAATTTTACTTTTAATTTGTAAATCAAGGGAGCAGAGTCTGGAGGAAGAGTGGAGAGACACACAGTCCAAACTGCTTGAGGTCTAGTGTGAAATTTCCACCAATCAGTGATGGTTTGGAGAGACGTGTCATCTGCTGGTGTTGATCATTTACTGCTAAAAGTTGTATTAATTTAATTGTATTGATGTTTATTGCTCTGCTCTGAATCTATAGGGATCATATAGAATCCAACATGGAGTTCCTGGGGCTGATCATCATGCAGAACAAGTTGAAGGCTGAGACTCCGGGAGTGCTGGAGGACCTCCGACGGGCAAACATCCGCACAGTCATGGTGACGGGTACGGAAACACAGCTATTAACACACACTACTACACATACAATCACATTCAGTCTCTCACCATTACCTGTTATTACCTATTATTGTCCTTGCTGTTTCTCTCTGGGTGGGTACATTAAATGGCGCGCTCTCTTTCCCCTCATCACTCCTAGGGTGATGTGGATCAGCACAAGGCTGCGTCTGTGAGCTGATGTATCAGAACCGAGTCGCTTCGCTTTCCTCCGAGTGTTAGCGCTGTGATGCTACTCGGCAATGCTGCATCAGCTGCAGTTCAAAAATTAGGCAGAAATGGGGAACATTTTTGAAAGAAAGAACCGGCCACCTTGATCGGGAATTGAACCCAAGCCTTATTGCAGTGAAGTGACAAATATATGATTATATTGTGCTATATTTGTAGTGTTTGTGCAAAAATATATTAATACATTGCAAATCCAGCCATCTATTTATGTTATTATCTTAAATTCACTGCATTACTACGTAACAAATATGTACTTTTTTTTTTTTTGTAGAATGTGCAATATTCCGTATTTTTCAGTCTATAAGGTGAGGAGAGACGTTGTGCTGTCCATGCTGTTGTACAGTCATTTATCTAAACTGGTCTGATTATTTCTTATCACTCTTTATTACCGTATTATAACCGCACTATAAGGTACACTTAAAATCCTTTAATTTTATGGGTCTTATGCATGAATTCTACCAGTTAGGTTCTACAATCAGGTTGTAGTTTGTAAACACGATTATTATTATTTTTTTAATAAACTTCCTTACTAGTGTTGTATAATGTGCCTTATAGTCCGGTGCCCCTGTTTATAAAAAAAAAAAAAAAATAGACCATAAAATGGTAGTTTATTATCGTGTCAAGAAAAAATATGGCAGGCTATTGTATGTATTCCACTGTAGAAACCATGTCAAAAGTTAGACAAAATGAATAGAATCTATTTTTTGGTTTCAGACAAAAAAAAGTTTCATTTTGGTGCGTCCCTGTATTTCATGCCATTTACTCTATTATATATTCTGCTCTATATAATGGGGGGAAATAGGTGGTGTTTAGGCTCTTTATAAACCTATAATCTCTGGTAGCAGTTTAATACCCCTCACATTTTCACAGCTTTAGTAGATATTCCTGAAATCCTGACTAATGAAGGTCTGAGTGTTCAGCTTAGCAGCAAAGAGCTCCAAAGTTCAGTCTGGGCTCAGAGCTGCATTGTGAGAGTAATCACACTGTAAGATTGAGTTGAGCGTCACAACCTGTCTCTGTGTTTCCTCGCTGTGTCGTGAGGGATGCTCTGCGGGGTTCATTTCGTTGACGGATAATTTTTGTCATAGTTTTCTTCAACTAACCTTTTTTATTTTTTCCAAGATGAAAACAAAACGATCACTAAATAAAAACAGCACAAAATAATAAAAACAAGGACGAAATTAACTGACATTTGTGCCAATTAATAAAAACAAGACAAAAATGTTTGGCAGGGACGAAATCCAATCAGAGCTAATTTAGTAATTTAGTTTTGTGAAAGGTAGGGAGCAGTTAGGAAGAGATTTAATCACTACTACTTTAGCGAAGGTGGAGAGGCGGGACAAGCGGGGTAGTCAACCAATCAGTGCCTATATTTCTCCTTCCTCTTTTTTAAACTTCAAGTGCTTTAATTAGGGGTTTTACATTCCATACATCTAATTCTGACCTGATTTCAAGAACAAAATATCACATTTTAAATATTTACTGTCACTTACCTGCAATAATAATATATGTTAAATCATATATAATTACAAATATATTTTACATTCAAACCTTAATAATATTACACAAATGGTTAATTAATGTTTCATTTTGTATAAGAGTATTGTTAATAATGTAAGGGAACTGATTTAAAAAGAAGCATTTACATTTACACCCTTTACATTTTAGTCGACTAAATTGACCGTAGTTTTAGTCGGCTATATGCTTATGATAGTTAGAACTGCAACGATAAGTCGACGTAATCGACAACGTCGACTATAAAAAATTGTCGACGCGGAATGTTATAGTCGACACGTCGTTAATGTGTGATGGAGCGCGAGAGTGAAGAGAGAGAGCGCGAGAAAAAAAAGGGGGCGAACGAGGAAGACACACACACACACAGTGAGAAATAAAGCGTCCTGATTTGGCCTCACCTTATGCTTATTTAGCCAGTGAGGTTACAGTGTGGGCGGGACTTGCAGCACGAGACCAGTGCAAGAAAAAAAACGGTGATTTAGTAAACACAAAATTACGTCCGCAATAATCTATAGTCTGAATATGGTGTAATAAGGACAGTTCTGCTCACTGAACAGTTTAAACACTGACTTCTATATTTCCTGTACTTGTTAATAAGGTGGGTTTAAACAGGATTAACTCCTTCATTAACATTACTAACTCTAGATAGAGTAGCTGTCTAAATGTTAGAGAAATACTGTATTGTGTACACTATATTAAAAGTGTTACAGTAACTATGTAATATACAGCTCCAGAATATACAGAGGGTTTGACAATGAAACTGAAACACCTGTCATTTTTAGTGTGGGAGGTTTCATGGCTAAATTGGAGCAGCCTGGTGTTCAATCATCATTAATTGCACATTATTGCACCAGTAAGAGCAGAGTGTGAAGGTTCAATTAGCAGGGTAAGAGCACAGTTCTGCTCTAAATATTGCAATGCACACAACATTATGGGTGACATACCAGAGTTCAAAAGAGGACAAATTGTTGGTGCACGTCTTGCTGGAGCATGTGACCAGCATGTGACCAAGACAGCAAGTCTTTGTGATGCATCAAGAGCCACGGTATCCAGGGTAATGTTATTTCAGATGACTAAATTATGACTAAAACTTAATGCCATTTTTGTGACAAGACTATGACTTATAAAATTTATTCAAATTGCACTGCAAAAACTAAATCTTAGCAAGTAAAATTTTCTAAATTTAAGGCAATAAATCTTATTTTCTTCTCTGATAAGACTTTTTGTCTTACTAAGCATTGTGTAAGTGTTAGATTATTTGGCTAGTTTTAGGGATAATTATTTTAATCATTCTTACTTAGAATTTGTACCTTATTTTAAGTAATTTAAACTTAAAATAAGCACAATCAAGCAGCAATCAAGTTATTCTGATTATTGTGTTCAAAAACAGGGATATTTTTTTTTTTGCTTGATTTAGGTGTTACTTCACTCATTTGGAGACTTTGCCATTGCTTTTTGTAAGAAATCTTATCTTTTTCTTGTAAGAAAATTTAGCTTACCCCATTGGCAGATATCTTTGCTTAATATACATATATTTGTCTTAATTTGCATATATTTTGTCTAGTTTTTGCCAATGGATTTTTTGCAGTGTTGCTGTCAAAATTAACACTGATGTTCAGGTCATGTCAGCAGGTTCGGCGTGTTTTTATGGAAGCTCGTGATTTTTATTGATGTCTCTTTTTTATCTCGCAGGTGACAACATGCTGACCGCCATCTCGGTGGCGCGGGACTGCGGCATGATCCCGCCACAGGACCGAGTCATCATTGCGGACGCCCTGCCCCCCAAAGACGGACAAGCGGCCAAGATAAACTGGCGCTACGCCGACAATCCCAGCAAGCTCTCCGGCAAGCCCGCTGTACTGGAGGTCAGTGTGCGCCGCCTGCTGCACAGTCTCCGCTACTGCAGCTGCAGGACTCTGAGCTCTATCAGCAGCATTAGTCTGTAATCCAGAACCCTCTCCCTCCCTCATTTACTGCTGCCCAGCTCCTTCATCTTCAGCCGGCTCAGTTATTTTGGCACCAGGGGAAGAAAGCCATGCGTGACTTGAAATGTCAGGAGGAATTAGGTGAATAAATGAATGGGTGGATTGTTCTTCACAGCCGGTACAGTGTTCTGCACCGCTGAACAAACAGATTCCTTACAAACTGATGGAAGTTAGTGTTTAAAAATGCAAGAAGAATAAAAAAGCCACCAGGTTCAGCCTGAGCTTAAAAACAGCTTTACAGAAATGTGAACACAGGACAGAATCAGACAAAACAAATATAAGAATACAGAACCCCTACTAAGCGCACATAAGGTCACCTAAGGTAAATTCTGTCACGCATATCATGCCATAACTTGCTAACTTATTTATAAGAAATCACTTTCACAACTTTTTGTTTATAAAATAATTCAGCATGTGTTGCTGTATAGCTTTAATGTCTTTAATATTAATTTTTTCAATGTGAAAAAAAATCGTAAATAGAAAGAAACACATTGAACTCAAACCAGACTAAAATTAAAAACATTTTAGATGACTAAATTATGACTAAAACTACACATTGAATAAGAAGAAACACATTGAATAAAAAGAGGTGTGTCCATTTTTTGTTTTTTTTTATACTGGTACTGTATAATCTTAAAACATAAATAAATAAATCTAGTTTTTAGTGTAGTTTCTCCAGCACTAAGGCTGGATGCAGCAGCATTCGCATTTGCATTAGCAGGCGGGAAGCAAATGCTGCCCGATGGCGCTAAACTGAAGAACCCTGAGTGTTCAGGTAAGCCAGGGCACTATCAGCTAGCAGTTTGTTGCATGTAGCTTGTTTTAACATGGTAAACTCCACAGCAGACCACAGCAGTTATAGTTCAATATACTCACCTCTGAACGGGGAAAGAGATAGAGCTGTGGATAGCAGCTAATGCTAATGCTGCTGCACCCAGCCTTAGAGCTGAAGAAACTTTACTGAAAACTCACCCTTATAACTCTGTACTTCAGTGGATTGGCTTTACAGCTCCTTAATACCTGACTGGTAGAATTCATACACTTTAGATTTTTGGAAAATTTTAAGGGTTTTAAGTGCACGGTATACAAAGAAATATAACACCATTACTATAAATTAAAATAGAATATCTCGTGTTCTCTGTTGCAGGAGGTGCAGATCAGCTTGGATGATAAGCCTGAGGAGCAGAAGGCTGTGGAGCAGTACCACTTTGCCATGAGTGGCAAATCCTTCGCTGTGATCACTGAGCATTTCCAGGATCTGCTCCAGAAGGTCAGAAATTCACACATTATCCATCATGGGTCATTTATTCTCTTTTAATAAGCTCGTAGATATGATAAAATGATAAGAATATGATGATTGAGGTTGGAATACTGAATGTTTCTTATTCATTGCTGTGGTTAGCTGGTTCTGCATGGGACAGTGTTCGCTAGAATGGCTCCAGATCAGAAGACTCAGCTGGTGGAGACGCTACAGAGTGTTGAGTGAGTTATTACACAGCACACACACACACACACACACACACAGAAACTGAGAGTGGTGCAAAATATGAATATCACTGTATCATTCCAATGCCCACCCCCCATTCGAGTTACGGCATCATTATTCCATGTGGCGGCACTACAATCACTATAATCAATATAAATAATAATATAATCCATAATTCCTGGTATTTGCTTATTTAGGAGTATTTTATCCTCTTCAGTAACACAGATGCTGTGAAGTATTGTAGGTAATTTATTCGTTGAGGCAAATTATCTAATATTGCATATTTTTAAGTGGCAAAAATATGTGAACTTCTAGGACTAGCAGTTAGTTAGATGGTAAAATCAGTGGGATGATAATCAGGTGTGGGTGGGCGGAGCCTGTTTTATTTAAAGAACAGAGATGTAAAAAAATCTTGCACAAGTTTGTGGAATTTTATCATGGAACCGGAAACTAAGGGTGGGCGATATGGCTCTAAAATAATATCACGATATTTCATAGTATTTTTACGATAACAATACTTTTGCCGATATGACAATTATTATTTAAATTATTTAAAATTGTATTATTGCATGCAATATGATATGGCTAACTGAGATATTTAAAAAAAAAAAAAACTATTTTATCAGATTTGTTACAGAAGTCAATGATCCAGAATGTCATGATACTAATAATAATGTACTCCAAATATCTCCATATATTCAGGATTAAAGTAAAATAAATGATACTGGACAGATATAATCTGTCTCTAGTCGATACATAATGGGAAGTTAGAAGTTTTATGTTTTTGATTTGCAAAATAATGGAATATAGAATGTGAGATAATGTAAAAAGGATAGGCAAAAATAAGCCAAAGCTTCAGCCTATACCTTTTCGGTTCATATTTGTGTTGTTGATATGCTTATTAACAGAAAACATTTCTGTTTATGTGTATGTATATGTGTTTTCAACCGAAATAAACATGACTAAACTAAACTAGAACAGTGTGAATTTTTCTTTTGCTAAATTAGATAATTGGGGTGGGTAATTGGGTAATATGGTACGATATTTCAGGGTATAATATCGTTCACGATATTTACATTTTTTGGCGATATCACGTACGATACGATATGGCAGACCCCTGCCGGAAACTGTTAGTTGCAGTTATTGCTGCAAAGGGGGAAAGGTTCACATACTTTTGCCACACAAAAATATGTTATATTGAATAATTTTCCCCAATAGATAAATTATCTAGTATAATATTCTCGGTTCCATTTATTAACTTTTAGAACTGATGATGTTTTAGGTCATTTTTATGCAAAAAATATAGAAAATTCTAAAAGGTTCATAAACTTTGAAACACCACTGTTTGTTGTGTAAGCTTTTGTTGTGTGTATCTCTTTCTCTTGTACAGTTACTTTGTTGGAATGTGTGGAGATGGCGCCAACGACTGTGGTGTAAGTCCTCCTTGCATTTTCTTATTTGAGTAGTTTCATGTTACACTAATCTTTTAGGCTTTTAAGACTATGAATAAATACACACACGAGTGTGCACACCATGGTGAGATAACAGCACTGTTTTCTGATTGGCTCATACCATTTTCTTCCTCAGGCTCTGAAGAGAGCTCACGGTGGCATCTCTCTGTCTGAGCTGGAAGCCTCAGTGGCCTCTCCGTTCACCTCCAGAACCCCCAACATCTCCTGTGTGCCCAACCTCATCAGGTAAGACCAGTACTGCCACTATGATCGAGGGATCGCTGGTTCGAATCCCGATCATGCAGCTTGCCATCAGCTGCTGGAGCCCTGAGAGAGCACAATTGGCTTTGGTCTCTCTCTCTGGGTGGGTACAGTAGATGGCACTCTCTCTTTCCCCTCATCACACCTATGGTGATGTGGATCAGCACAAGGCTGCGTCTGTGAGCTGATGTATCAGAACTGAGTTGCTGCGATTTCCTTTGAGTGTTAGCCCTGTGATGATGCTACTCGGCAGTGCTACAGCATCAGCAGCAGTTCAAAAAGAGGCGGAGTCTGACTTCACATGTGTCGGAGGAGGCATCTGCTAGTCTTCACCCTCCTGGTGTTGTGGCATTACTAATGATTGAGCATATACAGCTGAGTAGCAGCTGATTGGGTGGCACAATGGGTAAAATTAGATATAAAGTTATAGGGTTTAAAATGATAAGACTTTCACTTGGTATGGTATTACTGTAGATTTAATGGTTTGGAAAGTATAATTTAGATGAAATGGTTGTAACCATAGACTGTGTATAGCTGGACAGAGCATCGTCTCTCAAAAGTGAAGCCACCACAGGTCGGCGCCCCCTGCTGTTCGGTTTCAGAAAGCTGTGTAACCCCACCCATCCACATAGGTTTTAATGGCAAAACAGGCAAATTTCAGTCACGTTTTTTTTTTTTTTTTTTTTTTTTTTTTTTTTTATATATATATACTGTAATTCTACCTACATTGTTTAAATGTAACAGCTAGTGTAACCTCTGCTTATATTGTTAAATTTTTATATCCACACAGAATTCGTTTTTTAAAACGTTATTCAGCTCTATATTCAAAAAGGTGTGGATATTGGTGTGTAAAAGGGCTGGGTTACACCTAGACGGGGTGGAACCAATGACTGTATGGGTGGGAACATAGACTGTGTATAGCTCTGTGGGGGCAGCCCTCAGGGGCGGGGCTATTTAAATGAGTAGGCTGTCTCTCCACAGTCTTTCTCCCTCCTCTGGTCTCTACTGCGCAGACTCGGGTTTCAGGATCGCCAACATGGTGGAAGATTTTGGCTTCATTTTTATTGAATGAATGGGAACGACGACACGGCATCCATCCTTTTTCTCTGGTTGCAACAGTGATTTAATTCTCTGATCAGATGTTACTGTAGCTTAGGTCTAAAGGGGGAGAAGATGAGAAGGTGCGTTCATTAAAAATGTTACAAACCCATGCAGCTTTCTGAAATATATGTTTTTCTTCTTTATTTCAGAGAAGGCCGAGCAGCTCTCATCACTTCCTTCTGTGTGTTTAAGTTCATGGCTCTGTACAGCATCATCCAGTACATCAGCGTCACGCTGCTCTACTACGTGAGTGTTTTCCTTCAGTTCTCAGACAGATTTCAATACACTTAGTGTGTAAAGAGCCAACCTCAAATTAAAGTCTGTATTTTATAGCCTTTAAACCTCTGATATTAGGATCTGATATCCAACCAGATATAAACCAAAATAATCAACTATCAGATAATTGGACTAATTATTTACAGAACCAGTTATATACAGTTATTCTAGTCCACAAAGCAGAGGTCCATTTCTGAATATTGGAAATCGAATCAGATAAGTTCAGTAAGCAGCTAATTTATGTTTTTTTTTTTTTTTTTTTTTTTGTTATTGTGTCTACATGACTATATTTTAAGGTTTAAATCATGATGCAACACAAATGACGGAACAATTATTTCATAACTTGTATTTTAATGTTTGGTCCTAAGATATGGAGCATGAAAAAAACAAATAAAATAAATAAATACATACATAAATAATTGTATAGATAAATAAATCAGTTAATAAACACATTATTTATTTATATATATTTTTTCATTTATTTATTTATTTCCACATTTCTTCATTTATTTATTTTTGTATTTATGCATTTGTATGTTAATTAGGTAGGTCCTATCCTCACTCTAATGCAGGATTGGTCAACTGGTGAATCAGACTGAAGTAACCAGTTTCTAGCTTCTCTAACGTTAGGCGCCAGGCAAGGAACTGCACTGGGATGGCTCCCCCACGCCCGGTAGTGCAGGGTATGGGAGGGCGGTAGGCTGCAGAGTAGCAGCCGTGAATCTGGGTGTGCTCAGGACCCTTCTCATGGATCTCTAGCCGTTGAAACTGTAGTTAGAAGTAGTTACAAACCGGTTGCTACTGTCGGATTCACCAGTCGACCAATCCTGCATTAGAGTGAGAATAGGACTGCCTACCTATTTAGCATACAAATGCAGAAATACAGAAATAAATACATTAAGAAATAAATAATAAATGCAGGAATAAATAAATAACTTATTGATTTATTTAACTATACATTATACGTGTATTTATTTATTCATTTATTTGTATGTGCATATTAATAATGCATATTAATAACCTCCTTACTAAAAATGGTCTCAGAACTAGTTATATGGTTGTAAAATACAAAACTAAAGTGTTTGAATGTTTAAATGGTTCGAACAGACCACAAACTAATTTTCTCCCCCTCTAACCCAAAATAGTCATTAGTTGCAGCCGTATTGATTGGTGTTAAAAAGTTCATGTATTTTATTAAACTGAAAAAGATGTTGAATTGCCCAAATTAACTCACTGAAATTTCGTTTTCAGATCCTCAGCAATCTTGGAGACTTTCAGTTTCTCTTTATTGACATCGCAATCATCCTTCTTATTGTGTTTACCAGTGAGTATTGCTTACTAAATTAATCACATTAGCACAATTAACCAATTTTCATCTAAAACCCACCTCATTCGCCTTTCTCTCTCTCTCTCTCTCGCTCTATATCTCTGTAATTCTCTTTGTATATCTCTCTCTCTCTGTCTCTCTCTCTGTCTCTCTCTCTCTCTCTTTCTCTTTGTATCCCTCTCTCTCTCTCTCTCTCTCTCTCTCTCTGTCTCTCTCCCTCTCTCTCTCTCTCTCTCTCTCTCTCTCTCAGTGAGTCTGAATTCAGCGTGGAAGGAGCTGGTGTCTCGGCGCCCCCCCTCCGGTCTGATCTCAGGTCCTCTGCTCTTCTCTGTAATGACTCAGATCCTCATCTGCCTGGGCTTCCAGACCCTCGCCTTCCTCATGGTCCGCCATGAGCCGTGGTACGAGACCTGGACCCCGGAGTCCGAGTGAGTACCGCCTCACGTTATTCACCCAACCAAACCTCTGCAAAACCGTACAGGAGATTCTTTCAGATTACAGATTAACCTTCTCAATGCTTCTGCATTTCAGTGCCTGCAATACCTCCATCCACCTCAACATCTCAGAGAACATGACGGAGATGGAGGAGCCCGATGAACACAACATAATGAACTACGAGAACACTACCCTGTTCTACGTGTCCTCGTTTCAGTACCTCATCGTCGCCATCGTTTTCTCCAAAGGCAAACCTTTCCGCCAGCCCAGCTACAAAAACTGTGAGAGCCTCCTGTCACTGTGCATGTGTGTTTTATTAGTGCTAGTCTCTTTCTACCATATTTTTCGGACTATAAGGTGCACTGAAGTATAAAGTGCATTAAGCGATGTTTCCCTTTCTAATAGAAAAGCTGGGGAAAGCACCTAAATAAACAAAACTGTAATTCTTAAAAAAGAAAAAAAAAATTCAAAATGAAGCAAGAGCTGGATGTTAATTTACACAGATTTTTCTCTTAAAAACTGTTTGTATGGGTGAGTAAAGCGCTGCTGTTTATTTACAGTAAGTTTAGATTTCCAGTATTTTCTCTAAGGGTGAGTTTTAGTGAAGTTTCTCCAGCACTAAGGCTGGGTGCAGCAGCATTAGCATTAGCCGCTAACCACAGCGCTAGCAGGACGTACCTGCCACCCGATAGTGCTAGACTAAGGATCCCTGAGTATTTTGGTAACCCAGGGCCCTTTCAGCTAGCGGTTCTTCCCACGTAGCTTGTTTTAAAACGGTACACACTTGAGCAGACCACAGTCCGATATACTTGCCTCTGAACGGCAAAAGACCTAGCACTGCGGTTAGCAGCTAATGCTAATGCTAATACTGCTGCACCCAGCCTTAGTACTGAAATAACTTCACTGACAACTCACCCTTATAAAGCTGTACTTCAGCAGAGAGGCTTTACTGCTCCTTAATACCTAGGTGTGGTAGGATTCATACATAAGGCACACTGTTGAATTACCACAGCTTCCATGTTTTCTACAGTTATTGGTTGAGATCTAATTGACACTCCTTTTGTGTTTGTGTGTTTGTAACATAAATGTGTGTATGTGTGTGTGTTTCTGTTCACAGGGCCTTTCATGTTGTCTGTGCTCAGCCTCTACGTGTTTCTGTTCGCCATTATGCTTTTCCCTGTTCCTGAAATCGATGAGTTTTTAGAGGTATGTTCAGCTAAATCTAATAATGATTTATATTACATTACTTCACCTCTCTATGTAAAACTAATACCATCCTAAAAGGACTTTACAGGGCTTTAGAATTGTTTTTGTTATCTATTCCAGATTGTGTGTGTTCCTATGAAGTGGCGGCTAACTATGGTATTCATAGTGCTGGCTAATGCTGCTGTGTCTGTCCTAGTGGAGGTGAGTGGGTCATAATACAGTTATATTTATCATATTTTGTATTTATTGCTAAATTGAGAAATGTCGTTAACCTTTTTCTAGTTTTTATTATTTTTTATTTAGGTAAAACATCAAATTTTCATGTTAGATTTCATATTAGCTGTTTTTGTCTGTTTTTATCTGTTTTTATCGATTAGAATCTTTTATTTTGTTTGTTTTTCATTTTGGAAGAAAAAAAAACGCTAACATGTTCAAGGCATGCTGTAAGATGTTTTTTTAAAGGACAATGGATAACCATTTTAAGCATAAACATCTATGTAGTGTATTTTTTCCTCCCTGCAGTAACCTAATGACCTAAAAACCTCTCAGCCACCTGACTGGATCTTAACAGTCACAAGCAGTGCCGTAAAAAAGTATTTTCAGATTTTATACTTACATTTTTCAGATTATCAAACTAACTTTAATATCAGACAAAGATTACATAGGTAACACAAAACACAAAAAGCTGTTTTTATATGAAATTATATATATATATATATACATATAAAAAAGGGCATGGACAACTCATCCAGGAGGTCCCAAAAGAACCCAGACCAACATTTAAAGAACTGCAGGATCTCACTCGCCTCAGTTAAGATCAATGTTAATGATTCAATAATAAGAAAGAGATAAAAAAACACTGCTGACCAAAAACAACCCAACCATCCGTCTCACATTTACAAACTATCATCTTGATGATCCACAGAACTTTGGGTAAATATTCTTAACAGGACTGATGAGACAAAAGTTGAAGTGTTTGTAAAGTGTGTGTCCCGTGTGTGTCATCTTTTGTAAAACTAGAAAATACATCATTTTAGAAAAAAAGAGCATCACACTGAATATAGTAAAACATGGTGGTGGTAGTGTGTGATGGTCTGGAGCTGCTGGATAACTTGCTGTAATAGATGGAAGAAGGAGAATATCCGAACATATGTTCCTTAGTGACCTCAAGCTCAGGTGTACTTGGGTTCTGCAGCAGGACAATGACCCACAACACTCAAACACAAAGTCCACATCTGAATGACTTAAAAACTAAATGAAGATTTTGGACTTAAAGGTCTAGTTAAAGTCTGATTGAGATGCTGTGGATGATCTTAAACAGGACTTATATGCTGGAAAATCCTCAATTGTGTCTGAATTAAAACAATTCTGTAAAGAAGAGTGAAACAAAATTCCTCCACAGTTAAATTATAACAAAAATGATTGCAGTTGATAAGATTACAACCAAGTTATTCACACAGGGCTTGATTGGATCATTTTCTTTACTATCATTTAAAAAACTGCTTTTTATATTTACCTAGCTTATATTTGTCTGATATTAAAGTTTTTTATTTTTTTTAATCTGAAAATGTAAGTATGAATAAATAAAAAGTCAAAACTATATCACTGTACTATACCTGTACATGCAAACACACATACATATATATGTAAATATATATGCATACCACACATACATGCAAGCATAAACATCATAAATCCTGTCTGCTCTGAAGTGTGTAGTGTGAGCATGTCCACTTCCAGCTTCCTCTGACTGGCTTTGAACCCCCAAGACGTAGAAACCCTGAGAAAAAGTCCCCGCCTCTCCATCTCGGCGCCTACGCCCGTGGGCGTGAAACGTCACTGACGTCACTGAATGATTGATTTATTGATTGATTGATTGACAGCTGTCGACCCTCGGCTTTCCTCTGCTCTGTAGTGGCATTATCAGTCATCTCCCCTCCCCCTACAGTCTCCTAAACCAATGAGTGCCCGCTACTGAGCACAGGTGACGCCGTCTCCGTCGCTTCCCCCCCCCACAGCCAATCAGCAGGAAAAGGACAAATCAGCTGACCAGAGCCACCAATCATGTGATTAGAGGCTAGAGTGGGACCATGCCACAAGTGATCCTGTTTTGTTTCCCAGATGAACAGATCAGACTACTTAAAATAACTGCTTACTTTTTTATTTTATACTACATTTCCTTGTTGTTTAGTTTAAAACTCCTTGGCTCTCTCCCTGTCTCAGTTCATGAACTAATGCACAGCCTGAAATCACAGCCCTTCTCTATAGGTGTTTATATATAGTTTTGCTGCTGAAATGAATTTGCTGCTGAAGCGATTGAGATCTGATGAAAGCGATGTGATCAGTAGCTCTCTTCATTCTTTCCGCCCCACTGCAATATTCCATAGACCCTCGTCCTTGACGTCGTCTTATGGAAGCTTGTGTTCAGCCGAGACAAGCAGGCCAGCTATGGCGTCCTCCCAGCCGCCCCGCCACCACAGGTTGGGAAATCTGACACTTCTGTTCATCGTTGCCGTTTTCACATCCTCCTGTCCTTCCTTCCTTCCTTCCCTGTCTCTTTCTCTTTCTCTCTCTATCTGTCTGAGTGAGTTTACATGCATTTCATAATCTGATTACTGCAGATCATTGAGTTTTTCTCAGTAACAATATGATTAAGATTAGGATAATCAGATAATAGGAAAACTCTGTACCAGTACTGTATTAGCATCGATTTTGATACGGACACAAATCTGCAATAGGTAAAACATCAATTCTGTAAGCAAGTTATGCAGGTCACATGTCAAAATTAGGTCAAATTACTTTATTTCAGTAGTTTAGTTCAAAATAGTGATCTATTTTAAGTGTTTATTTCTTTTATTGCTTAAAGCCAATAAAAATAAAAAATAAAATAAAATTAGTGTTTCAGAAAACTAGAATATTATATTAGACCAATCGGTACTTCTGGCAGTGTGGGCAGTGTGCCAAGTCCTGCTGGAAAATGAAATCCGCATCTCCATAAAAGTTGTCAGAGGGAAGCATGAAGTGCTGTAGTGCTGTAATTTTTTTAGGAAAACACTGCACAAATGTATGTCTTTTTTTAAGCTGGGCCTTGTTGAGAGCCAGTTTCATCATTCTTATTATTTTGAGGGTGTTTGCAGTAGAGGTCTGCGCGGGACTGTTTTTTTTTTAAAGCCCGCTCCTGCCTGCTCCCGCAAAAAACGTTTCTTTTAATCCCGTGCCCGCCCACCCGCCACATACACATTTCTGCCGCTCCCGCCCCGCGGTCCTTGTAGGCATTGAACTAATTACATTTAATGCTTCAAATTTACTTCTGTATTTATTAAAACAGCAATTCAGCGCTGAGTAGTGCTGTCACGTTTCCTACCACAGTCGTCAAGTCGTCACATGCCGTCAAGTGAATTGGAGATGCTGAAAATCTCCCATCGGGGTGTGTCCATCCTCCGCGTGGAGATTTTTCTTGAGGGTTTTTTGTTGCTTGCATGGGAATCTTAGCATGATTTTTATAGTTTTCTCAGCTATTTATCAAATTGCGGGAGCTGGACTACATGTTAATGTTGTTCTGCTCCCACATCGCCTGCATTGATTAAACTTCCGCTCCCGCCAATAACAATTCAGTTCTGTCCCGCACCGCAAGATATTCTATGCAGACCTCTAGTTTCCATTTCTGAAAGTTTTTTTTTTTACTTAGTTGAGTACTTTCTTACCATAATCTGGGTTAGAACATTACTCAAATATGGCTATTCTCTCTGCAACAACAAAAGTGTTTAGATGGCATCTTGTGGGTGCTGTGTTAAACACTGCTAGCTTATTTCCAACACCACGGTTTTCACACCTACACAGACTGAGACAAAATCCGGCTCAGATTTTTTTAAATCAGATTTTTAGACCTGATTTCTCTGATCTAAGGAATCTGAGTTTGCAGTAATAACAGTGTGTCTAAACCCACTCTCTTTTTTGCTCTGCTGCCTCTCTTTCTCTCTCTTTTCCTTCTCTTCCCCTCTTCTCTCTGCTCTCTGTGTGACACTCAGCACCCTCTACTGTAACGTTTGACTTTTGCATGTGCACACATGATTTCTCTGAACGCTCCTCTGGCGCCCCCTCGTGGGCACTTCCTGTCCATCATGCTGCTGAGATTACGATTACCCCAGACTTCCTCCTCCTGCCTCTAGAACCTGTAGTACTGCTCCTTGTGTAGTGGCTACTGTTAGCATTCCTCTGCATGCATTTTAAACGCTTTCTCTCTCTGTTAGAACTTGGTGTGTGGGCATCATGGTCCAGATATGTTTCCACCAGAGACTAAAGGGAAAGGGTTAAAGGGTTCTCCCTGTCTAATCCCGGGGTCAGTGCTGGATTTTGGCCTAAAATCTTTGGTACTTCCTCCATTGGAGAACACCTGTATACAGTGCATAATATAATACATCGCCTGTGGCCTTGCTGTAAAACTGTGGGCATTTCAGCTTTTAATAACTCGGGGTAATGCAAGAAGTACAGTTGAGTATAACGTCAGATTGCTATTAGGGCTGGGCGGTAATTGAAAAATTAGAAATATTAATATTCTTCAAATATATGTAATTTTATTTTTTTCCTCCCATTTTTCCAAATTTCACTCTTTGCAGAGCCACAAGTCCAAGGGTTGGGGTTAAGTTTAGGGGTTAAGGTAAAGGATAGAGTATGAACTGCTTTAGGCCAATGAAAACACGATGTAGGAGGAGTTGGATCATATCCAGTCCCACCCTCTGGTTTTGTGGTTCAATTGTTCAATTGCTCATTCAGCTGCTACTTTGCTGTAGATCACCCAGTCACTAATGATGCTCCAATACCAGGAGGGTGAAAGCTAGCACACGCCTCCTCCAATACATGTAAAGTCAGACTCCGCCTCTTTTTGAATTTACATTGCCGAGTAGCATCACAGCACTAACGCTCGGAGGACTCGGCTCGCAGTCCTTGTGCTGATCCACGTCACCCTAGGCGTGATGAGGGGAAAGAGAGAGCGCCATTTACTCTACCCACCCAGAGAGAGCAAAGCCAATTGTGCTCTCTTCTCTCAGGGCTCTCAGCGTTTTTTATTTATAGATGAGCCAAAGTAGTAAAAACAGAATTTAGAGTTATCAAATATACACGATAACTATTGCTTTAGTATTAAATTATAAAAACTAAAGTTTAATTTTGCTTTTTAAAATTTAAAAAGAGCAAGCAGCCAATCAACATTTCATCTTTTAGTTCCAGGTATTTACATCAGGATGGATCTGAAAGAAGATATCACCTTTTATCTTAACCCACCTATTTTTTTTTCCTTGTGAGCAAAATGCTAAAGTTTGAAGATAAATAATCTGCTTATGATCCCAAACATATCAGCTCATCTGTGAAACACGGTGAAGGTAGTGTCATGGCTTAATCTTGCATGGCTTCTTCTGGGATGGGCTTAATAATCTCCCTTGATGTACAATGAACTCAGAAGTCTACAGAATTCCTTTTTTCTGTGATTTTAAAGAAAGTTAAAACCAAGCTGATTGAGATCCTTCATCATGCGGCAAGATTATGACCCAAAACACACTTCCAACACTATAAATGAGTTCATCAGGTGCAAAAAGTGAAAGTGTGTAGACTGGACTAGCCAATCCATAGATTTAAACTCTTTAATCAGGGGTTCTCAAATGGTCTCTGCCTGGGACCCACATTTTCTCATGGTTCTTAAGTCACAAAATATATATTTTTTGGAACTCAATTTTTGAAAAATAGGGTTATCGCTGCTCTAGGGTTCACTTTTTTTGTTTAAGGTTTATCTTTTCCAATACTGAATGTGTTCAGACAAAAGGTGCTACAGATCCAGATGAAAATCTGGAATTTAAAGCTGAAATATTAATATTTTCTCTCATTTATCTTTTAACGTCAAACCCAAATATTTTTAGTCTACAGCAGAAATAAAGGCATCAGCCTTACTGTTCCAATACTTTTGGAGTGGACTGCATATTAAATCAGGTCAAAAATAACCTCCCTATATTTCTGTTAAGGAAATTAAATATATTAACTACTAGTTATTAAAAAATAATTTCCAAAATTTCCACATTAAAGAGTTCTTTACAGTATTTTGACAGAAGCACAAACCTATCTACTGAGATTCCTTTTATACAGACACCTTTTATACAGTATCCAACAAAAGTATATATATATATATATATATATATATATATATATATATATATATATATATATATATATATATATATATATATAAAGTACACCCCTCAAATATCTGCAAATATTTTATTGTATCCTTTCATGGGTAAGCACTATAAAAATGAAACTTGGATATAAAAATTAAGAGTAGTCAATTAAGTGTTGTCTAAAGATATCAAAGGTATCACCATTCATTATTCTGTAGGTAGAAGTATAAATAATAGGGTTTTAAATACTTCTGTAGTAAAAGTAAAAGTTGTAAAGTAAAAGTGTTAAAAAAAAAAGTACTGGTTTCAAAACTACTTAAAGTTTAAAAGTAAATGAACAAAAGCTTAGACCACGCCCACAGAGTCCTATAGTGCACTAATCACCCTACCCTCCCTAAAACACATTTTACTAAAAGCTATAATGACTATAATGTTAAAATATTAAAATGTTAATGTTGAGTTTCAGCTGCATATATGCTGATTTGTAAATGAATGTTTTTTAGTAGAATGTAAATATATTAAAGAAGCTTAGTTGGACTGGAGTTGGTCTGGACGTGTGCAGGTGTGATGGATCACAGTATAAACCAATAGGGAGTCGGAATGGTATATGTTTATACTTCTTTACATCCAATCACAATCAGATTCACTCTGGATAGAGGAGAGATTTATCTGGATAGGGGTTTTATTGAACGATGAGAGGCTGGAATGAAACGAGCTGAAATGAAATAAGAATAAGAGAGACTAATTTTATTAAAATGTAAGACAAAGATGTAAGACCTAGATTTATACTAGTAGAAAGTAAGCTAGAACATCTAGTGTTAAATTGAATTAAATTGAATTTTGCACAAAAACAAAAAAAAACAACAAACAAATTCCAAATAGCAAAAAAAAAAAAATACAGTTCAGGTAGAGGCAAAAAAGTAACATGTGCTTAAATAAAGCCTCCTATAGACTTTAATAATATAAAAAATATCATATGACGAACATAACATCAACAAAAGAATATACCATTTCAACTACATAACACAAAAAAACAAAAATTGTGAATGATTATACAAAAAAATGATCATAATACATTTATCAAACCCTCTTTTAAACATCTTTTATAATGTTTTACAGATTAACTTTTTTTTTCCCCAAATGGTAAAATCATTCCAAGGTTTTGTCCTCCTGTATCTTATCGAAAATTGACTCTACAAGAGAGAAATGTAGGAAGATGAAGATCTGAAGTCTGGCGAGTTGCATATTGATGGATCTATGCGTTTGTAATAAAGTGATTTTTGAATGGCTTTAGGATATCTTCGTTTCGTTTCCACTTGAATACATTTTATAAATAAAAAAACATAGTTGAAATGTATTAATATAATAAATAGAGAGAATTTGAAGTTTCTGAAATAGAGGAGCAGATGACGTCTATAAATTGGATTTAAAGAAATCGTTTCTAAAAAAACTGAATTTTATTAAGACTTTAATAAAATATATATTATATAAATTATATATATATATATATATATATATATATATATATATATTAAGATTTAAAATATATATATATATATATATATACAGTGCCCTCCATAATTATTGGCACCCCTGGTTAAGATGTGTTCTTTAGCTTCTCATAAATTGAGTTTTGTTCAAAATAATATAGGACCACAATGGAAAAAAAGAGTAAAATACAACCTTTAACTCAAGTGAATTTATTCAGTAGGAAAAAAATCCCACATTAAGAAATAATTATTTAACATCAAATCATGTGTGCCACAATTATTAGCACCCCTGATGTTAATACTTTGTACAACCCCCTTTTGCAAACAAAACAGCACCTAATCTTCTCCTGTAATGTTTCACAAGATGGGAGAATACAGAAAGAGGGATCTTTGACCATTCCTCTTTGCACATTCTCTCTAAATCATCCAACGACCTGGGTCCTCTCCTCTGCACTCTCCTCTTCAGCTCACCCCACAGGTTTTCAATGGGGTTGAGGTCTGGGGACTGAGATGGCCATGGGAGGAGCTTGATTCTGTGTGCGGTGAACCATTTCTGTGTAGATTTGGCCACATGTTTAGGGTCATTATCTTGCTGAAAGACCCAGTGACGACCCATCTTCAGCTTTCCGGCAGAAGCCACCAGATTTTGTTTTAAAATGTCCTGGTATTTTAGAGCATTCATGATGCCATGCACCCTAACAAGGTTCCCAGGGCCTTTAGAAGAGAAACAGGCCCACAGCATCACTGATCCCCCGCCGTATTTCACAGTGGGCATGAGGTGCTTTTCTGCATACTCAGCTCTTGTGTTACGCCAGACCCACTTAGAGCATTTGTTGCCAAAAAGCTCTATCTTTGTTTCATCTGACCAAAGCACACGGTCCCAGTTGAAGTCCCAGTACCGCTTAGCAAACTCCAAACGTTTGCGTTTATGATTGTGAGTGAGAAATGGTTTCTTCCGTGCATGCCTCCCAAACAGCTTGTTGGCATGTAGATAGCGCCTGATGGTTGTTTTGGAGACTTTGTGACCCCAAGAAGCTACCATTTGTTGCAATTCTGTAACAGTGAGCTTTGGAGAACTTTTTATTTCTCTTATCATCCTCCTCACTGTGCGTGGTGGCAAAATAAACTTGCGTCCTCGTCCAGGCTTGTTTACCACTGTTCCAGTTGTTTTAAACTTCTTAATAATTCCTCTGACAGTAGATATGGACAGGTGTAGGCGAGTAGCGATTTTCTTGTAGCCATTGCCTGACTTGTGAAGGTCAACACACATCTGCCTCACTTGAATGGTATGTTCCTTTGTCTTTCCCATGTTGAAGATAAATGGCCTCTGTGTCATGTCATATTTATACCCCAGGGAAACAGGAAGTTGTGAATTACTAATTAAATGTTCCTACATACTCTGACCAACTTCGTAAACTACTGTAGAAGTGACAGAAATACTTTTATTAAATGTATTTCCTAAGAATTGTTAGGGGTGCCAATAATTGTGGAACAGGTGATTTTATGAAGTATAATTATTTCTTAGTCAGGGATTTTATTTCCCCCTTAAAATTTACTTGAGTTAAAGGTTGGACTTTACTTTTTTTTCCCATCGTGGTCCTATATTATTTTGAACAAAACTCAATTTATGAGAAGCTAAAGAACACATCTTAACCAGGGGTGCCAATAATTATGGAGGGCACTGTATATTTTTTTTTTTTTTTTTTTTTTTTTTTTTTTTTTTAATTAATACAAAATAAAATAAAAAATTAAATGTTGTCCCATGGAAGTTTTGATAACATATTAGCAGTAATGTGAGGGGTTTATTCACTTTTGTTGAATAAAGTGGCCTTTTAAAAACAGTAAAACACTAAATCAGATTAACCCAATTAATTTGATTAATGAACCGCCCAGCACTAATTGCTATTCTCTGCTGTCTTTACTGGCATTATTGGCGTGACTCTGCTCAGAACGGTTAATGTACTAAAACAGATGTGTGTTTTTGTTTTTTAGAGCAGATATGTTCAAAAACAGATATGTTCTTCCTTTCTTCTCTTCCCTCTCTCTCTCTCTCTCTTTCTTCTCTTTTTTCCTGTGTTTCATGGTCTGTGTGTTTAGGGAGGACTAGACTGGTGTGGATCCAGGTACCTCCCCTGGCTGTGCTGCCGGAGGAGGAGGGTCCCCAAAGCGAGATACATGCATCTGGCCCAGGAACTGAGAGTGGACCCGGACTGGCCACCCAAACCCAAAACCACCACAGAAGCCAAACCGCCGTCTCTGCCGGAAAACAGCTCCTACCAAATCATGTCTACTTCCTAGCGCCCCCTAGCCACGACCTGCGACCTCGTATCGGCGTATCATACTGGGATCACCACTGGTGGGGGATGTCACTATATAATAAAATATAATATACATTTTTTTTGGAAGAGATGCTCCGTAAACTGGGACATAAACTGGGGGAAGACTGGTAAGCTGATGCTAATGAACTACGGAAAACGGATTACGGAATTTTGTCTTTTTCTGCCCGGAGGAAACGGTCCGAAGAGAACAAACAGTATCAGAGTCAGTATCAGTATGAGCCCGCTGGCCCTGCCCCCTTTTTTTTTTTTTCTTTTTTTTTTTTTGTGCTGCTTCAACTCCATTCCCACCCCCCTTATCTCTTAACCTTCACCCTTTAGGTGAATGGGCACCATGGGGCACCATGGGCTGGGAACTGTGGATGCCCCACAGGGGGCGTGGTCTTATATATGGATTCATGGATATATGGATATATACACACACTATGAGACCAGCATTCGGACACAACCTTCAACAATATAATAAATACCTTTAAACTGACCCTTTCCAAAAATATGAAATATATGGCTCAGACAGTTATCGCAGTTATCGGAGCTGCGTAATCGGAGCTGATTCAGCGTTGGAGCTGGGTACTCCAGACCTGAACTCGATGATGCGTGGCGCTGGTGGGAGGGTGGAGGTGTTGAATGGTGGTGGTGATGTTGGTGATGCTGATGGTGGAGATGTGGTAGGGCTGCATGCTAAAGCCTTCCGGAAACATTGTCAGAAACCTGCATGTGGAGCCGACCGGAAACTGTAACAGCTTCAGCGTACAGTATTTACAGCCATTTAAAGGAGAACTCTGGTGTAAAATTGGCTTTGGGTGTAGTAAAACATGATAAAGAGTAGCTAACCTTTGAATAGTTGAATAGCACACTTCCATCTTCCAGCAGCTTTTTGCCCAGCACTATTGGGGCATATTTCCTGAATAAATCTCTTTTTACACCGTTATTCACAATCAAAGTAGCTCCATACCTCATTGGTAGAATCCAGAGAGGTCTGACATTTAAAACAAGGAATTAATAAGTTTTTTAAAAAACACTGTTTTCAGCCCATAGTGCAGGTAAATCTCTGAGCGCCGCCATTACTGTACTGATAATGACATAGAGATAGACATATATACATAGACTCTGCATAGTCTGCCTACTGGCTTAGCAGTCCAGTGGCGCCCAGTGTGTTTATGTACACTGAGGAAGGTAAGGTGTTTAATGCACCTATAATAATCACAACTGTAGTAATGATACAGGATGCTGTCACACATTACAAATACCTGCTTTCATGCTGAAACTTTGTTAAAGAGCATAATACACAGTATTTCTCAGTGTAAATAATTATGCCTCGAAACTGGGCGCCGTCTGCTATGCTAGGAGGCAGGCTATGCGGAGTCTATGTATATATGTCTATGTTGTCTATGACATTTTCAGTAAAGAGATGACTGCGCTCAGAGATTTACCTGGGCTATGGGTTGTAAACAGTGTTTTAATAAGCTTCTTAATAAGCACTTTTAAAGGTATTAATGCCTCATTTTAAATGTCAGAGCTCTCCAGATTCTACCAATGAGGTTTGGAGCTACTTTGAGTCTGGAAAACAAAGTAAAAAGCGATTTATCAGGACAAAATATGCTTCAAAGCGGCCGTTGTAAAGAGCACAAAATTACTGGATCTCAAAAAAAAAAGCTGTGGAAAAGCGGAGGTGTGCTATTCAACATAGGTTATTACTCTTTATCATGTGTTACTACACCCAAAGTCTATTTAACACCGAAGTTCTCCTTTAAATAAATAAATAATAGTAAAAAAGTTGAATTCTAAACAAGACATGCAAGATCCTTTTTTTTCTTTTTCGTATTTCTTCCCATGGAAGAACAGAGTTGTTAGAGGATTAAATAGAAGAGAAATGCCATGTGTACTCTCTTAAAGGGCGCAGTTGATGATCTATGGGGCTGCGCCAGTCGGTCGACCTGTTAGCAGTGCTAGCGTGAGTGCCAGTCATAAAAAAAAAATAAAAGAGAGAAATAGAGAGAGATGTAGAGAAACGACTCATATGAATGTGGTTCTCACACAGCGATTATACATATATTAATATTCGTTTGAAGACTATACATTCACATATGGCAATCTCAAACAGCACAGCGGCCAGACATCGAGAAAAATGGCCAGTATACACTGAAACTGTATTGTTCATGGGGTGCGTTTACTAGGGGGAGGGGGGCGGGGCCATTTATGATAAAACACTGTTGACTGGACAGTTGTTTAATTCTGCGTTTTATCCATTAAGCAGAAATCATTAATGAATGAATGATTTGGTTAATTAAGGCTCTAGAACTGTTTGCAGCATCATCCTCTGTTAGTTCCATAATACCGTATTAACCATTCACATCTCCATGTACAAAAATGTGTAAGAGTATGGAGAAATGGGACTGAAACCAAAAGTGTTGAGACTCTGATTCTTGATTCCACACCTATCCATATAAGGCTAGACTGATTACAACCATTTACATCTTCTTTATTATGTCTGTATTAAATATTTTTCAAAATATATATTTATATATATTTTTTTCTGCTTTTTGATTTTTGCTATTGCAGTGCAATTATCAAAGGACAACACAATCTATACAATTAATAAATAAGTAAATTAATAAATAAAGTGAAAAGCCTAGGGATGCACCAAAATAATAATGATGAAAAAAAAAATTGGCCAAAATTGAAACTGTGAAAAAATAAAATAAATTACATGGGTTAAAATAAATAAATAAATAAATAAATTCTGCTCGTCAATGGGACTATCTCTGGATAATTATCTTAATTAACAAAATTAGATAACAATCTAATGATCAGTTTGTAGCATTGGTCTAAATAATGCACAAAAAACATGATTTTTTTTTAACTTTCCCAATCGAAAATCCTACTTATCTTGAGTATTTAATATAAATTTTTCTACTAGAAATGCAGAAATTCTGAAAAGGAAAATAATAATAATGTATTGCGTCTGTAAATGCATAAATTAGCATAAATGTATATTTGTCCTGCTTTTCAAAGAAAGCACAGTAAAAAAAAACAAACATATTTATTAATCACTGAATATTTTTAAAATACCACCTCACACAACAACAAAGCCCAGTATAGTTTGTTCATCGCTTTTCACAATTATTGCTGTTTTTTTGCCAAATAATTCCAGTTGCTGAATACTTGGTGCATCCCTACTCTTCCCTAGATCATTTCTGCGTTTTTCAACAATAGCGAAAAGTTTGAGATCCAGTTGTATGTAAAAGTTATTATTGGAACATATTTTTTTTCCCTTAATTCAGTTAAATTCTGTTAAAATTCAGCTAAATAATAGATACTGTACTCTAAAATGTAAATGTTCCAGTTGTTTTCTTTTTTTTTTTTTTTTCTTTCTTTCTAATTTTTCCCATTTTCTCCCCAATTTACACGGCCAATTACCCAACCCACTCATTAGGACTCCCCCTATCACTAGTGATGCCCCAACACACCAGGAGGATGTAGACTAGCACATGCTTCCTCTGATACATGTGAATCAGCCACCGCTTCTTTTCGAGCTGCTGCTGATGCTGTAGCATTGCCGAGTAGCATCACAGCTCACTCGGAGGAAAGCTCAGCAGCTCGGTTCTTATAAATCAGCTCACAGACGCCCTGTGCTGCAGACATCTCCCAAGGAGTGATGTGGGGAGAGAGCGCCATCTACCCACCCGGAGGAAGCAGAGCCAGCTGTGCTCCCTCTGAGCGCTAGCAGATTGATGGCAAAGCTGCAGGAGAAGGTGCTCCAACCTGCGACCTCCCGCTCATAGTGGCTGCGCTTTAAACCCCTGGAGGACTCGGCGCCCTCCAGTTATTTTCTATTTTATTTAAATTTTTCCAAACTTTTACATACAACTATATTTCTGATAGTTCTTCTTTATAACTTTAAACTTTTCGATGGTGCAACAGCAAATCCATGCAAAATCGAGGCTACCTCTCGCTCAACTCGTTAATCCACATTTCCGCATGTATTCCGCATTACTCTACGTGTTAAATAATCAGCCGTCAGCATGCAGTATTGTTCAGATTTACAACTTCCCAAACATCTGCGCATAATAAATGTATTTATTTATTTATTTATTTTATTTTTTCCCCCCAGTGTAGAGAATCAGACATATCAAGTTTAGAAAGCTAGTGCTGCTCTATTGCTGCGTTCTGTGATGTCGCTTTACAATATTACAATAATTTTACAATATTCTATGACATTTCCTACAGTTCCAAAAGTTATTGAAAGTTGTTTAACTTTGGAGTTTGCCACAACAATCCATTACCAGTGTTTAATATCAAATCCAGACAAAATATCAACAACTTTTGATTATTAGTATTGTCCCAGGTTAGCATTGTTAGCAATACCAGTTAAAAAAAACCAATGCATTATACAGTAATTTGCACATCTAAACAGCATATAAACATGCCCACAGAAAGACATACCATATTTTTTCGCACTATAAGGTGCACTGGATTATACGGCACATTATGCAACACTAGTAAGGAACAGGGATGTCGCCATGTTTTCCTTCTAATCAGCAGACTGGGTGGCGAGACCTGTAAAGCTAAATTAAGTTAAGTAAACAAAAACTGCGTAAAGCAGCATTCCGTTTATTTACAGTTCGCTTAGATTTCCAGATTAACTGTGGTTTAAGGCTAACTGTGGTTAGCGGCTAATTCTGCCAAAGAGCGCTATACTGATAAACCCTGATGAGTCTTTCACTAAATCAGGGTGATATTAGCTAGCGGTTCGTCCCACGTAGCTTGTTTTAACACAATAAGATACAGTAAGATACAGCCCGATATATATACTCTACTCTGAACGATGAAAGAGCTAGCGCTTAGCACGCATAGTGGCTAATGTTAATACTGCTCCAGCAGTGCTAGCTGGAGTTAGCAGCCGGCTACATGCTGATAATACTCACTTCTGAACTATTATGAAAGAGCTAACACTTTGGACAGTTAGTGGCTAATGCTCATTCTGCTTCAGCAGTGCCAGCCGGGGTTAGCAGCCGGCTACAGGTTCGATAATACTCACCTCGGAATTATTATTAAAGAGCTAGCACTTAGCGCAGTTAGTGACTTATGCTCATGCTGCTCCAGCAGTTCTAGCTGGGGTTAGCCTCCGGCTACAGGCTGATAATGCTCACCTCTTAATCATTATGAAAGAGCTAGCACTTAGCATGCATAATGGCTAATGCTCATGCTGCTCCAGCAGTGCTAGCCAGGGTTAGCAGCAGAAAATTAAAGGGTTTTAAGCGCACCTAATAGTGCAAAAAATATGGTATGTGATTAAAAACTGTTAAAAATGATGCTTTTACTAATGCTGGATTCTAATTGGTTGAAACACTCCCAACTTTCCCAATAGGAAATCTGAGTTATCAAAGTATTTCAGATAAAATGTCCTACTAGGAGCACAGAAATTCTGACCTCTGAGTTGAAAAGGAACACAGTGTGAAACGTGATGTATTTATAATGTACTGCAATACCGATCAGTAACACATAATTTGGTACCACTTTAAAATAAGCCTCCCTTATAAGAGTTTATAAAGGGTTTATAAAGGAGTTTTCCATCACTCAGCATTAATATCTAATAAAATCATATAGAAAGTCAGTTTAATATAAATAAACTTATGTAATGTTAGTATACACTACATTATAACTACTGAATGAAAAGACAAAGATTAACAGTATAAATGAATGTGATAAATTAATCACTATTTGTTGTAGCTGCTGATTCTGTGTTTTTAAAGTATTTACAATGTCATTAATAATCATTTATAGATTCATTTATAAACCTTTATAAACACTTTATAAACAAGCAGCCTTATTTTAACATGTTACCGAATCATTCTTTGTTTTTTGTTTTTTTCTTAGTATGATTGAATTATAATGAATTTCAATCCATTCTAAACTTGTTTAAACTAGGGCTGGATGATTTAGTCAAAATGTATATCATAATATAATATATTTTTACATTTAGTTCATTGTGGTATAATTCACATATTGATAAGAACGTTATAAAAGCCACATAAAAATGGCCAAGAATGCCAACAAACTATTGTCCTTAAAACTAACGATAAATGATTTTATCAGTTCCTGTAATACAGTCTGTAATGAATGGCAGTCAGTAGCAGATGCTGTAGATCAGGGGTTCCCTGGCTATAAAATATTTCAAAGTTGAGTGAAATTGTCAAAATGAGAAAGAATAACTGTTTTACTTTAAATATTTTCATCCAAACTATGAAGAAAAACATATGGATTCTTTTTTTTTTTTAGCAAACAAGTGTGTTAAACAAACCAGAAAATGTTTTATATTTTACATTCTTCAACATAGCACCTCTTGCTTAGATGATCAGTTTTGCACAACTCTGAACTACTCAAATAAGTAGTTAAAAGAACAAATACTTTAAGAAAAAAAATAAGAATTTCATCAATTTTAAAAAGTATCCTGAAGTGCAGTCACAAAAAGAACATCAAAAATGTTACGATGATGGAAATGGCTCTCATCAGGACCATAACTGCTCCCCAGATAAGAGCAGCTAAATGCTTTACAGAGTATTTTGGTTTGTTTAACACTTTTAAGTTACTACATGAATTCTTATGTGTTCCTTCATAGTATATATTGTATTGTGATATATATGTGGATCTTGAATTATTGTCCAGCCATAGTTTGAATATATTTGCTCTAAATTCAATACTGACATATCCTATTAAAACTTCTATAATCTACAATAAATAAATAGTGCTGAATGAATTGGACTGATTGATTAATGACTATTCTATTGGACGGTCACTGGTTTTCCTTTTGACTAGTGATAAATATATATATATTTATGATGTGCCGAAACTGTGTTATTAACATTTTGACCGCTGCTGCTCCTTTACTTGCAGAAATCTGCAAAAAAAAATGCAAATATGTCTTTACATACAACACAGCCAAAATTAAATGGACATTTCTGGTTGGAAACGGCTTCATGCAAACTCTCATATTTGCTGCAGTGTTGGCTTTTGTGATATGAAATAAGGAAACTAATCCTGACTGATCATCTGAATTGTTTATTATTATTATTATTATTATTATATTTTTGTATTATTATCATATTTCTTAGAAAACAATGCACACTCAAAAACTCACAAAATATTGTTTAATTTTTTCAAAATCTTTTCTTTTTTTCTTTTTCTTTTTTTTGCTGCCTGCGTGTATCTGTTTCTGAAAGCTGAAAGTGTATTTTGTATATTTAATAACTCTTACTCAAACCTGACTTCAGAATCATCAGCTGTCTCTCTCTGTATTTTCTCTGTTTGGGGCCTTGGTTAATTTTATTATTTTTATTTGATAATTTTTCTCTCTAAATAAGGGCTGTAGATGAGTTCCCCTCATTCTTATCTTTCGGTACTGTTTGAATGTTTCCTTTATTCTAAATAATCATGTTCATCTGTCTTTCTGAGTGTCTGTCTGTCTGTGATGTCCGTGTATCTGTCCTCTGATGATGTTTTAAGATCACACAGAATATGCTGGGCATTTCCGCAGCGATGGATTGGTTTAAATTTATTACTGTAATTAAAGAATAATTGTAGATGATATGAGCTAAATTGATATGATCCTCTATAAAATCGAGATATTATAATTAATCAGCGTTCAGAATCCAGCCCATTCATCTCAATGTGTTATGCATCGTGTAAAGTCCAGGAGACCCTGAAAAAAAAGTTCTTAAAAGTCATTTTTTATTTAAATATTTATAAAAATGCATAAGGGATTCTGCAGAAAAAATAAAATAAAAATTGCCAAAATGTCATCATGCACTGGATTTGATCTGGACCAGAACCACAATCATGACAATCCCTTGGGCAGGTTCTCGCATGTAAGCAGCGATTTTGTGTTTGGGGTAACTTTTAAGTTTTAGGGTATTTTTTTTCTTCTTGTTTTTGTTTTTTTCTTCTGTTTTTTTTTTCGTCTTCATCTGTACGAGTGATAAAGAGGTGGTTCGCAAAAAAACGCTACTCAAAGCCCCCAGACACACCATGTAAAATTTAAAACTTAAAAAAAAAAAAATAAATAACTCCAAATCTATTTAGCTCCAATTTAACTCAAACCACACAGAGATACAGATTTAGATTAATTGATGTATTGATTAATTTATAGCCCGACAGAGTGTATAATATCAAGGGTACCATCCAGAAGAAGGGGGCATAGAGAACTGGTTTAAGAACTACTGATATAATGAGGTTCATTTTCCTTTTATTTAAAAAGAAGAAGAAAAAAAACCCAAACCTGCACCTTAATGCTTCATATCAAATGTTGTGACTTGCATACCTGCAGAATAAATGATTTTTTCTTGTTGTGGGGCTTTTAAAGGTAGCTTTCACACCTTCTGATTTTTTGTCTTTTTTTTTTTTTTTTTGTCAATCCGGATCATCTGAATCTTGAATCTGAAATTTAATCTGGTTTCTTTGCAGTGTGAAAGCTCAAAGTTTCAAATCATTAAATCACCTTTACCTAAACAATAGAAGAAGAAAAAGATCTGGTGTTGCGCCAGAAATCAGACACTATGGTCTAGATGTGCAGTATGTAAGCGCACAACTGATTAATGATGTTGATGGTGATTCTGTATCTACTGTAACTGTAGATTTATCCTTATTTATAAACAGAAATAAAATGAATCTGTTACATAACACAGTTTAACAAACACTTCAGACTTGGTTCAGAATCTGATTCAGATTTTTCAGGTGTGAAAATGCCCTTAAACACACCCTTCTTTTGCTGGTATGCTTACACAGCTCGCTCTCTATAAAGGTACAGATAATAATCAGCTGAGCATGCTCTGATAGACGAGGGGTCGTTTTGGTTTTGTTTGTTTTTTCGGTCCTGCGAATTACGCAGGCTGTGAAATGTTGTTGATATATTAAAAAATAATGCAATGTTGCGCGTAGACATACGTAGAAATGCTTCTATAGATGGCGGCTGTCTTCAGTCAAGCATTGTCTTTTACGCTCTTCACACTCTTCTTCTGCATTTGGTCATAAATGTACATTTAGGATATACGTTCACACAGCAGGTCAATCTGCCCTAAATCAGATTCAAATATCAGATTCAATTTAGGCTGTTTACACTACCCTTTAACTGTGATTTTTAGTGTAACTGTAAGTCAGATTATTATTATTATTCAGACTAATGCACTGCAGAGCTGCGCTTCACGTGAAGTTTCGGTTTCATCTTCTCCAGCATTACAGGAGTTCCAGTGGCTGCAGCTGGACTTATCACCAAAAATGCATTACAGCTCACATTAAAAAAGCTATGCTGTTTGACCACGCCCATATCTTCTTCAGTTCATGTAATAATATCAGTATTAATATTCAGTGTGTGTTTGTTTTTTCACACTGCCACACATACAGTATATCGCATCTTTATCAGGATTGTGATTGAAATGTTATGAGATTTGGGATTTGGGCCATTTTTTACCTGCTGTGTGAACGCAGATTTAGAGTGCACTCGTCCAGATCTTAAATGCTTCGCATAAAACATGCAGATTTTATTGATTTGATATATTTTCATGTGAGAATCGGCGAATCTGCACAGATCTGTGTACAATACAATAACACCTGTTGACTCCTGCTTGTTTGTTTGTTTGTTTGTTTGTTTTATTTTTTTCTTTGTTTATTTGTACTGAACATGTACATTTGGACATGCCTACAAGACAATATTGGGTGATTTTGTTGTTGTTTTGTTTATTATTATTATTTTTAAGATCAATTTGTTTAATTTCCTCAGGGAAAATCATATTTGTTACAAATAAATTGACTGAATAAATAAAAGAATGAAAAAAATAAGTTGTCGGTCAGTATCTTGGGCATCATTTGTCTAACAAACATTACATTTTTGATCCATAAACAGAGACAAAAAAAAATCAAACCCATTTTTTATTTTGGAAATCCCTCTTTTTTGTAGAAAATTGTAAATGACATTTTTATCATCTGTAATTTATTTTATATTTATTTTTATTTGCATTTATTCTTTTGGTTCTTTTTTTGTTAAAGATGATTGTAAATTTTATGTTGATTTTATGTTTTTGTTTGTTTTTTTTGTTTGTTTTTTGATTATTTTTTGAATAAATGATAACATCAATTTTGTTGACACTGTATCTGACTTTATTTTTCTTGCTTACTTTACATTTTGCAGTGAGAATATTCAAAATCATTTGAAAACTTCATTCAGCAGATGTTTTTCTTACAACCTTTACAATCAGTTCAGTATTTTCAATTTCAGCAATATTTATAAATAAATAAACCGCAGAATTCCTGCTTCCATCTATTACAGCAAGTTATCCAGCAGCTCCAGACCATCACACACACACACACACTACCACCACAATCTTTTTTTCTGAAATTGTGTTTTATAGTTTTACTCCAGATGTAACGGGACACACACCTTCCAAAAAGCTCCACTTTTGTCTCTTCAGTCCTGTAAAGAATATTTACCCAAAGTTCTGAAGATCATCAAAATGTTAGTTGGTAAATGTGTTGTTTTTGGTCAGCAGTGTTTTTATCTTGAAATTCTCCCATGGAGATCATTTTCACCCAGTCTCTTTATTCTTATTATTGAATCATTAACACTGACCTTAACTGAGGCGAGTGAGATCCTGCAGTTCTTTAAATGTTGTTCTGGGTTCTTTTGGGATCTCCTGGATGAGTTCTTCATGCCCTTTTGGAGTAATTTTGTTCTGTCAGCCGGTCACTCCTGGGAAGGTTCACCAGTGTTCCATGTGTTTTCTTCATTAGTAAATAATAGTGAATCACTGTGTTTCTCTGGAGTCCCAAAGCTTTAGAAATGACTTTATAACCTTTTCCAGACTGATACATGATCAATAATTATGTTTTTCTGCTTCATGTTGTCAGACAGGTAATTTTATTTAAGTTGTTTAAGTTCCGAAAAACAGAAATTAATTATTTAGTAATTTAACATCTTGAACAGAGCAGAAGTTACAGGTACATGAACAAACGTGTTGCACCATTTAAGGCAACATAAAGCTATAAGCTGGTGAAGAAACAGTTAACAGGAAGTCCAGACTGGCTCTGTGTTTACCTTTAATATTCTGGAAAGCTTCACGTTGGTTCATAAAACTCGGGTAACCTTTGACCCTGTTGTGAAGTTCTCTGTACAAAGTTCACTTTTCTGCACCACTGTTTAACCTTTGGTCTGAGGCTCTGTCGGGGTTGGCAGGATATTGACATATGCTTGGTGCCAATGTGGGAAGATGTACAAACATTCACTCTTATATAACCAGGAGGGGGGTAATTTGTCAAAATGACCGTTGCGCTAAATTGCATAACACAAACAAGCATGTCCATGCTTAAATGCGATAGAAACATGAAACTCATTATTTAAAAGTATACTTAAATCTCTCTCATCTGATGACTTGCCACGGACAGTAGGTACAGATCCCTCCTTCAGACGAAGTCTGCTAACTAATTCTCCTGTGTACTGTCTGAGGTTCATCAACTAAAATGACAGAAGTGGCATTTCTTTAACTGATCTAGAGGGTGAGGCTCTGGTGGGGGTTGATGATTAAGGGGCGGAGCCAGGGGGGTTCTATGCAGGTTTCCTTATTATGATGTGAAAATAAAGGAGCATCCAACTCATAGAAATTTATGATTCACAGAAAATGGATTGATGTTTTTTTTTTGGAGTAAAAAAAGTGAGTTTTGCACAATATGCCCCATTTATGTGACTTTGTTTTTCCTGTATCTGTACTTTACTGATGTATTTCTATATTGCATGACTCCTGCTGCTTTTTGATGCAGCATTGCCGAGTAGCATCACAGCGCTAACGCTCGGAGGAAAGCGCAGGGACTCGGTTCTGATACATCAGCTCACAGACGCAGCCTTGTGCTGATCCACATCACCCTAGGAGTGATGAGGGGAAAGAGAGAGCGCCATCTACTGTACCCACCCAGAGAGAGACAGCAAGGACAACTCTCTCCTGCTCTCTCTGGACTCCGGCAGCTGATGGCAAGCTGCGATCTCCTGATCAAAGTAGCAGCAGAGCCCACTTATCCTTATGTTCTGAATGATCCTTATTTTTTCACTTACAGAGGAATTCCTGCTTATTCTTAAAGAAAATTATGGGATATTTTTTTTTTGTTAAAGAGTTTAAATCAAGATATTAAAGAGATTAGTCATTATCCAAAGTAAATTCATGTGTAATAAAATTAATTTAAAATTACAAATCACAAATTTTAGCAGTAAAATTCAAGCAGAAAAATATTTTCTTTGGGACGGTATGCCAGACCTCGTGCTAAAAGTCTGTCTGTCTGTCTGTCTGTGCTGCTTCGTCATTGGCTGCTGCTGTTTATACTGGACGGTAGATAAAGTGTCCTGACCACGAGAACACACCGGTACAAACATACGATTGTTTGAGTTGGTGCACCTCTGTGCTCACCCCAGTATTGATTATCCTGGCTGCGTATTTTTCTCTCTTTCTATGAATTATTTCTATGAAATTATTTTTCTTGCTGTATTTGAGTTTTAGATGATTTTACGCTGTTCTGTTATAACTGATGCTCTGATTCAGACCGGCTGCTGAGGCGAGAGAGTAAAAATCAGTATGAATTTGTTAAAAAGCGCTTTGAAGTTCCATCGATCCGAATCATCAACTACGTTTTCCTCAGATAAGCTCAGAAAGGTCGAGCCGACGGTCACACAGGATTGTATACAAACACTGGGTCACGTGACCCTGCGCAGTCATGCTCAGTGTGTGATGGGCAGGGGTTGGGGGCAGTGATTTGATTGGACAGAGCCATGCGTTAAATAGTGGAGACGCTTGTGAAATCTCCAGAACATCATAAAAAAACAAGGAAAGACGGAGGAATTCAATTTAAAACATGAGTGGATGTCCATTTTTTACCAAACTGCATCCGTGCGTATCAGTTATTTTATTTATTTATTTTTTATTAAAAAATTTATATCAGTATAAATAATAATAGTATTCTATTATAAGCATTTGAAGTATTATTACTTTCATAATTAATTATTATGTTTATTCAATCATTTTACAAATATTATCCATATTACATAATTTTACAGAATTCTTTTGTACTGATTACAATTACAAAAAAAAATTATTTAAAATAATTTGGTACTGCATCACTTTGACCTGTAACAGATTTTTATGGATGTCAAATAATGTTATAATTATTAGACTGAAAGCCAAAAGCAGTGACATTGATGACGAGGATGACTCTCAAAAAGGCATCAACAAAGCAGCAAAAGGAGGAATCACCTATGGAGACTACCTGCAGGTAATTAACATAAATATACCTGCAGTTTTACCCATTATTCCTATATTTAAGGTTTCTGAAAAAAAACATATTTAACAATTTCTTGTTAAAAGTTAATCTAACTAAATAATCTGTAAAATTCAATTATATATACATATATATCATCGCTCACAGTAGAGAGAAAAAACCTTGTAAACTTTCAATGGAAGTCAATGTAAAAAGAGTTTCTATTGGTCCATTCATCAAGAAATTTCGGCACAGTGAAAGGGACAGTTTGTCTGTTCAAATTATGTAATAAAATAAAAAAAGACAAAAATGGAGATAAATGTTTTTCATAGGGCAGCGATGATATATATTATATATTATATAAAACACTTATCTCTGCTTTTTTTAGTTTACTGCATAATTTGAACAGACAAACACTTTATGTAACACACACACACATATGACTGCAATTTGTAAATTGTAGTGCCTGGTCTCAGTGTTTAAGGCTATAAGAGCAAGTTAATGTGTTTTGCATTATTGCACTCATATCCCTTATTAGGTTGTAAATGTCTTAAAAGTCATTAATAATCAGTTATAATACATACGTAGAAAGGGCAACAATATAGATGGCTGTGGGTTCACTATTTAACAAACAACAGGTCATTGTTGCCCTTTCTATATATGTGTTATAATATAATATTTGTATAATATATTAAGGTGTTTTCATAAAGGTAGTCTTATTTTAAAGTGGCACCAAATAATCTATATATATTTTTTTTTCTGCACACAGCTGGATAAGATCGTTAATGCTCAGGTGCTACAAAGTGAACTGAGAGGAAACAAAATCCATGATGAGCATCTGTTCATTGTAACACACCAAGGTAATAAATGTGCATTTATTCACTTTACAGTTACAGTGGCATGAAAAAGTATTTGCCCCTTACAGATTTCTTAATTGTGCTTTTTTTTTATACTTACATTTTCAGATTATTAAACAAACTTTAATATAGAACAAATATAACCTGAGTGAATATAAAAATATATATTTTTAATAATGGTTTTATTTATTAAAGCTCCACTAGGTTGGATTGAGATTTTGTGCTCGTAGGCTCCACCTAAAGTTGTAGAGTGTAATAAATGTTTCAGGCAGATTAGTTTCTCTTTCCAGCTTCTGCCAGAGTGTCTGTAAGTTAGTTTGTAAATAATGAACCAGTAGTCCTTGTAGAACTGTTAGAACTAAAGGTCGGAAAGCAGGTCGCAGTTCTCGCAAGCGTTGGTCGCGGCCGCCACCGAAAACTTACAGAGTCTGGTTTGAGCTCAGAGGAGCTCCGGCACAGACACGAGAGCACCGCTATTCCTCCTATTACAACTCAATGCAGCGCTGCAGTGAGTTTCAAGCTGTAATTTTACTTCTTTAAAAAGATCAAAAATCAAGGAAATCCTACCTAGTGCTGCTTTAAGGGACAAAATCTATCCAAAACAATCTAACCCCTCATTAAATAAACTGTAATTAATCACACTTTTTGTAAAGCTGAGTTACAAAGAGAGTAATTAGATATAGGGGACAAACACTTTTTCACACAGGGCTAGATTAGTTTGGATATTTTAAGCCCTATCCGGACGGGATTAGTTTCTCAGGGGGTTCTGGGGTAATTTTCTCTTTTATGGGGGTTTTAATCCTCTGTGATTTTATTCCCGTCCGGAATGACCATGTATGTGTTTTTCTCAGACGTCCTCTAAAAAAATTACAGGCTGAATTATCTACTGTTTTTCTCTGAACTCCGTGCTCCACCGGTAATTTTAGTCCCGTCCAGATGCACATCTCTGAGTTTTGTCACCTCGTGTTTAATAAAATAGCTATTTGGCCACTGCCGCGCACCGTCATTACACTTTGGTCGTGCGTTTCCACGGAGATCCGCGTAAAAAAACAACAGCGAGTGGAAATGGAGGAGCTACTGAACGCCGTGATGTCATGTGACCGAGGAAAAAGTCTAAAAACTCACTGGTCCTCCTGTTTTTACAATTGCAGTCCAGATGCAGGAGTTTTATCACTAGAAGAGTAGAAGTGTAAAATATTTTTTTATAGAAGCCTCCCTGAGAAACTAATCCCGATCCAGATAGGACTTTATTCTGATTATCGGGAAAATATCAGTATGACAAAAAAGGGGCAAATACTTTTTTTTATGTTCATGGATTATACTGTGTTTTTGTTCTGTTTATGCAGCGTATGAGTTATGGTTTAAACAGATTCTGTGGGAACTGGATTCAGTGCGGAAGATCTTCATCCATAACCACGTGAGTCAATGTTCATCACAATCTCAAACCCCTGCACCACACTACACCTGCCAGAAACACACCTGAGCACTGAGGAACTCTGTGTTCTCAGGTTCGTGACGAGAGGAACATGCTGACGGTGGTCAGCAGGATCCACAGGATCACTATGATCTTCAGGCTGCTGGTGGATCAGTTCGCTGTGCTGGAGACCATGACCGCTCTGGACTTCTACGATTTCAGGTAGACAGATTTTACCTACAGAAAATTACTGTTGAACTTCCTGAGCTTTATCTTTTTACATGTGCAAAAGACACGTCATGATACTCACTGATATCAATCCCACAAAGTTAGAGCTCACCTGGCTCTTAAATGAATGATGAGCAAGAGACACTCTGATTGGTTTGTTGCCAGAGGTGGAAAGTAATGAATTACATTTACTCAAGTTACTGTAATTGAGTAGATTTTATGAGTAATTTGTCATTTTTAAAGTAGTTTTTAAAATAGGTAATTTTACTCAAGTACATTTTAACACAAGTAATTTACTTTGCCACATTGGAAAACTCCCCATTACTGAGTAAATAATTAAATGCTGGAAAAAAAAACAATTGTCTGTAAAACTATAAAAATACATCACCTATATGACCATAACTTTTTAACAGTAAAGAAAAAAAATGGATCATAGAAACCTATAACACTTGTTCTTGAAAATGCTTTATGGGGTGGTCTGAACAAATACTGCCTGAAAGGTCCAAATTATTATGTGGAATAATAGTTAATTAAAAACAATTTAATTTATGATTTGTTTTACTTTTTTACATCAAATAATTAAAAAAGTAATTATGTAACTTTTACTCAAAGTAAATTTTAAATTGAGTACTTTTTTACTTTTACTCGAGTAGATTTTTAGATGGGTACTTTTACTTTTACTTGAGTAGAATTTTAGCAAAGTAAAAATACTTTTACTCAATTACAATTTTCAGTACTTTTTCCACCTCTGTTTATTTTACATTACGCCCAAAATATTAACCACACCCATGATTAATTAAGAGAATTAAGACATGAGTTTTGCACATTACAAGATGCGCAAGGTTATCCTGTCGTTATGATAGCAAAGACACAATGACATATACGCCCTAAATCAAGCTGCGCAGTTAACCATTAGCCATTAAAGATTGCTTAAATAGATTTCTTTGTCTTTATTCTTGAAATATTACAAATATTACAACACCTTTTTTTTAGGAGGGTTTTAGTAACTGTGCTTTACTTTATGAGTGAATTAGTTTTATTCTGAGTACAGTGTTGTATACATATGAAAGATATATATTTATTTATAATATTTTGTAGCTTATAGTTTTTAAATCAAATCTAAATGTAAATGTGTTAGACACCATGTAGATTAAGGCAATTAAGGATCTAAAATGTATTTAAAATGTATAAAAATATACTGTTCACATTTCTAACCTGGGCTTCTTGATATAACAGTACTTCTCTGTTTTTTTTGAAAGAGGAACTTTTTGGCTGCTGGGGTGCCAGAAAATCACCGCTTTTGTTTTACAGACGACACTGTTAAACCTGTGTGTGTGTGTGTTTTGTGTGTTATAGGGAGTACTTGTCTTCAGCTTCAGGCTTCCAGAGTCTGCAGTTTCGTCTTCTGGAAAATAAAATTGGAGTCGCAGAAAACTTGAGGGTTCCCTATAACCGCCGGCACTACCGAGACAATTTCCACGGCCAGGAGAGCCAAGCTTTACTCCAGACCGAGCAGGAGCGCACCCTGCTGCAGCTGGTGGAGGTAAAACACCACATTTCTAACCTGTGATATTCAACCATCTCGAGCTGTGAGGGTGGAGGATGATCTTCATTAATCATTTGTGTTTAATGTGCAGACGTTTGTATTTCACGTTACATCCAAAATATTAACCACACCCATGATTAATTAAGAGAATTAGTACATGAGTTTTGCACATTGCGAAAATGCGCAAGGTGTACTTTTCCTGTCGTTACGATAGCGAAGACACACTGACATGTACGCCCTAAATCAAGCTGCTCAGTTAACGGCTCGCCGAAAGATTGCTAAAATAGATTTCTTTGTCTTTATTCTTGAAATATTACAACTATATAAATATATATATTAGATATATTTTTTATATTATGTATTTTATATATGTGTATATATATATATATATATGTGTGAGAAAGACTGATTCAGATGAAATAAATTAAAATACTACCTTTATAAAACATTCTAACAGTAATAATATTAAATAAAATAAATCTGCTGTTTTTAAACAAAGCTGATCTTCAGGCCAAACAAGTTCATCAAACATTTCTCCATATATAGTGCATATATTTGTCATTAATGTAATTATCATAACAGGCAGGCCTAAATCTAATATGAACAAATAGAATAAAAATAGCATTTTTAAAACAAAGTTGACAAACAGATTCACATTAATAGACTCGATAAGTTATTATACATTTTTGAGAGTGTTTCCATTTATTGTAGGATAGGTCAAAAATGTCATTGTTAATGTGACAGGCCTATTTAAAACAAAAAATATTGTTGAAAAATACTGAATAGTATTTGTAATTTGTTTTTCACTCTTTCAGTTGATGACATTAATAAAACACTGATAGAACTACTATAGGCTTCTTTAGTAAACAGGATGTAATACTGAATCATAACACAAGTAAAAAGTGACGACGCTCCATACTTTGGTCTGACAAAATTTTCTCTAACTGGACCGGACTGAATTGTAATGAAATACCCCTGATTTATATGATATATGATTGTGTGATCTTCTAGCAATGGCTGGAGAGAACTCCAGGCCTGGAGGAAGATGGATTTAACTTCTGGGGGAAGCTGCAGGTGAACGTTGAGGAGGGCTTCAGATCAGAGAAACAGAAGCTGGAGGTCAGTCTCTCAGTCTGGTTTCCTATCATTCCAGTCACGGCTTTATTTATTTTTATATAAACTTCGGTTTAATCAGGTTTTTTGTTTGATTGCAGAAAATGTCAGACTGTGAGACGAAGCAGGAGCTGCTGGAGGATCTCAGCAAACAGATTGAGCTGTTCAACTCGCTGTTCGACTCCAAACGCCACGATCATCTACTAAGCAAAGGTGATCACTGACTCAAAACCCATATATATAATTACATACAGCTCTGGAAAAATAGATAACATTGTTGTTTTATTCTATAAACTTCATCCAACATTTCTCCCAAATTCCAAATAAATATATCGTAATTTATAGCATTTATTTGTCATCTAAACAAGAAGTGTTACTTTGATTTTTTTTTTATATAAAATATATAATTAACATTTTTTCAGTAATTTCACGTTTTTCTTTTCTTTCTTTATAGTTTGGATGAGTTTAGTATTATTCTACAATGCAGAAAATGTTAAATTAATAATATCTGAATAATTAAAACTCTGAATTTAAGGGGAGCTCCAACTTTTGAGCAAAATATGGTCATATAAAAATAATTCAGTGGTTTTCACTTTGTTAATAGTTAAATATATTTTAAATATTTTCACTAAAACAGATTTGAAAAAAAATGAAGAGAGCACTTCAGTTTCTGAATCAGTTTCTCTGATTTTGTTATTTATAGGTTTATGTTTGATTAAAATGAACATTGTTGTTTTATTCTATAAACTACAGACAACAATAAAAATATTGTAATTTACAGCATTTATTTGTAGAAATTGAGAAATGGCTGAAATAACAAAAAAAGTTGCAGAGCTTTCAGACCTCAAATAATGCAAAGAAAACTTTCAAAAGTTCATATTTATAAAGTTTTAAGATTTCAGAAATAATCTGTATTTGGTGGAATAACCCTGGTTGGTTTTTAATCACAGTTTTCATGCATCCTGGCATCATGTTCTCCTCCACCAGTCTTACAATTGTAAGGGTAAGAATTTATTTTATAAATTAACTAAAATTAAAAATCAGCAACTAATTTAAAGCATTAGTCTGTGTTTTTCAGTTGCTACAGGACTCTTATCTGACTGACAGCTGTTTTAACCAATCAAAGCTTTTTAAAATGGTTTCTGCCCCCGCGTGACTGCGTGACCCTGATTTTGAGAAGGGTGTAGTAATGAGTCTAATGAGTCACTCGGGGGGCGGGGCCATGGCTGTCTAACCCCTTCTCAGTGCTGGGTTGAAGGTGTTGCTTAATCATAAACGGAGCTCATTCTGGATTAATTCAATAGATTATAAGCTAACTATCATTATTGATTGGAATTGCGGCTGTAAATCAGACAGATATTGTGTCATATTATATTAAAAGGCCCTTTTTAAGGCTACCCTTCAATGTAAAACTAATTCACAGTAAAAGGCCGCCTGACTGGTGAGTTTTTGTGTGTACTTAATGTTTTGGCTGCTCTGGCTCTGGTACTGTAGGCATACAAATGAGTGATCTTTGTTGAACGGTTGTACTTGTAGGCAAATGAAGCATTGATTGTTGGGTCTATTGTATACTTTTGTAGTTTGTAGCTGTTGTATTTGTTGGCTGTTGATGTGTATTAAGTTAATATAACTAAGTCAGGACAGAGAATATGTAGTTATTGTAATATTTTTTCTATGTGTCGATCGGCCGGCGGCGGGGTGGTGGGGTATGGGGGGTTATTGCAAAAGGGGACTCACTATATTCACTGCACGCCACTGCTTTACACCATCACTCATCCTGTATCTCCTTTACTGACAGGTGAGCGACGGCTCTCCTACAAGGCTCTTCAGGGAGCGCTGATGATCTACTTCTACAGGTGAGAAATCGTAGTTTTCAATTCCCGAGTTAAAACAGTATGTACAGTACCAGTCAAAAGTTTGGATACACCTTCTCATTTATTTATTTATTTTATCTGCATAGTAAATGTATAGTGAAATGATCTATCATACTATGAAGGAACACATAAGGAATCATGTAGTAACTTAAAAACAGTGTTAAACAAACCAAAATACTCTGTGAAGAAGCTTTCAAAGTATGTTTCTTTATTTAGTTAACTTCTTGCTTCTCATAATCTGGATTAGAACATTACTCTATAAATATTCACTATTCACTGTATACCTGTAACTCTACCTCTTCACTACTTTACTTTAACTGATGCTCTCAAACACTTTATTAAGAGACAAGAAATTCAAGTAATTAACTCTTGATGAGTTCAGCACAGCTGTTAACTGAAAGCCTAAATTCCAGGTGACACTCTGGTTATTTATTTTTTCAATAATGAATGTTTTTATTTATAGTTTGGATGAGTTTAGTATTAAAATACAATACAGAAAATGTTAAAATGATGAAAAAAAAACACTGAATTTAAGGGGGGGGGGGGGGGGTCTAAACTTCTAAACTTTTGAGCAAAATATGATCATATAAAAATCATTTAGTGGTTTTCACTTTGTTCATAGTTAAATATATGTTAAATATTTTTACTAATAGTTTCAGTTATTTTATGCCATTTCTCTTGAATCATTTCTTTAGAGAGGAGCCTCGTTTTCAGGTGCCGTTTCAGCTTCTGACGAATCTGATGGAGGTGGATGTTCTTATGACCAAATGGAGATGTGAGTCAGATTTAGAACTTGTGACATGTATCAGATCTAATTCTGAAAATACTGTATACATGTTCGATCATCCCTTTATTTATGACTAATATAAAGGTAACATTCACTAATCTTTTCCAGATAATCACGTGTGCATGGCTCACAGAATGATCGGCAGCAAAGCCGGCACAGGTGGATCCTCAGGTTACCATTACCTGCGCTCTACTGTCAGGTCAGAACATCTTACTGTGACCTCCAACTTCAGATCTTAAGATTTTATCTTTCAACTTGCTGTTCAACTCCAAATGTCAGGGTATAACACAGGGTAATACAGGCAAACACACACAGGATAATACAGGCAAACACAGGGTAATACAGGCAAACACACACAGGGTAATACAGGCAAACACAGGGTAATACAGGCAAACACACACAGGGTAATACAGGCAAACACAGGGTAATACGGGCAAACACATACAGGGTAATACAGGCAAACACACACAGGATAATACAGGCAAACACACACAGGGTAATACAGGCAAACACACACAGGGTAATACAGGCAAACACACACAGGGTAATACAGGCAAACACACACAGGGTAATACAGGCAAACACACACAGGATAATACAGGCAAACACACACAGGGTAATACAGGCAAACACACACAGGGTAATACAGGCAAACACACACAGGGTAATACAGGCAAACACACACAGGGTAATACAGGCAAACACACACAGGATAATACAGGCAAACACACACAGGGTAATACAGGCAAACACACACAGGATAATACAGGCAAACACACACAGGGTAATACAGGCAAACACACACAGGATAATACAGGCAAACACACACAGGATAATACAGGCAAACACACAGGGTAATACAGGCAAACACACACAGGGTAATACAGGCAAACACAGGGTAATACAGGCAAACACAGGGTAATACAGGCAAACACACACAGGGTAATACAGGCAAACACACACAGGGTAATACAGGCAAACACAGGGTAATACAGGCAAACACACACAGGGTAATACAGGCAAACACATACAGGGTAATACAGGCAAACACACACAGGGTAATACAGGCAAACACAGGGTAATACAGGCAAACACAGGGTAATACAGGCAAACACAGGGTAATACAGGCAAACACACACAGGGTAATACAGGCAAACACACACAGGGTAATACAAGCAAACACAGGGTAATACAGGCAAACACACACAGGGTAATACAGGCAAACACATACAGGGTAATACAGGCAAACACACACAGGGTAATACAGGCAAACACAGGGTAATACAGGCAAACACAGGGTAATACAGGCAAACACATATAGGGTAATACAGGCAAACACACACAGGGTAATACAGGCAAACACAGGGTAATACAGGCAAACACACACAGGGTAATACAGGCAAACACACACAGGGTAATACAGGCAAACGCACGCAGGGTAATACAGGCAAACACAGGGTAATACAGGCAAACACACACAGGGTAATACAGGCAAACACACACAGGGTAATACAGGCAAACACACGCAGGGTAATACAGGCAAACACACACAGGGTAATACAGGCAAACACACACAGGGTAATACAGGCAAACACACACAGGGTAATACAGGCAAACACAGGGTAATACAGGCAAACACACACAGGGTAATACAGGCAAACACACACAGGGTAATACAGGCAAACACACACAGGGTAATACAGGCAAACACAGGGTAATACAGGCAAACACACACAGGGTAATTAAGGCACACTCAGGGTAATACAGGCAAACACAGGGTAATACAGATAAAGACATGGTAAAATAGACAAACACAGGGTAATACAGGCAAACACACACAGGGTAATACAGGCAAACACAGTGTAATAGGCAAACACAGGGCAATAAAGGCAAACACATGGAAATACGGGCAAACACAGGGCAATAAAGGCAAACACAGAGTAGAACATTATTTATTTTATTGTTTACGTTTTAGCCTGTCCGCTTATCCTTTTATGCTGAATTCTTTTATTCTGTCCTAATTAAGCCTTATATTGTTCTCTTGTTTTTTTAATGCTTTTACAATTTAATTTTGATAGTTTTTTACAAAGTCCATTATTTTAGCTTATCTAATTAAATTCTTGATTGATTGTATTTTTCAGTCTCTTTAATTGTGTAAATGCTCGGCTGCGTTAAAAACCCTCAGTGTATTACCGAGTGAAAATAAAGGTTGATTGATAAATTGATTAATTGATTAATTATTTATAGTTGAATGACTGAGACTGAATGATACTGACGCTCGTTTTTTCTCCTGTGTTTAGTGATCGGTATAAAGTGTTTGTGGATTTGTTTAATCTGGCGACGTTCCTGATCCCGCGGGCCTGGGTCCCCAAAATCAACCGCAGCATCCACAAGTTCCCGTACACGGCGGAGTGCAGCGACAGCTCCTACAGCTCCTGCGGGTCCTGCAGCGAGGAGGACTGAACCCGAGACCCGAGTCCTGAGACCCAAGTCCTGAGACCTGAGTCCTGAGACCTGAGTCCTGACCTGACCCTGATCTACAGACCTGATTATTCTCAAAACAGGAAACGACTGCAGATTTATAAACATCAGCAATCAGCAGTGTTACTCAGATAAGATAAGAGTTTTGTGTGTAATGCTACATGTGTATATCTGGTCATATATATATATATATATATATATATATATATATATATATATTATATTTGTATATTAAGTGGACATCAAAGAAATTTGCCTTTTTTATTATTATTATAATTAGGGATGAACCTAAATTATTATTTTTAGCTGTGCTAAAACTGAACAAAATTAACACACAGGATACTGAACATATTGTTTTTTGCCTATTTTTTTGTATTGCTTTTTAAAGAAAAGGCAAAAAAACTAGTTTACTCTAATTAACTCCAAGAAATAGTTTAAACTAATCAAAAACATTCTTGTTATGAATGTTCAGCATGAATTTACCTCAGTAGAGCTATTATAATAATAGATTTACCTTTGTAGGGCTGTTCTAATCAGAAATTTACCTCAGTATAGTAATTGTAATCATAAAGTTACCTCAGTATATTAATTGTAATCATAAATTTACATTGTAATATTTTTCATACATTTTCCTCTGTAGAGCTATTTTAGTCATAAATTTACCTCAGCATAGTAACTTTAATCCTGAATTTACCTGGGAATTGTAATATTTTTCATAAATTTACCTCAGTATAGCAAGTCTTATCATAAATTAACCTTAACGTAGAATAGGGTGGACTATTCTACTCCTAAATATAAATGTACCTCAGCAATACACTTTTTTTCATAAATGTACCTCAGCAGTGCCTTTTCTTAAGGAGGTAGGAGTGAAAGCCTGTTGGCACTGTTTAAAATTCCGATAAAACACTACAATATGGCAATTTTTCATTTTTTTTACATATTAAACAGTAACAGTAAATAATAGTTTGGGCAAATATTCTGTGCATCCCTAATAATAATAATAATAATAATAATAATAATAATAATAATAATAATAATAATAACAATAACTAATGATTTATCGTAGTATGGGTTTGTAGATATAAAAAGTATAGTAGTGTTTTGTATATATTATTTATAGGTTCTATTTATAATCAGACATATTTACACTGAAGCATATTAGCATGCTAACAGATTATTATTATTATGTGCATATGATGTGTACAGTATTAGTTGAAGTAGCTGTAGTGTAATGTAATGTAGTTAAAGTTTCAGTGTGATGTAAAAGTTGTATATTAGAGTATATATATATATATATATATATATATATATATATATATATATATTAATAATATTTCAGTGCTGATTTTATACAGTGTGTTTTTGGACGGTGTGGAAATGCTGCTGTGAATAAACGTTGCTATTCTTCCTCTCGCTCTGTGTTTAAACTCCCTCAGTGTCCTCAGTCTGTCCTCAGACCGCAATGTCACCGTATTACTGACCGACCGTAAATATTTGTGTACGTGCTAACAGTCCAGTTTACTGACCTTCACCTGCCACCCGCCACTGACCAGCTGCCAGCTGGCTTTTATTGGTCAGGTGTTTGTGTGAGAACAGCGCCGGTGGTCTGAAGGGGGCGGGGCTAACAGAAGGGAAAAGACTGTAAAAAAAAGACAGTCAGCTGCTGATTGGTTAAGCAGATACAAACAGATTGATGAGTCGGAATGACAGACACTTCCCTAAACATCAGTGAAACTAATAACAACAGTTTAAAATAAAATACTGGCCATTGTCAGTCTAGACACTGTGTTTGTGTGTGTGTGTGTGTGTGTGTGTGTGTGTGTGTGTGTGTGTGTGTGTATGTGTGTGTTTCTAATACTCAGTTAGGGAAGTTAGACGTAGGTCTGAAACAGCTGTGTTAATATTTATATTAACATGCATCGTTGCTGGGATGCTTTGTTTCTATCATGCCGTAATATTAATCGTGATTGATATGCTAAAAGTGAACATTTCATTTTTTTTATTTTAGAAATGTAGGTATGAGATCAAATGGGGGATATGAGAATATAATTTGTATTAACTGCAAAACTACAGTTTACCTCAGAAGTGTTAATCTAGTCATAAATTATCCTCAACAGTGCTATTTTAGTCATACTTGTCCCTCAGTAGAGCTATTCTAATCATGAATTTAGCAATTCAATCGAATTTATGTTTTACTGATGTTATCACAAAAATAAGCTGTACAAAAATCTGGTAGCAGGACCCTGAGTCCAACTAAATATAAAACATAGAACATACAGTTAAAACCAGAAGTGTACATACACCATACATATATAAAATATACATGCATCTTTTTCTCACTGTCTGTCATTAAATCAGAATAAAGGAGAGAGAGAGAGAGAGAATTTCTTAGACCAATTCCATTTTTTATTACTTTTTGCAAAGTCAAAAGTTTACATACACTACACTGAAAAAAATAAATCTGAGCGTTAGTAAATGTAACATAATTAAATCTGTGTTATTAACAACAAAAAATATGTTTCTACCTTTACATGAATATATCTAGTTTTTAATTACTCCACATTTGTTCAAAATACAAGACATTGTGTATTTTTTCCTTAATATAATTTATTTATGTAATCCCAACCAATCTTTTTAGGTACACAACAAACCTGCACAACAAACTAAAGTCTTGTTATATTTACTAGGGTTTTAGTCACTACCTGTGTCAATGCTCTTTCTACAGTGTTGGTTCATGCAGCTTTCCTATAGGCTCCTGGTACCATATATTTGCATATTGGGTGTGGCCTCTCCCTTACTTACCATCTTTGTGTTGTCTGTTGCCCAAAGCTAGCTTATCCTGGGCGTGCAGTAATTATAATATACATGTTGATTGGCAGGTCTCAGTGTTGTAGAGCTGTAAGAGCACATTAACTTTATTCTGTGTTTCTAGTGATCACAGTATGCTGGCTTTGGAGTTAAAGAGTTCACTCTTATGTGGACCCAGTATTATACTGTCAGTATTGGCTGTTCTGTAAAAATATGCTAAGGATACCTATATATATTAAATAAACTTTAACTTAAACTGACAGAGACAATTTTTGAAGAACATTTTTTTCTGTATGAACATTGTCTTCAGCTAAAATTAATCAGTATTCAGTGTAATAAAAAATGTTTTTGAAAGGTTTACTTACCATACAATAATACATTTTTGTCACTTAACTGAGTCAAAGCAAATGATGACTTGACTGAGTTTATATATATATATATATATATATATATATATATATATATACATATATATATATATATATATATGTATATATATATATACATATATATATACATATATATGTATATATATATGTATATATATATATATATATATTTTTTTTTTTGTTAAATAAACATTGTTCAGTTTAGTAGTGTTTTTCTGTTGACATGTACAACAAACACTTCTGAATTTGTTAATCTAACTAAAATGTTTTAGCAACTAATTACAACACATTTTTAGTTGGCAAGTCTAGCATACATTTTTCAACTAAATATATTAAGTTTAACCATCTTAAAATATTAGATAATGCTAAAAGAACTATGATAAATTCTATGTTAAAGTGATTCAATCATTTAAGTTCAGCTAACATTTAAGACTTGTTAGGGCAACTTAAAGTGCAGAGAACAAATGAGCCATAAAGTTATACTAACTTAAAAAAGGCCAGGAAATGAGTTGCTTAATGATTTTAAGTTGGAGCGACTTCAATGTTTTTTGCAGTGTACAATTAAATTACATTACATTTGGTCAATATTACCACCCATTTAGCTTAATCTGAGCAAACATAAGAGAGTGTATCCTAACCAGAATGTTGAAATTATTAAGACATTACTCATAACTCATCTTTATGGGGTTATTATTATATTAATAAATGTATTCACCTGTTTATCCAGGTTGGCCAGACTTCAGAAGTAGAGATATACAATAATAATAAATGAAATAAAATACATATTTCACCTTCCAGAACAAAACATCTGGTACTTTACCCCTGTAATACTCTGTGAGTGTAGTGATGAGTTAATCTCTGTGAGTGTGACCCTGAGCACAAGTGGATTTATAAACAGCAGTAGTGATGTGTTTGGCAGTTCTGTCACAGATCTGCTCTGTATGATGTAATAATGAACCTGAACACCAGATGTGGAGTAACATAAAGAGGTTCATGGAAATGTAGTTCTATTAAAGCCTGTTCTGTTCTGTTCTGTTTAATTATGGGTTTTTCTGGCTTAAACTGAAAGAGCCTATATTTAACCATCTAAACGTATTAAAAAATAATATTTTCTCTATAAATATAATATTATGTTCAGCTTAATTTAATCAGTATTCAGTGCAATAAAAAATGTATTTGAAATAAAATTGGTTTACTTACAGTAATTCACAATACAATAATCAAATTTCAGCACCTCATAAATGAAATGAAATCAGAAGTTATCCAGATAAGCTGAGTTTTGTGAGCAATGCTAAATGCTAAATAAAAAAACAATATGTTCAGTATCCAGTGTTTAATTTTGTTTCACTGTATGTATATATGTATAAAACATTTTGAATGTTTTTAAGGAACATCAGAAATGTTAATCCTTATAAATGACATTTCTCCCAAATTCCAAATAAAAATATTCTCATTTAGAGCATTTATTTGCAGAAAATTAGAAATGGAATAACAAAATGCTTTCAGACCTCAAATAATAATAAACATACAGTTTTAAGAGTTCAGAAATCAATATTTGGTGGAATAACCCTGGTTTTAATCACAGTTTTTTTCATGCATCTTGGCATCATGTTCTCCTCCACCAGTCTTACACACTGCTTTTGGATAACTTTATGCTGCTTTACTCCTGGTGCAAAAATTCAAGCAGTTCAGTTTGGTGGTTTGATGGCTTGTGATCATCCATCTTCCTCTTGATTATATTCCAGAGCTTTTCAATATAAGTATAATCATATAATTGTAATCAATTTCATATAAATATACAATACTCAGTGTAATACAAATGTTTTGAAAAGAAAAGTGCTTTACTTACAATAAGAAAACTTATTCATAGAGAAAAAAATATATATTTTTTTAATTTGAATGGTTAAACATTCATTTACATTTACATTACATGTACATTCGCTCTGTTAGTTTAACCCAGGAACATTCCTAAACTATATATATATATATATATATATATATATATGTATATATTTATAACTTTTCTTTGCTGAGCTAAAACTGAACAAAATGAAACACAGAACACTGAATATATTGTTTGTCTAAGTGTATTTTTATATGTTTTTAAAGGACATTAGGAATGTTTTGGGTCAGATTGACACAGTGCCTTTTTAACCATCCAAAGAATTAAAACATTGTTTTCTTTAGCTCAATATATTTTAATGTAATCAATGTTTAGTGTAGTAAAAAAAAGGTTATAGAAAGATAAGTGGTTTACTTTAAAAAAAAATCACAATATAATAATCAAATCTCACCACCTTACAAATTGATTTTTTTTTAATGTTCATATAAAAAATCATATTAAGCTCCATATACTTTCAAATAAACTCAAACCTTATTTAGTTCTGTTTATATCAGTCTGTTTACACAATTACACTTTAACCTCTGACGATTAACCTGCAGGACACTCCTCCTCCTGATGATACACACTCACTATATTGCATCACTTGTATTGACAGGATGTCCAATACCAGTGCAATATATATATATACATAAGAAGGGGTTGGACAATGAAACTAAAACACCTGGTTTTAGAGCACAATAATTTATTGTGGTGACGGACAGTTCTGGTGGAAACAGGAGAGTTGAGGTGCACATTGAATTCTGCCGTGATTTGATCAGCCGTGGTTTTATGTTTTTTGGATACAATCCGGGTTAGCACCCGAACATCCCTTTCAGACAGCTTCCTCTTACAGCGTCCACAGTTAATCCTGTTGGATGTGGTTGGTCCTTCTTGGTGGTATGCTGACATTACCCTGGATACCGTGGCTCTTGATGCATCACAAAGACTCTGTCTTGGTCACAGATGCTCCAGCAAGACGTGCACCAACAATTTGTCCTCTTTTGAACTCTGGTATGTCACCCATAATGTTGTGTGCAATATTGCAATATTTTGAGTAAAACTGTGCTCTTACCCTGATAATTGAACCTTCATCATTTCCTGCTCCAACCCTCAAACAGGACTAATAGAAGCAAATAAAGAGCAGCTGAACTCAAAACTAGGAAAGTGCATCCAAACATTCCAACAAATAACAACATATATTTGCTATTTAATATTCTTTCTTTTTCCTGTTCTTTTTTTATATAACACAGTGGACCAACACCTGCAGATGACATCCTTCCTCCAGACTCTGATCCCTTGATTTACAAATGAAATGTAAAATTTACTGATGATCAGTGATGGTTTGGAGAGACATGTCATCTGCTGGTGTCGATCCACTGTGTTTTATTATCAAGTCTAAATTCAGTGCACAAAATCTTACAGCACTTCATGCTTCCCTCTGCTGATGACAACTTTTATAGAGATGAGGATTTCATTTTCCAGCAGGACATGGCACACTGCCAACACTGCCAAAATAAACTATTGGTCTTCTATAATATAATATTCTAATTTTCTGAGACACTGATTTTTGGGTTTTCATCAGCTATAAACCACAATCATCAAATATGATACATCTATGTAATATATGAGTTTCACATTTTGAACTGATTTACTGAAATAAAGTAACTTTTCAATGATTCAGTGAATTGCTTTGCTGTAATAAAATCATTGAGGGTAAAGATGAATTCCCAAGTGTTTCAAAATATTCTACAGGATAATGTGAGAGTGTCTGTACATCAGGTGAAACTCTGTTGAAGTTGTGGGTGATGCAACAGGACAATGACCCAAAACATCGGAACAAGTCCACAACAGAATGGCTTAAGAAACCAAGGGTTCTGGAGTTTGAATATTGAATGAGTGTTCAATAAAGACTTGCAATATTTGTATAATTTTTGTGTTGTTATATTGTTATATGATGTTTTTACATTATATTTGTGGACACTCTTGACTTGGATAAAGAACAGATCAGATTTTATGACAAATTTATGCAGAAAACCATGAAATTCTAGTGTTCCTCACTAGAGGGCAGTGATTGTACATTATAAAGCTGTAAATCTGTGTTCTGGCCTGTAGAGGTGCACACTGAAGAGAACAGCAGCACAGAACTGCTAGACTGAGTTATGATGGGGGGTTGGGGGGGCATATTTGATCAGGGCTGAACCCTATCTGGAGGAAGTCCGTCTCCACCGAGTCTTCCACTCAGTCCCTTCAGAGTTCTTTTGAATGCTAATTGGCTCCCTCCCATTCCCATTTCCTGTGGTTATCTTTAATCAGGCGAAGTCAACACAACACGCAGCGTCCACCGTCGCTGGAGAGGAGAAAACCCAGCCGAGCCAAAACATCAGGCCCGAAATGGACGTCCACTGCCAAGATAATCTTTCTGAAACTGTGGCTCTTTCCACTGGTTTCTTCCAAAAGCCAGCGTGTTCCTGTAAAACGGGAATAACGCATCATTCAGACATGATGTTTTCTGTACTTTTCTTGTTTGGTAGTTGTTGGCAGGGGCCGTGGTGGACTCGCGCTGTTTAAAGGTTCAGAGGCCAAACAGTAAAAATGGCACCTACTGCTCGACATGAGCCTGAACATTCTAGAGGGGCGTGGCTTAAACTAAAAAACAAAAAATGATGGAATAAATGCAAGTTTACTTAGAATTATCTCTGACGACTTGAACTTACTTTGTCTTGTACACTGAAATACAGTTTATCCCATTGTAAGGGGGCACCTATATAGACACCTATCATAAAAATGATTTCCTGTACAAAGACAAAGTTTAGTTGTTATACTTGGTAGGTCCTGCTCATCTCAAATAGCTAGGATACATTTAAAATACACACTAAGCAAAAGTCTGGGTCTCAGGAAGAGATTAGTCTTCTTTTCTGTGCATTACAGACAAAAAAACATCATTCTTACATTTTTCCAATCACTGGAGATAATTCAGGTATGAAAGGGATAATACACCATACCTGTCAGGTTTTGGATTTAAAAATATTTAATAAATATTTTCCGCCGTCCGCTTAAAGCCATCCCACCAGCCCAACTGAGGTTCAGTATCCCTTACATTTTAAGACAGGTTTACAAAAAATCTAAAATAACCACCTGTGAACCACTTACACACTACAATTAGATTATCAGGATCTGGCAGGTCTGCCTTTGTTGACACTGAAATGTTTTGGACACCCCTACATATGTCTTTCTTTTAATACAGCCAGATTTAAAAAACCCTTTTCTAGATATTTAGAAAAAAAGTAAAGATTTCATGTCTTTTTTGGCAGGAATGCACTCTTTTAAATGATGATTTTTTTTATTTATTTAATGGATTTAAAATTAAACAAAGGGTGCACAAATTCTGCAAAATGACAGTTGGTGACCTAAAAATAGTATCATGAGCTTTTACTAAAAGGACAGTAAAAATTAGTCCTAAAGAGCTACACAATTAATTATCTTTAATTGATACTTCTTTCTTTTGATCGCTCCACCCCTGATCAGTTCAGTTTGGGTCTTTCTTCTGAAAGGCGGGACTTTCTCCTTGAACTGGCACCACGATTGGTTTAGAGACACACAGCGGTCAGTGCCCCGTCTGTCCAATAATAAAGTTTTTTACATTTTAATACAATACGGGGGGACGGTGGGAAAGAGAGCCAAAACGGGAGACTTGACAGGTACAGTGAGTCCAAGAAGTATTTGATCCCTTGCTGATTTTCTTCGTTGGCCCACTAATAAAGACATGATCATTCTATACTTTTAATGGTAGATGTATTCTTACATGGAGAGACAGAATATTAAAAAGAAAATCCAGAAAATAAATCTAAGGAATATATATTAATTGATTTGTATTTCATGGAGTGAAATAAGTATTTGAATGATGCTGAGAACGGTCAGAAATCGTCCTGCAACCACTCGGCAGGAGTTAGCAAATGACCTGAAGGCAGCTGGGACCACAGTTTGCAAGGAAACAATTGGCAACACTTTGCGCAACAATGGATTCACATCCTGCAGTGCCCGAAAGGTACCCCTGCTGAAGAGAGCACATGTGGAGGCGCGCCTCAAGTATGCCAATGATCATTTGAAAGATGAACCAAGTTATTGGGAGAAGGTTTTGTGGTCAGACGAGAGCAAAATTGAACTTTTTGGCCTCAACTCCACCCGCCATGTGTGGAGGAAGAAAAATGCTGCCTATGACCCCAAGAACACTGTGCCCACCGTCAAGCATGGAGGTGGAAGCATAATGTTTTGGGGTGTTTCTCTGCCAAGGGTACAGGGCTACTTCACCGCATCACTGGGAAGATGGATGGAGCCATGTACCGCACAATCCTGAGGGACAACCTCCTCCCCTCTGCCAGGGATCTGAAAATGGGCCGTGGTTGGGTCTTCCAACATGATAACGACCCTAAACATACAGCAAAGGCAACAAAGGATTGGCTCAAGAAAAATCACATTAAGGTCATGGAGTGGCCCAGCCAGTCGCCAGACCTCAATCCGATCGAAAATCTATGGAGGGAGCTGAAGGTCAGAGTTGCCAAGCGACAGCCCACCAACCTTCATGATTTAGAGAGGATCTGCAAAGAAGAGTGGGCCAAAATTCCCCCTGGTGTGTGTGCTAAACTTGGGGTTAACTACAACAAACGTCTCACCGCTGTGCTTGCAAACAAAGGCTTTGCCACTAAGTATTGAGTGTGTTTGGCAAGAGGGATCAAATACTTATTTTCCTCATTGAAATACAAATTAATTAAAATATATTATTTAAAATTATATTCTGGATTTTTGTCTTGATATTCTGTCTCTCCATGTTAGAATATATCTACCATTAAAAGTGCAGAAGGATAGTGTCTTTATTAGAGGGCAAACAAAGAAAATCAGCAAGGGATTAAATACTTCTTGGACTCACTGTATGTAATACACTGGGGGTGGCACTTATATGTTTCAGAGGGGCACCTAAGCAGGCACTTCATTGTGTTTTTTCACCTGAATCATTCTGTATTTTATCTACTAGGAACATTGCAACCTTAAGGACACTTTCTTGGGATGGGTGTGGCGTAGAATATTCTTCATAATGGCCAACTTTCCTACTGGAAGGACAGAAGGGCACCCATACACATACAAAGGGCACTATACTTAAAATTTTTCTTTTATGAGGGAAAACTGATCAAACATGGAAATCCATCCATTTCAAGCTCACTCAGGAGCGCCCCCTAGTGACTGACGATCCCAGAAGGCACTGTCAAGTGCTTATTCTCCTCCCAACGAAAAGTTCTCAGGTTCTTGTGCTCTTTGTTTTTTGTTCTTTGTAACTCTTGATCTACTTTTAATCTTTTTTGGCTCCATCGTCTCTCTTAAAGTTCTTGCGAAAAACACGTCGAGGTTGCCAGATCCAAAGTTCCACAGAAGGCCCGAGGCTCGTGAGCATGTTCCCAGAGCAGGGTAGGAGGGAGCTGGAGGAGAAAGAGTGACGTTCCTCCTCTTCTTCTCTTTCCCATCTGGTTGGCAGATTGCAGTTTGAGATTAATGGATCTGTCACTCTGCTCACAGACTCGTGAATGCTGAGCAGGTCTGTCTCTGATTAGCTGGAGTCCTTGAAGAGCATGGCCTAGATTACTGCCCTAAACACGTCCTCAGAGACCGAGCCCTTACACACTGACTGGCACTTTTCCCCGTTTGTATTTTTCTTTTTCCCTTTCACTTTTTTTTCTTAAATTCTGTTTTTTATTGTTCTCTCATGCCCTCCTCCATTTCCCTCCCCTCCAGCTTCTTCTCTACTTCTTTTCTTCCCTCTCTTTGAGGAACACATGTGCTTTTTCTCTCTCACACTCGTTCTCCACTCGTTTTCCTCCAGTCCACCCCCTCCAACTCTGCGTGCTCAGGTGCTCATTAAGAAACTGCAGCTTAAGACCCTGAGCAGCACCATTTTCCATTACTCTCCAGCAATCACACCTCAGTTTAACAAGCGCGGCTCGGACCCGCGGAGCTGAAAAACAAACACTAAACTAAAACTTAAACAAGCTGAGATTCATCAACTCAAGAAGAAAGACTTTTAATGTTTTAACTAAACCTACTTCCTTTACACAGCAGGTAAAAGTCACCCAAATCCACACATTTGCTCTTAAAATACACAAAATGATGAATTTATTTCGTTTTACCAAATTGAAAACCTCTGGAATATAATCAAGAGGAAGATGGATGATCACAAGCCATCAAACCACCAAACTGAACTGCTTGAATTATTTTTTGCACCAGGAGTAAAGCAGCATAAAGTTATCCAAAAGCAGTGTGTAAGACTGGTGGAGGAGAACATGATGCCAAGATGCATGGAAAAAAATGATTAAAAACCAGGGTTATTCCACCAAATATTGATTTCTAAACTCTTAAAACTTTATGAATATGAACTTGTTATTTTCTTTGCATTATTTGAGGTCTGAAAGCTCTGCATTTCTGCAATTCAGCTTCTGCTGGAGAAGTGTTCCCACTCTGTTTCCAGGTCCCTGAATAAGAGCAGAGGTTAAGAAGAGGACACTGGTTCCTGCCTGGTGGAGTCATTACAGCCCTGAGAGCCAGCAGCTACGTCACTGTGCTTCTACTACACAACTACACACTTAATACTATTAGACGTATTGGAGTAGCTCTCAAAGAACAACTGCTTTTACAAGTTCACAACTGCAAATGGTCCCGTTTCTTTAAACACACTATCTTTTCACAGAAAACTGAGGAAAATAAGTTGTGGCACCCAAAACCCGAAGCTCTGTTGGTCACGGAGAGAGAGAGGCTGAATAAATGAAGTGAACTGAATGGACAAAAAGTCAGAATCATGTGTCTGAGTCACTTCCTTGATTTTACCATTCCAATGGTTCTTTAAGTTTTTGTTACAGAAAAAAAACATTGCAAAATCCATTTTCTTGTCATTCTTGTGAGTTTATTCATTTTGTGCATTCCATCCTACAGTCTCACAGAAAGCAACATGTTTTTTTTCTATGAGACTGAAGTTCTGGCTGAATTTATAGAGAACAGAGAATGTGAATCAGCAGAGTGCGGCTAATTGACTAAAAGGAAGGTGCCAGAGGGTAACATAGACACCAGGGTGCCTTAAAACACTGACAGGAACAACTATCCTGCACAGCATCTCAGTTTACCACAAATATTTACCACTACCATCATCCTTTTCAGCTTTTCACCCCTTCAACATTCTTCAAAAACATTTGAAAGAAAATTAATATATTATTGATATATTATATATATATATATGAAATTAATTATAATATATATTATATATATATATATATATATATATATATATATATATTATATTATTATAATATATTAAATTAATATATATATATATATATATATATATATATATATATATATAGCAAATTTCCCCATTGTGATGTTGATAAAGGATTATCTTATCTTATCTGATTTGTCACGTCCTGACCGTGTTTCCCGTCTGTCCTTGTGCCTGTGCTTTTCTCACATGACCTGTGCCCCTGTGTTCTGTCTCAGTAGTTATCCACCTGTGTTAACTTGTAGCTCCGCCCCCTAGCCCCAGCTGTTTCCACTTCCCGTGTGTGTTAAATAGCCCTCCTGTGTCAGTGTTTGCTGTCGGTCTTTGCACCTTCCCATGTTGTTTTTTCTCTCTCTGCGTTTCCTCGTTTATTTTCTGCGTTTCCTTGTATTTCATAGCCCTAGTTCCTTGTTCTGTGTTTATCCCTCCTTGTTTATTCTCTTGTTTATCCTTGTTATTTTCTAGTTTCCTGTGTTTTTCCTTGTATATACATCCCTGCCCTGTTTAGTTTTGTTTATCTAGTTATAGTTATTAGTTTCCTTCGTTTGCCTACTTGTTGCCTACTAGTTTATTCTGTCTTGTTTTAGTTTCTCGTTTATTAGCCTCCCTGTTTGTTTTTTATTATTATTATCTCTTGTTTGTTTTGTTTATGTTCTCTTGTTTCACTTGTTTGTTTTGGTTATTGGTTTATTCATTTATTTGCTTCACTGTTATTTATTTATTTAATACATTTCTTTTACCTGCGTTTACGTCTCCACTTATTCCTGCCTGCACCTCCATGACATTATTTCTTTAATTAAATAATAAAATTAAATATTAATCCCAATTTAATTTTTTTTTGGGCCTTTTGAATGTTGAATTTCAAGATCCAGAGAATTTGTAATTCACTTTTAGTTTTTTTTTAGTTGTAATTAAGAATTGTAAGAATTTCTACCTTGTTTTTCCACAGAACTGATTTAAAAACACACTGCAAAAAATAAATCTCAGCGAGATAAACTCTAAATCCTAAATCTGCTAGTATTTTCCCACTCCCTTAACTAGAAAGAGAAGGAAAAGAGAAAAGGTGGGGGTGGAGTTCAAAGGAGCTTCCCTGGAAAAGCCCCCCCACATAAAGAGAAACAGGAAGAGAAATGGAGAGAATGAATGAAGGAGGAAGATGGGGGGGAAGTGTGTGCGAGGTTGTTCCACAGGCAGGTAGAGAGGAAGTGATGGTATATATAATAAGGAGAGTGGGAGGAGTAAGGGTGTGGATCAATCTCCCAAAATTAAGTCATATATACATAAATATATATACACATTTTTTATTAGAATTTTATAATTCGGGTTCGGGCAGAGAATTTAAGCTCTAGCAGAAACTTGCCCTGAAATGTTGAGTTTATAGTGCAGAAACAGATGGAAACGGCCAGTGTTTTACAGTGATGTGAACATGGCTGCTGTTGTGTTTATCCACCATCTGCTCATAAGCAATTACATCTATTACCACATTTATACTGACACATGTCTTCTAACAGCGAAACACACAGATCCTCCATACTCTTATGAAACATGATCAACGGTTTACGAGAGAGACTCGTGTTGTTCTGAAGAAACATGACCATGTGTTTTACTCTGAATTTCCCCAGAATCACCTTCATCCCATAAATCACACAGCAATTTTTGCCTCTGTGTTCTGTATCTGCGTTCTGAACAGATGCACAGAGATTTCTTTTCCAAATGATTTCATGGAAAAGTCATCGGCCTCCGTGCTCCGACCGAACGCAGCCGCTCTGATTTAACATATTCGACGTGGGACTTTTCCAGAAGCTGGATGTCACTCTAACTCATGACTTATTCACATAGTATTCAGGACGAGACAGTAACCGCTTGTTTATTTCCCATCACTATAGAATACAGCATCTATTTCTGTCTGAATTCCACACTGAAACCCCAGAGATGGAGGAAGATTGGACATAATAAATGTCCCACAGACAGAGATGAGTTTTAAAGTCTTAATGATGGCCTTTATGTCAATATTCAAACTACTTTCCCCATTTCTCATTCTCTGAATTTTTACAGAAAAAGAATGTATATTGTCAAATCAACTAATCCACCATATATTGGAGTTACAGAACATTTTATATTACAGGCTGTTTTACATTTACTTTGACATTTATTTGATTGCAGACAGTATAAACCCCAGATTATAGCATTTTTGATGGTCTTTGCAACTGCACATTTTCAGATCGACCAACCTTCATTTTTTTAAAGGACTATATCTTTACTTAGTTGTGAACTATGTGTACTTTATTTAGGCGTTCTGTGAGTGCCGTTATCAGCCGGAAATGCACTCTAATCGAAGCTCTTCATGTATTACTCCCCCACATACAGGTAACCTAGCAACAATGCAACGCTTACAAGCCAAACAGCACAGCAGCTACAAACAGAGCAGCAATGAAACTATTTTAACTGGCGGAGTTTTTATAACCAAACAGATCCTATTTTCTCCTCCTCTTTAACACTTTCTGAAAATCTTTCAATAAACAGAGAAAATGGGTCTGTTGAGTTACAGAACATTTCATATTACAGGCTGTTTTACATTTACTTTGACATTTATTTGATTGCAGACAGTATAAACCCCAGATCATAGCATTTTTGATGGTCTTTGCAACTGCACATTTTCAGATTGACTGACCTTCATTTTCTTAAAGTACTATTTCTTTACTTAGTTGTGAACTATATGTACTTTATTCAGGCGTTCTGTGAGTGCCGTTATCAGCCGGTAATGCACTCTAACCGAAGCTCTCCATGTACTGTATTACTCCGCCACATACAGGTAACCTAGCAACGATGCAGCGCTTGCAAGCCAAACAGCACAGCTACAAACAGAGAAGCAATGGAACTATTTTAACTGGCGGAGTTTTTATAACCAAACAGAGCCTATTTTCTCCTATTTAATCGCAATAATACACTCAAAGTTGGTGCCATAACAAGTAATATTGGAACTGCTGTGCTTTGGTCGTAGGCTCGAGGCCCTCGAGTGTAAAATTGCTTAATTAGAACATTACTGAAATATTCACTATTCACTGTATACCTGTAACTCTACCTATTTTCATTACTTTACAACTGATGCTCTCAAACACTTTATTAAGTAAACTATTGAGAAAACTACTCCAGGTGACTCTCCCTCATGAAGACACTGAGATTAAAATCTCACCAAGAGTCTGGAGATCTGTCTTCAAAGATAAAAAAACCCCTAAAAAGGAATCAAACACATTAAATGAAAGGTGTGTCCAAACTTTTAACTAGTACTGTATGTAATATACTGTATATTATATGGCTTTATACTGTCTGCAATAAGAAGAACTGTTTTTGCAATTTATTGGATTGGGAGTCGTATAAGTGTTTGTGTGTGTGTGTGTGTGTGTGTTTTGGCTATGAAAAATGTTTAAAGTTGTGTTTGGCTCTGAGTGTCAAAATGTCCCCAATAAATAAGAGCTCTTGACCATTTCCACTGAATTTCAACTGAAGAGGAAACACCATGTGATCCCGGGATCACTGAAAACATCACTGAAAAAACTATTTGTTATTTATTTATTAAGATTTTATTTATCAAAATGTATTTATCAAGGTTCTGATTTTGGTCTAATCCATTTGTAGCACTGTACAATGAGAGTACATAAATTAACAGTACTTACATCAGAGTATCTTAATTAATTATTAATTAACATTAGTTAAAACATTATTAATAAATTACATATTTTGTCAAATAATGTCTCAATTTATTTTTATTTACAACATTCTTGGGTCTTGAATGTACATGTAGTAATGTTTATTAATGGCTTAGTATGGAGTAGTGTCAATTAATAATTAGTTAAAATATTACTTTACCATTTATCAAAGTTTATTATACTGAAAAAAAAAGGATTGTTGGATATTATTGCTGGATAAACTTGCTCTTATAGATCTTCAACACTGTGGACACCAGGGAGCTGCTCCACCTTATATACCAAAAGAGAACAAATAAAGAAAGGTAGTCTGGGGGGAATAACTGCTCATAGATGGTGAGTAAAGGTGGGGACGACACCCAGTATGCAAATAAATGGTTGTAGGAGCCAATGGGAAAGGTGTTCTACTCATTAATGTTCCGCTACACAAACATAGACACAATCAATCCACCTTAAAGGGACACTAAACCCTTTGATCTTTGCTGACTCCACCCTCAGTTCAAATTTGAAAAAGGCTAAAAAATGTGAGGGGTAGTTTGGGAGGGGCACTGGGTGATGTATGGGTTTAGGGGCAGGGCAGGAGAGGGAGAGCTGATTGGCTGAACTTTAGCAGCAGCAGTGTGCCTCTGATGTTATTTTCTAATACAGACATAAGCAATAGCTTTATTAAACAGCTTTGCACATAAATGCACATAATTTAAATGTCCAACTGGTTGACCAGCTTAGCTTTTTATTCTAATTAATATATATATATATATATATATATATATATATATATATATATATATATATATATATATATATATATATATATATATAAAAGAAGGACAATTAACAAGCTTAATTTATATATTTATATATTTAATCATCTTTTATTCATGCTTTATTTTTATTTAATTGTTCTTTTACATGTTTTTAATTTGACATGTTTTTAATTTGACTCTTTGTTTTAATCATGTTTGAATCATTCATGCTTTATTCTTGTTTATATTTTCTTTTTATATATTTTCTTTTTATTTCCGTATTTCTTCTTTTTGTATTTTCTAATTTGTAAAGTACATTGAATTAACTTTTAAATAAACTTTTGACCAGAACAGGAGTTCACAGAGGAAAACTCTGAACTCTAACATAAGTAATAATATTACTGATTTACTGGAGATTGCTTCAATGTTCTACTCTATTACTGAATCAATGGTCTGTGAAATAAAATGTTTAAATAAAGCTAGATTTTTTTTTGTTTGCAGCAAAGAAAACAATACAGATACAAGACAAAACAAGAAAACTAAAAATATTGTATTGAATAGTAAAGGATTCCTCTTACTCGGGTTTCTCAACACTGAATTTCTCATGTTGTAATCTCTGTGAAATGTGCTGTATACTGCAGCTCTACCACAATCAGCTGTCCGTTTATCCAGATTTATCCAGGAAAGCAGAGGGGAAAGGAAGTCTTGTGTAAATATTTAGACACAGCTCATTTGTTATAATGTGTCTTTTTACTGTGATTCTTTTTTCCACTCTTTATTCTCTACACTGAAAAAAAAATGATGAGTAAAATTTACTTAAAAAAAGTTTTGCAACTTTCTGCATTTGCTTTTTTTAAGTAAATTTAATTTCAGATAAATTTAAGTAACTTTAACTCGGTTTCAAGACTTAAATGTTACATAGAGTAAATAAGTGAACTGAACTTCAGTCAATCCTTTCTTTTAGTAAACTTTACTTCATTTATTTTTTACTGAATCAATCCTTTCTTTTAGTAAACTTTACTTCATTTATTTTACTGAATCAATCCTTTCTTTTAGTAAACTTTACTTCATTTATTTTTACTGAATCAATCCTTTTTTTTAGTAAACTTTACTTCATTTATTTTTACTGAATCAATCCTTTCTTTTAGTAAACTTTACTTCATTTATTTTTACTGAATCAATCCTTTCTTTTAGTAAACTTTACTTCATTTATTTTTACTGAATCAATCCTTTCTTTTAGTAAACTTTACTTCATTTATTTTTTACTGAATCAATCCTTTCTTTTAGTAAACTTTACTTCATTTATTTTTACTGAATCAATCCTTTCTTTTAGTAAACTTTGATTAATTTCTGCATACTATATTACCTAATTACAATTACTTCATTTAAACAATATTACTCAAATAATTTATGATACATAATATTTTATAATATTTTTATTTAAAACACATATTACACTGTCTCAACACATGGATGGCATGTAATACATTATTTATACTAGTAAACTAAAAATAATATATTACATGGCATCAATGTTTTGAGAGAGTAAGTCTGTTTACAAAATAAATCTTTGAGATTATGTAAATATTTAAATGTGTGTTTTAACTAAAGTTATTTAAATTTCAGGAATTATAATATATTATGTATCATAAATGATTTGAGTAATATTGTATAAATTAAGTAATTGTATTTAGGTAATATTGTATGCAGAAATTAAGTAAAGTTTACTAAAAGAAAGGATTGACTGAGCTGTTAAAGGGCTCTTTCACTTTTATGGAAATAAGAAGTTGCTGGCCACACTTCATGTATATGCTTAACATATACCACACGTTAGTGATAGCTTTTGCTAAATGGCAAAACACAAATAAGCTAGTTTATGCATCAGACTCATCTGCTGAGTTGCCACAGATAGTAGGTGCAGATTCCTCCTTCAGACGAAGTCTGCTGCCTAATCCTGTTGTGTACTGTCTGAGGTTCTCAAACAAGATGATTCTGCCAGGGTGTTTCTATGCATGTTTCCTTATTGTGATCCAATCATCTCATAGAAGCAAATGATTTAAAACACAATGAACATTATGGCTCCCACCATTTACTCACCATCAGTGTGGAGTCTTGCTTACCAGGGCTACCTTCTCTTGGGTATTCAGTTATACTTTATGTAATAGTTGACTATCTGGCAACAGTGTTGTAGGCTATAAGAGCAAGTTGCTATATAATTTATTGCAAAGTAGGATTTCATGCTGGCTGAGAATTGCAATGTAGTAACTGTACAGTGTCTCTATTGCCAATATTTTGTAGTTCATTAAGATTGATTTTTTTTATTTAAAGCTATAATTTTATTGGACTTCATTGGCACCTAAAGATTCCAACTCTTTAAGGGAAACTAAACAACCTGATCTTTGCTGACTCCACCCTCAGCTCTAATTTGAAAAACGCTAGAAAAAACGTAAGGGGTAGTTTGAGCAGGGCACTGGGTGATGTATGGGTTTAGAGGCGGGGCAGGAGGGACAGGTGATTAACCGGCTGAGCTGCAGCAGCAGCAGTGTGCCTCTGATAGCAGTGAGACGCAAATGATTGGACGCCGTCAGCAGGGGGGCGGTATTATTGATTGACTGATTTGCATATTGTGATGTATCTGCTTACCAAAGTACACGGAAAAGTAAATTACTGTACTTGTTATACTTATTATAATCCTTCATTCTTTAAAACTATCTGTAAAAATAAAAAAAAACTTTTTACAGTGTAAAAATGTTTTTTTTTCTTTAATTTTATCACTGTTACAGCTTTTTTTTTTAGAACTTTTTGAATTCTGAATACATTATATAGTATTTGTAACCTTCTCGTTGGTGTGTTTGTATGGTAATAATTGTGTGTATCTGTGGGCAGATGTGTATATGGATGTACATGGTGTTATATGGGGAGTTTACTGAATGAGTCTGAGTGTTTTTGTTTTGGGTGAATCAGTTGCCTGGTGGCGAGAGAGGAAGTGGGCATGTGTTTCTCTCCCTAAAGCGAGGATTCATTTCTGTTTTAAAATTCTATTAGAGGAGAGCGGCCCTTGGCCGGAGCTCAGCGGGCTTTTTCCACTGATCTCATGCTTCTGCCGTTTTCTCTTTTTTCAGCTCATGAAAGCGTAAAAAAAAGAAATCTTTTCAGACCCCCGAGACGGAGAGTGGAGCGGGTCGAGGGAAACACATCTGGTTTTAATCAACGTTTAATAGACGAGGCTCACTGTAAATCTGAGGAGATTGTAGCAGCTGCAGACCTTCATTCAGCCTGGGCTGAGGGTGGGTATCAGTGCTGGACAGGAACTGATGAGAGGGCAGAGACAGAGGCCTGGACCACTGTGTAGCATAGCATGCTAGCATACAGCACTAATTACTGGGATTTCTACAGATTCTCTGAATCGTTTGATATCTAAATTTCAAAAACAGATTTTTGAGTTTGGAGGCGAACTCAAACTTTTACATTTTTGAAGAAAACCACCACCAGTTCAGATAATTAATTTTTCAGATGTATAGATACATAGATATAGTTGTAAGAAAAAAATAAAAACATGTAATGGGAAGATGACTGGTACTGTATACTGCTCAAATACAGTATGGGGTTTTTGTGTAGAGGAGGAGGACACTGAAGAGGAGGGAGCACATTTTGTTTTACTGCATTTTAAAAGCAGTCAGAGGTCTCGAGCCATAACCCCAGCAGAGAACGTTCAGGGTCAGACGCTGGGGTCAGAGGTCATGCTTTGAAAATACGAGGGTCATGCTGACAGGTTAATAGAAGGGGAGGATCATCATCACAGTGATTAAAGCGAAAGTTTAGGGTCAGTCTCTGCAGGAGCGCTGTTCGCTGGGTTTTGCTTGCAGCAGGTTTCAGGACAGTAATGTAAACTGTTAGAGTTCCACTTCCAGGGGAGAGAAAAGCAATTCGTAAATTGTTGACTCACTGCTGACCAGTATAAACGCTCAACTGTGTCACTGTTAGCTTCTCCAGAGCTCCAGAGCACTTCAGCGGCTCACAGACAGTATATACAAATACAGGGAACATATACACTATCCTCTGACACATATACATACAGACCGTGTGATGCATGAGCTACAGTGTGCAGCTGCTCACGGTTGTGGATTGACTGTTGGCAAACTGATTGGGAACATGTGGACATACAGTATATAGGGCTGGGGTAGACTGGACCCAAAGGTGTAGAGTAGATAACTGAATAAAAAATAGAATTGCCAAAATTTATACTGTACAATGAAGCTTGATTTAGGGTGTCAGTGTGTGTGTTTGCTATCGTAACGACGGGTAAAGTACACCTTGTGTCTCGAAACACACAAAATGTAAAATTTATTTTAGACTATAAAGTGCACTGAATTACAGTAAAAGTCTCATGATCAATTAACTGCTATTTTCTGGTCTATTTTCATACATAAGTTGCACCAGATTATAAGGCAAATTAAGCGACACTAGTAAGGATGCCTAAATCGAATTGAGCAAGAGTGTTTCCTTTCTAATGGTGAAGCTGGGGGAAGAAGCACCTAAGTAAACAAAACTGTAATTCTTAATAAAAAAAAAACATTTTCTTTTAAAGTCAAACGAGTGCTGGATGTTAATCTACACAGATTTCTCTCCTAAAAAAAAAAACGTTTATTCGGGTGAGTAAAGTGCTTCCATAATAGCGCTAGACTGAGAAACGCTATACTTTAGTGGATTGGCTTAAATGTTCCTTAATACTAGACTGGTAGAATTCATACAGAAGGTGCACCGGATTATATGGCGAATTAAGCGACACTAGTAAGGATGCCTAAATCATACTAAGCAAGAGTGTCACCATGTTTCCCTTTTAATGGGAAGCTGGGAAAAGAAGCACCTGAGGAAACAAAACTGTGATTCTTAAAATGCGGTTCCATTTATTTACAGTAAGCTTAGAATTCCAATATTTTGCCTAAGAGTGAGTTTAAAGTAAAGTTTCTCCAGCACTAAGGCTGGGTGCAGCAGCATTAGCATTAGCCGGGGGATGTAAATATACCACCCGATAGCACTAGACTGAGGAATGCTGTACTTTAATGGATTTGCTGTAATGCTGGTAGAATTCATACATAAGGCGTACCAGATTGTGAGGGACACTGTCGATTTTTGGAAAAAAATAAGAATTTTTAAGTGCTTATAATACGGTACTAATTCTCTTAATTAATCATTAATGTTTCATTCCCTTTAAGAGCCAGGTGCGCTCTGACTTTGGTGGATTGCTATTTTAATGGTGCAGCTAACTGGACATTGACAATGTTGACAATTCACTTCCAAGATGGCAATTAACATCTGAGTGTTGACGGCTGTCTAGGTAGTATTTAGTCAGTGGAGCTTCTGTGTTTTCTGTTGACAAGATAGCAATACACCATACATTTACCTGAACACACCTCATTTCTAGACCGCTACGCCTATTGGTGAAGATATAAAAGCAGTGCCCACGAAAGTCAGAATTTTTAAGAAGGAATCTTAGAGGATCTCTAATTTGTAACAAATGCATGATAAATCATTGAAATTATTTTAAAAAAATGATTATCCTCAAAAAAGATTTAAATGATTTGCATATTTCTCTCACTACAGAAGCTCCTCTGGCTTAGATTATCAGTTTTTCACATCTCTGCTGGATTTTCTCAGTCAGCTTTATGAGGTAGAGTCTCCTGGAATTCAGGCTTTCAGTTAACAGCTGTGCTGAACTCATCAAGAGTTAATTACTTGAATTTCTTGTCTCTTAATAAAGTGTTTGAGTGAAGAGGTAGAGTTACAGGTATACAGTGAATAGTGAATATTTGAGTAATGTTCTAATCCAGATTATGAGAAGCAAGAAATACTCAACTAAGTAAAGAACAAATGACCATCAAAAACGTTATGATGAAACTGGCCCTCATCAGGACCGCCTCAGGAAAGAAGAGTTACTACATGATTCCTTTTTTAAATAAAAACTAGGAATAAGAAGGTGTGTCCTAACTTTTCACTGGTTCTGTATATCAATCAATCAAATCAAGTCAAGTCAGGTAGTTTTATTGTCAATACTGCATATGTACAGAGAATATAGAGACATACAGAGTGTTGAAATTACCTTATTCTCCTTCCCAAAAATTACAGCAAGTACAGAAAATAGATATATAATATAAAAGAATGGGAGACACTATATGTACAATACAACAAGGACACAGTAGACATACGTGAGACAGAAGACAATAGTGCAATAATGATGGGAGGGGATAATTATGATGGGATGACAGAACAAATATAAACAGAACCCATATAAAACAGTAATGCAAATATGGTAAATTAGCTTAAGGCTGGTAAGGTGAATGAGTGTGTAAAGTTATAAAGTAAAATATAAACTAATATAAACAAAAAAAAGGTCGCCACCCTAGGAAAGGTGAATACACATTGAATACACACCCACTCTAGATGGGTTTGACACTCATTCTACTCACAATTTTTCCTGTTTTCTCATGGTGCACCACCCCCAGCCTCCTCCTCTACCTCATCTTTTTTCCCACCAAACTATATAGCCCTCATCACCAGAGCTCAGAGTCAACGGGCCTGATTCAGGAAAATGTTCCTCTGCTCCAGAACCTTTAACTCGCTTTTTCCTTCAGCGATTCTCAACACAAAACCACTGCTTTACAGAGAGACCAGTGTCTCAGGCCCATGAAGTGTCTCCGGCTCATGAAGCATCTTCATTCTAACTTCACTTGGTTACCCTCTCGCCCACTTCCTCCCAGTGTTGATGTGGTCAGTCTCTGAGATCTCCCACAGGGCTCCTTTATTCTCATCCTCATCATGTGTCATGTTGTCTGTGTGTTTGTGTAGAAGGTCAGGGGTGATGGTGGTTGGAACCCACAGCATGGTGGGTGGCACTCCTGTCATGAGGTTTAGGGGTGTCGTCCTGAATTTACCGTGGCTGGAAGGATTGAAATGATCCCAAACCCGAAGCGTTAGTCACCAACCCGCGAGATTTAATGTCGCAAACAAAATACGAGACATTTAGAGCTCTGAGAAATATAGAATTAAAATTACAGCATACAGATCACACACAGCGACAAATAAACCACTTGCTGAGAGTAGCTTTAGCTGATTAGTGTTAATATTTACGCATCTAATTAACCACAGTAAATTTACCACAGTACTTTAACACAGCTTAAAGTATCACAATTATACAGCTGTTTAGTCCCAATACAGTTCTCTTCAAATTGTTCATGTGGAAATGCTCTTACTTTCACTATTAAACATCACATCTCCGAGCTCTAGTGCTGTTTTTTTTTTACTAATTGATTTAATGTATTTCACCAAATGCTTAATTGATTGTCGATCACCATCATTCAAACTTTTTTTCCTTCCTTGAAGATGATTTACCTACACTGTACTTCCACTTTTAAATAATGTGAGTCCTTTACCTGCTGTTTTCTCTGCATTATTGATTCATGCCAATAATTTGATCATTTTCAGACCTCAAATAATGCAAAGAAAAAAGTTGATATTCATAAAGTTTTAAGAGTTCAGAAATCAATATTTGGTGGAATAACACTGGTTTATAATCACAATTTTAAAGCATCTTGGCATCATGTTCTCCTTCACCAGTCTTACACACTGCTTTTGGATAACTTTATGCTGCTTTACTCCTGTTGCAAAAACTCAAGCAGTTCAGTTTGGTTTGATGGCCATCAATGGTTTGATCATCCATCAATCCTTCCTCTTGATTATATTCCAGACGTTTTCAAATAGGTAAAATCAAAGAATCTCATCATTTTTACGTGGTCTTTTAAGTGGTACAGAAAAAGTAGAAGTAATACTGTACATTTAGTTAATACTAGTACACTAGTAAAACACTATTATTATTTTAATTCCAGTTTTGTTATGGTAGAAATACATTAAATACATTTTAATGTTCTTTAGCTGGTTTTTCGAATAGCTAATTGAAAACTGTATTGCTACAGTTTTATAAAGAATGTTTAATATAATAATACTTATTATATTATTAATTATATGGGTAACACTTTACAATATGGGTCACAAATAACAGTAGTTTTGACAGTAATAAACATCATTAAATGGTTAAGTAATGTATGTAAAAACTGTGAATTGACACCAGTTAAACATTATTAAACATTACTACATTTTAATGCTGAAACATGTTGTAAATAATAATAAATTAAGACTTAGTTAACAATTTTAAAATGATTATATGATATATCATTATATATACGATATTATTTATGTTATATGTTTATGTTTATTGTCAAAGTTTTGTTTTATTTTTTTATCAAACTAAAATTAAATTAGTATTACATGGATACATTACATGTATATGAAATACGATATCATTTTAATTATAAAACAAGTTAATTGCTCTTTTGATTAAAGTAAATGTGAAAAATCAACCTCACTAAAACAAGTTAGACTAAAACATGAGTAAAAAGCTATTTATTTATTCAAAACTTACATTTATTTAATCTTTTTATTGGTATTTAATATATTAAACCCATTTAAGCGGAACTACTTTCTTAATGCAGTAAATGTTGTCTATTAAGGGTTAATGCAGATGATCTGTTTTTCTATTGGCTCAGGCTCTGGGCGGATATAAGCGCAGGTCCTGGGTCAGGATCTTTATGTTACAGGCCTGCAGTGAGAGACTCTGCAGAGTGGTGGCGCTCTTCCTCTTTACTAAGAGTGAAGGCAGTGGGGGGGCGGGGCTTCCCTGCCTCACAGATGTCCTCCCCCCTCTCTTCTGGCTGAGGCTGAGGTTCAGGTTGCTGATCTGGTGCTGAGGAGATGCAGATGTTTGGAAAGCTCTCTTCTGTCCTCCATTGAGACTCTGCAGCTACATCAGACCAATCACCATGACCCCCTCCTTCCTCTATCTCTCTCTCAGTCTTCCTCTCGTGCTCTCTTTCTTTTTTTTCTCTCTTTTCTGTGTCTTTCTCTCACTACAACTTATGTCTCTCCAGTCCTCCACCAGTTTATATGTTCCAAACATGAGTTATTGGTCCAGTTTTTTGGCTTTTCTTTACTACCTAACCAGGTGACCCCAGGAGGGTTAAGACTCCTCCTCCTTTTGAACTGCTGCTGATAGCTTTAGCATTGCTGAGTAGCATCACAGCGCTAACGCTCGGAGGAAAGCAGCACAGCGACTCGGTTCTGATACATCAGCTCACAGACGCAGCCTTGTGCTGATCCACATCACCCTTTTGGAGTGATGAGGGGAAAGAGAGAGCGGCATCTACTGTACCCACCCAGAGAGAGCAAGCCCAATTATTTGGATTGTTCCCTCAGGGGTCTGGCAGCTGATGGCAGAGCTATTGTACATGAACGGGATTTGAACCACATGGTGCCTTGGGCTCTGTTTTTTAATGCTGTTTTTATTTCATATAAATCTATGGCGTGATAATCACAATATAGTAAATTAACAAATCAAACTGTGCTGTAAATAAAAAGTTGCACAATTTAGAAAAATATAATTACGCAGCTCTGAAGCTGCGCAGTGAGCACTGTGCACACATCAGCTCCTCCACTTGTTCACATTTGTTCAGAAAGAATTTTATATTCTTAAACATAAAGTGGACATAAACATAAAGTTATTAATAAACATTGTTCTTAAATAATAGGTCTATGCTTCTTCAGTGTTGCAATGTCAATTAACATCATTCTAAACAGATTTTGCGCATTCAAACAGCTTGAAGTTGTTTTTAAAAAGTTCAGTTTTAACGCTCTACTCACTAAAAAAACATATCTTGTTTAAATTGGGCTCTGGCTCACATAAAACTGCTTATGAGGCGGGTGGGGCTTTGGCAGAACATGCATGGGCTCTAATGCCCATGTCCCATGATGTCTGTTATCATAGTGCATGCTCCTGACCCATATCTCTGCCAATCACTTTCCTCCTAGCCTTGGTAAGAGTAAGCCCGATAACATGACCAGTCTATAATGGGCTCCTTCTGTTGAGTTTGAAGTCGCAGGCGGTGCAGTGTTGGTGCTGGCTGGGTTCCTGGCGTAGGGGCTACACTGTAAACCCATAATAAGTAGTTTGAACTCAAATGACTTTGTCTGTTTTACATAAAATTGCATATTTCTAAACATTACTCAACTATTTTACTTAGCTGAACATTTGTGGGCACATATACTGTATATTCAAACAGAGATCTTTGAGTTGAACCAACTTATAATAACTGAGTTTAAGTCTTTAAGTCTGTTTTGCCATTGGTAGCTTCTTTCCCATTGGCATCTTTCACAATATATTTGCACACATGGATTTTCCCCCAGTTTCTGACAGACACTAACCGTCAGTGTGTAGTCATTCCAGACTACCTTAGGTAAACTTGTAGATCATATATTATAATTAAGTGTCTGGCCTTTGTTTTGATGGGTGTAAGAACCACCATCAGTATACAATGTTATAAATTACAAAAAAAATAATTTTGAAACAATTGATTTGAGTAGACTCAGCTTATCAGTGTATGTGTATGTGTATGTGTATGTGGGCTTGATTTGAGAATAGGTTCTAAATGGGTTTGTATTGTGTGTGTAGTTAGTAGGACCCAGTTTGACTTTCCATCATAACAGCCCACCTTAAGGCCCATGTTTAAAACCCACCCCCCACGGTCCAATGACTGACCCTGTTAGCGCTCATTTCTGACATCCATAATAGTGCTTTTCCACCAAAGAACTCTGGTTCTTGAAGCAGTGCCGTTCTGGGTTTTCAGCGAATCAAGTGGTCTAAGCTAAGTGCTAAGCGCTGCCACTATGATTGGGAGATTGCTGGTTCGAATCCTCTTCATGCAACTTAATGCCATCCGCTACCAGAGCCCTGAGAGAGCACAATTGGTCTTGCTCTCTCTGGGTGGGTACAGATGGCGCTCTTTCCCCTCATCACTCCTAGGGTGATGTGGATCAGCACAAGGCTGCATCTGTGAGCTAATGTATCAGAACCGAGTCGCTGCACTTTCCTCCGAGCGTTAGTGCTGTGATGATACTCTGCAATGCTGCATCAGCTGCGGTTCAAAAAGAGGCGAAGTCTGACTTAACATGTAATGGAGGACACGTGTGCTGGTCTTCACTCTTCTGGTGTTAGGGGGCATCACTAGTGATAGGTGGAGTCCTAATGAGTGGGTTGGGTAATTGGCCTTGTAAATTGGGCACAAAATGGGAAAATAAAAAAAGTGTTCCTGAAACTCTGGAGAAGACCACATTGATAGTAAATGCTGTGTTTCCTCAACAGACCCCTGTGCACTTCTGTAGAAAGAGACACGCCCACAGATATTGTCACGGTTTGGGCTGAAGAACCTGGTATTCTTGGGTTTACCACTGCAAACTGACATTTCTGTATCCAGAATCTATTTTACTTGTGGAAACACTGCGAACCTGTGAGAAACAGATGATTGTACGTCAGCAGGGGCGCGGTATTAGTGATTGACTGATCTGCATATTGTGATATGTGACACATCATCCTGGCCTTTAGCACAGTTGAACCTGAAATGACTGCAATAAAAGCATTTTTTTAAAGGTTAGGAAATGTTTCTAAAATGTAAGGTTGAGTGCTTCGCTAAATTACTTGGCTCTGGTGGAAAAGGTCCCTCAGACTTGATTACATTAATGTGCCATTCAAACCTAGCCAATTTGCTATTTGCAAAGTTTAATTTAATGAAATAGTGCAAATGAATGCAATTAAAATATATAAAAATAAAATAATTCTCACAAATGTATAGCTAAAACACATTTTTTTTGCATCTTATTGTACATTTTTGCACATTTTGTAAAGTACAGCTTGAGCACAAATTAAAAAAAAATCCACATTTTTTTGTAATGCTATACTCTGCATTTTTATACTTATACTAAGATTAAAAAATGCTCTAAGGCTTTATGGATTTTCCTACCCGCATTCCGCAAGCCACGCCCCCTTGCTAATGATCGGTCAATCCACAAGCAGGAGCTAAATCACTCTGAGCCAATCCCAAAACAGATATGTAAAATATTACGCTTCTTACTTTAGATTGAGGGGCGCTACTAGCCAATCCCAGCGCAGGGGGCGGGGTTTACCTGAATACAGGTGTGAAACGAAGCACCTCCTCCGTGAGGGGACGCGTCCTGTCTCTCCGCTCAGTCCGCTGCTGCTGAAGGAAGGCAGGGAGGATTAAACTCACTAAAAGTTGCATTAAAATAAAATCTATCCTCCCTCCAGCCCCAGACCCCCGGTACCGCCTCTCCTCCTCCGCGGGATCAGAGCTCCTCTGCGGCCGGTGCTCACGGCTGAAGCGCGGGGGATCATCAGCGGAGCATGGCGCTCACAGGGCTGCTTCTAGCGGCGGCTGCGCTCGGCTCGCTCGGGCCGGGACTGCTGGCTCAGGACGCGGTCAGGAACAGATTCAGAGGTATGGAGCTCATTTACTTCCATTATTTTACATTTTAACCTTTAATTTTTGTGTGTTTTGAGAGTTTTAAGATTTGTTTTAATTGTATTTATTATTGTAAAGATTAAAAACTATTCTATTCTTCTCTTGCATTGCATGATACGAAAGTTTTATTATATGCACATCAAATCACAAACGGTTTTAACCCTTTCAGACCTGATCTATGTTCTAGTGATGAGAAAATAGAAAAAAAAATATGTATATATAATGCTACTCTCTGCCTGTAATTAACTTAAAAAATCGATTCAATAAAATTAAAATAGTAAATTAATTAATAAATAAGTTATTTCATATAATTCAACATATATTGTTTTTTTCCTATACATATTTTAATATATATTAATGTATATTTTCTAATCAGTAGAAAACTCATAACATGATGGGAAAAAGTGTTTCCTCATTTCCACATTAGCTGAGATGCTAATATGCTTTACTTCTTGTGCAGATTTTTAGTTTTCCAGTGCAGTGGGCGTGGCTAATCTGCTATTTGATTGGCATTCTGAAAAGGTCTTAGTTTGTGTGAAGTAAAAGAATACACAAGTAGGAAGAAAATACACCACGTCCATTGCAATGGATGCAGGCTCTGAAAGGGTTAACATGTTTTAAGAGTTTTAAGAACTTTTATTGTATTATGTATATTAAAGATTTAAAGATCTTCTATTCTTATATTGCATTGTATGGTATGAAAGTTTTATATGTGCTTGGAATCACATAGGGGTTTAACCCTTTCAGACCTGGACCTTTGTTCTGATGAGAAAGTAAAAAAAAATAAAATATATAATGCTATTTTCTGCATTTTCTGTAATGCACTTAAAAAGAGGATTTAACAGGATTGAAAAAAAAGTGTTTCCTCATTTCCACATTAGCTAAGATGCTAATATGCTTTACTTCTTGTGCAGATTTTAAGTTTTCCAATGTAGTGGGCGTGGCTAATATGCTATTTAATTGGCTAATAAATGTCCATTCTGATGAGTAAAAGGTCTTAATCTGTGTGAAGTGAAAGAATACACTAGAAAGAGGAAAATACACCATGTCCATTACAACGGATGCAGGGTCTGGAAGGGTTAACATGGTATAATAATCATTAGCATTTGATTTGAGTAATAAATTACATTATCAGACTTAATAATGAACTTTTGCTACTTTTTTACAGTGTATTTATACACAGACATTAAAATGTTTAAGAAGTTAAGGAGGCCTGATTTTTTGTCATTCTTGCACATTATCCATTATTCTATAGTCTATAAGCTAAAAAATAAACTTTTCAGTAAATTATTTAACTAGAATTAGTAGTAGATGAGTTTATTAAAGCAAGAACTCAGGGTTTAGGACTGGGACTGATAGTAGCTGGGTGTGTAGGCTAAGATACTACAGTAGATAGTAGTGAACAGCTAGTGAGGAACTACTGCATTTTGAGAAATGCCTAATGCACAGATCCCATTTGCTTCAGCTCATCTTTTCTTGACTTACCAAATGTATTATCTATACATTCACAAACGGAACAATATTAAATAAGTTGTAGAATTTGCCAGCAGTGCATTTGTTAGCCTGTTGTCTTCAGTTGTCTTCAGAAAGCATTTTGTTTAAATAAGATTTGGGGTGTGATTCATCTCAGTATCTCAGATTTTATCCACTTGGTGGTGTCAAGAGGAGTCAAGAATGGGATCCTGTTAGTCTGTGGAAGGCCCATAACAGGCCTCTGATTGTTTTTTGAACAAGTTAGCTCCATAAATGCTTTAAAAAGCTTTTTAAAAAAGCTATATTCAGTATATTCATGGCCATCACCAGGTGTGCCAACATGGTGGCCCAGTTTATTCTTTAGGTTCAGGTTTTTACAATTCTGAGTACATATATATAGTATTTTTAGGAGAATGGATTAGTAGTGTAAATACGACAGTTGTCCCCATATATAGGAGTATTTTTGTAAATGTATGTCTTGTAAAGAATGTTTCAACAATATTCACACAATTGCACAAATACTGTATGTACTGTATGAAATTATAATGTTTTACTCCAATGAAATTCACAGAGAAAAATAGTCTGTGTGCAGCTTAAATAACAGTGTAAATCTATTCTTCCCTCAAAATAACTCAATATACAGCCATTAATGTCTATCTTTAAACCACCAGCAACAAAATGAGTGCACCCCTAAGAGACCACACCCCTAAAAGTCCAAATTAAGCACTGCTCGTCATTTTCCCTCCAAAATGTCATGTGACTCGTTAGTATTACTTGGTCTCAGGTGTGCATAGGTAGCTGGTGTGTTTTGTAGTACAGTTTGTAGTACAGCTCTCACATTCTCTCATACAGATCACTGAAAGTTCCAACATGCCATCTCACGGCAAAGAACTCTCTGAGGATCTTAAAAGTTGAATTGTTGCACTACATTAAGATTGCCAACACTCTGAAACTGAGCTGCAGCACAGTGGCCAAGATCATCCAGTGTTTTAAAAGAGCATAGTCCACTCAGAACAGATCTCACGTTGATCATCCAAAGAAGCTAAAGAGTGCACGTGAAGCTCAGCGTCACGCCCAAATGCTGTCTTTGACAGATAGTAGTGCTATTAGGAGTGCTATTAGCATTGCTGCAGAGATTGAAGAGGTGCGGAGGGGTCAGCCTGTCAGTGCTCAGACCATACGCACAATATCGCACACTACATCAAATTGATCTGCACGGCTGTCACCCCAGAAGAAAGCCTCTTCTGAGGTCTGTACACAAGAAAGCCCGCAAACAGTTTGCTGAAGACATGTCAACAAAGAAGGAGTACAAAGATAAGTGTGTCATGCCTACTGTTAAGCATGGTGGTGGGAGTGCCACAGTCTGGGGCTGTACAGTTCACTGAGGAACACATGAACTCACTTTTGTTGCCGGTGGTTTAGACATTACATGCTGTATTTTGAGTTATTTTGAGAGAAGAATAAATTTGCATTCTTCTATAATGCATTCATAATGCATTATATGACATGCATAATACCTTAAAATGATTGTAATAAGCCTGTATAATAACTCATAAGTACTTACAGCGACATTCATAACACATTATAAACTACAAGTATAAGGGTTTATAAAGAAAGGGCTTATAATGCCTTATAATATATAATATCTGTTCATAAGAATATTGTACAATTTAGTGTTTTAATGCACTAAAAAGATTTGGTATATTTTGGTATAATGCATTATAATATGCAGCTATGATTTCTCAAATTAAACTTTTATATAAGTGCGTAACACATTATAAAGCCTTATGTACATTCATTACTGACTTACACTTACAGCCAGAAAAGAGAACTTGATGCTCTATAAGACATTACAGTGAGGCACAAAAAATTTCCTTCATGTTTAAAAAGCATATGAAAACTCACTTCACTTAAAGTCAGTAATGACTGTGTATAAGGCTTTGGTGTTGGGTTGGTGGTGGGTTAGATGGTGGATAAAGGTCTCCACCCAAGAGTTATTGAGTTATGGGAGAATCACTGCCTTTTAGGCAGGTTTTGATGGTCTCTCTTATTCTAAATAAAGTTTAGATAGGATAAAAAAATGCAATTTATTCTGTGGTATAGCTCACATTTTATAATGTTTTATAGATATTCTGGTATCAGAGGTGGAAAAAGTACTGAACAATTGTAATTAAGTAAAAGTACCTTTACTTTGCTAAAATTCTACTCAAATAAAAGTAAAAGTACCCATCTAAAAATCTACTCGAGTAACAGTAAAAAAGTACTAAATTTAAATTTTACTTTGAGTAAAAGATACATAGTTACTTTTATTTATTTTATTTAAAGAAAGTACAAATCATAAATTAAATCTTTTTAATGAATTATTATTCTACATAATAATTTAGACCTTTCATGCAGTATTTGTTTAGACCACCCCATAAAACATTTTCAAGAACAAGTGGCAAAGTGTTCTATGATCCATTTTTTCTTCTTCACTGTAATAAACATTGCTAGGAAAATTCAGCTGCCATGCCATGGAGAACAAAACTCAATTTTTTTATAATTCAGACAATTAGTTTTTTTCCCCCAGCATTTCATTTGTTACTTAGTAACGGGGAGTTTTCCAATGTAGTGAAGTAAATTACTTGGGTCAAAATGAACTTGAGTAAAAGTAAAATGACCTATTTTAAAAACTACTTAAAAAATTACAAATTACGAATAAAATCCACTCGATTACAATAATGTGAGTAAATGTAATTAATTACTTTCTACCTCTGTCTGGTACATAGTTTTGGGTGATGTTCAGAAAATATAAGAAAATACAATTATATTAATGTATTAATAATATTGAATGTAATTTCCTCTGCAGAATGCCCGGTGGACCTGTTCTTCGTGCTGGACACATCTGAGAGTGTGGCCCTGAGAGCCAAACCGCCAGAGTTTTACATCAACCAGCTCAAGACCTTCACTAAGAATTTCATCGATGAGCTGAAGGACGTGTATGTGTCCCAATTAATTAAATCTCACCTAGTGTAGCACTTTTACTGCAGTAAAATCCGTCATCTATAGTTTATATGATACATATAGCTGTTTTATTTTACTTCTAATTCTGATTGTGAAGTTCTGCTTGTGCATGCATTTTATCAAGAAGGCCATTTTCTTGAAAGTTAATCTACGGGGCCAAAACTGGCCCACAAATAGACTTTAATTGGCCCCTAACATAACTCTTGAAAATATTATTATTATTAGTGGCTATTAACTGGATGCATGTTTGCAATGTTCTGATATTTCCTTTTACCTGATGGTGGCAGCAGTATGTAGAGGTTAGCTAGTTATATACTTTAGAGTCGTTCATTTCTCTTACTGGACCTGCAGAAAAAAAATCAGTGCTCGTTATGTATGAATTCATCCAGTCAGCTCTATAAGGATGAGTTTTTATTGAAGTTTCTCCAGCACTAAGGCTGGGTGCAGCAGCATTAGCATTAGCAGCTGTGTGTTTACCGTGTTAAAACAAGCTACGTGGGATGAACCGCTAGCTGATAGTGCCCTGGGTTAATGGAACACTCAGGGTTCCTCAGTGTAGCGCTATTGGCCGGCATTAACTAGCGCTAAGCATGCCTAGTGCTAGTGGTTAGCTGCTAACGCTAATGCTGCTGCACCCAGCCTTAGTGGAAATCTGGAAATCTAAGCTTACTGTAAAAAATTTAAGCCCTTTATGTTTAAATAAACATCCAGCTTTCGTTTGACTTTAAAAGAAAATGTTTTTTTTTTATTACAGTTTTGGTAACTTAGCTTATCTTTACATAATTTAGAAGGAAAACATGGTGACACCCCTCTTTCTTACTAGTGTCGCATAATGCACCTTATGAATGAAAATAGACGTTTATTGATAGTGCGCCTTATAATCCAGTGCACCTTATAGTGCAAATATATTCAGTTCCTTATGTGCTAAAAATATTTAATACTAATTCTGATACTGCTTTTATTGTCTCATATTTTTATTATAAGTCTCATATTGCTCTCGTAAGGTTTTTGACATGTTTTAAAAATGCTGTACTATGCATTAAAAATGGTCAGTCCTAGCAACACCTTAGCAACCAACAGCTATACTGTAGCAACGCCTAGTAACTACGCCTAGATAAGCTACATCTATGCAACCTACTGATTTTAACATAGCGTATTAACACATTAGATACCAAACTAGCAATACCCTAGCAACCAACAATTGAATGATAGCAAGATCGATCCTAGCAACTGTTGTAAGTCGCTCTGGATAAGGGCGTCTGCTAAATACCATAAATGTAAATGTAAATGTATCAACCAGATAGAAAGCACTTTGTAACACCATATCAACCACCTAGCAACCACTTATCAAACCCGATTTAAACCAGGTAGCAACCACTTGGCAACACCATAGCAATACAATATCAACCAAACAGCAACTGCTTAATGTAGTTAGGAAATACTAGCACTGATACTGCATTAATGTTGAGTTCAATAGGTCTCATAATAATAACTGTGCTATTATTGCACTAAAGCTGCAGTTATTGTGCTAAAGATTCAATTTAATGTTAAAATAAATATGTTTATAATAATAATTGCTTTCATATTTTTAATGCAGTGTTTTTGATAATTTAAGAATTATGATTTTGTAAATCAGAGTATGTTGTTTTCATGACTACTTAAATAAGCTGTAGTAATCTGTAAAAAATCGGATTGTGTTCAGGTAAACTTACATATTGGTTGCTTCACTGTGAGTTGTAAAGTGTATAACTGTGAGTTTTACAGTGTATAACTGGGAGTTGTATAGTGTATAACTGTGAGTTATATACCTGTGAGTTGTAAAGTGTACATAACATACAAACTTTGGTTTGATTTAATTTGATTTAATTTAATTTGCTTTGATTTGATTTGCTAGGCGGCAGCCGTGTGATCGCTATGTGACGTGGAACTCTGGAGCTCTGCACTACAGTGACGAGGTGCAGCTGATCGAGGGTCTGATGGACCTGAAGACGAGGAGCAACGATCTTAAAAGATCCATAGATGCCATCAAATACATCGGCAAGGGAACCTACACTGACTGTGCCATCAAGGAGGGCATCGCTGAGCTGCTCAGAGCGTAAGCAAAGACTCTTTTACACACATACACAAACAAATACATCACACATTTACAGTATATACAATACCATAAAAGAAAAAAAAGGTATACGCCAAACAAATAAATAAAGTTAACTAAGAAAACAGGAACTAGAACACTTAAAAACTGACAATTTGCACTAAAAACCAAAAAACCTGAATACATAACCCACAGAGCATACAAGGAACACTTAAACTATGAGCTATATATACACAGAGCGGGTGAGGAACACCTGGGTCCAGTAACGAGGGGGCGGGGTTACAAACAAGACACAAGGTGACAACACTAATGACTAGGGCAGAGCTAGGGCAGGAACAGGGCAATAACAAAAAGGCCATGTGTTTAAAAAAGCACAAGACAGGAAAATAGAGGGCAGGAGCACATAGAACAAAAGAGGACAAAATACAAGACAGACACAGGCATAACAGTATCATTATAAAATGATATAATAATAAAAATATATATTTTTAAAACAAAAAGGTCGGGCTCAAGAAAATGGTCTGTAATGTAAGAGTCTTGTTTTTTTAATGCTATTAATGCTAATGTGCTTAGTGTAATATAAAAAGTTTGGTTTAGAAAGTATTTTATTTTCTTAAAAGCAAATTAGAAGGAAAAATTAGAGGAAAGTCATTCAGACATCATTCTTGTAGCCTAATTTACCGATGTTTAGGCCTGTAGATCATTTTTTGCGTTGTTTGTGTTTTAATCTTTCCAGGTATTAATTCCTGTTCTTAATAAATATTTTATTAAATAATAGGGTCTATGCTTCTTCAGGGCTGCAATGTTAATTAACATCATTCTGAACAGATTTTGCTCGTTTAAACAGCCCTAAAATGTTTTTAAAAAGCTCAGTTTTAATGCTCTACTTACTAAAATAATGTGGGGTTTAAATCAGGCTCAGGCTCATAATGACAGTTTATGCGGCGGGTCGAGCAGAACGATTTTTTGGGCCTGATCTAAGCTCTATAATGATGTATTGTAACAGTGATAGTAATAGTGTCAGAAAGCATGGGTTAGCAAGACCAAAGGGTGTGCAACCAAATATTGAGTTAAGGGTGCCAATAATTTCGTCTATTATCTACTTTTGGAGTTTTTGGTAAATTTATATCTATTTTGTCTTTTATTTCTCAATTTTTTGTGTGATGTTATAAATGTTCTAATTTAAGTGTGATGTAATTGCTATAACATTTCTGTGAGAAATATTTTATTTTGTGGAAAAAAATTAAAGGTGTCAGGACTGTATATAGGTGATTGACATATTTGGCAAAATTTTTTTTTTTTTTATCTTAAAATGAATTCACGCAAATCACTGGGTTATATTCTACCAACTCTTATATTTTCAAATATATATGGTTTTGTAGATTTTTTTCTTGAAATTTACATTTATTCACCAGTTTACAGTCTAAAATAGACCAACTTTGTCATTTGGTGTGACATGAATGTTATTGTGTATTAAATTAAAATGGGTATGATGTGATAATGTAAGTCAATTTATCCGGATTATTTATCATATATTTCTTACATGCAAATATGTTACCTTTTGCATTATTTTTTAATTATTTATGATGTAATAGAGCAGGGGATCTTAACCTAACCCCCTCTTCCAACTTACCACCCATTCTTCAACTCACCCCACACATTTTTTATATTATAGTATTATTATTATTATTATTATTATTATTATTATTATTATTATTATATTAGTTTAATGCTGTCAGTATTGACAGTTCAATAAAAATGTGCTAAATATATATAAACTAAATTATTTAAGCCCACAGAACTTGAAAAAAAAAACTGTTGAGTTAATTAAATAATTTTGAATTTTATGTGTTTACAACTTAACTGAATCAAATCTAAATAATATTCACAACTTATCTGAGTCAAGTTAAGTTAAGTTGAGCCAATGAATGATTTTTTTTACGGCGCACCTCCCCAACCTCGACCTTTATAAAAAAAATGAATGACTGGCAGTACTGCTCTTTAAACATATGGGAATAATTACATGAGTTAACTCAGTTAATGAGTCCCCCGCAGGGATTATGTCAAGCCCTCCACTGGGGGTCACGACCCCAGGTTAAAAACCCCTAGAACACATTATTATAGTTTGTGTTTAACATTGATTTTCTCTCTTTGTTGTGCTCGTTTTCAGGGGATCCCACTACAATGAGAATAAGTATATAGTGGTTGTGACGGACGGTCACCCCGTCACAGGCTATAAGGAGCCCTGCGGAGGAATCCAGGAGGCGGCCAACGAGGCCCGGCAGCACGCCATCAAAGTGTTCGCTGTGGCCATCAGCCCCGACCAGGAGGTACTTACACCCCCAAATCACCCTCAGATCACCCCCAAATCGCCCCCAGATCACTCACACCTGAGCGGCGTTTCCATATTCACTGATAAATAATGACACCTGCATCAACCAATAGCTATACTGTAGCATCACCCAGAAAAAAAGCCTAACAGCACCATTATAACGGCTTAGCAACTCTTAAGAAACCTCCCAAGGATCCATAGCAACAACATAATAACAGCTGAGCAACCAACAACTATACCATAGCAACCACTCTGCAATATCATATCAACCCCTTAGCAACCACCCAGAGCATAATCATGCTATATATATATTTTTGACATTTTTCTAAATCTTTTCTACATTTTTTGAAATTTTTTCTACTTCTTAATACATCTAACCCCCATTCACACCATAAACTTATCAACAACATAATAACACCTTAGTGACCAACAGCTCTACCATAGCAACCACTTTGCAATATCATATCAAACCCCCTAGCAACCACCCAGAGCATACTCATATATATATATACATATATATATATATATGTATATATATATATATGAATACCATTATTTAAACCATTTCTACCTTTTTATTAAAATCAGCTATATTTTCAGTGTTTTAATCTTTCAAAATTGTCCAAATAAAGTAAATAAAGAGAGAAAAGTGTTGATTTATGGTTATTTGATTAAAGAGCTAAAGTATGGGACAGTATTGGAGTATCAGTTTTTTAAGAATTTGCCACTATTGATTCATTTTTCTGCGTGTTATAAATATTGTTATAAATATTGTGCAGCATAAAATTGACGGTGAATATTATAATTCAACATTTATATATATTTTTTATAGGGTAGCTCGCCCTAACCACATACTGTCTGTCCTCTTTTTCCAACTATTTATTTTAAGTAACATAATTAATGAAACCTCACCTTACGTTTAAGACTAAATACCTTCACTTGTCTGTGCAGATTAATTGATTAAATTAAACTATGTCGTTTTGTGATTTTCTTTCATTTTTTCTTATTTATTTACCCTAAATACATATTTTTTAAAGTAAATTCTTCGAGTTCAGATGTAATGCAGCATTACTCTTTCTTTTTTATTATATCAGGATTGTTTTTTTCACAAATATAAAAACTTGATGACCTCATACTGTCAGCAGCTTGTTCAGATTTCTGTCCATTTGTCTCCTCTTATCTACAGGATACCAGACTGTCCGTCATCGCTACAGATCAAAGCTACAGACAGAACTTCACCGCTGCAGACAACGCCCGCTCCACCACCATGAACACCATTCGCACCATCATTCACATGATCGTGAGTCCACACACAGACACACACCATCACTCGAGCACAGTTACCTTTCAGCCTGAGAGAACAGACCCTGTGCAGTTTATGGACAACAAGTATTTGGATTTCTTAATTTGTTGAGATTACGTGTTTAACTAAGGGCTTTTTTTAGACCTTAAATTCTTAACCAGAGTTTAAACCAAGGTTTATGTGTTTGTTACGTTGTATTCTATACATTTTGTCCATATAGGTTTGTGTTACACTATACTATAAGAACTACATACTACATTTACTATATACTACATCCTGTCACATCACTCACGTGGGTGGAGTCCCTATATTTGACACTGATTGGTTTGTCTGTGTTTACAGACATTTAACCCTTGTGTGGTGTTCATATTTGTGTTACTCGTTTACTTTGTTACTTGTATTTAATTCAGCAAAATTAAGCAATTTTACATTAAAATGCTTTACACATGCTCGCTTCACCTAAATTGCAAGCAATATAAACAGCTTACATGGTTAATATTTGCCCTTTACCTTTCTTATGTTACATTTCTTTCAAAAAGTGCTACTCTTTTTTTATTAGTTTTTTAATAAAATGTAAAAGAAAATGAATTAAACTCAAGATATGAGTAGAAAATTTGTTTAATTTCAAATTTACAAATGAAGCAATGTTTATTAGCCCTTGGCCAAACATACTGTATGTAATATAAATGGTTGGGGGGGGGGGGTGTACAGTGTGTGTTTATTGAAAATGTGTTTTGATATATGTTTTTCACAAAAAAATGAGCCAATGCCAATGAGTTTGAGTTAGAAAAATATTTTTTTAGTATCATTTGATGAAAAATGAAAACGGGTCCCACAGACCCGAACACCACACAAGGGTTAATAAAGAACCTTCCTTGTGACGATTTCTGTTAACCCTTTGATTAGCCTTTTTAGTCATTTTATTTTTGTCCATTGTTAAAAATAAATAAAAACAAAGTAAAAAAAACTTTATATATATTAATGACTATTTAAAATGGGTTTTGAAAAGGACATCATAAAAAAAGCTCCAGTAGATGTAATGAGTAAGTGTCCTAATACTTTTATATACATATGTGTCGCAATACTTTTGTCCATAGTGTAGCAGCGAAGGTAAACTAGTTCTATTTTAATTCCTATTGAATTAGAATGGGATGTCATATAAGCTCCTGTTGATGTAATATATATGTCTGATACCCAATACATTTGTCCTTATGGTGTAGCTTCAAAAGGGGCTCAACTCCATATTAATACATATTTAATTAGAAGGGGACATTGACACAAGTAGGTGTCCTAATAATTTTGTCCATATAGTGTACCTTATAAATAGAGACACACTTAAAATTAATGTCTAGCGTTTTATAATGAGATACATAAAAAAACTACATAAAATCTCCTTTAGGTTTCCATTTTAGAAATTTCCATATTAATATATATTGGATTAGAATGGGACATCATAAAAAGCTGATGCAGGTATAATGTGTAGGTGTCATAATACTTTTGTCTATAGTGTAGTAGCAAAGGTAAACCAGTTCCATATTAATTGCCTATTGATTTAAAAGGGGACGTCATAAAAGCTTTGATAGGTATGTATATGTGTAGGTGTCCATATAATGTACCTATCAGAGAGGCACAAGCTTCAAATTAATGCCTAATGATTAGAATATATGAATATATTAAATATTAACATGTTAATGTCTGTGGATTAGAATAGGATATCATTATAAATGCTCCTGTAGTTGTATTGTTCCTTGGTCTAAATAGTACATGTATGTGTTGATGAGTAATTTTAAATCATAGTCTTCTGTAATGTCTTAAATCAATAACTACTGTGTATACTTCTGTTCCTCGCTGTTTACTCATATGTTTGCTTTATAATAGTTACCAAAATCTGAGATTAATATGTGAATATAAGCTAATAAAGAGTTTAATTGTTAATTTAGTTGTTTTGGCTGCACTAACTCTAAATAATCGTATGTTCTGTGTTTTTTATTGCAGACCAATGAAACTAAGGATGTGGTATGCTTTATTTATTTATATATTTTATTTTTATAGCAGTACTGATATGTTAGCATATTAGCCTTGTGTTAAATTAGCTTTTAACAAAATCCCTGTGTTTTTCTTTCGCAGTGCTGCACCTTTGAGTGTAATGTAAGTATCATCATCTCATTTTATAAGCAGTTTAATACATGCTTTATATTTATGTTTTAATTATAATGAAATGTTTAATATGGTATTTTTTGGCAGGCTCCTGGAGGCCCTGTTGGTCCTGGTGGAGAAGCAGGATATAGAGTAAGTATTAATTACTACATATCTGCTCAGCACTGAATAGGCCTGTCAATATGATATATTATATAGTATTTTATAAATTATATAGTCATTATTATATTATATAGTATATTATATATTATATAGTCAATATTATATTATATAGTATATTATACTGTATATTATATAGTCAATATTATATTATATAGTACATTATATAATATATAGTCAATATTATATTATATATTATATAGTATATTATATAGTCAATATTATATTATATATTATAGTATATAATATATAGTCAATATGATATTATATAATATAGTATATATTATATAGTCAATATTATATTATATATTATGTAGTATATTATATAGTATATTATATATTATATAGTATATTATATAGTATATTATATTATATAGGATGTTATATAATATATAGTCAGTATTATATTATAAACATTATTATAATGGTATCATATTGTCATTATTAAGGTAGTAAGAAAAAAATGATATATCGAATTATTGCTTTAATATTTTTACATCAATATTTTGTTTTGCAATACAGTGCTCATTGCTCATTGCCATCTTGCACCCCACCGACATTGTCTTTTCACTTCTTCCACCTGCATCGTTTAAATAGCAACAGCGCTTGTGAATATATCTATGCTGAAGGGTGTGGTGGTCTGGAAGTGAGGCGTATTGCTATCTTAGCAACAGAAAGCACAGGTGTGCAACTGGCTGAAGAGAACCTAGGAAAACGCCAACAGCCAGACGTTCATTGCTATCTTGGCAACAAAATTCACACATGTCCACTTGTTATGGACACTTGGACACATGCTAAGCAGTAGTGAACAATAGTGTGTGCCTGGTGGCAGCTATGCAAATTTTACATAAACAGTAAACAAAATACAAAATAAAACAACATTACAGTTCGCATAAATGAGCTGCTCATGCGCCTTCACAGCGCTGACCAAAAGCGTTGGATACATGCAGGTAGCTGCACTGTTAAAATAGCAATCCACCAAAGTCAGAGTGCATTATGAGCAAGAGACACTGGTTTGTTTTACATTATGCCCAAAAGTAACCACATCCGTGATTAATTAAGAGAATTTGTAAATGCCTTTAGCGCATTTCGAGTTGTGGTCAAGGTGTACTTTTCCCGTCGTTATGATAGCAAAGACACACTGACACGTACGCCCTAAATCAAGCTGCACGGTGCACTGTTGACAGCTCACCTACGGTTAATTAACATAGGGCCCTGAGTGTTTTAATATACTGTGACAGTTTTCCTAAAATTTGATTTAAACAATTGCAATATATTGCTTTTTCACAGTATTACAATATAATGTAATTTATTGAAATGTAATTCCTTTATTGTGATACTATTGTGATTTATCATAATTATCGTGACAGGCCTAGCTCAAAGAAATTCACATTTTTTTCAGTGCAGTTGTTTGGAATATTGCATATAGCGCATTTCATACAGTAATAAAATATATTTCAGTATAGAAACTCTTATAGCTGCTTCCTTTATCCTCCTCTCTGTACAGGGCGAGACAGGAAGACCGGGGATGCCAGGAGAGAAGGGAGACACTGGGCCTGTGGTGAGTATTTAGCTGGTTTTATATATAGAATCACTCTTTATATCTTAATTTAATTTTTAATTCAAATTATAAAGATTTATGTATATATTAATGTGACCTTCCTGATGTGGAATAATAATTACTTCATGTCACGTAGACCTAATGAGTTGCTGTAGAGTCTAAAATGGTAGCAAAGCACAAGCAAATGCTGGCATGCCAAAAATCATGGGATAGCAAAGTGTAAATTGACTAGAGTTATCTCAGATTAGTAATTTAATTTGGTTACTGCTTTATTACTCCACGTGGTGAGGCTAATCAAATTAAACCGCTAATCAGGTTAAACCTGCAGTGAAGAGTATTGTTTTTTTTTATTCAGTGAATTTTATACTTTGTAAAAATGAAAGAGTAAAAAAAAAATAGTTGAGCCAACTAAATTTTTTTCAGATTATCTAGTTCAGATAATTCATTTTTCATATGTATAAAAATTACAATCGTACAATCGACTCAACCAAATTAAAAAATTGACTTTACGTTATATTGGTAGATACATTAAAATAATGTTATTTTTCATCAGTTTGTCTAATAATTTATCAATTTTCACAAAAAAGTGTGCCATATAACCCACCCCTAATTATCACATCAGGGTTCTTCTTTTATACTGTTTTTAGCAAAAGAAAAATTCTGTTCCACTTATTTCCCATTCTATATCTACTAGAGACTAGAGATTATATCTGTCCAGTATCATTTATTTTACTATAATCCTAGATATATGGAGATATTTGGAGTGCATCATTATTACTATCATGACATTCTGGATCATTGACTTAGATTTCTGTTAAAAATCTGATAAAATTATTGTATTTTTTAATATATATATACTTAAAATCTATTTTTATCATATTGCCAAGAGTATCGGTATCATGAAAATACCATGAAATATCGTGATATTATTTTAGGGCCATATCGCCCACCCCTGACACCCATACTGACTCATTGCCTCATTAATTTTCCCTCATTTGAACTCATGCACACAACTATAGACCCACTCAGTCCTGGACCAGAACCAGAGACTCCATTAAACAGTGCACCTCCACCAGGCCAGCAGTTCCATTATACTGAAGGACATGTTTATAATGTGTAGACGTAACGTCATTTACAGTAGGAGTGTGAGTAAACTGAGCACAGTGGGATTAGAGAAGCTCTGGACTGAGAACAGCAGATAAACACGCTGCTGCTGCTGATCTCTGGGTCTGTTTCAGGAATATAATACAGTCCTGAATATATATCACAGAATAGTGTTAATAAGAGCTTTCCAGCAATATAACTGAGGATTAGTAGGAGTTCTGTGTTAAACAGGGCTGAGTGATCATTAATAAACATAAGAACCATCATGAAATATTTCCCAAAGTGGCCATTAATCTCCACAGACTTCACTACACTACAATATACTACAATATAATACACTTCAATATACTACACTACACTACACTACACTATACTACACTCGAACACAATACACTACACTACACTACACTATACTACACTCGAACACAATACACTACACTACAATACACTACACTACACTACAACACAATATACTACACTACTCTACACTACACTACACTACAATATACTACAATATACTACACTATAATATACTACACTACACTACACTACAATACACTACACTACACTACAATATACTACACTACACTACACTACAATATACTACAGTATAATACACTATACTACACTATACTACACTACACTACAATACACTACAATACACTACACTACAATACACTACACTACACTACAATATACTACAGTATAATACACTATACTACACTATACTACACTACACTACAATACACTACACTACATTACACTACACTAAATTACAATACACTACACTACAATACACTACACTACACTACACTACAATATACTACAGTATAATACACTATACTACACTATACTACACTACACTACAATACACTACAATACACTACACTACAATATACTACAATATACTACAGTATAATACACTATACTACACTATACTACACTACAATACACTACACTACATAACACTACACTAAATTACAATACACTACACTACACTACAAAACACTACACTACACTACACTACAATATACTACAGTATAATACACTATACTACACTATACTACACTACAATACACTACAATACACTACACTACAATACACTACACTACACTACACTACAATACACTACAGTATAATACACTATACTACACTATACTACACTACACTACAATACACTACACTACATTACACTACACTAAATTACAATACACTACACTACAATACACTACACTACACTACAATATACTACAGTATAATACACTATACTACACTATACTACACTGCACTACAATACACTACAATACACTACACTACAATATACTACAATATACTACAGTATAATACACTATACTACACTATACTACACTACACTACAATACACTACACTACATAACACTACACGAAATTACAATACACAACACTACACTACAAAACACTACACTACACTACACTACAATATACTACAGTATAATACACTATACTACACTATACTACACTACACTACAATACACTACACTACATTACACTACACTAAATTACAATACACTACACTACACTACACTACAATATACTACAGTATAATACACTATACTACACTACACTACAATACACTACACTACACTACAATACACTACACTACAATATACTACAATATACTACAGTATAATACACTATACTACACTATACTACACTACACTACAATACACTACACTACATAACACTACACGAAATTACAATACACAACACTACACTACAAAACACTACACTACACTACACTACAATATACTACAGTATAATACACTATACTACACTATACTACACTACACTACAATACACTACACTACATTACACTACACTAAATTACAATACACTACACTACACTACACTACAATATACTACACTACACTACAATATACTACAATATACTACAGTATAATACACTATACTACACTATACTACACTACACTACAATACACTACACTACACTACAATATACTACAATATACTACAGTATAATACACTATACTACACTATACTACACTACACTACAATACACTACACTACATTACACTACACTAAATTACAATACACTACACTACACTACAAAACACTACACTACACTACAATATACTACAGTATAATACACTATACTACACTATACTACACTACACTACAATACACTACACTACATTACACTACACTAAATTACAATACACTACACTACACTACACTACAATATACTACAGTATAATACACTATACTACACTACACTACAATACACTACACTACACTACACTACGTTACACTACACTACACTACACTACAATACACTACACTACAATACACTACACTACACTACACTACACTACACTACAATATACTACAGTATAATACACTATACTACACTACACTACACTACAATACACTACACTACACTACAATATACTACAATATACTACAGTATAATACACTATACTACACTATACTACACTACACTACAATATACTACAGTATAATACACTATACTACACTATACTACACTACACTACAATACACTACACTACATTACACTACACTAAATTACAATACACTACACTACACTACACTACAATATACTACAGTATAATACACTATACTACACTACACTACACTACAATACACTACACTACACTACACTACGTTACACTACACTACACTACAATACACTACACTACAATACACTACACTACACTACACTACACTACAATATACTACAGTATAATACACTATACTACACTATACTACACTACACTACAATACACTACACTACATTACACTACACTAAATTACAATACACTACACTACACTACACTACACTACAATATACTACAGTATAATACACTATACTACACTATACTACACTATACTACACTACACTACAATACACTACACTACACTACACTACAATACACTACACTACACTACACTACACTACAATACACTATACAATTATTATACAATTACACTACAATTATTATTATTACTATAATAACTTTATCTTTGTTTTCTAATAGGGAAATGCTGGAGATCCCGGGCCGGTTGGATACCAAGGCATGAAGGTTCGTATCTGTCTTTATCTTCACTTCGAAATATTTACATTTCCTCCTGTTTGGAGATGGAGGTGTTCTCTCACTGGAAAGGTATTTTATAATGTTTCCTCCTCTTTCTCATTATTTTACTCCAGGGAGACCAAGGAGTGAGAGGTGAAAAGGTAAGGAGACCGTTATTACAGCAGAGAAAATACATACATTTATTTAAATTGTGGAGTTTGTTTCTGAGTCTCTAATCTGGATGTGATCTGTCGTTCCTGCAGGGAGAGAGAGGACACAAGGGTTTTAAGGTAAGATACTGAAATATAGTCCCTGACTATAACCTGCTTCCTGTAATTCTGCTTCCTCTAATTCTATTCTGTGTGTAAATGTTTTTTTCCTGTTCTATAATATTCTGTTCTCCTCCAGGGAGATAAAGGACACCCGGGAAGAGACGGGACTGATGGGCGTAAGGTGAGGGTTTTTAATTCATAAACCAATAAATATTTTGTGAAAATGTTAAATGAACTATTTAAGAATTTTATTTAACACATATGGTCCCACTCACTATAGTGTTAAAATAACTCTTCCACAAGAGTTACATTTTAAGTTAATTCAACACTGTATGTAACTCTCATCAGTGTTCTCAACACATTTTACCCCACAGGCTAAAACAACTCTGAAAATGGTTAATTCCATTTTTTTAAAAGTTCATTAGAATATTTTTGTATATTTTCTGAGTTTCACCAAAAACTGTATAACAGAGTATCTATAATACATTATAAAATATGAGCTATACCACAGAATAAATCAATTTTTGATTAAAAAAAGAGAGCCAATCAAAAACTGCCAAAAAAAAAGCAGTGGTTCTCCCACAATAACACAATAACTCTTGGTTGGAGACTCTTATCCACCATCCAACCCAACACCAACCCAACACCAAGAGAGTGAATAAAACACTCCAACAGGAAACCACCACAACTAAATCCCACGTTGTTTTGACCATACTATTGCATATAAATTATTAGAATATCATAGACAAATTACTTTATTTCAGTATTTCAAATCAATATGTAAAACCTCATATATTATATAGATGTATAAAACATAGAGTGATCTATTCTAAGTTGATGATTATGAAGCTTACAGCCAACAAAAACCTAAGAATCAGTGTCTCAGAAAATTAGAATATTATATAAGACCAATTGGTACTTTTAGCAGTGTGGGCAGTGTGCCAAGTCCTGCTGGAAAATGAAATCTGCATCTCCATAAAAGTTGTCAGTAGCAGAGGGAAGCATGAAGTGCTGTAAGATTTTGCAGGAAAACAAAACTGCACTGACTTTAGACTTGATAATAAAACACAGTGGATCAACACCAGCAGATGACATGATCAGGGATGGTTTGGAGAGACATGTCAATCTGCTGGTGTTGATCCACTGTGTTATATCAAGTCCTGAAGATGAGTGCTTTTCATCCAAAAGCAGTGTGTTAGACAGTGGAGGAGAACATGATGCCGAGATGCATGAAAACTGTGATTAGGAAAACATTGTTGTTTCTAAATGAATATATGAACTTGTGTTCTTTGCATTATTTGCATTCACCTTCTCTGATTTTGCTATTTATAGGTTTATGTTTGGGTTAAATGAACATTGTTGTTTTAGTCTATAAACTACAGACAACATTTCTCCCAAATTCCAAATAAAAATATTGTCATTTAGAGCATTTATTTACAGAAAATGAGAAATGGCTGAAATAACAAAAAAAAGATGCAGAGCTTTCAGACCTCAAATAATGCAAAGAAAACAATACGTTCATATTCATAAAGAGTTTTAAGAGTTCAGAAATCAATATTTGGTGGAATAACCCTGGTTGGTTTTTAATCACAGTTTGTTTTTATGCATCTTGGCATCATGTTCTCCTCCACCAGTCTTACACACTGCTTTTGGATAACTTTATGCTGCTTTACTCCTGGTGCAAAAACTGAAGCAGTTTAGCTTGGTGGTTTCATGGCTTGTGATCATCCATCTTCCTCTTGATTATATTCCAGAGGTTTTTAATTTAGTAAAATTAAAGTAAAATCAGAGCTGAATAAACAGTATTTACTAAACATCTTGTAAAGGGTGAGACAGTCATAAGCTTCATTATTCATGATGATTTATGTTGAATCAGGAGCTGTTTCAGACTCGTGCTGAGTGTTCAGTATGTACTCTGTGTGTGTTTTCCCAGCATGCTGTGCTGCACTGAGTCGTTATGAGTCTGGATATTTATGCTGGACGTGTGTGTGTGTGTGTGTGTCTGTGTGTGTGTGTGTATGTGTGTGTGTGTGTTGTATCTTACAGGGAGAGCCGGGGTACGCCGGGCTGCCGGGCTGCAAAGGGTCTTCCGGTCCAGACGTAAGTCAAAACCTCACTTCTCCAGGTGCTTACAGGACACTGCAGTGTGTGTGTGTGTGTGTGTGTGTTTGTGTGTTGGCTGGTCATTAATGGAACAGATGACTAAGTGGCTAGTGTGTGTGTGTGTTAAAGCAGAAGTGTATGAAGCAGTTTTAGGTTTTTTCTCTGCACTGTGACATCACCGGGCTGTGTCCTACCCAATATATATTTTATACAGTATTACCTTAGTAACATAAAAATATATTTAAACAACCCATTCCTAATATAATATTTACTGATGCACTGAAATAGAAAATTAAACATGTGGCCAAATATGATTTTCATCATTTTTTCCCTCATTTTGACTAGTGATGCCGCAAAACCAGGAGGGTTAAGAAGACTAGCACACGCCTCCTCCGACACATGTAAAGATCAGACTCCGCCTCTTTTTGAACTGCTGCTGATGCTGTTGCATTGCCGAATAGCATTATTAAAGCGCTTACGTTCAGAGGAAAGCGCAGCGACTCGGTTCTGATACATCAGCTCACAGATGCAGCCTTGTGCTGATCCACATCACCCTAGAAGTGACAAAGTGAAAGAGCGCAAAATACTGTACCCACCCAGAGAGAGAAAGCAAATCCAATTGTGCTCTCTCAGGGCTCTCGCAGCTGATGGCAAGCTGCATGTACGGGATTCGAACCATCGATCACCCGATCATAGTGTACTAGAGTACTAAAGTCCTAGAGACCTGAATAAAAGTTTTCTTTAAGCTCCACGCTTAAGTGGAAGATAGAAAATATTCTATATTTATATATGTTATGCACTGTTAAATAGGGTGTCAATTTTTATTTTTATATATTTGTTTCATATTGCGATATATGTTTATGATGTTCTGTATTAAATCAGTTTTGTATTCGTTTTGCTATTTATTTGCATGCAAAACATATTCTGTGTTTTTTACATTTTATGGCAGTGAAAACATTATATTTGTTTTACATTATTTTATTTATTTTATTTCATTATTATTATAGTTTTAAACAGTTTTAAACAGTTTTTTTAACAAACCATATTATTTTGTTACTTAGTTAGTTGCTTAAGTTTCTTAGTTACTGTAGTTTATCAAAAATATTAAAAAATATATATTTTTTACAAGTTTTTAAATTGAATTATATGTATGCTAAATAAAACTTTACCTATATTTATTTGGTTCCAGTAGTATATACTGGAATTTAATTATTAAATTAAATATTTTGCAGGGTTTTATCGTTATTCTTGCACCAAGAATATCGTTATCCCAAAAATACTCTGAAATATTGTGATAAAATTAATTTAAGGCCATATCGCCCGTCTCTACTGTGGAACACCTGCTGCTGGATGAGGCACTGATTGGCTCGTAAAGGAGGATCCACCCGCAGTTCATTGGCTGAACCCACAGATGTGTCTCTGCTCAGCTCTTCTGATCAGCGTTATGGTCTGTAGCTCAGACTCGTCTAATAGAGCGGCTGCTTCTGCTCAGCTCTACATCTGGAGCGCAGGACTCAAAGAGCCAAACATTTACCAAACCTGCCATCCAGCCTCACACTGAGAAACGAGGCTGAGAGCTTTATTTACATTCTGTAATAATGAGTCTCCAGTGCTGAGAACAGCTTCATACTGCAGAGCTTATCCCTTATAATAGCATTTCTGCTTCCTATCAGTAAAATAATGAGCATTTTTTTACATTCTGTTACAGGGTTTACAAGGAGAGCAAGGACCTAAAGGAGACCCTGGTCCTTATGGACCCAAAGGAGAAAAAGTAAGAAACTCATTTTTGAGTTGTGCATTTTTCAATTTCAATGCCAGTACATTAACTTATTTAACATATATTTTAAATTCCCATTATCATTATAATTATCAATCATCCATCCATCATTATTGAACTGTATAAACTGTATAACTCACCATGTTGGAGGAACAAAATTGACTTAAACATATTTTTTTATTTTTATATGTTTGTTCCATATTGTAATATATGTTTATATATAAATATATAGTAATAATCTGTCTTAAATCAGTTTATTTTCTATTCGTTTTGCTATTTATTTGCATGCTTAAAATATCAGGATTGACTTAAACATTATAAAGACAAAATATAAGCAATGAAAACTCAGATTGTGACCAGTTAAAGGGTATATTTGTATATTTGATGGTGATCAATGATACAGAATATCTAAATCAAAATGTACTTTATTTCAGTATTTCAGTTTAAAACTCATGTGAAACTCATATATTATATAGATGCATTACAAACAAACAGAGTGATCTATTTTATTTGTTTATTCCTTTTATTGTTGATGATTAATCGCTTACAGCCAATAAAAAAACCCCAAAAAACAGTATCTCAGAAAATTAGAAAATTACTGTATAAAAGACCAATTGGTACTTCTGGCAGGGTGGGCAGTGTGCCAAGTCCTGCTGGAAAAAGAAATCCTCATCTCCATAAAAGTTGATGTAGTTGCTGTTGTTGACCAGCAAGACCAATCATGGCCAAACTTAAATCCAGCATAATCTATATGCTAAACTCTAGACAAACCAACCAGTTTACCAGTATGGGGGATGTTTTGTTTGTTTTATTCACAGTCCTGATAAGACTGATAAGATAAGATATAAAAAAAAACGGTTACTATAAACAGTTGACATAGTATTAAAAAAAAAAAAAATGAACAAATAAGGAGTCCTTAAAATAATTGAAATAATAAAATAATAATAAAATGACAGTCTATGATATGTGTATCATGTCTGTGGCTTCCTCTAAACCTGAATTAGCCACAGTGCTAACAGCCAGGGCCCATAGGGTTGGAGCTGTGATGCTAACAGACACAGCAGTAGGTCCTTATAAGGAACAAAGAATTATCAAATTTTCGTACAATAAATAGACATGATTTAAATAATATTTAAAACCGGTCAACTGTGTTTATTCGTATGTTCATTCACATATATAAGAGTGAAAAGTATTTTAGCCAGTCATGCTAAATGACTAATGCTTCAATAAAGTATATAAATAAATGTTGTTGTCTTTAAAAGGGTATAACTGCTTTGTTGTGCTGTTCTATATTATTATGTACAGGGCTTTTAATGATCTTGCAATGACAATAATGTAGTCTATTGCAATCATTTCTGGGACAATATATCATCCGCAAAATATTGTTATCACGTCAGGCCTAGTTAGCCATGATGCTAACAGCCAGGGATAGTCAGGTTGAAGCTGCGATGCTTACAGACATATCTGTCAGCCCTTTAATAGGGTTTAAGAGAGTTAACCACGATGCTAAGAGCCTGATTCAGCAGTGTTACAAGGGGTACGAGTCAGTGGGTAAAAGCTGTGATGCAAACTGTTTCACTAAGCTGGATTACTCACTGTAAGTTGATGACAGGCTGAGAGGTTACATGGATACAATAAGATATGGTTTGTTGAAGCTACATCTTGTTGTTTGCTATAATATGTTTGCTAACATATCTATAGGTTACTCTCTGAATCTAGAGAATAATTATCTGATGCCAATATCAGATAAGTGCATTCATATTTTAGACTATAATTTGGATTGCAAACTGAATCTGAACATCTGAATAAGCCATAATAAAAATAATGTTTCTTAGGGTGAGACTGGCAAAGATGGCGGCCCAGGAAGACCTGGTAACTACGGCGCTCTTGGAGATAAGGTAAATTAGTGCTTTATTGTACTTTATAGTACTTTTGTATGCTTTTTGTTCTATAAAGTCTTTGTAACATAGCAGCTTAATGATTATTAGGGGATGTTTAGAAGTGGATTGATTGAATATGGATCATCAGCACTCTGGAACCTGGTCTTCTTTGTTATAATTTAGATAATCAGCTCATCAACATATCAACACATCTCCTGTGTTTGTTCTTATAGGGTGACAGAGGACCCAGAGGAGCCAATGGGGATAAAGGCGAGAGAGGAGATGATGTAAGTGTGATTTTTCTTCTTCTCGTAATTTTTTACAGCAGTGATGATAGATAGATTCTGAAAGATGTTTCTGCTCAGAGATTCCTAAAGTGACACAGCTGCTGCTGCCAGGAGAGCAGTGGATATACTGTAAACATATTCACCCAGATTTACAAGATTTCCACAGATACAATTTTAGTCAAAGCATGTCGTATAATGGTACAAAAAAAATATTTTTTGGAACAGTCCAATGGACACAAATGCAGGAAAATGATGACATTTTTCACACAACTATTTACACTCAGCACTCATCCTCTTACTGTACATACTGGCGAGCCAATAGCACACAGCATACTCTCAACCGGAAACAACCAGTCACCTGAAGGACTGCATCTAGCACTGAGGAGTCAGTCTATATCTGGACATTCAGTCATAGACACACACATGAATGCACACTTAAACACGCACACACACATAAACACACACACACACACACACACACACACACACACACACATAAGGACAGTTTAGAGTATCCAATTTACCTGATCTTTAAGTTTTTGGACTGTGGGAGGAAACCCACAGAGATACGGGGAGAACATAGAAACTCCAGCCAGACAGGGACTTGAACCAAATACTCCAGCGTCGAACATGCACCTTAGATACACCTTAGGACAGTGTCACTCTTCATTATTTAAGTTTTTGTTAACTTTTTAAATTTTGAGTTGTTTTAACTGTCTTTTAACCTTCCTTTTATAGTTTCTTTATTTTTTTACTTATTTTTTACTTATATTTATTTTATTGTTTGTATTTACTGTATTTTTATTGTTTTTCTTTTACTCCTTAAAGCTCTTTTTAGTTTTATTTTTTTTCAATCTTTAGTTGCATTCTTATCTTTTTTATTACCTTTGATTTTCTTGATTCCTACTAAATTCTTATTTTTATCTTATTTCTTTTCTAACTTATTTTAAAATATCTTACATTTAAAAACTGGGTCTTTTTTTTACTTATTCTTTTTCTTTGACAATCCCTTCTCTGTGATTTTGGCTCAGCTACATTGTAAATGAGGGCCACCCTCAGTGTACTCCAAGTTTAAACAATGGTGGATTGATTGATTGATTGATTGATTGATTGATTGATTGATGGATTGATTGATCTTCAGACAGCTGATCGCTTGTGTTTGTGTTTGGCTGTAATAAAAACCTGCAGTCACATCGGCCCACTGTACACAGGTTTAACACCCCTGCTTTAAGATGTTAAAAAGGGATGATGCGTTTGGTTTAGCTGCATTTCTGTAATCAGAAATTTTCGTCATTGTGACCATCAACTTTAAACATTACTACATTACATGTGCCAACACCCCTGTTGCTCAGTATAATACGGTAATAGGCCTAAGCCACATATGCCAAAGTTCCGGTTGCTGAGTATAATCTGGGAATCATCCCGAGCCACATGTGCCAACAGCCCGGTTGCTAAGTATAAATCAACACTTGCCCCAAGCCACTATCTGGTGCTTCCATACTTCATCAAGTTTGGCCTATTCCTCATGCTATCTGAGGATAGATGCTCTGTTGTGAAATAATAAATAGTTCCTGCGTTCCTGTAACAGCTATATCAGAAAATAAGACAGGCTATTTAAACCACACAGGAATGTCTCAGATAACAAAGACACACACACACAACAAGGGAAATAAAGTGAGCAAGAGATGCAAAAATCCATAGTAATAATTAGTACTACTACTATAATACTATTTTATTTTGACAGAAGTATTTCCACTTTTTTGATTTGCAGAAAGCATTCAATTTAAACTTATATTAAATGTAGATTCCCAAGTTAAAATTTAATGTGATTCCAAGTGTGTTTAAGCCTGATGTTTGTGTTGTTTTTTATGCATTAGATTTTGTAAACTAAAATGTGTTGTACTAAAGATTAGAGATTAAGTAACATTCCTTTTTTGTTTACTTTTTATTGCAGGGACCACCAGGACCGGACGGCCCACGAGGAGATAGGGTAATATTTTTATTTCATTTTTAGTTTTTGTCACATTTCATTTTTCCCAGAATCCTTCTTTTTTATTAATTGTTCGACTGTTGGCTCATGATGTTTGTATGTTTGTCTGCAGGGTTTAGCAGGAGAGAAGGGTGAGCAGGGGTCTCGAGGAAGCCGAGGACCCAGAGGAGAGCCTGTAAGTTTCTATAACCCTCATCAGTTACATAACACATCAGAACGAGTGACCTGATCCATGTGTTTATTCTGAGCTTTTCACAAACTGTCAGCTCTTTTCACAAAGATCCAGATTCAGGTTCAGCTGGACGAGGGCAGTCTAATAGATGGGTGATTTAATGTTCAAAATCCACCTCTGATCTCCACTGGGGGAAATCTGCAATACTGAGAGCCTTTAAAGCATTTAAAGGAAATGAAACAGATTAATTACATATGGCAAAAAATACTCTCTGCACTGTCTGCAGGTGCTGACCATATGATGTCCACATGCACTGCTTTTTATATATTTTACTGGAGGAAGTGCTTCCTTTTGCATTGTCCAGTCCAGCCTGATGAGTCTACAAAAGGAATCATTTGTAAATCAAGATTAAAGATCATAATATCATGATGATGTTCATGATATCATTCAACCTCTTTAGGGTGAGCCTGATCACTGGCTAGCATTCCTGTAGCAACATTCCTGTAAACACCCTGGTTGCTGAGTATAATATGACAATCATCCTAAATCGCATGAACCAATATTCCGTTTGCTGAGTATAATATGACATATCGTTCTAAGTTGCATGAACCAACACCCCGGTTGCTGAGTATAGTGTAATAATCATCCCAGTTGCTGAGTATAATCGTACTAAATCACATGCACCAATACTCCGGTTGCTGAGTATAGTATGATAATCGTCCCGAGCTGCATGAACCAACACCCTAGTTGCTGAGTATAATATGATAATCATCCTAAATCGCATGCACCAATACCCTGGTTGTTGAGTATAATATGATAATCATCCTAAATCGCATGCACCAATACCCTGGTTGTTGAGTATAATATGATAATCATCCTAAATCGCATGCACCAATACCCTGGTTGTTGAGTATAGTGTGATAATCGTCCTATGTTGCATGAACCAACAGCCCGGTTGCTGAGTATAATATGATAATCGTTCTAATTCGGATGCACCAATACTCCGGTTGCTGAGTATAATATGATAATCGTTCTAAGTTGCATGAACCAGTACCCCGGTTGCTGAGTATAATATGATAATCGTTCTAAGTTGCATGAACCAGTACCCCGGTTGCTGAGTATAATATGACAATCGTCCTAAATCGCATTAACCAATACCCCAGTTGCTAAGTATTTTTGAAGACTAGCAGCCATAGGTACAACTTATATGGCTCCAGCTGGCTTCACAATGTCCTTACACATAATAGAGTTCGAATATTTTGTACAAATAAAGAAGAAAAGGGCAATAAATTATGAAATAAAGGGAATTTAGACAGGAGCTCCTCACCACACGTCCTACACCACTTCCTGCTCAGCAGCGCCCCTCCCTGGTTGCTAAGAATTAAATGATAATTGTCCTAAATCGCATGCACCAATACTCCGGTTGCTGAGTATAGTATGATAATCGTCTTGAGCTGCATGCACCAACACCCCGGTTACTAAATATAATATGATAATCGTCCTAAATCGCATGCACCAACACCCCTGTGGCTGAGTATAATATGATAATCGTTCTAAATCGCATGAACCAACACCCCGGTTGCTGAGTATAGTGTAAAAATCTTCCTAATTCGCATGCACCAATACTACGGTTGCTGAGTATATTATGACAATTGCTCCAAGACGCATAAACCAGCACCCCAGTTGCTGAGGATAATATGACAATCGTCCTAAATTGAATGCACCAACACCCCGGTTGCTGAGTATAGTATGACAACCGTCTTGAGCCGCATTAACCAATACCCCGGTTGCTGAGGATAATATGATAATCGTCCTAAATCGCATGCACCAATACTCCGGTTGCTGAGTATTGTATGACAATTGCCCCGAGCCACATTAACCAATACAGCGGTTGCTGAGTATAACATGACAATCGCTCCAAGCTGCATGAACAAGCACCCCGGTTGCTGAGTATAATATGATAATCGTCCTATGTTGCATGCACCAACACTCCGCTTGCTGAGTATAATATGACAATCGTCGTAAGTCACATGAACCAACACCCTGGTTGCTGAGTATAATATGACAATCGTTTCTACAATGGTGTAAAATAATAAATAGTTCCATTGTGAAAAGATCCACAATAACAATTATATATATTACCATTATTTTTGATTTTTTAAAGGAAAAGAAACAGATTAATTACATATGGCAAAAAATACTCCACTGTCTGCAGGTGCTGACCATATGAGCACATATTCACATGAACTGCTTTATATATATTTCTCTAGAGGAAGTGCTTCCTTTTGCATTGTCCAGTCCAGCCTGATGAGTCTATTGGCTGAAGATGAAGAAAGGAATCATTTGTAAATCAAGATTAAAGATCATAATATCATGATGATGTTCATGATGTCATTCATCCTCTCTAGGGTGAGCCTGGTCCTCGGGGCGAGCAGGGACGAGAGGGATCAGCAGGACCCAATGGAGACCCAGTAAGTGTTAAATATATTGTAATCATATCTGGCTTAATATCAGTATACTGATATACTGTGTCTATTGTTTCGCAATATAGTTGTTTTAATTTTATACCAACACTGTGTAACAGTACCAGTCAAAATGTTGGACACACTTTCAAATACAATGTTTTAATTTTATTTTCCTAAATTAAGTAGTAAATGAATAGTGAAGTGATCCAGACTATGGAGGAACACATAAGGAATCATGTAGTAACTTAAAAGTGTTCAAAAAAAAAAATCAAACTCAAGGTTTAACTCAAAAATAAATGAATAATAGTTGAAATACACACTCACACACTCCATTTCTGTAAGATCAACAGATGCCATAAGTGTTAAAGGCTATAAAAGACTTTTAGCTGCATATATGCCCATTAAAAAATAATGTATTTTAGTACAATGTATATACAGCTTTAAAAGAGCAGGTAAAAATCATGAGTTTCTTTGATTTTACCAAACTGAAAACCTCTGGAATATAATCAAGAGGAAGATGGATGATCACAAGCCATCAAACCAAACCAAACTGAACTGCTTGAATTTTTGCACCAGTAGTGTAAAGCAGCATAAAGTTATCCAAAAGCAGTGTGTAAGACTGGTGGAGGAGAACATGATGCCAAGATGCATGAAAACTGTGATTAAAAACCAGTGTTATTCCACCAAATATTGATTTCTGAACTCTTAAAACTTTATGGATATGAACTTGTTTTCCTCGCATTCTCTGCATCTTTTTGATTATTTCAGCCATTTCTCATTTTCCGCATATGTTTGAATGAAATTAACATTAGTTTTAGTCAGTAAACAGTCAAATTCTAAAATAAAAATATTGTCATTTAGAGCATTTATTTGGAAAAAATGAGAAATGGCTGAAAAAACAAAAAAGATGCAGAGCTTTCAGACATCAAATAATGCAAAGAAAACAAGTTCATATTTATTAAGTTTTAAGAGTTCAGAAATCAATATTTGGTGGAATAACCCTGGTTTTATCACAGTTTTTTTCATGCATCTTGGCATCATGTTCTCCTCCACCAGTCTTACACACTGCTTTTGGATAACTTTATGCTGCTTTACTCCTGGTGCAAAAACTCAAGCAGTTCAGTTTGGTTTGATGGCTTGTGATCATCCATCTTCCTCTTGATTATATTCCAGAGGTTTTCAGTTTGGTTGAGTGAGCTGAGTGATGGCCATAGATTCAGAATATTTTATTATTTGTTCCTCATGAGTGGATTTCCTGTAGAATTTTCACTAATTAAAAACAGTCCATATACATAAAGACCTCACTGCTTATCTGACCGTATGTCAGATGACTCCTCCTATTCCTGAGGCAGGATGAAAGCTAGAAACTGACCTCACAGCTCAGGCATTCAGCGAGGCCCCCTAATTTTTTACCAAGGTCACAGTAAGGTTATGAGGAAGGTCCTCCTGCAGGATTCAGACTCTGCTTCGGATGGACTGGAGGGGGAGGAAGAGTGAAAAAATCAAAAGAAGGGCTTTAAGATTTACGACTTTCCTAAGGATGGATGAAGGACCCCATATGGGCAGAGTTAACTTAACCCAAACTCAGTCACTCCTCTGCTGCAGCTATCTTAAATTCTGCCTACTTAGACGGTTTAGAAACAGGGGATGTTTTAAGTTAGTTTTATCTCATTTTAGCATTTGAGCAGAAGACCCAAAAGCCAGACTGCCTCACCCATATTAAACCCCAGCTCTGTGTGCCTCGACCACAGTGACCACAAACCGGAATTACACTAAAACACACAACGGCTATCACTGATTAACACTAACTAGCTCAGAAAACTTACCATCCTAATAATACATGTGTGTGTGGTTTAACCTTTTCAGACCCTGCATCAATTACAATTTATAAATTTTGTTTTGTTTTTGTTGCACAGAGCACTAATAAAGACCAGATGTCCATTAGAATAGATCATAAACCAGCCAATGAAACAGTAGCTTAGCCTCGTCCACTGCACTTTGTTTTAATATACAGTGGAGGAAATACGATTTGATTTGATCCCCCACTGACTTTAAAAAATAGAATACAAAAAAATAAATGAAACGTCTCATAATTTTATGCCAGCTTTATTTTAACAGTGCCACATAGATATCAAAAGAAAAACAGAGAAAATTACATGAAATGAGAAATAAAAAATAATTTGCATTTTATTGAGGAAAATAAGTATTTGATCCCCTAGTAAAACATTGACTAATGTTGGCTCTCACGGACCACTGACACACCCTAATCACAGTGAAGTCGTTACCTGGATGAGAGAAACCTGTCCCAAATTGTCACCTGTGTAAAAGGCCACCTGCCAACAGTCTCAGTGACCCTCCAGCATCTCCACCATGGGCAAGACTAAAGAGCTGTCTAAAGATGTCAGGGAAAATGGGTCATGGATGGATCTTTCAGCACGACAACGACCCAAAACATACAGCCAAGGAAACAAAGGAGTGGCTCCATAAGAAGCATATCAAGGTCATGGAATGGCCTGGCCAGTCTCCTGACCTCAATCCCGTAGAAAATCTATGGAGAGAGCTGAAGCTTCACATTTCCAAATGCATGCCTAAAAACCTTACGAATTTGGAGATGATTTGCATTTTTTTCATTTATGTTTTTGTATTAGAACTTTTAAAGTCAGTGGGGGATCAAATACTTAATTCCTCCACTGTATATTTAACATTAAGATAATAATATTGTGAATGTTGTGTGCATTACAGAGAGGAAAAAAGTCTTCATATATATATATATATTTGTTTCCATAACTGGAACATAATTCAGGTCTGAAAGGATTCAAAGCTTGATGTGTTTTTTCATTCGTACAATGTAAAATCGGGCTCTATATGAGAGGGCTTTACTTTATTTATTTGCATAATAGGTGTATCCCTCCACCCTTAACTCTACACACATCAGTGTGTAGTCTTGCCCACCAGGGCTTGCTTCTCTTGGCTATTCAGTTGATGGCCTGGCTGCAGTGTTGTAGGTCTAAAGAACAAGTTACCATTTTCTTTTAGTGCAAAATTTAGTACTAAACCTAATGAATCAGTCCAGGATGACTTAATATACTTAATATAACGGTTACTATAAATAAAGAGATTTTACTTCAGTATTATTAATCAGCAGCACATCTAAACTATGGTGCTATATTATTTACCATATCTTTCTTACTATAAGTCGCACTTTAAATCCTTTAATTAAATTCCTTTCATTTTAAATCGACAGTGAGTTTTATAATCTGGTGCTCCTTATGTATAAATTCTACTAGTCAGGTATTAGGTAGCAGTAAAGCCACTCCACTGAAGTACAGAGTTATATAGATGAGTTTTCAGTGAAGTTTCTCCAGCACTAAGGCTTGGAGCAGCAGCATTAGCATTAGCCGCTAACCACAGCGCTAGCTCTTTTGCAGCTGAGAGGTGAGAATATTGGACTGTAGTCTGTGTTTAGTGTGTTAAAACAAGCTACGTGGGACAAACCGCTAGCTGATAGCGCCCTGGGTTACTGCAACACTCAGGGTTCCTCAGTCTAGAGCTATCAGGCGGCATTTACGTCCCGCTTGTGCTGCGGTTAGCGGCTAATGCTAATGCTGCTGCACCCAGCCTTAGTGCTGGAGAAACTTTACTGTGAAAACTCAAACAAAGTATTTGAAATCTAAGCTTACTGCAGATAAACGGAAGCGCTTCACTTACCCGAATAAACAGTTTTCAGGAGAGAAACTTAAAGTTACTTTACTTTACTTATAGTCCAAAAAAAAAAGGGTTTACAAACATAAATCAGATTGGTATCGGCTGATAAGAAACTTGGATCAAATCAGAGGGATCAATAACCTGATTGGGACATCTGTACACTGCAGTTTTCTTTTCTTTGAAGCGTTTATTTAGTTTATTACAGAACATGTGATTTGACTCTATGCTCTAATGTTGGGTAAGAAAGTTGAATATAATGTATTCAGTGCAGAAACGTGGCTCTGCTTCTCTTTATTGAAAAAAGCTGGTATTGCAAAATGCAGTTTATTACAGCTTCTTTTAGGTCAGAGTACTGGAAAAAATGATGAAGAGTGAAGATATTGCCATAAAATATTGAGAACATGAGGGAGAAAGTCTTGGAGAAGATGTACGGCGTATTTTCTCTAGCCGAGGGTTCTGATTTATGAAACCTGTAATTATAAAATTATAAAATTATCTCTCACTGTGGCGGCCTGCCCCGGTACATCCATTAGTTACTGTATATTAAATATCACAGCAGAGGCTGAATGACTGAATCAGTACACTGACATGCCAGTAGCTCAGGCAATGGCTTGGGAAAGCCTAAACCTGTATACATTGTGAGGTGTTATCGTGTGAGTGAGGTTAAACACTGCTCAGAGTGCATTTGGCAAGAAAACATGAATTATTGGAGCTGGACTGAGGTCTGATAGTGGATGCTAGATGGATGGGAAGTTTAATTTAAATAAAAATAAAAAATTAAGTCGTGAATACATCGTTCAAGGCATTATCACTAACAGTGGACAGCACAGTGGTAATGTGATAATGATTGTGACCAACGGCATCTGCACCGAAAAATAGTAAACTTTACTTCATTTATATTTACTGAATCAATCCTTTCTTTTAGTAAACTTTACTTCATTTATTTTTACTGAATCAATCCTTTCTTTTAGTAAACTTTACTTCATTTATTTTTACTGAATCAATCCTTTCTTTTAGTAAACTTTACTTCATTTATTTTTACTGAATCAATCCTTTCTTTTAGTAAACTTTACTTCATTTATTTTTACTGAATCAATCCTTTCTTTTAGTAAACTTTATTTATTTTTACTGAATCAATCCTTTCTTTTAGTAAACTTTACTTCATTTATTTTTACTGAATCAATCCTTTCTTTTAGTAAACTTTATTTATTTTTACTGAATCAATCCTTTCTTTTAGTAAACTTTACTTTATTTATTTTTACTGAATCAATCCTTTCTTTTAGTAAACTTTACTTCATTTATTTTTACTGAATCAGTCCTTTCTTTTAGTAAACTTTACTTCATTTATTTTTACTGAATCAATCCTTTCTTTTAGTAAACTTTACTTCATTTATTTTTACTGAATCAATCCTTTCTTTTAGTAAACTTTACTTCATTTATTTTTACTGAATCAATCCTTTCTTTTAGTAAACTTTACTTCATTTATTTTTACTGAATCAATCCTTTCTTTTAGTAAACTTTATTTATTTTTACTGAATCAATCCTTTCTTTTAGTAAACTTTACTTCATTTATTTTTACTGAATCAATCCTTTCTTTTAGTAAACTTTATTTATTTTTACTGAATCAATCCTTTCTTTTAGTAAACTTTATTTATTTTTACTGAATCAATCCTTTCTTTTAGTAAACTTTACTTCATTTATTTTTACTGAATCAATCCTTTCTTTTAGTAAACTTTACTTTATTTATTTTTACTGAATCAATCCTTTCTTTTAGTAAACTTTACTTCATTTATTTTTACTGAATCAATCCTTTCTTTTAGTAAACTTTACTTTATTTATTTTTACTGAATCAATCCTTTCTTTTAGTAAACTTTACTCATGGATGCATGTAATACATTATTTTTAGTAAACTAGTATAAAGAATGAATTACATGCCATCAATGTGTTGACACAGTGTAATATGTGTGTTTTAAATAAAAATATTTACATTTCAGGAATTTTTATAATTTAAGTAATAAAGAATTTAAGTAATATTGTTTAAATGAAGTAATTGTAATTAGGTAATATTGTATGCAGAAATTCAGTAAAGTTTACTAAAAGAAAGGATTGATTCAGCAAAAATAAATGAAGTAAAGTTTACTAAAAGAAAGGATTGACTGAAGTTCAGTTCACTTATTTACTCTATGTAACTCTATTTAAGTCTTGAAACCAAGTTTAAGTTACTTAAATTTATCTCTAATTTAATTTATTAAAAAAAAACAAATGTAGAAAGTTGCAAAACTTTTTTTAAGTAAATTTTACTCATCAGATTTTCATTGTGTTTAAAATTGTCTATGTGAACAGACAAGTGACTGGCAGAAATCACATCAACATTTAATGCAGGAGACCCCACACACATATCCCACAGTTCAGTGCAGCGTTCTTATTGGACATGAAACATGTGATAGGACATATGAATACTAGTTCCTGATCTATTACATTTGGCATGTTAGTGTAGTATACTGTGTTTTCTGGAATTAAAATGGTCCAGCAGTCTAAAGCGCTGCCACTATGATCAGGAGATCGCCGGTTTGAATCCCGGTCATGCAGCTAGCCATCAGCTGCTGGAGCCCTGAGAGAGCACAGTGGGTCTTGCTAGTTGGTCTAATCCAGTCTGACCCGCCCCATAAGCTCTTATTATAAGGCAGAGCCCGATTTAAACCCCACATGTTTTTAGTAAGTAGACACTGACCTTTTTAACTACAATTCCCAGTGAAATCTGATTCAGAATGATGTTACGGAAGATATGAACGCGCCAAAGTCAGAGCACAGCTGTCTTTTACAGGGAAACACAACTGGCACACCCATTAATAATTAAAAGAATTTTTACATGCCTTTTTCACTTTCTGAGCTGCATATGGCAAATTTTTTGTCCCCTCAAGAGACCAAAGACACACCGGCATGCCCTAAATTCAGCTGTGCATTATGCAATTAACCAGTGCGCTATAGATCGCTAAAATAGGGCCCTTGGTCTCTTGCAATTTCTAACATGCAATTTTGTTAGAAATCATTTAGTTCTTGCTCTTTTTGAAATACAGTAAGATACTCTGAGTTTATACGCTGCTGCACATGAAACTGTTCTTTTTACCCTATCGCCTGCAGTAGCCAATAAAATAAAATACAGAAAAACAAGCAAATCAGGATAATCCCCCGGACTGACGTCAACACGTGAATTAGGATTCGTGGCCACACCCACCTTGGCTTGTGTTTAAATGTAATGAATGTTCATAATAAGTATGAGACAAAATCCTGTTGTTCTTCCTGCCCACTCTGTAGGTTGTCGCTGCTCTTGACTCCCAGTCACAGACTGGAACAGATATTTAACATGCTAGATATTTTCAGTAAGTCATAGTACACGACTGAGCGAATGCTAAGTGATCGCTTTAGACCAGAGTTTTTTGTTAACGATCATCAAAAATCGAAAAAGCTAAATTTGTGTAGATTCACTTGTTTTATCACTAAAATTGCTTTTTTAACCCTTTTTGCTCAAATCATTTTGGTTGCCAAATTTACGTCGCATTCCTTGAATCCCCGTAAGAGAGCCAAATAAAGAAATACTGCTTTGCATTTCCTGCCCAGTTTAAACAAGTGGTGTTTAGTGATGCAGCACATATGGAATGTCTCGGCTCTTATGTTTCTGAGAAAGAGACGCCACAGCCGTCCAGCTGTTTCAGTTCTGTCTGCACCGTCACATGGGTTGGCCGCTGCCCAGATGTTTGGCTTCACGGCTGTGCGTGTAAAGTCTGCTCTGTTGCCGCCATTTCAGAAATTCACATCTTGTTTTATGAAGCTCAAAGCAAAAGACGCCTGAGAAACTCAGCTAGAGGAGGAGCAAACACAGGCTTTTAACACCCGCCTTTTATACACAGTAAATTTTCTTTAGGTTTCTAGTGATCCAGACTATGAAGGAACACATAAGGAATCATGTAGTAACTTAAAAATGTTTCTGAAGCTGATAACTTTGATGAACTTATCCTGTACAACAGAGGAAACTCTCGCACTTCCTTTCATTAGGCTGTCCTGATGAGTGCCAGTTCCATCATCATTACTTAGTTGAGTAGTTCACTGTATACCTGTAACTCTACCTCTTCACTACTTTATTTTAACTGATGCTCTCAAACACTTTATTAAGAGACAAGAAATTCAAGTAATTAACTCTTGATCAGCACAGCTGTTAACTGAAAGCCTGAATTCCAGGTGACTCTACCTCATAAAACTGACTGAGAAAATCCAGCAGAGATGTTCAAAACTGTCTTATCTAAGCGAGAGGTGCTACTCTGAAGAATCTAAAATATAAAACATGTTCTGGTTTGTTTAATACTTTTTGGTACCTTATTGTTTGTACTATAAGGTGCCCTTAAAATACGTAAAAGTTTCCCAAAAATCAGTGTCAGTGTCTTATAATCCGTTGCTCTTTATATATAAAAATAGACCAAAAAAAGATATTGATATTGATAGTATGTTTTATAGTGCGAAAAATACGGTAACTAAATAATTTCAGATGTTTTTCTGCATAGTTTGGATGACTTTAGTATTAATCTACAATGCAGAATATTTATACAAATAATGAAAAAACACTGAATTTAAGATGTGTCCAAACTTCTGACTGGTCCTGTAGTTTTGTATATATATTTATCAATATCTCATAGTCTGTAAAAAATCCTTAATTCCTCAAAGTCGTCTTTAATCTGCGACATTAAAGCTCACAGTCTAAAACACAACACACCCAAATACATTCATCCCAGAGCTCAGTCCCTCCAGAGAGACGAGAACCAATCACCTTTCACCTCTTTATTAATGCACCAGCAGCGCATTAAACCTTATCACAGAATAGATCAAAATAATGGCTTATTCTCTCAACGTTTTGACTGAATCCATTATAATTATGGTTTATTCTCATGAGATTTTATTGTTAAGTCATAATAATGTCTTATTGTTTCAAGATTAGGATAGAATATGTCATAATAAAAGTTTATTCTCTCAAGATTTCGATTAAATATGCTGTAAAAATGGCTTATTATCTCAAGATTAGGATAAAATATATCATAATAATGTTTTGTTCTCTTAAGACTGTGTCAAAACACCATGTAATTGTGGTTTATCCATAATAGATTCTGATAAAATAGCTTATTATTGTCATTATTATGACATTATGAATGTCATAATTATGGCTTACTATTTAGTAAGGTTTTTTACTTACGATATCATAAAGGGTTGTTGTATTTTAGATTGAATGTCATAGAATATGTTAAAATACAGGCTTATTTTCAAAGGATTATGATTCAAAATGACACAATAATGGGTTTTATCTCAGGATTAGGGAAAAATATGTCACAATAATAGGTTTTATTTCAGAATTAGAATAGAATATGTCATTATAATAGATTTTATCTCAGAATTCAGATAGAATATGTCATAATAATGAGTTTTATTTTAGAATTAGGATATAACATGTTATGATACAGGCTTATTATCTTAGAATTATGATATAAAGTGACACAATAATATTAATAATATTGATAATATAGTATTTTCTCAGGATTAGGATAGAATATGTCATAATAAAGGCTTATTATCTCAGGATTAGGGTATAATATGTCATAATAATGGGTTTTATTTCAGTATTAGGATAAAATAAGTCATAATACAGATTTATTATCTCAGGATTATGATAGAATATGTTATAATACAGGCTTATTATCTGAAGATTATGAAATAATGTGTCATAGCATTGGGTTTTATCTTAGAAATATGACAAAATATAGCATAAAAAGTCTTAATATCACACTATTGGGATAATATTTGTCATAATAATGGCTTATTGAGGATTGTGACTGAATACATCATAATAATGGCATATTATGTCAATAGTTCAGCATAAATGTCTAAAAAAATTATGTCTTAATTTCTAGTGATTTCAGTAAATTAAATGTATGTCACTCATTTATTCACACAAAGAAATGGTGTTGCTCAATGTGGCTGATGAATCCTGGTACGGTCCTGATAAGTGCCAGTTCCATCATTATAATGTTTTTGATGGTCCGTATATATACCAACTCTACATCTTCACTACTTTACTTTAACTGATGCTCTCAAACACTTTATTAAGAAACAAGAAATTCAAGTAATTAACTCTTGATGAGTTCAGCACAGCTGTTAACTGAAAGCCTGAGTTCCAGGTGACTCTACCTCATAAAGCTGACTGGGAAAATGCCAAAAACTGCCAAGAACATTTGAAAATTAGGAAAAAAACGACTAAATTTATGCAGGGTTCAAATTTTGACTGGTACTGCAGCTATTGTTGGTAGCATTGCACGTAATAAGGGGCATTTAGACCACTAGTGAGTGGGTGGGTTTTATTGGTTCAGATAAATTGGGGGGTTGAAAATGGGGTAAAATAGATTTTTAAATAATAAAAATCAATAAATATTATTCAGTCATGAGAGGTAATGCATGTTTGCACTCTAAAACTCTCAACAAATTGTTTTACCTTCTATAGAAACATGGCACTGAACACAGTGTGGCACATTTTAGCTCTGAGCCTCAGGGTTCAGATCTTCGGGCCTCGCTTCAGTTAAAACAGTTTCCTCCCGGAAAAAACTGCTCCCTCACTTTTACTCAGAACCTGGCGCCCGCGGTACCAACCCAATAACGACCAACCCTTTCTCTCTCTCTCTATTTCTCTCTCTCTCTCTCTCTCTCTCTCTCTCTCTCTCTCTTTTTAACGTTCACTGGCAGAGGCATTTTTTCCAGTAGGAGTGGGTGGGAAAAATGAAGCGTCCAAATAGGTGGAAATCTGGCCGTTTTTCTGGAGTCATGAGTAAAAGCTGCTCTTTCCAAAGCCATTCTGCTGATTTAATTCTTCCATGTTTCAAGATTCCCCCTCAGGAAAATTAATGCTGCTGATGAAAATAAACAGTAATGTCATTTTTCGGACTGGTTAACCGTAAGTGTATTTTGGGTTGATGACTCAAGTCCTGCTAAAGGCCAGTAGAGCACCAGTGCTGAAGGATATCAGGAGGTTTATTGGGTTTTTTTGTGTTAATTCGTTATGAATTGAATTCAGTGTTCCCTGTCCGCACCCTGCTTTCCTAAAAAAAAGAAAAGAAAAAATAGAAAAAAGGCAGTATAAACATACAGAGGAATTTGGATGTGATTAGATAGCTCAGCCAGTGCTTTCAATAAAAATACGCTACTTCTACCAATTTCCTCAAGAACTGCAAAATAAAAGTGCATAAACTTTATTTTGGCAGTGAGTCATTGGGTACACCATGTAAACCACAGCATCATAGTAAAAGTATTCATAGTAAAATATTCTGTTTTTCTGTTTATTAACTTACTAATTTGATTAATTTTATAATCTTTCTTCAGGGTCAGGCAGGAAGAGCTGGAGCTCCAGGTTACCGTGGTGATGAGGGTCCCCCAGGACCAGAGGTGAGATATTAACTAAATATTAACTTTTTCCATTGGAAACAGAAAACATACTTTATTTAAGGAATTTAGTTTAAAATTTGAAACTCATAGATCATATTGATGTTTTAAGCTTTTATTCCTTTTATTGTTGATGATTATGACTTACAGCCAATGAAAACCCAAAAATCAGTGTCTTAGAAAATTTGAATATTAAGTAATTAAGACCAGTTGGTACTTTTGGTGCAGTGTTGGCGGTGTGCCAAGTCCTGCTGGGACATGAAATCCGCATCTCCATAAAAGTTGTTTTCAGCAGAGGGAAGCATTAAGTGCTGTAAGATTTTGTGGGAAAACAAAACTGCACTGACTTTAGACTTGATAATAAAACACAGTGGATCAACACCAGCAGATGACAGACATGTCTCTCCAAACCATCACTGATTGGTGGAAACTTCACACTAGACCTCAAGCAGGGTCTAGTGTTCCACTCTTCCTCTAGATTCTGCTCCCTTGATTCACAAATGAAATGTAAAATTTACTGATGGTCAGTGATGCCTGAGAAGTGTTAAACACATCCAGGTAGCTGCGCTGTTAAAATAGGAATCCGCCAAAGTCAGAGCTCACCTGGTTCTTAAAGGAAATTATAAATGACAAATTATGCACCATCTATGCCAGGCACAATAGGATTATAAATGAGAAACCCAGAATCTTTAACAATGATACTGCCTTTCCTCTGCTTTAACTGCTGGTATGACACTTAGTCACCCCTATTACTGATACAAGGGGCACTAACAGCTAAGTGAAATGTGCAGGAAATGTCATGGACGCAGATCGCTTCTACCAACTGGCATTTTTCAGCAGGATAATGCTCACCCACACACAGCAAGAGTTACTCAGGAACAGTGTTGGGCACGTTACTTTGAAAAAGTAATTAGTTATAGTTACTAGTTACTTCTCCAAAAAAGTAACTGAGTTACTAACGGAGTTACTCCACTATAAAAGTAACTAGTTACCAGTAAAAGTAACTATTGCGTTACTTCGCCCTGTAAAAATAAATAAATAAAGAATAAATAAAGAAAATAAATGATGTAATTACTATTATTATTAGAAAAATAACAAACAAAAATAAACCCAAAATGTTGACAAAAATATAGTCTAACGAATAAAAAAAAATAAGAAACGAAAAACTCCACAGGACCAAAGAAATTTACTAAGACATGTAATACTGAAAAAAAAAACGGAAAAAACAAATACACGTCTGGGGATAAAAATTAAACAAACCAAACCACACTCAAAGAAATAAATGTATATATAAACAAAACAAAAGAATGGACAAAAACAACAATCCGTTAAAAAAAACTCATTTAAATCCATTAAAAAACTCATTTAAAACAATCACAGGCTTTTTGCGCAGAATAATAAAAGTTTCGGTTAGTTTCAGTTTCAAATCATGAAAACAGCTCACCAAAACCTCAACCTATCCTTTATATTTGACAATATTTGATTAACTTACAGGTCCTTACTTATTTTTATTTAACTGAACTGAGTTGTAAATTATTTATAGCCTCGCGCTGAATTCAGCTCCGCGCTGCGAAAGAAAGAGAGAGAGAGAGAGAGAGAGAGAGAGAGGCGCAGCGCATTTTGCCTGATTTCTCTTTATTAATTAACAGTACATTTGTTGGCTTTAGTAAGTTTAATAACATTAATTTTAGTATACTTGTCAGATCTTATTTATTAAAACTTTTTTTAGAAGACAGAGGTTATTCTGCGCGCAATGCCGCGCCGCTGCGCCAAGCACCACTTTGCGTGCCTGACATTTCAGAGCGCTGGACCAGATTTTAATTCATGAATTAATATATTTAATATTTTAATAAATTTGCCCTGGTGATAAGAAACGAATGCTAACATATAGCGTTATATTTCTGTGTATTTCAAATGTTTTAAGTTTTATATAATTGACGGGCAGCACCACGCGCCAGATTGACAATGTGCTTTGTTTTTCAGATATAAAAGTGAAATTCAGTTAAATAATAGCAAAGTTAACTAAAATAAATTTATGTTCAGTCAAAGTTATTTTCTCTTTTAATTTTCCATTTCAAAACTCCAGCATTTGAGTGAGAATAAGCATCTGTTGAAATTTTTAAACAGCAGAATGCCTAGTTACAGTTATTTAGTCTGTGTACTAAACATAAATATAAATCCTTATAACTGACAGAAATAAATATAACTAATAATAATTTATAGTTACAGTGCAGATTTTTAAGTATATATATTTTTTCATAGTTGATTGCTGAAGGCTCTGGGTGTGGTTTATTTTTATGTGGTAAAGATGTGATGGTATGGAGTATTTTGGAGCGCAGGGTGAGCAATCGCGCTAAGTTTTTTTCCGCCGCCAAGATAAAAACACGCCAGAAATTTACCTCAACACACATCATTCCCAGACCACCACGCCCATCGGTGTTAATATATTCCAAAGTCCAACGCTATTTTAAGGACGCGTGCAAGGCCTAAAAATAGACTGTTGACGGGTGGCAAAGCGCCACGCTACACGCCTTGTGCGGGGTGTATGATAGGGCTCTTTGTCTGTATGCGCAAAGTTAAAAAAAAGTTCATTCAGCTGCTAAAGTAACGTGCAGTAACGGAGTGTCGAAAATGGTAACGGCGTTATAGTTACAGTCAGAGTAATTAGTTAGATTACTCGTTACTGAAAAAAGTAACGGCGTTAGTAACGCCGTTTATTTTAACGCCGTTACTCCCAACACTGCTCAGGAATAAGGAATGATTTAGCCAGATTGCTACACTTTGGGCTGCGCAGTCACCAGATTTATCGCCAAGTGAGCTTTTATGAGAGCAAAAGTGATGCACCTTCAGTGTACAAGTGTACAGCAGGATCTACAGGCACAGCTGCAGCAACATCACACGTTTTTACGTTTTGCACTAGGGCCCTAAAGGACCCAGAGGGATTAAAGGAGCCCCTGGAGACAGAGGTCTGATGGGAGAGAGGGTGAGTTATTCATGTTTCCTGTCTATGTTAAATAAATGGTACAAGGCTCTTTCCACAATTAGCTGTATATCTAATAATGTTAACATTAACATTTAATCAACAGGGAGGAGATGGACCACAAGGAAACGGAACAGAGGGTTGCCATGGTTTCCAGGTATAAATTTTTTTTAGTATACATACATGTATACAACATTAAATGAAAATATGTGCTCTGTTTCTGTAGGTGATGTCTGTCTGTCTGTCTTTCTGTCTGTCTGTATCTTAGGGTTATCCTGGTCCCAGAGGAGATCCTGGAGAACCTGTAAGTATCCAACAGCCATTCTAAGTAGGGTTGGTGAGAGGGGCGTCGCCTGGCCTGGGCTTCTGGGGCTTTAGTCACGAATAATTTTCCAGTAGTCCCGAATCGTTCCGCTCGGCTCAGCTGTATTATTAAAAAGGAGACTGCTGTGTGCATGAAAAATCACGGTGCCGGATCAAAGATAAAGTTCCACCTTTCAGGAGACACAGCCAATCTGTTTTTGCGAAGCGGTGGGCTTGTTTCTGATAGCTGGTTAAAAAGACTCGTCTCTGAATCAAAACACACAGATGAAACTCACTGTGTGCTTAATAAAATACAACCTGTAACAGTCAGTTAGCTTATTTTTAGAGTTAGCTAGCTTAGATATATAGTCAAAGTTTGAGAAAAAAAAAACTATATATGTTTAACTTGCCCTGGAGTACCTGATCAGTCAATAACTATTTCATTTTTAAATTGTTTTTATTAGTGTAGGATTGCAGGATTACTGTAAGCTACAATAAAATAACCTAAAATTGCATATTTTCCACCGGATCCGACTGATAAACTGAGCTAATAAACTACACATTATAGTGTTAACATTATATATCAGGATACTTATTATAATATATATATATATATATATATATATATATATATATATATATATATATATATATATATATATATATATATATATATATATATAATTAACTGGGCTACCTGTGCAACTTAACATTAGATAGTTGCAATCCAAAGATTATGGCACCCATTAAAAAAATGTCCAGTATTTATTAATGTAGTTTATTAATTTTCTGCATCTTCATCACTCGATTAATTATTTTCACCACATAATATTGCAGTGATTTCATCGTAAATGAATGTCTGAGTGAAGTTACACTTATATAACACCTTTCTAGGAACCCAAGGCAAATAACAATGACATTTTTACGCACAACCATTTATACTCAGCACTCATCCACACACCAATGAGAAGCAGCAGCCAATAGCGCACAGCGTACTTGCAACCGGAAACAACCGTCCACCTGGAGGACTGCATCCAGCACTAGAGCGTTTTACCCAGGACAGTAGAGCTGCATGATTTGGGCAAAATATCTAATTGCGATTTTTCCACAGAGTATTGCGATTTAAATTTTGATTATTTTTAATCTATTAAACTCTAAACCTGTATTAGTGGTTAACATATCTATCAAATATAATTATAAACTTCTTTTCATATAAAGTGTTCCCAGGGTTCTCAGATTAATGCAATTGTCAGTTTTATTTTTAAATTTCAAACAAAAAAAAGTGCTTTATGTATTATTCTATATTTTCGTTCTCTTCAAAACCACATTTATCAAGCTCTCACAGCTTTTATTTACTATTGGACAGAACTATGATAGTGATAAGATATAAATATTTAAAAAAAAGTTATTATCATGCCGGCCACAGCTCATTCTGCGCTTCATACCATTCCCGCTGAGCACGGGAGTGACTATGAGCCCAAAGACTACAATCCCCAGCACTCTACGGACTACAAATGCGATTATGTCATGGCACACGTGCTGTAACGCCGTGACGTGTCTCTGGAAGAGCAGGCTGTTGGCTAATTCAAATCGCAGCTCCTGTAATTAAAAAATCGCATCCATTCCAATCGTGATTTCAATTAAAAATCGATTAATCGTTCAGCACTACAGGAAAGAGTGCACTCAAACTTATATACATACCACACACACAAATACACACCAGATCAATTTAGAGTATTCATTTTTCTGGGTAAGTCCCAAGATAAGGATCATTAACCAGTTTAAGATTTTAGTCTAGTAAAGATATTAATACTCTATTTTAAGTAAAGAGTTGCTATAAAACATAAAACAAAAGTTAATCTTTTTTGATGCAGAATAATGCCCTAAACTGTGTTCTCTATGAAAATATTGAGAATCGATTAAAATATTAAATATATATATATTGTTCAGTGAAGCCCCACTGCTATGCATGTTATTCAGTTCTTCAGATGCACGTCTGGTTATATTGTAGTGGATCTTCTGACTCATGTCAGGAAATGATGGCAGTTTTAGGTCATCAGAGTTTTATGGCCGCTGTCCTGGTCCAGCTGCAGCAGAAGTAAACAGAATATCAGTGTGAGATTAGAACAGAACGCTGAGACAGAGACTCTTAACCAACACTCGCTTTTTTCATCAGGGAAGCAGAGGAACCCCTGGGCCCAAAGGAGACGATGGAGAAGCTGGTGATCCTGGAATAGATGTGAGTTCTTTTTAACTTAAGTTAAAACTGTTTTAGTCCTGCTCTTTTTCTTCATTTTATCCACACATTTACCCACAATGCCGCTAAAGTCAAATCTGACTTAAGAGCAAAACCAAGACATATCGAGTCTGAGTCAAGACCAAGACTTTTAGAAGTGAAGTCTAAATCAAAACCAAGACTTTTAGTAGTGAAGTCTAAATCAAAACCAAGAGTTTTAGAAGTTGGCTCCGAGACAAGACCAAGATTTTAGATAGTATGAGTTCAAGATATTTAGTAGTCAAGACTGAGTCAATACTAAGACTTTTAGTAGTTGAGTCCGAGTCAAGGCCAAGACTTTTAGTAGTTGGATCTGAGTTAAGACCAAGACTTTTAGTAGTTGAGTCCGAGTCAAGGCCAAGACTTTTAGTAGTTGGATCTGAGCTAAGACCAAGACTTTTAGTAGTTGAGTCCGAGTCAAGGCCAAGACTTTTAGTAGTCAAGTCTGAGTCAAGGCCAAGACTTTTAGTAGTCAAGTCTGAGTCAAGGCCAAGATTTTTAGTAGTCAAGTCTGAGTCAAGGCCAAGATTTTTAGTAGTTGGATCTGAGTTAAGACCAAGACTTTTAAAAGTAAAGTCTGAGTCAAGGCCAAGATATTTAGTAGTCAATTCTGAGTTAAGACCAAAACTTATAAAAGTCAAGTCTAAGAGAAGACCAAGAGTTTTAGTAGTTAATTCAGGTCGAGGCCAAGACTATTAGTTGTCAAGTCTGAGTGCAGTTCTGAGAGCTGGAGCGTTTCTCGGCTCGTCTGTCTGATAAGAGTCTGACTCCAGCTCTGAGTTCAGGCAGCTGTGTGTATCTCGTCGTCATGGAGACGGGGACGCACAGTTTTAAAAAAAACTTTTTTTTAAATGGGGAAAAACCCCATATTTTACTACATACACTGGTCTTCAGTTCATCAGTCATACATTTTCTTTAGCAGTGCTATTCTAATCATGAATTTACCTCAGCAGTGCTACTCAAGTCATTTAATTACTTCAACAGTGTTATTTTAATTATAAATTCAGCTCAATAGTGCTATTTTAGTCCTACATTTTTTCTCAGCAGTGCTATTCTAAGCATACATTTACCTCAGCAGTGCTACTCAAGTCATACATTCATTCCAACAGTGCCATTCTAATCATACATTTACTTTAGCAGTGATTGTTTAGTCATACATTTTCCTCTGCAGTACTAATCTAATAAAAAATTCTTTGACCATGCTGTTCTAATTATACACTTTCCTCAGCAGTGCTGCTTAAGTCTTACATTAACTTCAGCAGTGCAGCAGTCCTAACCCTGTACTGCTTATACCTTTTAGCTGTTTTTTTGTCTTTTTTTAAGAGATAGGTTAATTAACTTAAATCTGGCGTTTGTTGTCTCTTCCTGCTCCATCTTTAGATAGAGGAAACACTGCAATATGATTCAAAATATATTATTATTTTCTCTTCTTCCTCACTCTTTCCTTTTCTTCACCCAAACACCAAAAGTAGCATTTTTTTGCCGTATTTAGCTGAAAATTAGATTGCTCAAACACTGCTTAACAGAATGTGCAGCTTGTGATAAACTGAGAGCAGAAAGCTAAGCTAAGCTGGACCTGTGATATCTCAGATAAAGCTGCTGGATAAACAGCAGTTGTTATTAATTGAATGTAGCTTCTGATTCCCTGTAGCAGATTTTAGTCTATTCTTCATAAAGTGTGTCTTCGGAAAGTTTGTCTTTTGCCAAGAATGTCCGTTTCTGAGGCCAAGCTCCTCAGCTGGCCTGCAGGCTGTAATGGCTCCCATACGCTTCATATCCGCCAGACGGATCCTCAGCCTCGCCGAGAACAAGAGTGCAGCCAGTGGATCTTAAAGACCCTGTCCTGTGTTTTTCAGCGTTCACTGCTGTCCTGTTGACTGAGTGTCATGTGATCGAATGTGATGGATTAGTATTTGTTGGATTCGAACCCAGGCAACTTCAAAATAATTTATTGCTTTTAGTACAAAACCAATAATAATTCAGTTTTATGTCAGTAGAAATACTGAAGGAGTGATTTTTGTTAGTTCATTACATTTTTGTGGTTATATAAAGTGCTATTCTATCAATAATCTGCTCTGCTGTAGTTATACATTACCTCACATAAGATAAAGTGATATAACAGATCACAAATCTCACGGTTCGTATCAGATCACAATTTTTAAATCACCGGATTTAATTTTACCCTTTAGTTTAAAGGAATTTGTGTTACGAATTTGCTACATTGCTTCACTGCTTCTTATTTTGACACAGTCTGTTTTTATTAGTTTTTATTAGTGACTCTTATTTTGACATAGACCCCTTATTTGTATTTGGAACTTTTTAATATAAGATTTAAACTTGGATTCATTAAATCCAAGAAAATGAGTGAAATTTTTTATTTCAAGCTGGATTACTCGCTGTTAGTTGTTGACAGGTAAAGAACACCACGCTGGTTAGATTGAGTATATATTGCTGTAATATCTTTGATATGATATATATTGTATATATCCTTTCTGTATGGTATTCTGAAAAGCTGTGTAGAAGCGATGCTAACAGCCAGGCTCAGCTGGGTTTAGGCTGTGATGCTAAAAGACACAGCAGTTGCGTTGGCAGTGTTTAGCCGGACTCTGCAGGCTTGGAGTGCTGGAGTGCATTGGTGGCGATGCTAACTGTTATTCTGAGCTGGATTACTCTCTGATAGTTGTTGACAGGACAAGAGCACCTTACTGGTTAATTAGAAAAAAAGTCTTGCTGTTTGATGTAATGTGTGTATTGTGTAATGAGTTAGCCAGCCAGCCATGGAAATGGAAATAGCTGTAGAGCTTGCTATCTAGTTAGTTACTGTAGAAAAATACACTGTAGTTCGTCGAACTACTGTCCTCCTTGCAGGATTCACTGAACCTTATCTGTCCAGATAAATTACGTGGGCACAGCTTACTTCTTAATTTTTTTTACTTTTCAACCAGTGTCCTAATAAAAACTAAATAAAGTGTTCTGAACTTACTTTTGTGTCCACATTAAAGTGCAATTTCAAATCAGGCAAATAAATTATGTTAACATGAGCATTAAATGCTAAAATGCTAAAGTGTACACTCCTGTAAGACCAGGCTCCCCATGGTAGGATATTAACTAGCTACGCTAAGCTAAACAGGCTAATCTAAAGAGTCATGGCATGACTAATGTAACCCTCCACTCGTTTCAATGTTAAACCAAGAAAATAACCAGTTCAGGGTTAATAAAGTCATAGTCGTAGAACCGGGTTTAGCTAGCTTGCTGTCTCTCTCTGCTAACATTCATCTGGATAGATTGGCTGACTGGGTAATATATATATATATATATATATATATATATATATATATATATATATATATATAAATATATATATTTTTTTTTAAATCAGATTTTTATTAAAAGTTTTGTAGACAACAGATGTAACAAACATAGTGCAATACAAAGCTGACAATGTTATCTTATCTGTTTTAAATCCAGACTTTCTGAACTCTCTTTGCCATAGGAAAAGTAGAAATATCAGGTAAAAGCTGCAGAGATTGGCTTATTGAAAAATTTGTGACAGTTAATGAAGAGAGAATTGGCTTGGTAATATTTATACTATTAATATGGCTAGCCTTAGCTTTAGCTAGCTAGCACAGTAACACACAGGGGTTGGACAATGAAACTGAAACACCTGGTTTTAGAGCACAATAATTTATTGCGGTGACGGACAGTTCTGGTGGAACATCCCTTTCAGACAGCTTCCTCTTACAGCGTCCACAGTTAATCCTGTTGGATGTGGTTGTTCCTTCTTGGTGGTATGCTGACATTACCCTGGATACCGTGGCTCTTGATACATCACAAAGACTCGCTGTCTTGGTCACAGATGCACCAGCAAGACGTGCGCCAACAATTTGTCCTCTTTTGAACTCTGGTATGTCACCCATAATGTTGTGTGCATTGCAATATTTAGAGCAGAACTGTGCTCTTACCCTGCTAATTGAACCTTCACACTCTTACTGCTCTTACTGGTGCAATAATGTGCAATTAATGAAGATTGGCCACCACGCTGCTCCAATTTGGCCATAAAACTTTCAGTTTCATTGTTCAACCCCTGTACATCTTAAACTGGGGAAACTATGGAAGGTTTGGACTTTTTTTTTTGGAACGAAGAAGTGGGGCGTTCAGTATTGCAAGAACACAGCACTGGTCCAATGCTCATTGGTAGACGATGGTGGCGTAAGGGAATAAAGGGCATGGACACGGATAACCTGACCAGGAATCATGAGATTCTGCTTTTTTTACATCCGTAAAATCTCCTCGCTGCAGGGTGTGGCGCTCCGTTAACCAGCGCTCCTCAGATACGACCCTCTTTAGGAGTTGTTGTGTTTAGACAGAGCGGATCGTAATTGCTTTCTGAAACGGGTAAACACTCGATTAAACAACACCGAGTCACGGCCGTTCTCCTCTCCGTCTGTGTTTACAAGACAGTGGAAATATGTGGGATTTGGTCCAATAGAATAAACAGCTTTTTCCCTCTGGGGTGGTCACCAAAACCACCGAAAAAAGAAAACCCTTCTATAAAGAGCTGCACCACCATGTGTACTCTCAGCAGGAGCTCAGGGGGTCTCTGTGTTGAGCTGAACATGGATGGATTTCAGCGTGGTGCAGCTGTAATGTTTGCAAGTTGTGAATTCTGCTGCTGCTGCTTCTGCTGGAGAAATGATCCATTAAATATCTTATCCAACTTTTGGCACTTTAAACTTTTTAGTTTTGGCAGCTCGAGAGCTCGTGTGGAACAGATGTAGTTTACTGCTTTAGGATTATTGATCATGTAGTGGTGTTGTAATGTTTGTTGAATTTATATATACTTTGGACCCGTGAATTGGTATTCATGACCCCGGCCAGACAGCGACTCCGTCTCTTCAGATAGGAGCTAACTAACAGCGCTAGGAACAGCCTGCAATTAATTTCTGTGTTATTTGTGCGAATAACACATCAGTGTTTTTCATATATATATGCTTTACCCAGTAATTCATAGGTAAGAAACAAATGGTTAGAATTTGTCTATGGAGGAACACCCCAGCCCCAAGTACAGTTGAGATAGGTAGGTGTATGTGTAGGACAGTTCTGTTTACACTAGTCAAAAGTAAAAATCCACCCCAGGGTTTTGTTCCAACTGCCTGGGCGACTCTGTTGCAGGGTGGATTTTTACTTTCAGAACGGGACTACCCACCTCTGTGTGTTAGTATCTATAGGTTTAAATAGGATCTCCGGTGGATTTGGTGTTTTACAGAGACTCTAAGACGAGGTCAGTGGCTGAACTGCACTTAGCAGGGCTTTATTACACATGTTGTAAAGTAACATATAACGTTTAAAACGCTTAAAACTGTTGTCCATCTAGCTTCCTCCTGGTCCCACAGTGCTGTTAGTCAATCAGAGGCAATATTTTTGCATGTATGAATATTCATGAGCAAGAGTCGAAATTCTATCGTTTCTCCCCGTCCCCCCCACTCCTCCACCAGACTAAAGCAACGTTATAACATAAAAACCAGCTCAAATGGCATTCATTTATTCTAGACACCACAACTAGACATTTTAAAATGAATGAAAAAACAATGGAATGAGACCTTGTTTAACAATACTTTGTCATTTTTTAATATATAACTTGTATGTTAATGTTTTTACATACACACGATTCCTAAAATCTGCTTTTCAAATACTCTATAATGCACACCACAGTAATTTTTATTAGTTTTTTGCTGCGTATCATTTAATTCAACTGGATTAATTACTCTCTGAAATTAAATGTACAGTTGGGCCGAAGTTTCAAGAATGAATGATAGGTTTGATATTCTTAAAAAGGCATATCATTTATATAATAAGAACATTTACTATCATACAATAAATGATTGTCATAATCTCTAGTAGGAAGTGCTCTAATGTTTTTAGTAACTTTATCATTAAAAGGGACGTATTATAAGTCTTATTTACACAAAAATAGGTTATAAAAATGGTCTTACCAAAAATGTTCACGACGTTTTTTTGCACACACATAAACGGATCTCACCAGCCCTATTCTTACCAGTTTCAGTCTCTTTCAGAATGAACTGTTTAAGATCTTTTATCTTTTAAGCTGTTGCTGGCCACATGTTTTAAGCTGAGTGTTTACAATACACTAAATTGCAAAACAAAAACAAGCTAGTTGATGCTTAACTGCGATAGAATCACAGAACTCATTATTGGAAAGATCTTGCCACAGACAGTAGGTACAGATCCCTCAGTCAGACAAAGTCTGCTGGCTAATCCTGTGCTGTGTCCTGTTTTGAGGTTCTCAACCAAAATGACCAAAATGGCGTTTCTTCAACTGATCTAGTGGGTGTTGCTCTGGTTGGGGTTTACGGGTGAGAGGTGTCAGGGTGGTTCTATGCAGGTTTCCTTATTGTGAAGTTTTGCATAAAATGTAAAATGGTCGGTGTCCTCTAAGTTAGTTTTTAGTTGTTATCTGATCTTGCGGTCTCATTATCGTGCTGTAGGTCTGATTAACAGAAACAAAGTTATTTGCAGTTTTTTCCAGTAACACTGAAGTTAATGTGAAAAGGCTCCACTAGGCTGGCATGAATTAATTCAGTAAATGTTCTGTGGGGAAAATGGAAGGAGGGATGTGGAGAGATGATGAAATGGGCTGTTCTGGATTCTGGTAGTGAAACCTCAGATTCAGCACAACGTCCATCCTGCCAAGAAAGCAGCAGCAGGCATAGAGATTCCCAGGAAAGAGGAGATCCGATGTATCGCGTCAGAGCCTGAGAATTCATGCGGCATGCTGGATACATTGTGAATTCCCTATAACTCAAATTAATCCTTTACTGTTACTGATTATATGCAACGCATATAATCAATAATAATCAATGCACAATTACAGGGGTCGGACAATGAAACTGAAACACCTGGTTTTAGAGCACAATCATTTATTGTGGTGACGGACAGTTCTGGTGGAAACAGGAGAGTTGAGGTGCACATTGAATTCTGCCGTGATTTGATCAGACGTGGTTTTATGTTTTTTGGATACAATCCGGGGTAGCACCCGAACATCCCTTTCAGACAGCTTCCTCTTACAGCGTCCACAGTTAATCCTGTTGGATGTGGTTGGTCCTTCTTGGTGGTATGCTGACATTACCCTGGATACCGTGGCTCTTGATGCATCACAAAGACTTTCTGTCTTGGTCACAGATGCACCAGCAAGACGTACACCAACAATTTGTCCTCTTTTGAACTCTGGTATGTCACCCATAATGTTGTGTGCATTGCAGTATTTTGAATAAAACTGTGTTCTTACCCTGCTAATTGAACCTTCACACTCTTACTGCTCTTACTGGTGCAATGTGCAATTAATGAAGATTGCCCACCAGGCTGCTCTAATTTAGCCATGAAACCTCCCACACTAAAATGTGTACAGGTGTTTTCAGTGTACAGGTGTTCCAACCCCTGTACGTTGAGATATTAAAATACGTTTCAGAGCTATCAAACTAGTCAATCAAGCAGTGCTTTGGGGGCATGTATTGCCAAGTGTGAGCACACCCTAACTTTGTTCTTTGCAGTTGTATTCATTAGCTGACATTAGTGTAAATGTAGTGTAGTGTAGTGGTTTTTGTGCTCTTATTGGTGGTTAGCCAGCCAGGTAACGTTACCTTTATGTTCAGGCAGCTCTGGAGCTTGTGCAGAACAGATGTGGTGTAGTGCTTTAATTTCGGTCACAACACTTGTGCTCTCCGTCTCCATATGAGCTAATAATCAGGGCTGGGCGGGTTTAGCTCGTAGCTCGCTCGCTGTGAGACAAACCTCCCTGTGGAGGCAGGAAGTCAAAGGTCTGTTTCTGTCTCGGTGATGTCATGCTCCAGATTCTGATACAGCGTGATGTCACAAAACCAAGCACACACCTGGAACCCATCTTCCAACTTTACAGTTTCATCAAAGGTCTACCGCCAAACAACGTCTCCATCCTGTTTGCCTGAATGTTTTCAGACACGAGACGTGGTCTGCTTCTCATCATGTGTCACTTATAACACATGCTAATAGTAAAACTACGGGATCATGTGTTTCTATTCCTTTTCTAGATGGGTTATTTTAGCTCTGTGAACTCGGTGAGAAGTGGTGTCAGTTGTGTCGTCAGGATCTTGTGACTTTTTGGATGGACTTTTAGAGGATGACCAACACTAACCCTGCGTTCACACTGGAAAGCGACAAAGCGACAGGCGACCATTCATTTCCTATGGCAGGGCGCGATTTGTCGCCGCGACACGCGAGAGGCGACAAGCGACAAAGCGACAGAGCGACAAGCGACACGGAGATGAATTTTTCTCAACTTTATGCAAATGAGTTATGACGCGGTGAAGCGACATTCTAACCCGATTGGCTCCTAGCTTTTCTTTGGACCAATCACAAACAAGGCGGTTCGACGTCCTCAAGCTCCTGCTCTCTGAATTTCTAGTTTCTTTCCCTGTTCTTTCTGTTGAACGGGGTGGACCCACATCAGTCTGTGGGAACGGCTGCGTTTCCAGCGCAGTTAAATCACAGAAACGCACAAGAGTCCAGCAAGTTTGGGAGTTATAGCTGGAGAATAAAGTGGCCAAGTGATTCCTTTTTTGTGCCTTTTTTCTTGTCGGAGGCTGGACCATGATAAACGCGGGCGTTGAGCTTGACACGCCCACAAGCGGCAAACGCTAGGCGACACAAGCGACTCGTCGCGTTCCAGTGTGAACGCAGGGTAACTGTGCTCTAGGAGTGTGTCATATCGTATCGTATGCAATAATATCACCAACTTTTTAAAATATGGTAAACAATATTATACCCTGAAATATGGTGACTTGTCTCCCACCCCTAATTATCACATCAGGGTACTACTTTTATACTGTTTTTAGCAACAACAAAAAAATTCACACTGTTCCCATTTCCCATTATATATCTACTAGAGACTGTAGATTATATCTGTACAGTATCATTTATTTTACTTTAATCCTGGATATATGGAGATATTTGAAGTGCATTATTATTAGTATCATAACATTCTGAATCATTGACTTCTGTTACAAATGTGATAAAATTCTTCTCAGTTAAGGGTGTAAATTAATGAATAAAATAAAATGAATCTTTTATTTTATTGCAGTTGTGCATTGTTGAAATATATATTTTTTTAATTCAGTGTTTTGTCATATCGCCAAGAGAATCGTTATCGCAAAAATACCATGACATATCATGATTGTAATTATTATTATAGGGCCATATTGCCCACCCCTACTGTGCACAACTGATTTTACATCTATAAGATGGAGAAGCCAGGTAGAAATATCTTATAGAGTGGACAATGTTTAAGAACTCCAGCAGCATTGCTGCATTTAACAACACCATCATGCCACTTTCACTGCAGTGCTGATAATGACCCACCACCCAAATAATATCGGTAGGGGCCTGACTATTTAAGAACAGGGTGAAGGAGGATAATAATAAAGTATGAAGAGAAACAGATACACAACTACAGTCTGTAATCATTATTATAGAACTTCAAAGTGCTCATATATGATCAATGGAGATGATAAGACAGACTTAGGGCCCTATTGTACACCCTTAACAGTCACAAGTCTATTTTCACGCCTTGCTCCTGCTGCGCTGTTAAAATAGCATCAGAGTTTAATAATAAATCTACACTGTTGCGTGTGGTGTTCTGGAAGTGAGGTGTGTTCATGTAATTTCTGGAGTGTTTCTATATATTTTGTTGGTGGAAAACACAGGCGCTCCACTGACTGATTAAAACCCGGACAACAGTCAACTCTCAGCCGTCCATTTCTATAGGTTCTCCCGGTGCTTTAGGTGCACCCCAACTCGTTACACACACACATATGGACGCACTGCAGAGCACAGACCTGACTTTTGACTCAACAATAAACAGAATAAGAAATAAAATGACATTATTGTTCCCTTAAATGAGCTGCTGGTGTGTCTTCACAGTGTGAACCAGCAGCTCAGTATCTGTCTCTGCTGAGACGCACAAAAGCACCGAACTGTTACACTGTTAAGATACGAACGTGCAAAAGTCAGAGCTCACCTGCTCTACACTGATTGGTTTATTTCACAAAACACAAAAAATTAAACACACCCATTATAAATTAAGAGAATTGGTTCATGCCTTTTGCACGTTTTGAGCAGCACTAGGCTTATTTTTCGTGAACTCACGATACCAAAGACACACCAACGCGCCCTAAATCTAGCTGTGAGATCCGCAACTGACCAATGCGATGTAGATCACTAAAATAAGGCCTAGGGAGTGAGGCTGCACGATATATCCTTTAAGCATCATTATTGCGATGAGCGCATGTGTAATAGTCACATCGCATCGTATTTAAATCAAACACATCATGTTGTAATGTTTTAATTCTTGACACAAGTAGTAGATACACAGCGCTGTCTCTGTGTCTGTGTGAGTGACAGGCTGCTGCTGCCTGAGAAGCGCGAGGAAGGGGGAGGGGCCAGGAGTAAACACGAGGTAACCACATGGCCTCCATCTACATGTTTGGGCACGTGCTTGTAAACGTGAGCACGTGTGGAAAGCTGTGCACCTCAGTCCAGCACAGTTTTATAAAAGCGCAGATATTTCCAGTTACAGCTGAATTCATGTTTTTAATCCCAGAAAAACAAACACTCTTACTTACCTTTTCAAAAGCCATTTAAATGCCGGATTGAAGGATTGATTACGGTTGTTTTGCTCGGGTTTTAAGAGCACGGCACTGATTCAGCTCTTGATCGATCTGGATGCGAGACAGCGTGTGATGGGGGTCTGGGCTGGTGACGTCATGGGCCCTGCATTGTTTAATATTGCGATATATATCGTCGAAAAAAGAACATTTGCAATGTATTTTTTTTCCAATATCGTGCAGCTTTACTAAAAAGTGTAACTGAAACAAAACAGTGGTCATAATATTCTGATGTGACTATTTATACACTCACTCAGATTGTTCATCCAGTAGTGCTGGTAGTTCCAGAATATCCTATTCAGTATAAATCCTGTTAGTGATCATGATTGACTGCAGCTGGCAGCTTCTTGTGCCCACAAAAAAGCCTTTGTTTGACAGCACTGATTGGATTGACTGAAACACAGAACAATGGAGCTCAGTGCAGATCTGAGGAAAATGGTCACAGATTTACACAAATCAGAAATGTTTCTCCAAGCCGTTTCTTAACATCTGCAGATTTCAAAATCATCAGTCCAAACTTAATTTGCTACTAACATCAGTTATTGGGGGAAGTAGCCGCTGCTGGAAAATCTGAAAGAAAGCTGTCAACCTCAGCTGAAAGGAAATGATCATCAACTGAGTTTGACCTCACCGTGGTTTGATTGGGAGGTTGCAGTCCAGAGAAAGTACTAAAGAAACAATATTAACAATTCAAAGACTCCAGTTGACCACATAAAAACATAAAATGTAAAGAATAAGCCTAAAAGCTTTCTGTAGAAAAGTTTGAAAGAGTGAAAAGTGAGACATTGAACCCTAGCAGCACTCTACCAACTGTTAAGCTTGGTGGCGGTAGCATCATGCTCTGAGTTTACCAGTTTTGAAACTAGTAGATTGTACAGAGTGGATTGAAAAAATAAAGCTCTTCAAGCCATCAGCTAGATGGTAGAAATGTTCACACAATGGCTCTTTCAAACAGGACAATGACTTTAAATACATATGTAAGCTGTTTGTGGATTGGACCAGAGGGGTCCAGTAGAGAGGGCATTACTAGTACTAGTACCCTAATTTTAGCTGACTCTACCCTCAGCTCAAATTTAAAAAGGAAAAAAAATGGGAGGGGTAGTTTGGGAGGGGCACTGGGTGATGTATGGGTTTAGATGCGGGGCAGGAGGGAGAGCTGATTGATTGGCTGAGCTGCAGCTGCAGCAGTGTGCCTCTGACAGCGCTGAGACGCAGATGAATGGACGTCAGCAGGGTTAGGTTAGGAAATGTTTAGAAAATTTTTCAGCAGGTCTGGTATTTTTTATTGCTTCAAATGAACACTTTTCAGCTATTAATTGAAACAATATGGTTCAGGGTTTAGTGGCTCTTTAAGGTGTTGTCCCATTTCTTAGTGGGAGGATTTTAAAGGTCTCCTTCCGCTAAAATCCACTTTTTCTTGTTCTTTGTGAAATATTATCAGTATCTCTAAGTTGTATATGAGGCTTGATATGAAACCTTTTGTCTGCAGTAGCTAGTAAAAGAAAATCCTCAGAAATACGAGTTGATCAGAGAGACATTAGGGTGTTTACATTAACCAGTAACTACATGGCCTCGCCCACCTTAGATCAGGAACGCACATGGGTGGCGCTGAACACGGGCTACAGCAGAAGGAGCATAGGTAAGGAGGAGCTCACAGCTCTGTTTGCTCTGTAGGTTTTAATCGGATCTCCGGTTGATTCTGCGTTTTACCGAGACCTTTCATATACACTAGGGAAGCAAGGTTTGACAGGGCAGTTCAACTCGAAAGAACACCGGTCAAAGCGGGCGCCATTCACGTCGGATTTTATGATATAGACCGGAATCTGGGGCTTCGATGTGGTAAAACTGCCCAAACACTGAATCACCAAGTCTGACGTACTTGCACTCGCACCACGGCATTGATAACATTGATATCTCAAGTCTGACATTTAAGTTTAAGGGTTAACTTTCTGTCTTTATAACTAAGGCTGTATCTCTGAAAACATTTTGTCCTTCGAGTTTTAGAGCTGTAAAATTGACTGTTGGGGAAGCCAGGAGGTAGGCATTCTCTGCTGCTGTACTGTTAGCCAATCGGAGGTGATATATTTGCATGTATGAATATTTATGAGCAAGAGCCAAATCCTGTCTTTCTTCAGAGACCACTAATCCAGTGATCTAAAGCAGGGTTAAACAGAAACACCAGAGCACTTTTTTTCACAAAAAAAAAGTTCACGGCTCACATGGCTTCATTCATACTACACAACTAGACACAACTAGACATTTTTAAAATGAATTTAAAAATGATGGAATGAGACCTTTAACCACTTCCACTTCTAACTCAGTTCCAAGGGAAGGATGACACTCGAAAATAAGTTGTAGGGTACAAATGTGAAATGCTGAATCGAGAACTTGAATCCCAGGTCATACTGCTTCACCATCAGCAGCCAGAGTCAGAGAGAGAGAGAGAGCACAGGTTTTGCCCTCATTTTCACTCCAGAGCTGAATGGACAGCTGTGGAAAGGCTTCGTATGGCAGCAGATTCCTCATCTCAACATCTGCTCCCTGACTCTTGAGCTGACCACATCGGTTATGACAGAACAAAGTAAAAACAGATGACATCAGAAGATCCTATGAGCCTTTGGGCCAGTATAAGTGCAGGAATGCTGCGGCGGCAGGAGGTGAATACTGACAGGAGAGAAGAGACCAAGCACTGACCAAGCAAAGAATCAGATTTAAAACACAGGATCAGAAAAGCTGTGCGTACTGTCACTGTGATAACAAACAGCTTTACTGGGTGTTGTGTTCTGTGTTCATATAGTGCAGTCCTGCAGGAGCTAATTATAACTGTAGCGTGGAAAGGCTGTGTTTAGAGGGGAAATCGAGGCAGCGGTGCAATATAAACACTTGTATTCTTTATACTTAAGAGGACTGCATAAACAGACTGTACTACAGGGTGCAATTGCAGTGCTTCTTCTTCTTCTTCTTCCTCTTTTTCTTCAGGGTAACTGCAGATGCTTTAAATATCTTTAAAAGTCTTAAATCTGTTTAAAAACATCTAAAACCCCCCAAAGGTCTTAAAAAAGCCACAGACTTAAAATATAATTTGGGTTTCATTTTTTAAGCATTGCATTTTGCAGTTTCCCAAATTGATATGCACGTTAAGTTACTGATATAATGACTAACAGACTGTCTAGATAGTACTGTATTTATGATGAAACTGTAGGCATGTGGGATAAATGACCCTGATTTTGCCCTGTTTAAACAGTTCTTTTTTTTTGCTTGTGTAGAACTGTAACATTGTTTTGTTGAACATTGGTTTATAAAATACAGAAAACACAAGTACTGTGTTAAATACGTAAACTTAATAATGGTGCTGTGAGCTTTTAATGCAAAAGTGGTCCTAAATTAGTTTTTTAGAGTAATATTAAAATATTTTATGAAGTCATTCCCAACTTCCCTTTTCCTGGCTACATCGTCAGATGGTTATCAGATACTTGATTTACTATTATTATAACTGTCTCTTCCCGTGCAAAGGAGCAAATATTATATTTGTATTAGTGGTAATCAGAGACTGTAAAAAAAGATGGACGCCGTGTCGCTGTTCCCATTCATTCAATAAAAATGAAGCCAAAATCTTCCTCCATGTTGGCGATCCTGAAACCCGAGTCTGTAGAGTGCA